>NW_022196828.1:0-669808 GCF_008641045.1 Pistacia vera
GTCTTCCCAATCGGCCTATACATCTCCAGTCGGCCATGTGTCTCCATTCGAATCATACGACTCCATTGGCTCATCCATTAAAGTAGCTAGTTCTCCAGCTTCTTTCCCACTCGACAAACACAGAAGTGGTTCACTAAGTAATGCGGTGGTAACACCTTCACTCGGATCTGCCAACATAACACTCTACCACATTGACTTGCGTTGAACTTGGTGCACCTCCTCCACTTGGCATAATGAATCGAGCTGAGTGGGCCTTGAGCTCTCTCTTTTTAACATGCACGCCATGTTGTCATGCATATTACTTCACCTCTTAACTTAACAATCAGTTTAATTTATTTTTTCTCCATTTAGTTTATTACTTAAACACATGCATCCCATGCATTTTTCTTCTCTATTTGGCTTAGTGCTCCTCCCAACTCAATAAAAATTGAGTACTACTCAACAAAAAACAATGTTCACCTTCAATCAATTCACATCGACTCGACTCATAAAGACTAATGTCTTAAAATTTTCAACTACAAGTCGGTTACATCGACTCGGCCACGAGGTTTGATTTCTTGAATTTCAACTATAAATTGGTCACGCCAACTCAGCCACAAGGCCCAATGCCTTGGGAGTTCAACTATAAGTTGATCATGCCGACTCGACCATATGACCTAACACCTAGGTTTTCTATTACAAGTCGTGTGATAACTCCTTCCAACCTAGGTTGGTCAAGTGAACCTCTATATTTCTCCCCAACTTAGGTTGGTCGAGCACCCATCTCCTAACTCAGGTTGGTCGAGCAAACTCCTCCCAACTCAAGTTAGTCGAGTGAACTTTCATATTCCAAATAACAGTCCATCTGGCCTAAAGAGCTGCTAGCATTGACCCGCTCAGCCCGCACTCATTCAATTAAGTTTACTCTCTAAGCTAAATACCCTTTAACTTAGAGAGTGTGGAGCTAACTGTATGGGCAAAAAATCGTCTTGGGCCTAAGGCTTTAACCCAATTTTGGTTGGGCCTACGCTTAAATTCACCTTGTGAACTACCCACTCTATGAGTTGGGTTATCCTACAAGTTAAGCTAAAATGGGTTCCGGCCCATTAGCCTACAACAGTCCATAAATAGGAAGTCAAGAACCCATTCTATTTCCTCTTCTGCTAAGATTTCAAATCTTACTCAAATTAGTAAACTTAATCTGATAACGGCACGAAATTATATTTCTTTTCTGATAGAGATTATCTCTCAAAGTAGGACTTAGTGTCCTAATAGGATTCCAACCCGTTGGGTTCACTATATAAACAGAGGTCTGACCTCTCATAATGGATTCGATCTCCACAAATCAAAATCGCCTATTTGCTCCTAAGTTCTTGCTCCCGAGACTTCTACACCTTCGCTGTAGTCCTAGCCCCTGACAAGACTCCTGGTAATCATTATTTCCCTTAATTCTTATTAAATAATCTCTTTTAGCCTTACTGACTTGAGTGTCCAAGTGCCTATGGCAAACACCACCCCAGTGTTTTTTGTAAGTTTCACGCTTATCTCTTCGTGTGTGCAGGTCCAACAAATTGTCAGTGGCCTCAACCTCATGGGATCAGACCCTATTTCCGTTACCATAGATTTTTTGCATCTACAATACGTTCATCTCCTTTAAGACTTTTTCAGATACTTGAATGATGATACAAAGCTGCAAGATAAGTTGGATAAGGTGTAGCATTCGGATATGATGCGACTGCTACTACTGGTTAGGAGGATAAATGGGCAATGATGTTGTAAGTAAGTATGCGGTTGGATAACCAGCTGGTGGATAGGCAGGAGCATAATTGACTTTGAGGGTAGGTAGGTATCCGCCACCCGGAAGTTAATGTGATCCATGTCCTATATGGCCATATAAGGGTGTTCAAAAGTGGTTAACCGAATCGATTAACCGCTTTCTTAAACCAAATCAGTTTTTCAGTTTAGGAGTTTTCCTAAACCGAAACCAAACCGGTTTGGGGGGAAAACTGGTTTTTCGATTAACCGCTTTGAAAAAACTAGTTAACTGGTTTTTCCCCTTTTTATTGGATTAAACTTTTTTTTTTTTTTTTAAATTTCCTAAATTAAATTGTAAACATCAACAATACATATCTAAATAAAAATTAAATAGTCATACATATCCATTGACCACAACTAACAATACATTAAAAATAGATATAAATAAAAGTCCGAAATTAAACAAAAATAAAAGTCCGTAATAAAACGTCCATAATAAAACAACAAAATAACTAAATAAGTCCCAATAGAAAACAACAAAAGAAATTGTGCAAATTTAGGGATTAAGATTATTCTTATTATTATTATATTTTAGTAAACCGGTTCAAAAAACCAGCTTCGGTTAACCAGTTTTCATTTTTACCCAAATCAAAAACCGAACCTAAAATCCAGTTTTTTGAATTCTTGAACCGTAACCGAACCGTTTTTTTGGTTAACCGGTTTTTCGGTTTGGTTTTTGCATTTTTTTTAACACCCCTATGACCATATGCAAAAGTATCCCCATCACTAAGTCTCATTTGGACCTTTGCTTGTTTGCATTTCAATTTGATGCCATCTTTAATATTCACTTGATTCTTTATTTCAAGATTCCTAATTTGCATAAATGAAATTTAAAAGTGCTAAGTCTTACCAAATGTTTTTCGCAATCAATATTAACTATTTTAAGGCTGGGATAATTTGTTGGCAGCTTTATTTGAAATGCTTATTTTTCTACTAATACACGTTGCCAAATGCCAAGGCTTCTATTTTCTTACCAGTTAAGCTTTACTTAGATGTTTATTTTTATACAGAGGACTTGTGAACAGATCTAATTTTGGTATGCAACAAAACGCTCAACCATTATTTCACCAATTATATATTTGGGTGGTTTAATTTTGGCTTTATAGAATGTTAAATTTACATTAATAAACCTGCAATAAATAATTTAAAAGAAAGTTTTTATTCTGAGGATGAGATACAATCCTCAAAATCATGACTTGCTTACTAAGTGAACTTAAACCAAATTTCTCCAAAACCATGTATTACTTTTACCCAGTATTATTCATGACAAACATTTACTCTTGCAATAAGTGCTTTAGTCGCCGGCTCCCCTGTCATTAGGTCACCAACTTCCTTGACCTTCCGGCAGGCATCAGCTCCCCCCCAAAAATGTTGACTGTCTTGTAAATGATACAATAGTTTGCAAAGATAGTAAAGACGTTATTAAATGAGTACACATAGCTTGTAATATAAAGTTTGTAACAATATTATAATTAATTAACCATTATGTTAGCAGAATATTTTCAAGAAAAAATAATACACAGTTTTGCCCCCTGACATCCACTGCTGTGATAGTAAATAAAGTCATTTCAACTACAACGACTACTACGTGCCAAAATGTAAGATCTCACCAAGCTGAAAGAGACAGTCTATTCTTCACTCATTTCGGCTTCTGGTACATCCTTCTATAAATTTTTGCACCTTCAAATTCAGCGTGAATTTCTCTTTCAGTCCTAATCCCCATTGGGTTTTTTAATAACCATCCTTCGTTGTCACAAGGCACACTTAGGTCAATTGTGTCAATGTGCTGTAGCACGTTTGATTCCGCATCAAACTGATTTCTCATGTCAAGAGCCACTTCATGAACATCAGACTGCACAAAAACCTGTTTGATCACAATATACCAAAACTTTGTAAGAGAGCAAGACACATCTAAAAGGCTAAAGCTTGCATGTGAATGAAGTTTGAAGTAGAATATTCTGTTATATAAAAGCACATTATAAGCACATCATTTTCAAGAACTTGATACACGAGGAAAGGGTATCTGCAGGATTAATCTGAAGAAACAACAGCCACACTTTCTATAAATATAGTTTTAGAGATTGGTTATCAAATACAACCCAGTAACAAACATCCAATTTAGTATAATGTGAAGAAAAAGTAATTCTGAAAACCTGATAGTTCATATGACAAAACTGAAAAAATGTAAACTGAAATTACGATGACAATGCAACTGACATAAACTCATAAATGAACACTAAATGCAGGTGAAGTCGATTGAATGCTGTGGTTGGAAGCATCCACAACATAAAGAGGTGAAGTTATCCATTTAAAACAAACTGCAAACAAAATAATAAATAAAGTGCCTCATTTCTTCCTTATACAGCTAAATTTGACGCAGTTTTCCCTTTTTTCTTAATTTATAAAAATATAAATAAATTTAATCTTACAACCGACAGCAAGATATATAAATTTCCAACAAGTACAACAGGTGACTCAAATACATATGGTGTCATTTTAAGTTGCGAACTACCACCAATCTGGTCACCATAAGAAGTTCCCATTATAATTCCTATCAAGTAAAAGTCTCGCTCAATGGAGACAGTACCTTAAAAATTAAATTCTTCTCATTATTAAGGAAAAACTTCAAATCAAATAACTGAAAAGAAAGGTAGAAAAAAGCATCCATGCAAAGAAAATTCTGCCTCAGAGCATATACCTTTCCTCCAGGCATCAAATGATTTACAATAGAATCTACTAAAGTTTTCTGCACAACCCTTCTCTTGTGATGTCTTTTCTTGAAATGGGGATCTGGGCACTGAGCATTGAGAGCGAAAACTATTTAGCATTGAAACACTATCTACTAATTGTCTTATTGAATATTCACTTGCCATATTGCACTCACCAGGATTGAAACTAGCATCAAGGGTCCAGGGTATGTGGACACCAATTGCTTGAAAGAAAGTGTGGCATTTGCAAATATAAAATGTCTGCAACAGATCTCAAATAGTTATTCTTTTAAATCACCAATAAGATAGATATTGTCAGCTTTTTTATTTGCTCAACCTATAAAGTAATTTCAAAGCCTTACATGTTATCAAGAGCCAACTCTTTTACCCAGAATTCTGCACGTTTGACAAGCTGCATCATGGAAAGAGTAATATAACATAAGAAATAAGTACCCTGTCTTCAAAGTTCAGGATAAAATAGAGGACCACGTAAATGTACATTAATTCAGTCAGAAGAATTCTTGAGAGAATTAGAAGTAACCCAAGGAGTTCATTCCCATACTTTCTGCCGGATTTCCAGTCCCAAATAATTTCCAGTATCAGGGTTTTTTCTTGCAAGCCACATTAAAAATCGGCCACTACCTGGGGAATGTTTATATTGTTAGATACATGTTTGAAATAAAAGCGCTTTCTCCAACAATCAGTAACAACAATGATTACAGCATTCACAACTACCACAGGAATAATAAAGAGTGATGATAATTATTTAAAAAAAAAAAAAAAAATCAATCATTGAAGCTGATTCCATAAGCCAAAACTTGATAGTAAAGCACATAGTTAACAAATGTCATCAATAGTAAAAATATCCATTTGTCTTTTCTCATCGCATAGAACAGAAAGTGTTTTGTCAAGGGTATAAATTTAGAACAGCCAAGGGCAAAGGCATAAAAGAGGCACTTATGCAAATTTAAAGGCAAGGACCATCTCTTTTAGGAACCTCCTTCAAGAAAGCAGCTTAGAGAAATGCCTTTTCTTGCAACTTGGTTACTCTCAAGTGTAATCAAGGGAAGGCTATTCAACTTATTGAAGGTATCAACTGTGACACAGTACTTTCTGTTTATATTCAAATTTATCGTCCCATACAATGCCTAATACAATAGGAATTTGTAAGAGCTGAAACGGAAAATGTAATGTTTCAAGTTCCCATGTAAGATTCTCATGTAACAAGATGAGCTAATCAGACCAGAACACAAGATATCTTAGGACTGGTGCTATTTGCTTTTTGGGATGTTCATAATAATGAAGTTGAACATTCACAATCATTATTCTATTAAAAAAATAAGCAAACAAGCACCATCACATGACATTTCGCTCAAACTTATTCTTTTTTCTTTCAAGATGTCTTCTATCAGAAAAGATAGCTTCAACAAATCCTAAACTTTAGCACATATGCAAATATTATATATATGGTGAAGGGTTACCACTGCCAATATCCACCATAAGTGGCAAAGTTGGGTCCTTGTAAACTTCATTCCAATCGGGTACTTGCACTGGCGCCTAATTAAAACAAAACAATTCCGTATTAATTACATTATTAACACAATACAATTATAAACTGAGTAAAAACAAACTCAGCAGACTCCATACAGAGAACGATGAACTCAGAGGGTTGACATGCTGCCTGATTCTCACATGGCCCAGCTCCTGCAACAAAACAACAACAATGAATAAAAACCCACAATTTAATTTTTTTTTTTTTTTTTTTTTTTTTTAAGAAGTAAAATATATATATATACCCCAGAAATTTTTTCAGAGAGATTGAGGTCAGCATATTCCAAGGCTACAAGGTCTGGGCTTCTGAGCTGTTTGGTAGCAACACAAGCAGAAGGGGAAGTGTGATAGGAACGATGATAGTGATGAAAACTGAATGTTAAAGATGATTTGGAGACTAAAAGCTTTGAAGTTGCATTCAAAGCAGCGACTGTTTGTAACCGTTGGCCAAGGTACGAACCCATTTTCACTCTACTTTCCTACTACTCATCCGTTTCACTTGTCACCTAATTCGGAGGGTCGAATCCGGGCATGTTTGGTTCGGTTGTCCCCATTATTGAGGTTACGTAGAGGGGCAGTGGGCTGGCACGGCCCATCTTAGAAAAAGCACGGCATGATAAGGCCCATGATCATACGGGCCGTGTTATGAACCTTACAAAAAGCATGCTAGTTGACGTAGCCTACTAAAAAAATTTAAAAAAAAAATAGTCATTAAGAACAGCTATTTTACATTTTTTGAATTTTTTTCCTTTAAATACCCCATTATTTCTCTTATTTTTTCACACTCCAATTCATATCTTTATTCTCCTTTCTCTCTCATTTTGTATTGGTATTAATTAAAAAAATATATAATCACTATAAAATATAATAAAATAATGAGACATTGAAATATTAATTGAATTTTACCACTTTTTATTACTTATAATTATAAATCACAAATACAAACTTAGAAATTAGGATTAAGAATTAACATTAACAATTACATCTTCATTAGAAATACAAGTTTACAAATATAATACAACTATATCAACTTTGATTAAAATTTACAAATATTCAAATAAATTAATAAAAATGAATATGTATGATATTTTTTCAATTAATCATTTACTTTGAATATTTGTAAACTAGAATCGAAGTTAAGATAGTTATATTATATTTGTATATTTATATTTTTAATGGAGATGTAATTATTAATTTTAATTCTTAATCCTAATTTCTAAGTTTGTATTTGTAATTTATAATTATAACTTATAGGTAATAAAATGTGTTGAAATTCAATTAATATTTCAATGTTTAATTATTTTATTATATTTCATAGTGATTATATATATATTTTTTAATTAATACAAATACAGAATGTCACTAAATATAACATATAAAATATTATAATAATAAATCAAAATTACCATAATTTATAAATATTAAATATTAAAAAAATTGTAGGCTGACCAACAAAACACGCGAGCCGCCCTGCGTGCTAGGCCCACAGCACGACGGACTGTGTTGTGGGCCTTTCAGATTTGGCACAACGAGGCATGAATTTCTATGGGCCTTAGCATTGCACGACCCACGACACGATGAGTCTTGAATTTTTAGGCACGGCATAGCCCACCTCTGGTTCTAAGGTAATATCATCTTATATTATTTACATTACCATGTTTAGTTGTCAAGTAACATAAGATTATGGTAATCTTCCAAAATCAATAGTAATTACTATTGATTATATAGGTGATAATCTGAATACCACAATTTTCTTATATATTCAGAGATTACTTGGTAATCTTATTTTGTTACAATTTTAACTCTTACTATTAAAATTTTTGGATAATAATACCCCTTTTTTGAAATTAATTTACATGAATTGGCTATTACAGTTCTATCCCTAAGTAATTAAATTTTTGGATAGTGATGCCATTGATTTTAAAACAATTTACAAGCCATCAAAGAGGACCCTCGGCAACCACCACCTACCATTGGCCCCAACCACCAGTCGTCGGCCACCATCGTCGATCGCCAGTCGACGTGGCCGGAACAACGCATGACCATCCGAATCTGCTCGGCTAGTCGTGCGTTGTTTCCGACCAAATCTATTCTAGCCAAATCACTATAGATTTGGTCGGAAATGGCCAGATCCATGGTCGTTAATAGCCATCGATTTGGTTGAAAATGATCAAAATAGATATGGCTAGAAACCACCAAATCCCACACGCTTAGCTAGATCTGGCCGATCGTGTGTCATTCCGACCACTACTGGCCGTAACCAACGGTGGTGGTTGGCGGCCCACAGCGGCTTGGGTGGGTGGGGGTGAGTTTGTTAAAATTTTAATTTTAATTTGGCTATAGTGTTTTAGCAAAATCTCAAATGTAGGAGGTTACAAGAATAATTCAAATAATAATAATAAAAATAATAGTATACTAATATTAAAAAAAATGGCAATTTAGTAATCTATATAACATACTTACCAATTTATTCCTCCCAACCAAACATATGAATATAACATACCCACTAATTTATTCCAACCTAACCAAATATATTTTTCTAAATATTCTTAGTAATCTTCAAGGTCATCTTTTTTTATATTAATATAATATTCTAAGTTATACAACATTCTCCAAACAAAACGCCCCCTAAGAGATAAGTACTTTAAAGCCTTTGGCATGTGCCTGGTTGTCTGTATCAGATAGTATTAAGAAGTTAAACTGCACTGTTTTGTTTGGCTAAGTTTTTCACCATAATGGACAAAATTAAAACTGAAAATCTTGGGCTCTAATATGCATCAAATAATCCCCAACCCCTTACGAGTTTAGATGCACCGAATAATTTTGAAACATTTTACACAATTTTTGTTTTAAATAGTGTTTAAATAATTATTTATATAATATTAAGATAAGTTTAGAATTGGCCGACAGAGTCCCAATTGGCAGTTGCCAACAATAGTGTTTGTTGTCATCAATTGTGCATCTAGCGACATCATCGATGTCGTTGGGTAGATCGTCTAACAATTTATCTAATGATATTGACGAGGAGACCGTCGACAATAGTTTTAAGTAGAGATGGGCGCGGGTGGGGCAGGCCGAGGAATGGAGTCCTCGAACCCCTTCCTCGACATCTTGGGGTGTTAAATGTGGAAGCCTGAAAACAGCGTCGTTTAAGTAACTCTAATACGGCGTCGTTCAGGCGTATTAGTTTGGGCAAATGCAGACCACAGGATTCGTTTCAGATTGGACGGCCAGGATCACTCACAGAGTCAACCATATATAAGCGCATGATACAGTCATTCTAGAGAGAGAGAAAACAAAAGAGGCTAGGGTTATTCTTTGAGTCGGCTATTCTCTCTGTGTTAGGGTTCAGATTCAATTCCAGATTGTGAGTATCAGTCGAGTGATTAGGGGATTTAATCATTCAGGTGAGAGTGTTGTTCTCTCGGGTTTGGGATATTCTAAGAGTATCTTGTAAGGCTGAGTGCTGTTGTAAAACGAGTAAATCTAGTGAGTGGAGTCTGTGTAATCTTGACTGGTTTCTGGTAATAGAAGTGCAGCGAGCTCATACCTTTCTTGAGCTCAACGTGGATGTAGCTTATCCATAAAAGGATAAGTGAACCACGGTAAAATTGTGGCGTGTTCTGTGTGTTTGATATCTGCGGTATTTCTTGTGTTTCTTGATTTGATTGTGTTGTTTGATTAATCAGTTCTTGTTTTTTAGGCATAACATGGGGGATACTCGTCCTTGAGACAGGTATGTCGGGGATTTATTGGTATTAATCTTGACGGGGAATTTTCCCCGAACATAGTTAAAAAAAAAAAAAAAAACCTTTATATAACAATATGATTAATACTTTTTTTAAATTTAAGAAAAAATTGGTAAGGGAGCATAAATCATAATCAAATAATAAGAAATTGTTAATATAATTAGAGATACACCAACAATTGAGCATCATAATTCATACATCAAGTCTTTGTAATTTGTAAACCATTAAATAAAAATAAAACTAAAAATAAAAGTTGCGGTTAGTAGGCTTTTTTTTCACTATCCTATCCAATCCAATGAAATAATTAACTTTTCTATTCAACTCAAAATTCAATCTTATTCTATTAAACTCAAAATAATTAATAATTATTTTTTCGATAAAAGTTTATAAATTAACAAAAACACCCCCACCCACCCACCCAAGCCACTATCACCCGCTAGCAGCTACCGTTGTCGTTGCCACTGCTGGACGTCGGCGCCATAACAACGCACAACCAGTTGGACCTGGCTGGTAGTGTGCCGATCTGTCCATTTCTGGCTAGATCCATGACAAAAGATCTGGCCGTTTGGCCATCAACAACATCCTTATCTTGGCCATTGTTGACGACCAGATTTCTGGCCGATGATATGACTGTCGGCAATGGCCAGATCTTTGGCCGTAGATTTGGTAAAAAAAAGGCCAGATCGGCGCATAACTGGCTAGATCCACCCAGTTGTGCACTATTCTGGCACTTCTGACCATCGTCGGACGATGGTCGCCGGCTACAGATAATAGTTGGGTGAATAAGGGTGTTTTTCTTAATTTATAAACTTTTATTGTAGGTGGTGTTTAGTTAAATTAATAAATATAAAAGGGTTAAAAAAGAATACAAATATTTTTAGACGATGGTCGTCGACTACAGATAATAGTTGGGTGAATAAGGGTGTTTTTCTTAATTTATAAATTTTTATTGTAGGTGGTGTTTAGTTAAATTAATAAATATAAAAAGGTTAAAAAAGAATACAAATATTTTTAGAAAATATTTTCCAAAATACATTCTATCCTATTCTATTTCATTAATACTATTTTATTATAGAATGCTATTTAAAAAGCCTATCAAACGTGGCCTAAACCAACGGAACCAAGAACTAGGCAAAATTTTTATTCGATCAACAAGAATTTGGCGTACGGGACGACCTTCCTCCAAACACTCCATTTTATTTTCGGCTCCGTTTGGTTCACAATTTTGTGTTTTTGAAAAAAGTTAAAAAAAAGTTGAATTGGGCGGGTATTACGATGTAGGATTTACAAATTAATAAAATACCTTTTATGTTTATTTTTTTACAAAACACCCCCTATAATAAAACATTAAAAATTAACAAAAACACCCTCAATCCACCCTCAAATATGGACAGTCGGCCACCACCGCCAGAGGGTGGTCGGAGTCGCCGTAATAAAAACATTAAAAATATTTAGGGGTATTTAATTAAATTAACAAATTTAGAGGGTTTAAAAAAAATTGAATAATATTGTGAGTTTTTTGGTATTTTACTGTTTAACTTTTTTGGGAATACTAAAAGTAGTATTCCCAAAATCCAACCAAACGAAGGCTTCGTTTTTCTTGCCACGAAATTTGTGTTTGGACACCTTTTTCAACAATTTTTAAAGCATAGAAGAGAGGAAATGGTTGTCATGAGAGATAAGGCTGGCTCCATATATATATATATATATATATATATATATATCTCAAAATAAATGGTATTTTAAATAAATTTTAGCAGTTGTATAGTTTTCATTCGTTTTTTATTTTTGTGTTTTCAGACAACCATATCGAACATGTTTTTTATTTTTCACATTTTTAAATACTATTTTCAGATAAACAAATCGGAGATGTTTCTATTCATTTTTTTTTTCAATCATTTTCAATATTTTAAAAAATACTAAGAATTTATACATAAAATTCATAAATAAACACACCCTAGACTTTTTCACCGATTCCTTTTGTCATGAGTTGGAAGTTTCACACCCAAAAAGCTAACTTATTAAGTTGAAAGACTCTCCCCTTTATAAGCCTAAGACCTCCACAATACGTTTTCGATATATGATTCGTTACACTTTATACTTCTATAGAGCACAGGGAACTATAAGGCTGTATTTGGTTTATTATTTGGAATAATATTTTTGAAAAAGTTGAGTTGGGTGGTTATTACGAGATAGGATTTGAAAATTAACAAAAACACCTCTTAAGTTTGTTAATTTAACTAAACACCTCTACAACAAAATATTAAAAATTAACAAAAACACCCCCATTAAATGTTGGCAATTGACCACCACCGCCGAAGGGTGTCCGGAAGTCCCCGTAATGGCGCATGGTTGATTGGATCTGGCTAGTCGTGCGTCGATATTGCCTTTCCAACTAGATCTACAGTAGATCTGGCTGGAAAAGGCTAGATCTGCGCACTACTGACCAGATCCAGCCGGTAGTGCACCATTATGCTAGATTCCGACCACCTTCCGACAGTGGTGGCCAGAATATGGAAAATGTGAGTGAATGAGAGTGTTTTTGTCAATTTCTTAACAAACCTAGGGGTTTAAAAAATTGAATAAAATAAAATTGAATTCTTAGAATAGGGAAACAAGTATGTATTTTGGGTAGGATTTCAAAAATCTCAGCCAAAATAATAAAACAAACACACTCTAAGCTATCTGAATGTTTCTTGAACGAGCTTAAAGTTTTATATATGAACTATTAATTTTTGCAATTGTTAATATTCTATGTTCACCTCTTATGTCTATTAAAGACCAAGCACAAGAAGGTAACGAACTTTGGCACCGCGAATTTCCAAAACTGAAGAATCCAACAGAGGCAACCTTATATCTAGGACCAATTTCATTGCAAAACGAAAGAAGGGCAGTCTTAAAGGGTACCCTAACCCTGAATCTCATACATTAAAAAAACAACCCATAAAGGAAATATACATATTTATACAAACAAAAGTCAAAACTAGAGCATATAAATTTCTGGCATTTGCTTTCTACAATGCACCTTAAAGGGTGTATCAAATAAGTAAATGACAAGAATACAAACCGACAACAGCATTGACAAATCCTCTACTCAAAAAGAGATACCAAAATGGGTGCCAAATTAAAGCTGGAATATTCTGCTGGCACTTCAGTTGAGACTAATTAGTCCCATAACAAATTCTGGTAATAAGTTTCTGTTTCTTCCACTTAAAGTTGTCAAAAGTTTCAAGTGTTAAAACTGCAAAAGGATCATTCATGTCTTCATTTGCTTGCTCTTGCTATAAGCTCTGAAATGAGGGGAAAAAATATATAAAACAAAATGAAGAAAAACCCAGATGTAGCAATATATACTCCATAGAGAACTATATGAACAGAATCCCCACAACTAATATAGGATCCAAACGCAAAGAAAAACTGTTAGAATTTGAAAGACAATCTTTCAAGCACTCCCGTTATCAGAGCTGCTACACGCTTGATGGGGAAGAACGTAATTCCTGAAATCTCCATCCAAGCTCATCTGCTGTACTTCTTGTGGTGATAGGATCTTAATGCAGAGACCGCAGCGGACAAACTCCTTGAAAAATCCCAAACCAAATTGTGTAAAGATAAACCAACTATAGTGATACATATGGGGCTTTAAATCAGTCTACATGATTATATATATATAAAACAAAGACCGCAGTAAAGTTAGGCCTGGCCATGGTTAGAATTCTTAAATTAACAAGTAAAGGATTAAGGCAGGAGGACATGGGGAATTATTAGTCAAATATTCGGGTCATTATCACTACTATCTTGCTGATTCAAATAAAGAAAAAAGTAAAGGGAGAGGAGAGAATTCAAAGATGAAAAACACATTGGTAGAGGAGTTAAGGCCTTACTCCCATGGATCATCCCCCACTAGCAGGACATCATGTTCGTGATCCACATACACAAGCTTCCAGCCTATCCTCTGCCGGTCTTCCAATTGCCCCTCTATACCAAACCTACGAGCAAGATCCTGCTTCAGCTCATCATAACCAGAATAGTGTGTAATATCGATTGATCTCCCCACGGCTCCACGTTTGTACACCTTCATAACAAATAAATCTAGCTTTAAAACCTTAACTGATATGAACAAGAGAAGGAAAAATGAGACTTAATGACAGAAATATATCTCCAGAAATAAACCTTAGTATACGACCACATTCTTGGAGGAAACTGTGGTGGTGGTGCCCAGTGAGCCCTGTTCATGAAACTGCTGTCATTTATCGTGGAATCAATTGGATTAAATGTCATATCTGGAACTCCAAATGACTGTGAAACAATTGAGGACGAAAGTTCCTGCTGAACATCTTTGGAATTTTCATAGTTAGCAAGCATCCCTCCTGAAGATAAATTATTCGAGAAATCCTTCCCCACGCCCATGCTTTTTGTTAGCAACGGGTCATGATTGGGTAAAACCAATGGGCCATCAATATTACTCCCATATGGAACATTGCTCCTGGGATCTGCCTGAACTTCCCCATCTTGGCTTGTGTCTCTCAAAGGATTATATGACAAACTGTTGTTCTGTTGTATATGGACATCATTCTGAGAAAGGCGAACTGAAGTTGAAGAAGACGTATCCAAATAATCAGCCTGGGAAGATGTACATGTAGGTATGTCTGTGGGGCAAAAAAAACCTTGGTTTTGATTCTTAGAGATGTTCAATGAAGGCTTAATATCTGTTTTGGGTTGAAAATCTTTGACCAAGTTAATGCCAGGTGCTATGGTTTCCAAACCACTGGTACTCAAGAGAGTTGAGGCAGACTGAGCTATGTCCTCTCCCATTGCCATGCTCCGATTGGGCCTACTATTTGCCATTGGTTGAATCAAATTTTGACTGTTGTTTGCGGACGGTGAAGTGGAACAAGAAGGAACATCATCAGTAATCACAGAATGCCCTGCTCCTACAGCTCCTGTTAATACACTACCACCAGCTGTTGAATGTTGATTACTAATTTGGGCTGGGAGGGGAGCCACATGTCCAGGCATTTCAAGCAGCAGACCAGTCTGCTGTTGCTGAAGTTTCAGTTGCTGTGGAGGATAGGATCATAGGAAAATCGAACATTTGTCATGTTATTACCCTTAGTTATTTGCTGTGAGGTAACATTGGCCTGAGGGAGTGAGGTGGGTGTCGTTTGCGGCATGTCCAGCATTTGGGTGGCCGTCACAGACCTAGAAAAGCTCTGGGAAACATCCAAAAGTTGTCTTTGCTGATCTTGGAGTTGAGCAAGTTGAGCAGGCTGTTGAAGTGCAGACTGCTGTGCTAAAAGTGATTGTTGTTGTAGCTGAAGTCTCTGCAACAGCTGAAGCTGAATCTGCTGCTTGTCAGACATATGTAAATGTTGGTTTGCTTGATCAGGAAGCTGGGACTGCATAAGGTTTTGCGGTTGGTTCTGGCCCATAACATGTTTGGAGGAATATTAATTGGAAGTGGAGGGTTTTGAATAGATGGTTGCCGCGGAAGAATATTATTGTTTTGTACAAGATTGTGTGGCTGAAGCATTTGGACCTGAACTTGACCCGGGGATAAAGTTTGAGTAATCATATTTTGCCTTGATTGTTGAGTTATATCACCTAATTGTTGTGGTGGCGGTATAATGGAGCCTAATTGGTTCATGGTTGATGGAAGCTGTGGCAGCTGACCAATCTGTTGAACTTTCTGTGGTGACCTCTGGGAATTAAACTGCAAGTCGTTTGGCTGAGGTATTTGCAAGCCGTCTCTAGAACATTTGTGATCCTAGGCAAAAGTTACTTTGGGGGTCTTCTAATAATATAAGGATATATTAAAAAATTATTTCAAATTTATTTTTCTTGCCTTTTGAGATGCAAAATCACTAGAAAAGGTGGACGACGATCGGTGGACTAACAGGATTAGGTTGGTGGGGGTTTTAGAGAGTAGATGCTGGAGAAGTGATGGGCGGTGAAATGGGTGATTTCCAATGCCAAGATTGACTAGAAAAGACTTGAGAAGTCACGGCCCAAAAGGTATCGATGGCTGGCTATGGCAGAGTAAATATATGAGGTATGATAGGGGTTTTGGTGAGAAGGCTGAAGGAAGGAAGATGGTGTTGTTGGGGAAGGCCAACAATGCCAAGTATATGCCGAAAAGGCCGGAAATGGTTGTCGAACGTGGTGGAGCTAGGTTGCGAGATTTGTAAAAAATCGGCCAAATCAAAGACTATCAAGGCTTGGAAAACACTTGGAAAATGATAAAGTGATGATTCCGGTCGATTTTGGTGAGAAAATCGATAAGAATCAGCTCCAACTCCTTGGTGGGCCCACTAAAAGGAAACAATGATACACAATTATTAGAACTGAAACATCCTACTTCTAGCTAAAGTTTCGGGTTCAAATGGTTAACATAATATTTGACCAAAGGTCCTTAGCCCCATGTGTCCATTTATGTATTTGTATCTGCATTTTGTTATTATGTCAACTCCACATTACACATGATAAACAGTAGTAACAACCACAAACAAGCATCAAGGAAATGCCTATGCAAGGAGAAACTTAAGCTACATCGGAGCAAGGAACTTATGTTATAACCAAGGAACTTCACCTGAATAGCACATCTAGGCTTCGTTTGTTACGCTATTGGGAATATTATTATTAGTATTCCCAATAAAGTTAAACAGTAAAATGTCATTATTCTCAAAATATTATTTTATATTTTTTAATTTTTTTAAACTCCCTAAATTTGTTAATTTAACTAAACAACTCCAAATATTTTTTTTAGAAATTGCAAAAATACTCTGGCCACCCTCCGGCGGTGGTGGCCGGCTGTCCGTATTTAATGAATGGGTTGAAGGTGTTTTTGTTAACTTTTAATATTTTATTATAGGGGTGTTTAGTAAATAAACAAATATATGGAGTATTGTTAATTTTCAAATCTTACATCGTAATACCTGTCCAATTTAACTTTTTTCAAAATATTATTCTAAAAACTATTAGAATAATAAACCAAATGGACCCCTAGTACCTGGCATTCCTGGTTGTCTTGGATGCTTGGATCTCAAGAATGGAGTAGGGCAGAGAAAAAACAGAGCAGTCACTGCTTCAATCTCTCAAATTGAGACACGATTACGCCTTTCTCCAGCCTTTGACTCATCCCAACCAACTATTCATGGCTATTTGCTTTAATAACGGCAAATAAAATTAAAATAAAGTAAATAAAACAGATGAAAATGCTGAGAAAAACAAAGTTTGTACCTGCAAATTGCGCCATTGTGAGTTATTCCATCTTACAGGATCCAGATCATTGATTCCTGTAATTTTACCCATATACCTGCAGATCAGACGACTTCTCGTTAATTGCTTCAAAATTATTTCTTGTTCAATAAATTTTCCAAAGCATTTTGTTCAAATCTAGGAAGGGAATTTGGCATCTAACACTCATGAGAGTGCAAGAACCAATGACTTTAAGCTCTATTTATTATTAAAGAACTCAGAGATTCAAATGTCAAGATTTTGATCTTTTCAAATATGAAACAACTAGAAATAATTCTCTAACGAGCATTTTTTCTATCGAGCAATCATCAAATCTAAAAAAATTAATTCAAACAAAACTACCTTCTAGTTTTGACTCTTCAATTTCCAACATTATCCTAAGGCGCATGTGATTGACCCCTGTTGACCAAATGGTTTATCAGAACAAGGCAAAAAGGGGAAGCAAGGTTTGACAAGGCTGGACAGGTGGCACAGTAGCAAAGAAAGGAGCAAATGGCACAATAAACTATTGACAGATGGCAACAAGGAAGGATTGATGGGTGGCAAATTGGCTGGCGCAATGAAAGGGTGACAGGTGTCTGGAATTTGTTACAGTTGTTGGAAAAGGAATCTAGCGCAAGGATAAAAGAGGAGGAAAAGCATAGGATGGATATGGAAAATTAGTAGAGAGTTGTATAGGAGGAACTGAGCCTCGAAGTTCAGTATAGGGTTAAGTCTCTTTTCAATTTCTCTTTTTGTTTTCATTCCAATGTTACGAACTCATTCCATCAATATAGTTTTATTTCAGTTTTCCAATTGAGAGTATCGCTTGTGATTGAGTGTTTGCTTTTTCTCTTATTATTTGCTGTCAAACATGAATCTGGAAGGTTGGTGCTCATCAATTGGTATCAGAGCTCAGCGATTATAGGGCATGGTTAGTACAAGGATGGAGAGTAGGATGGACAGTGTTGAGAAAGATGTTGCTAGAGTGTCAGAGATAGCGAACTCGATGAGGGAAATCTTGATGGATATGCAGAGTTGGATGCGTAAAAAAGATGAAGAAGAAGAAGAAGAACGCAAGAGGAACTTATCTAGGAATTCGAACAGAGGCAGGGAAGGCCAAAACGAACAAGAATGTCATGAGGAAACTGGAGGAGACCACGGTGGAGGACGAGCTGAGCAGGAGATTCACAGGGACAGTGGGGAACGTAATGAACATGAGTTTCATCGGGACACAAGATACCACAACGGAAAAGCTTGGGGTCACCGCGAATGGTGGGGCAGGAAACTAGAGCTACCCATCTTCACCGGTGAAGACCCGTATGGATAGATCTTTCGTGTGGAGCGCTATTTCACCATTAATCAAGTCAACGATGAACAAAGGGTGTCAGCGACGGCTCTATGTATGGAGGGAGAAGGCCTCCATTGGTATCAATGGATGGAGTCGTGGGAAGCAATGACAACGTGGGCAGAGTTTAAAGTCTCTCTTTGCCAGCGCTTTAGTGGAGGCTAGGAGGTTAGCCCGTTAGAGTTATTGATGGCAATGCGGCAAACGGGGACAATGCTGGAGTATCGCCGCCGGTTTGTGGAAGTGGCAGCTTTAACAGTCAGGGAAAGAGAGGAGGTGCTCACTGTCATGTTTCTTAATGGCTTAAAACCAGAACTCAAGGCTGAGATCCGATTGCAACAACTAGATATTTTCACCAACCCCAATTCTTTGATCCAAGTAACCCATTTAGCCCAAAGGGTGGAAGAGCGAAATTCTGCAGTTGAAGAAGCCATAACTGGGCCAGGCCGCCAAGGAAAGTGGGCTACCCCAACTACTGGGCCAAGAACCTACACCTATCTAACCTGACCTGATGACCTAACAAAAAACCAAACCCACTTGAACTGACCCGTACAACAAGTCCAAATCCATCCCATTTCCGGCAAAATCCAAACAAAGTTCAACCTAGCCCCAACTTATCGTCCTCTGTCAATTTCCGGCCAAATTTTTCCCAATGAGATTATCCTTATAAGAAGATGACTGAAACTGAGATCCAAAAGAAGAGGGAGAAGGGACTGTGCTTTCGGTGTGACGCCAAGTATTCGCTAGGCCATCGGTGCAGTGATAAGATGTTTCAAGTATTGTTAGTGGATGAAGAAAGCCCAGAGGTGAACGAGATAGTCGCTGAAGAAAAGTCGACCAAAGAAGAAGCCCCAAGCGCGGTTGAACTCTTAATCATTTCTGTAGTTGGAATACAGGGGCCAAAAACATTAAAATTAAGAGGAGAAATCGGGAACAGAGAGGTCATTATGCTCATTGACAGTGGAGCCTCCAGAAAAGTTAAAAATTCTAGTAGTTCAGACAAAGGCTTTTGGCATCAGAGTCGGAGATGGGTTTTACGTAAGGTGCCAGGGAGAGTGCTGTGAAGTAAGTCTAAGGCTACAGGATATCACACTGGTTCAAAATTTTTTTCCCTTTGACATGAGCAGCGTTGACGTGATTTTGGGAATTGCATGGTTAGAGACATTGGGAGAAACCATAACTGATTGGAAAAAATATATCATGAAGTTCAATATGGACGGAAAGGTGGTGGCTCTTGTCGGAGATCCTTTGCTGAGTAAGGTGATGGTGTTGTTCAAAGGAATGATTAAGACACTGCGGACTGAAGGACAAGGGTATTTAGTTGAGTTCGGAAACTTGTAGTTATAGGAAGAAAACAAGACGGACGCAGATAGTCGCGTCAACAAACTGTTACAAAACCATGCGGCTTTATTTGAACCTCAGTTGGGGCTCCAACCAGCCAGGGCACATGACCACGCCATCAGGATTGAACGAGGCACTCCAGTACCCAACATTCGGCCCTACCGGTATCCGTATTATCAGAAAAACAAAATAGAAAAGGTTGTGCAAGAAATGATGGCTTCTGGAATTATTAAGCCAAGTGTCAGCCCATTCTCTAGCCTGGTCTTATTAGTAAGAAAAAAAGATGGAGGATGGCGTTTCTGCATAGATTACCGAGCACTCAACAAGATCACCATTCTTGACAAATTTCCCATTCCAACCGTAGACGAATTGTTTGATGAGTTAGAAGGAGCCACTATATTTTCAAAACTGGATCTCAAATCGGGATATCATCAAATAAGGGTTAGGGAGGAGGACACCCACAAAATCGCGTTTTGAACTCATGAAAGGCACTATGAGTTTCTTGTCATGCCCTTCGGGTTATCAAACGCCCTTTCAACCTTCCAAGCGCTCATGAATGACATCTTCAAATCCTACTTGCGGAAATTCATATTGGTCTTTTTTGATGATATTTTAATCTATAGTTCTGATCTGGAAACACATTTACATCACCTCTGAATTACCTTTCAGGTGCTTTTGAAACATCAACTAGTGTTAAATAAAAAGAAATGCTGATTCGCCCAGGTTCAGTTGGAATATTTAGGCCATCTTATCTCAGCTCAAGGTGTTGTAGTTGACCTTTCTAAAGTGGATTGTATACTGAAGTGGCCTGTTCCAAAAGATGTCAAGGCACTCCGTGGCTTTCTTGGTCTGACCAGGTATTACCCTTGACCAATCTTTTTCGCAAGGACGCCTTCATATGGACAGAATCATCACAGAAAGCCTTTGAAGAACTCAAACGAGCCATGACCACAATACTCGTCTTAGCCATGCCTAATTTCTATAAGACGTTTGTTATTGAGACAGATGCCTCGGGACCGGGAATCAGAACTATTCTCATGCAAGAAGGTCGACCCTTAGCATTTCTCAGTCAGGGACTCTCTACACGGTCGAGGTTAAAGTCCGTTTACGAAAGGGAATTAATGGCCATTGTACTAGCTGTCTAAAAATGGCGACACTATCTGTTAGGAAGACATTTCATCATCAGGACCAATCAACGTAGTTTACACTATTTGAACGAGCAGCGGTTACAAGGGGAGGAACAACAGAAATGGATTATCAAGTTGTTGGGGCTAATGTTCTGAAAACTAGACCGGGAGTCGACTCGGCCAAAGGCCTGGTTTTCGGTTTTCTCGGTTGGACACGCCAAATAAAAATATCAATAAAAATACGAGATAATAAAAATATTAAAATTGCCAATGCTTTATACCTATTTTTCAAACGCAAGTTATAATGGATAAAAACCAAATCATTCAACCATTGATGCTCCAATCTATTCCTTCTTTTTGTATGGATGCATTCGAAAAAACTCCAATTTCGCTTACATCCCGAAGAGGTTGAAGTTTGGCTCAGAATTTTAATTGCAAACAGTTGTAACTGTGGAGTACTATACCCATATGTCCTCCACCATTCATCTAATTGAAAGTTAAAGTGATAACCATATGAAATAAACATAAATTCATAACTTAGAAATTGGACTTAAAATTGAGAAATTTAATAAGTATCACACACCAGGTCGTGTGGTTTTGCAAGTTTGAAAGGCAAGCTCAAGAGAAAGCTTTCCTCACGGTCTCGATATATTCTACTTTCGTCCACTAACTTTGTCTTGTTCAACTTGAATGCACTTACTTTATTTTCGACAACATCAACGAAACCACGCATAACCTCTGGTTTCCTGCAGAAAGTTGCACGGTCATACTAAAAAGCTGGATTCAAATAATAAGCAGCAGAATGAATGTCACGGCGCAAAAGCCTATCCCATCGCAGCTTAATAATTTCGGTATAAGGCTTGTACAATGTCTTTTTCTTTTTAAAGAACTTCTTGATGGCTTTTTTGGCTCTATACATGCCATCATACGCATATCCTATTGCAGGTCTCTTATCTAAGTCTACAATCCGCAACAAATGCATCAAAGGAGCCACAATTTTAGAGACGTAACCCATGTCATCCCAAAATTCATTATCTAGAATTATAGGAATAACATTATTGCCTTTACTACTTCTGGCATATAGAGAGTCCACCAAAAACCTATCAGTCACCATAGCTTACAAGTCATGTTTGTGCTCATGTAGACTTCTTAATGCAATGAAAGTAGTAGCAAACCGAGTTGCACTCGGTCGTATGATTTCTTTCCAACCCTGTTCAAGTGATACATACATAATAGATGTTAGTAAATTATTACAAAATGTTTATTATGTAATAAATTGACAAAAACTTGAGTCAAAGGTTTATAAGCTATTACCTCTCTTTTCCTCAACCAAGCTATCAAAATTGTGTGATTATACACAAACTTGGTTACTTCAGAAGCATGTTTTGCAAGATGCACTATGTGTTCCAACTCAAATATATCTTTCAAAAATAAATTTATGCAATGTGCTGCACAAGGCGATCAAGTAATATTCTCATACTTCTCAGACAACATTCTTCCAATAGCTTTAAAATTTGCTCTATTATCCGTGACAACATGGACAATATTGTTTGGTCCAACCCATAAAGCCATTTCCTCAAACAACTTGAACAATGTAAAGGCATCCTTTACAACATCTGAAGCATCCACTAATTTTATAAAGCAAACACCTTTAGGACAGTACATGAGAAAATTAATCAATGACCTATGGCAAGTATCAGTCCAACCATCAGCCATTAATGTACATCCAACCTCTTCCCAAATACTCTTATAATTGTCAACAAGTAATTGGACTTCCGTCTTAGCATCTCTCAATAAATTCACACGCATAGCATCATAAGTAAGTTGTTTATACCCAGGGTGCAGCTATAGCATCCAACATAGGCTGAAAATAAATTGAGTTTAAAGCATTCATCGGGATGTAAGCATTATAGAAGAATTGTGCAACAGACATGTCTGCTCTCCACTTTGCATCTTTTCCAGCCAAAACACTCCTAATTGAAGGCTGAGACCCAGAAGTAGTTCATGGAGCAAAATAATTACTAACCCCCGTAGGTTTCTTTCTCTTACTGCTCGTAAATTGTTTTTTACCGCCATTACTACCACCTTCATTCATGGTCATTTCTGATGGGAAAATCTCTTCATTTTCTTCATCTAACTTATCACCCTCAAATCCATGTACTGTAGCACCAAAAGGAGTTGCATGCTTCCAGAAATCTTATTTTTCCTTATTCTTTACTCTATTTCTTTTAGTGATTCATTCATATTGAATTTAACATCAAATGGAGCCTTTGGGCACTTTCCAATATCTCCCTTTACTCCTGCTAGGTGTTGCTTCATTCGGAAAATACCACCACCTTTAGTAACCTTGCCACAATGAAGACAAGATAATATTTTCTTTCCATCTTTATCAACAGTCTCAAGAACATGTCCCCATGCTATATCGGTCTTTCCTCGAAAAGATTACGAGGAAATGGAGGATGCGGCTAATGAGTTATGTGCAGACGAAGATGATGACATTCACTCCCCTGGCAATTGGCAACCAATAATCAATTTGTTATAATTTATAAGATATAACTTTAAATTAATATAAAATCAATTCATATTATATATATAGAAACAATTATGAATAAACATACTAAGTACTAAATACTAGGAGAAAAATCAGAAATTTTATTAAGTTAATTTACAGTTCACAGATAATCTAATAGCATTTTACTTTATGGCAGCATGTAAATGAGAAAATTTCTATACTCGTCATGTTACTCATGTTGGATTCTCGGTTGCAGTTGACTTTTACAATTGAAATGTTTAAATATAAATCTCAATAGCAATCACTTTCTGATCATAACTCAGTTTCAGTTCATATTTCATAAGCCATGGCCGGGATTAATATACAAGTGACAGTAAATAAGAGCAGCTACCGCGTGTTCTGATCATAATGTGATCGAGATGCCATTAGCGATGAGTTTTGGTACCTAGTTAACTGGCAATATGCTGCGCACAAATTGAAAGTATAACAAAAAGTTATCCTCTTATTTATCCTAATCCTATATCATGGTTTCAAAACAAGGAAGCTTAAAAATCTCTTAGCGTCGGAATTCAGAACATAACTGTAATAACTCTTTCTAGCTAGTATACTTTGGGAAATATAATATGACATCACTAAATATATCATGGAAAATATAAATGTATCTAAGTACTACATAGTGGGCCCAAAACAAATTCTTTACATTAACAAAAGTATCATATACATAATCTCTAAATACAGTAGACAGTAGTGTCATTCCCCTCCGCTTCTCGACGTTCCATCCGACTGCTTCTCACTTATTTCCTACAAAAACATTGAAAACAACGGGGTGAGCAGTAGTTGCTCAGTAAGTAAATCCGCTATGCTATTCTTCCATCTCTGTTGCTCATATTTTAAATTTCTTTCTTTACATCATACTTCTCTATTCTCTCTGCTTTTTCTCTGTTCTTTCTCTGTTTCTAATCTCTCACTTTTCACTACTCATGATAGTTGGCATGGTATCATGCTTAAGTATGATGAAAATGCACAAATGCATAAGATATGTATTTTCTTTTCTGTTTTCTCTCTCTTTTTTTTCTATGTTTCTTTCTTTCTGTTCTTTCTTTTCTTTCTATTCTCTCTTTTCTTTCTATTATTTTCTTTCTTTCTTATTCTTTTCTTTCTATACTTTTCTTTCTTTCTTTCTTATTCTTTTCTTTCTATTCTATTCTTTCTTTCTTTCTTATTCATTGCCGATTAGACTCGGTTGAGGCATGGATTCGGAACCCTGACCATGTGAGTGAGTACAGCCCTCATCTACATGCACTCTTACGGACTGCATAAATTCTTCTTCTTATTAGGCCGCTCACTAAAGACGGCGTGCATGTAGGTATATTCTTCTGGGTACAGCCCTCATCCACATGCACTCTTACGGACAGTATAAATTCTTCTTCTTATTCTTAGGCTGCTCACTAAAGGCGGCATGCATGTGGCGATATTCTTCTTCTTGTCACTCACGGGTTCCCCATCGCAACAACCTTTCTTTTCTCTTATCTTTCTTTTAGAGATTAATATTCAATTTCTTTTCTTTAGCACTTTTATTTCTTTCTCTATATTCTTTAGTGTGCTTATATGCATGTATGCATATAGATGGACTTTCTTATTGTTCTTTCTCAATTCAAATAATTAAATGCAAGAATGCAAGATGGCATGTGAACATGTCATTCTCTACTTTCTCTTCCACCTACAAACTCTTCTCAAGATAATACACAAGCATTAGCGTATATGCACTTCACTTTGAAATTTTATCAAACAAGTGGTATGCACAAACAAGCACTAAATTAGCTACACTTCTATCTCTTTTTCTAGCTACCGAAAATTTAGAGCATAAATTTTCTAAAATCAACTTCAAACCTGGCCAGGAAAATTACACTCCGTAATTCTACTCAAATTCTTCCTTAACTCATCCAAACTTCCATCAATTTCTATAAACACAATCATCACTCCTCATGATGTCATCATCAATTCCATCATAAACTCTCAATACTCAAGCATTTAAATACATATAAGAAAATTCTCTACTCAAGTATTGCTCAAATCAAGGGCTAGGGTTGGATTTACTTACCTTGAGTTTGGGTAGTTCCAAACTAGAATCTCTCTCTTTGGAAGACTTCCTCTTCTTCTTAAACCCTAAGCATATAAACGATAAGAATTCAACGCTTTAAAAAAAATAATCTCACATCTTATTGCTAGAATTCTTACCTTTGGATGCTTAGGACTGAATATCTACCGAAATCCAACAAAAAATCCTCTAAATTCCCTTGGAAATTTGATGAAGAAATTGAGAGAATTTGGGGATGAAAGTGGCGTGTGAGGGAGTAGAGAATGGTAGGGTTTTCATTCTTGAACCTTTAATATCTCATTTATTGCTTTTACATTCCCATTTTGCCCCTGTACTTTCTATGAAATTCCATCTTTGTCCTTTAGTCAATTACAAAAATACCCTCACTTCCATTGCATTCTACTACTTTTCACTCTCCACATTTACAACTAATTGTGGGTGGAATGACCATTTTGCCCTTAAGGAAGTTTTTTAGAATTTTCTCAAAAATTTCACCAAGTTCTTTGCCTCGGCGAAGCTTTTTCTTCGCCTCGGTGAACCATTCTAGAGTGTATGTTGCCGCGGAGAACTTTCTTCCTTGCCGCGACAAAGACTGCAATTCTAAGAACTCAATTGGCCAGTGTGTATAAGGCCGTGGCGACAAAACTCCTTTGCCGCAACGAAGTCTGCAAATTCTAATTTTTCAATCTTTCACTTTGAAACAAGTAAAACTAAGGGCATTAAAACATAAATAAGTTACGTACCTCAATGTGGGCGTTACAATAACCCATGATTAAGAGTTTTTCAGTCAAGAGCATTTCATGCTACTAAATGGAAGAACCAAGCAAATTGATAACCCCAATCAATACCTGTGTTGTCATACTGAAAACTAACTTGCTTGTTTGAATCTTAAGTTGTCTTTAAGACCATTGAAGTCTTATAAAAGTTAATAAAAATTACAAACTATTCCCAGCAACTAGAAGCACACCCGCTGGTTATTATTATTCGCCAAATTCCAGTAGTGGAGCCAAGAAAAACTATATGAAAATACATCTATGTTATTATAACAACATGAATAAACTCCCCCTTTCAATTACTCTGTTACTGTAATGAAGCTTCATGGTGAAACTTTCACCATCAATTTTTAATTTCCCATGAGAAATTACATTTTAGAGTTTCATAAATTCAATTGACAAATGACAGATTCACAATAAGAAATTAGATTTAAAAGTTTCAAAATTTAAATTGACAGATTCAGTGATTCACATCACAATAATACAATATCATGAATCATGATATGAAATAGAAGACAGAGAAAGATAGGATGACTCTTAGTCTCTTACAGCAGTTTTTTACTTGGTCGACGGCAGCAGGCGGCGACATATGTGAAGGTTGAAGTCTGAATTGAAGTTGAAGTAGTGACTGACGAATCTGGCAGACCAGCAATGACAAGGAAGAGGTAGGCTTTTAGATGGCGACGACGATGATTGAAGAGTTTGAACCGTTGAAGACTTGAAGTTGAAGAATGAAGACTTTGAACTGAAGTGTTGAAGTCATGACTGACGAGTGAGTAGCAGACCAACCACTGCAAGGAAGAAGCAGAGTAGTAGACCAACGATGATTGAAGAGGTTGAACTTTGAAGACTTGAAGGCTGAAGTTGAAGCTTGAAGAAGATCGTGAATGGAGGATGAGGACTAGACTGGAGGAGGCAAACCAAAAAGAAACTAAAAAACTGAAAAAGCAAATGCGCCAATCAAAGCAAAGTGCCAAACAGCTGTGAACCGCAAAAGCAAATAAAAAATTGGGGGTTTGACTTTAGGGTTTTGTAATTTGTTAGTGGACCGGATTTGACGTTAGATCGGATTTGTGTGTTATACCGGTTCGACCGTCAGTTTGCTATAGTGAGACAGTCCAACAACGGTTTGAAATGGTCCAATGTGAAATCTTGATTTTTTACTCCCTTTAAATCGGAAATTCCACCAAAACCCGGTCGGACCGGTTCGATCACCCAGTCTGGTCTGGGTTTCAGAACATTGGTTGGGGCTAAATTATGAAATACAGTATAAGCCGGGGCTGGAAAATATAGCGACAGATGCCTTATCCAGACGAGAAGAGATAGTAAAGCACCCCTGATTATGGATCCTGACAATTATCCGCATTTTAAGCTAATTGGCCATCAATTGTACTATGATGATCGTTTGGTGCTCCTTAAGTCAAGCCCACAAACCCAACAACTTTTGCAGGAATTTCATTCATCTCCTTTGGGGGGTCACTCCGGGTTTTTTCGAACCTATAAAAGGCTAGCAAATGTGGTGTATTAGGGAGGAATGAAATGAGACATCCAAGCATTTGTAAAAGCTTGCCCTACCTGCCAACAAAATAAGTATGAAGCCCTTCAACCGGCCGGACTGTTACAACCACTACCTATCCCATCCCAAGTCTAGGAGGACATTTCCATGGACTTCATAGTTGGACTTCCAAAAGCTCATCAGGTAGATACTATTTTGGTAGTCATAGACTGCCTCACAAAATACAGTCATTTCCTTCCCTTGCGGCATCCCTACACCACTAAAGACGTGGCCAACCTATTCCTTCAGGAGATAGTGCGGTTACATGGGTTCCCTCGCACTATAGTTTTTTATCGGGATCGAGTATTCATGAGCATCTTTTGGGGAGAGATGTTCAAACAATCAGGAACACAACTTCATATGATTATTGCCTATCATCCACAGTCCGACGATCAATCAGAGGTAGTAAATCGTTGTGTAGAAACCTACTTGCGTTGTGTCAGGGGCCACCAACCACAACATTGGCCCAAGTGGCTGGCGTGGGTAGAATATTGGTTCAACACCACATACAATCGCTCTTCGGGCATGACCCCCTTCCGAGCCTTATATGGTTGAAACCCTCCAATTATCCTCAAGTATAATAAGAACAGTTCTGCTGTCAATGATGTCGACCAACAATTAACGGAAATAAATCTCATTTTGGAAGAGTTGAAGGCCAACTTGGCTAAAGCCCAGGAGAGTATGAAGAGTTATGCTGATGAAAACAGGCGAGAAATTCCTTATGACGTTAGGGATTCTGTTTATCAAAAAAATCAACCCTATCGTCTCAAATCCTTGGCACGCAGAGTCAATGAGAAGCTCAGCCCCAGGTCTTACGGTCCCTATCTGATCGCCGAAAATGTGGGTCAAGTTGCTTACAGGATAAATCTTCCCCCTACAACCCGCATACATGACGTCTTCCATGTTTCACAACTCAAGAAAGCCACCTCCCGCCCTATTACACCGCAACCCCTCCCCGACATCCTTGACTGTAATCTGATGTTACAAGTTGAACCTGAGGATGTCCTAAAAAAACGACGTCTGTTAGATGGTAGTTATGAAGTGTTAATTAAGTGGAAGAATTTACAGTCCTGTGACAACACTTGGGAGCCTACGACGTTATTCGCCACCAATTTCCCTCTTTCCACCTTAAGGACAAGGTGGCACTCCTTGATGGACCCTCGGTGACCAAATGGTTTATCAGAACAAGGCAAAAAGGGAAAGGAAGATTTGACAAGGCTGGACAGGTGGCACAATAGCAAAGAAAGAAGCAAATGGCACAATAAACTGTTGACAGATGGCAGCAAGGAAGGATTGATGGGTGGCAAATTGGCTGACGCAATGAAAGGGTGACGAGTGTGATGAATTTGTTATGAATCAATTGGTTGGTGCAATGAAAGGGTGACGGGTGCCTGGAATTTGTTATAATTGTTGGAAAAGGAATCTAGCGCAAGGATAAAAGAGGAGCAAAAACATAGGATGGATATGGAAAATTAGTAGAGAGTTGTACAGGAGGAACTGACCCTCGAAGTTCAGTATAGTGTTAAGTCTCTTTTCAATTTCTATTGTTGTTTTCATTCCAGTGTTACGAACTCATTCCATCAATATAGTTTTATTTCAGTTTTCCAATTGAGAGTATCGCTTGTGATTGAGTGTCTGCTTTTTCTCTTATTATTTGCTATCAAACGTGAATCTGGAAGGTTGGTGCTCATCAGCATGCGAGTGAGATTTGGTTGCTGTAAACTGCCTTATAGCACTTGGCCAAAGGGACAACAAACTCTAATGGACTAGCCCAGAATTAGAAGATGTTATTTAGGGTGATTTCTCATCCCACAGATATGTAATTCATCCTACATACACTGATCCAATGATCACAGAATCTATCGAGCATAAATCAAAGCATACACGAAAAAACCAAATCACTAAAGTAAGACCCTATAGAAACGAAGAAGTGACCTTGGATTACAAAAAACAGTGAAGAGGCTATTGTTTGCAGCAGCATGTGCCGCTGCAGCGAGGATTCCAATATGCATACTGTCACTTGACAGTACAGATGATGAAAGATTGGTAGGTTGCCTGTCTCGTCTAATGCCCAAGAGCAGCTGTTGCTTTTACATCCCTGCTCACAGATATTAAGAATCATAAAGACAACTAAACGGGTTTAAGTCTACATTAACATGGTGAGTCCAAACCATAAAAGGATGTGAAAAAGATTTTTAATATGTACAGGAAAGCGTAATTCCAAGGAATCTCAATCCATTACCGTTACCTGATAAATAAGAAAATAACCTGATAAACCCATGTCTTGCTTCATTAAAAGTAGAAAGGAACTCTTCCAGTGTCCCAAATGCTGAAGGCATACAAAATCGCATCAAAGCCAAGCTTCATAAAGATTATTTTGGATAGGTGTGCCACTCATCAACAATCTTCTGGGCATGACAAATCGCTCTCTGAGGACTTTATATAGAACCTGTTGTGGTTCAATCATTGAAGTCTTTCAAATGAGAAAATCAGAGGAAAATTGAGAAAAATATTTCCATTAAAATATTAATTTTCACCTACTCAGATCTAGTCTTATTTTAGACAATAGCAGAAATTTACTCAAAATTCACACTAGTAATCACCCGGTAAAGTTGAGAACATGAGAGCGGTGCAACAGCCGAAGCCGATGGTATCATTTAACAAACCTTGCAATTGATGTAGAAATGTTCCATTACTTGGATTGCAGAAAAATTCCTGTACCACAAAAATTATTAGTGTAACATCATATATTTTTTCATTAGATAAGAAGAAAGAAATTTGAATCATATGTAATGAGTGAGTGAAAAAGGCCAATGACTGCCAACTTGTTGTAGATATCACCCTCCTCTGCTTATTAAACAAGCTAAGTATTTTCTTCATCTCCTTTGAGTTCATACTTGCAGTAGAATTGAGCAGATAAACCAAATCATCATTTACTTCGATAAAAAGTCCCCACAACTGACCAATAAAAAAACGTGCATGTTCTTCAAACTAAATTCAGGAAACAAGCATTATTTCTCAAATTGTTCACATTTAAAAACAATGAAATTGTACTATGATACATGAAATTACTCACTAACGGTAACTAATTACTGGAGAAGGCTTACTTATCATATTTTTCTTGAAATGAGTGACACACATGGCCTCCAAGTATATATCTACAACTAAGTCGGCACGAAATGCTGTAAAACCAAAGTAAGGATGAGGAAGAAGGATTCCTAATAATTCAACGACATCACGTGGAGCTATCTGTGAACAGAAAAACAGAGAGGTAAAAGTTACGATGAAGAGTTACAACTTTGGTAAAGATAAGATGATGAACTATATGAAAGAATGCAATTTTTTAAAGAAAGTATCGTAAGAACCAGTTGCAAGTTGCAATTATTCACACCACTCAGCAATTACTTTAAACCCATGTAATGACATTCTCTTGCGGTTCTCTTTTAGCTGAGATAGATTTATAAGCGAAGGGATGAATTAGTTTTGTAATGCCCTTTTTTCATCAAATTTGAGTTCATGGCTTTATCCAAAGTTTTTAAAAGAATCAGACTACAGTAAAATTGATTAGTACCAATTTGGTGCATATTAACATTACCTACTGAGATTTAGGTGCTCTTTTCACACCCAAAATGAAATACAAGATATAGCTTCCTAAGTTTCTTGGAAATCAAACACAACCACTAACCTTTCCTATAAGATCTCGACTCAAATGACAAGCCATAGTCTGAGAGACATGACCTTTTGGAACATGCGCAGCCAACTCTTTCTTAGCAAAAAACATCATCTAATATTACATAATCATGCTTGCTATTAATCCATTCTAAGACTGAAACCAAACTAAATTGAAAACTTCCTGAAACTTTGATGCTTTGAGTTTAAGGATCAACTTCCCATTTGTTATATTTTATATAACAATGTCTGGACGGGCAGTCAAATGCAGGCAGTTGCTTTCTATCTAACAATTATTAAATGAAAGACAAATAGGTGTAGAAGAATAGACAAGTCATATCCAAATTTTGTGAAATTAGAGGTCCTGTAATCAGTTACCTGGTAGATTTCAAAACTACAATCTTCACATGTATATATTGCAACCTACATAAGTGGCTTAACATTTGAATGAAGTTATAATGCTTGATATCCTTAAGGCCTGACCAATGTGTGAAGCCTTGACCTTCCTCATAGTAAATGGCTGCCTTTTTGTAGGTTTCCTTATATAAACTTCAAAGAATCAAGAATGAGAATTCAATAGCCCACCAAATGTATCAAATATTCCGTGGTGAGCCATCCCATATATTCTGATCTCAAGCATATAAGACATTCTTCAAGGATAATGCATTACAAATAATTAACACAAAAATCAGTTCAACTACTGTATGGAAAAGCTATAACAAAAGTTTATCACTATACTATTGTTCATGCAGAAATAAATAAAATAGAACTAAGTTATACTCAAATTTTAATAAACTGACACTTGACAAACAGTAATTGATAAATATGTAATAGCCAAACGGCCGAATAACTTATTATCTAAATTAAGTCTTTGAAGATAGGAGCCCTAAGTACATATTGCTAACACATGATCACAAAGATAACTTTCAAAAAGTGGAAGATTTTTAATTCATTTCAGCTTCAGTTGAAACATATTTATTATCAGCACCAAACAATAAGCCACAAATCATTCAAAACAAATCATCATCAGTTATCAATCAAGTGCGGTGCATAGTGAGGACACTCCTTGAAATATCTTCGTAACTGCAAAAACTCCTACTTTGCATGTGAAAAGCAGTAACCATAGTTGTCAAAATCAACTAGCTTCAGCACTCATTCTGAAGATCTAAATTTAACATCATTAGGATTTGGAAAGCAAACCTGTAAGTTTACAAGCATGGGTCATCTGAGCAAAGTGTAGAACACAATGCCTAGAAACATTCAACTTCTTAAGTAGTAGGTCCCAAAATAACAACTTTACCATTAGCCTGACCAGGAAGCCAATTGAAACAACATTTTTGTTGGAAGGAAATAATGTAAGAACCCAGTATGGAATATACAAATTGCAGGCATACAAAAACAACAAAAGTTTTTCCTTTTATAGGCAAAAGGAACACATAGACTCCATCCTTTGTCTACAAACTGATATGAAAAGGATGCCTAACCAGGCGTTCACCTTCTTTAAATAGTTCAGGCTTAATACCAGGAAAGGGGGAAGAATAATTATATTTCCTCAACACAAAAAGAAGATATAAGATTAAAAAATCAAGACATTGATATACAAAAACAAGAGAAACAAGATACATTAAGTGAGAATGATTAAAAGAGACACAAGATAATATTAGTCAGCCAGCAAGAACACACCTATCAACACAATAAAGCTTGATACGTGGTTCCTACACTGTATGAGTTCCACTCACAGAAACGCAACAATGGGATTCATCTTACATCACTGCCAAGGTAGTTTTCTAGGAGTACCTTTAGTGCAACAGCCAAAAAGACCTCTTTGCACCACAGTCCACATCATCACCAAAGGAAGACAAATCTGAATAACAAAGTTAAGTAAATTATATATGTATAAGAATCCCAATTTTTTATGAAGAAATCAACATTAACCATTCTATAAGGATGAAAGAAATTCCTGGAAATAAAACATGTATCAATATATAAATTTCAACCAATATAACAAGACAAGAGTAGACTACTAATTATTAAAAGCAAGGAAAGGGGATACAAATCATTTCTATAATTAGCTTACAGTGAAAACTTCCGGTGAACCAACTTGAAGCATCCTGTTTCATATTTCCTTGTAGGTATGCCCTCCCATCAGTAGAAAAGGATATACAAAAAAATTCAAAGTGAGGAAATTTAGCACAACAGCAAAGAGAGCTTTTGGAAGTAGAAACTTACATTCTAAACTATTGTTTTGCTATCATCCCAGCAGTAATATCAATCCTAGGTTTAAAAGGATGATAATTCAAAAAAAAAAGACTTCCAAGAGTAAATAATAATAGAGTGAGCCACTGAGGCAAAAATAATTTAGCAAATTATAATTCTAGTGATAAATAATTGGACTCTCTAAATAAAGTAAACTTCTCTAAAGTCTATAGCTACTTCAGTATCAACAACCTAATTGGTGAGTCTATCTTGTTTCTATAACTAACCCATCTCTTGCCCTGTGTTTGAAAAATTATAAGCAATGCTTTCCTAAGAGGGGAAAATGCAGCAGAAGATGCATGCTTCCAATAGTCCATACTTTTACCATAACCTAAGAGGATAAAAGAAGCCCCTCTTATAAACATTAAATGAACAATTTCGTTTAGAAGAAAAGACAAATCACATATCAAGTCTAATGAGATAAGAGATCCTATACTGGAGTACCTGTTGATGTAAAAAGAAATGGATTAAAAGCAGTCATAAAATTACTAAAATAGCCCTGAAAAGAAATGAGGTATCTTGAAATAATATAATGTCCAAAATGAAGTAATAACATCCAGTGAGAATCTACCTATCTGTGAAAATTCATAGGTAAGATAAAATATTAAAACGAAGACAATAGTTTGATTCTTCAAACATGAAGCAACTAGGCCACCTAATCAATTATCAAGAAAAATTAAAACATATTGAATTCAAGTCAGACTTGACCAGGTTTGCAATAACTAACCAGAATTTTGAGAATGACGTCTTTGATAAACAACCTTTCAGTTCCGGAATAGATAAATGACTCCAAGGGACTTCACACGTAGGATTATATGATTGCACAAAAGCAAAAGCCACTAATTGACAAGCATTGTTTATACTACCCTCCTCACTGTCCTCTATGCATAGAAACAAAAAGGTTGATATTTAGTGATAATGTGATTAGGGGAGGAAGAAGCAAAATATTTCTAAATACTAGAAAAAAAATGTGGCACTAAAGTACATAATCCCACAATACAGATTTTCAATTTCAGTTGACAAAAAATAAGACCAGATGTTTCATCGATAGATATGACTTGAAGGACTCTTATTCTTGCAACTGAAGCTTAGCTTCTCGTAAAGAGACTAAAAAATGAGATTCAAACTAACTCCCCCAACTCTTGTAGAGATCAGAAAAACAAACGATTATTTCCGTGAGCTTCATAATTGAGTCTCCCCGTAAATGATGAAGCACTGAAATTTCTTATAGTAGCAGCTAAACGCTCCTTTGCCCGAACTGATCAAATGCTCATTTGCCCAAACTGATCCATCAAGACGTTCATAGTTTCATAACTCTAAAAAATCATACATTGCATGTGAAAAGTAGTGCCTATAGTTGTCAAAACAACTAGCATTCAGCACTTGAGCTGAAGACATAAACTTTTAACATTATTAAGGTTCAAAAAACAAACCTGTAAAATATCAAGCGTATGGGTCATTTGAGCAAAAAAAAGAACACAATGCCAAGAAGCATACAATCGAAGTAGTGGGTCCAAAATTACAAGTTTACTGCTAGCCTGATAAAGAAGTCATAAAAACAACATTTTGGTTGACAAGGAACAATATGATATGGCTGAAGAAAGATACAAATTGCAGACTCAGAAGCAGTAGATAGATTACAATTCCACATTCATGATCCTTTGTCTACAAAATCTAGATGAGAAGGCTACCTGAACCAGGTGTTCACCTTCTAAAAATGGTTTGGGCTCAATACCAAGAAAGAGGTGCGGATAGCTACAAACCTTTTGCAGTCGTATTAACTAGAAAAGGAAAGAAGATTTAATGATTAAAACATTATGAGCATTGATATCCAATAAGTAGAGAAACAAGGTGACGAATCCAATAAGCAGATTTATCTTTAAGTTGAACAAAGGCCCAACCCAGCAAATTTTCCAGTGAATAGTCATCTAAATTACACCAAAGTCCATATGGAACTAAATATTTCAAAGGAAGAATCTTGGCTGAAAGTCATCAAGTGCATAAATCTCCACACAAACTCTTTCAGCATGAGAAAAATAAGATTATCATGAGTCGACCTAACTTCTCCTTAGATATATAATAGCCTGCTCTATAAGTTTTCCAAGAGAAGAAAGCATTTAGTCTTACTGCAGTATATGTGGGACAATGAAGAACAACACATCAAGGAGTAAATTCGAGCAACAAACACATACAATATTCTGTAAAGACTGATGGTTAGAAACACCAAAAGACAATGCAAGAAGTTTTGGTAGCTCCTTCCTCAATATTGAAGATTACACTTTCTTTTCCAACGAGACCATTGGAGCCATCCTGTCATGACCAAGTCCAATAATCTCTTATGAGTAGTTACAACAGGAACCAAGAGGAAACACTCCAGTATAAATTCAAAAAAGAATAGTAAGCCTACACTGTTATATCAGTAAGAGGTGGCAACCTTCAACTTCCAGACTCAAATCAGTTTAAATTTTGTTCGCCAAAGCATGAAGGCATGCAATATACATTTCAAACTCCTAGACCCTTCCTTGGCTGATTTAAAATTATTCGATTATTACAAAGACAACAATTTTTATAGAAGTGTATAAGAGGGAGATAAAAATGGAGATTTAGTCATTATATAAATAAATACCCAGTAAAGAAATATGAAATTACACAAGCACTAATCTTGTCCTTGCATAAATAAGGTAACAATATAAAATTCATAGATTTTGTTGCACCAAAAAGGAGCATATGCCCAACTTCCCGAGAAGAAGCAGAATAAAAAGGTAATAGTACATGGTAGGTTCAGTGATTTAACTTAGGAAAGAAAAGTAATTAAAAGCATATGCATCAATCTACCAATTTGAGCTTCAAAATGAGGGTGCAGAAACACAAAATGAACAATGTAATATAACCCTGATTTTAGTATCCAATACCTAATATTATTTTTGTGTCAGTTCATGTCTAAGATGTCTTGTTTCTTATTGTAATAGCATCATGGGGGCAAAGAGGTTTTTTTTTTTTTTTTTTTTTTTTTTTAGCACAACTAGTGAAATTACCCATAATGGAATTACAATCGGAAAAAAGTAAAGGACATTTTTCATCAATGTTGCACAGCCTACTCAAGAAATAAGAAAATAACATGTTAAACAATGTCCTGCTTCATTAAAAGTAGAAACGAACTCTTCCAGTGTCCCAAACACTAAAGGCATACAAAACGGCATCAAATCCGAAAGTTCAAAAAACATATTTTGGATAGGTGTGCCACTCATCAACAATCTTCTGGGCATGACAAATCGCTCTCTAAGGACTTTATATATAACCTGTTGTGGTTCAATCGTTGAAGTCTTTCGAATGAAAAAATCATAGGAAAATCAAGAAAAATGTTTGCATTAAAATATTAATTTTCACCTACTAGACAACTAGAAGAAACTTACTCAAAATTCACAATAGTAATCACCATGCAAAGTTGAGAGAAGAAAGGAGAAGAATAGAGTGAACAGATCAAGAAACAAAAGTATTCAGGAGTTTAACTATTTTGATCCATATGTAACCAGAAAAACCACATTGCTCTTTAAAAACAGAAACCCCCAAAAACAAAATCAAAGAAAATGATATCTAGAAAATTAATCTTCCCAAATAAACAATCAAATAATCAATAAAGTTTAACTCACGACATACATACATCCTAATTCTTAATCTTCCTAACTACAATAGCTTGCAAGTTTCTAGTAAGATTATGGTCATATAGAAACTTATAAAGGTCTTACCCATATAGAAAAAACCAGGAACTCGGCAATGCAACAAAACCCACACATGGAAAATTACAACTAATGCATCCTCATGATACAAAATACATTCCCCAAAAAAAAAAAAAAAAAAAAAAAAAAAAAAAAAAAAAAAAAAAATACAAACTCGTTCAAATCAATAGGAAAACCCACCCTATGCCTAAAATTTATAAAACAGGATAACCAAAAAACATTTGAAAATGCAAAACAACCAAAGATTCAAAACACAATCGCCATACATATGCATAACAAAACCCAGATGCAGAAAATCGAAGTTACATGAAACTAAGCCCACCCACAAACGTAAATACACCAATAAAGTAGAGAGAAAATGGAATTGACTAAGAAAGAAAGCCTGTAATTTGTGGCTTATCTTGTTCATCTGGACCTTCACATATCTTCCAAATATAAACTCGCCCCTCCACTCTCATAGTAGCCAAAAGGTGCACATTATCCACGAAAAACACCATATTCGTGACTCTCTGAATCCCAACAAAGAACACAAACTCTCTGTAATTGAAAGCCAAAACTAGTTAAATGAAACTGGTTCACAAGCAACAAAAAAGCGTAACTTACATAAAGAAGAAAGCAGTGGGTCTTGTATGAATAAAAGAGCCGTTAGTTGATTTTTAACATTTTTCAAAAATTTAATGTTATTCCATCCTTGCCAGGGTTATACCTTAAAGGAAAAGCTGGACACTTGGCCAGCGACGCTGGCATGAGGGTAAGCCAACGTTTTTTCATTTTTATTTTTCATTTATTTATTAATTTTTTAATTTATTAATAAAAATTGTTGTCAATTTTTTTATGCAAACTTTTTTTGCCCTTTTTTTTTTTAATTTTAAACAGCATTTTTTTTCTTTTTATTTAAATTATTTTATTAATTTTAATATTTAAACTTTGAAATTAAACAAACTTTGTAAATATTTATCTAAAACCAAATAAATAAGTAGGGGAATCTTAGTCTTTTTGGTGTTTTATGTTAAAGTTAACCTTAAGGTCCCTAAGAGTATCTCCAATCGTACTCTTTATTTTAAAGAGTATCTAAAGAGTATTTTTATTAATTTCTAAATATAAGGAACAAATTTTTATTCAAATCCAATAAACTCTTTAAATTAACGAATATGTTTTTTATTTTCAAGAAAGCAACTTAATAGGAGAAAGAAATAATAAATAAAATACATAAAAATTTATAGTTTATTAAATAAAATTAAGACAGAGAGTAAAATTTGACTCTCTAGATGTAGAAAGTCAAACTCACTCTTTAATTTATATTTAAATGATAAAAGGTTTGTTGGACTTTTATTTTTATGGATAAACTCTTTATAATAAAGAGTTTGAGTCATATAAAGAGTCATTTGAAGATACTCTAAATTAAACAAGTTACTATTTAGTATCCCTAAGTTGAACAAGTTGAAATTAGTGCATGTTTTGTCCCTCAGTTGAACAAAGTTATTATCTAGTGTTCGTAAATTGAACAAATTGAAACTTGTATATGCTGCAATCAAGGTTAGGCGGGATGGATCAAACGCCCTTAAGCCAAAAAAGGTTGAAAGGAAAAACATGTCATTGGTGTCAATGACAAGTCTAATGACACCGTTAACATTGTTGGGTAGATTATTGAGTGATCTACCCAACAATGCTAGCAACAAGGCCGTTAGAAAGAATAATACTACACATACAATATTATGTGGTAAAAGATGATTGTGTGAAAGTTTAATTTTAATTTAAAATCAATCAATTATATTTTATCATATAATATTGTATAAGATATGTTGTATAAAAGTATTGTAATTATAGTATTTCTGCGGTAAAAATTGCATTTTGCAGGAAATTTTGAAGAAAGATTTTCCAATCACGTCATTGGTGCTACTTAACTCATCACTGGCGACAATTGATAGTCAACAACCCTGTCGGTAATTAATAATTTTTTTTTAATTTTCAATTTCTTAAATAACTTTATAATTATTTATTTAAATATTTTTATTTTTTAATAATTTGAATAATTACAATTTCTATTTAAATAATTAATGACTAATGCCAAGATAAAATACATTAAGCTTGAAATGAAAAGCAAGGGAATTACTACCTCCAAGATTATTGACGAAGAAAAAAAGCTTTCTGAGAATATTGAAGAGTGCGTTTGGTTCATTATTTTAGATAGAATTTTAGGGATAGTATTGGATAGTTGGATAGGATTATGATTACGAGAATTGGATTTATAGAATATGTGTTTGGTTGAGCATTTTGATCTTGATATTTGTGTTGAATATTTGATTAATATATTTTTTTATAAATGATTTATTAATATAATATTTTGTTAAAATAATGTATTATTATATATATAACTTATCAAGTTACATTTTAAAAATACTAAATATTTAATTGGTAATTTTGTCACCCGTAGATATTAAAAAACAAAAACCCATATTAATTTCAAGTACTAATCCAACTGTTTAAAAACATTACATTAATACATATATGACAAAAGTACTAACTATCAACCCTTACAATCATTATTACACGTATACTCCATTAACAACTACGACATGGTCTACTATGCTGCTCACAGTGCATTCGTTACGTTATCCCGTACAGTCGTCATGTTGTCTATAATACCTTGTTGCGGTTGACTCGGTCCTTCTCCATTTCGGCCATTTTGCCCCGTTTTGACTATCACAATATACTTGCTTATTACCCATACTATTATTGGTTTGTCGAAGATATGGTCGTCCATATTGTACATTCTGATAAAATTATGAAGTACACAACATGCCATAACAATCTTCCATTGTTTGTCCAACGGGTAATTGTTCATTCCATTTAGAATACGGAACCGTCTTTTCAAAACACCAAAGGTTTTCTCGATAACATTGCGGAGTGAAGCATGTGTGTAGTCAAACAACTCTTGTAGCCCCTTTCGGTTACGGCGGTGATCAGAAATATGGTAAGCCACTCGCCTATGAGGGGCGAGGAACCCATCTCTATTTGGATAACCCGCATCAACCAAATAGTATTTCTCTGTAATAATATCAGACATTTTATTTGAATTACAAGGCCTCAACAGTGGAGGTAATACGCTATAATACGTCAAGAAAATACTTATACCTAGTGGAGGATGTGGGAATCCAGAATTAGGATCATCAATAATTGAATTTAAAACTTTTGAATCATGCGTAGATCATTCCAATCCAGTAACGACATAAGTGAACATCATCTTAAAGTCGCATACAGCCATTATATTCTGTGACATCGATCCTTTGCGATTTTGGTACCTATCGACAAATTCACGTGGAACTGAAGCGTATACATGTGTGCCATCCATGGCTCCAATACAGTCCTATCATGGAAATTGAATTTTACTCATATTAACCTACTATAAAAATTAATAACACAATGAAATTAACTATCTACTAATAGCAAACATAATGAACCAGTACCTTAAAGAAAGGGTAATATTTTCTGTTGGCTGATATTTCCCATAGAACATCATTGAAGTTAGGTGGTCTGATAAACTCTGTCTTCAACTCACATATAGCGTTGCAAACTGCAGTAACATGTCTAGAGATCGTCTCACTTGAATGTTGGAAATCCTCCATCATCGTTCTGATTGTCTCGTTTTTTCCAACGATTGTTAGAAATATCATAACTTGTTCTTCCAAACTTGTCATCCTGGTTGGTTGCAATTTGCCTTGATCGGACAAAATTTCACATAACAATGTAAAACAGTCTTTCTCCATGCGGCACTTGTCATAGATCTTGTCAGGATGACCATTGAGTACTTCCAACATGTACTGATAACCAGTTAATATAGATGTATGTCGTCGTTCACACCCATTTGCTTCTAACGCGACAGCATCGCAAAGTGCAATGGCTATATCTGTCAGTATTTCTTCTTCGTCCCTCTCATCTGTAGCATGTCGTCTTCTTCCTGTACGGCTAGACGACGCCATTTAAACCTACACATTTGTAAAACATTTATCAACAATTATCAGCAATTAACAGTTGTTGTACTACTTAGCAAAATATAAAAGTCAATATTTAATTGTAATGACAATCGAAAACGGTGTTTACACATGTAATTTCACATAAATATGTTCATACAGTAGCGTTATAAATTGTAATTGTAATGACAACTGCCCATTGATGCATACAAAATTGTTGCCAAACACTTATGAAATATAGTGTAATCTACTTATTGGGAAAGTTGTTATAAATCCAGTTAGCCTTTTCCTCCAGTGGGAGTTTTACGAATATCTCCCGCCACATTGGATTTTCATATAAGTACGTGACAACCGACAAGTAAAACTGTGTCGGTACTTGCATGGCCGTCATGATGTCAATACAGTTGCTCATGGAAAAAGGATCAGATGGAGCACTGGTGTTCTCTTCTTCCCTCTCATCTGCACTACGATTGCTAGCCCTTGACCCCATAGTCCGCTTCTCCGCAAGTTGGTCCCTCAAGCTAAAAATGGCATCCGTAATTGATTGTCCCGGGCTGCATCTGTGCCTCCAATTTCTCGCTCTTCCATGGCTAGATGTGTTTGACTGTTTTTCCCTTGTCGTTCGATCAAGATCAGGTTCAAAGTCACTATCATCCATGGGAACCGCGCCGGGATTGGAATAACTGGAGGTCTCCACCGGTTGGGATGTAGATGTGTACGCATATCTTCTAGTGGCAGTTTGCTTCTCAAATATTATTTCATAAAGCTCCTTGTGAGGAAGTCCCTTGTGGTAAAATTGTTGCGCCAATGGGTTTTGTTGGTAAGTTAAAAGAATAAATATTAATATTTAGCAGTCCGAAAAAAATGCGCACATTTACGGTGTCGTTGAATAATATTAGTTAAAAAATATGAAAATATACCTTGACATATTCTTGCCAAACCTCAATGGGACACGTTGGACTTTGTGATTCATGATCCCACCCGAACCCCGTGTGTTACAGCAATTTCCACCATGCTTGATAAACTTTTCGCAGCCGAAAGAACTTAGAGGTTAATTGTGTGACGTTGAGTCTCCTGCCAGCCAGTGATGATATTTCGTCCAACATTTCTTGGTAATCAGCTGTTTTTATTGCAGTATAGTGCAAAGTTTTGGCCCGCTCAGATAACAAGACCAGAAATCTGTGGGTCATCTCAGTAGACCAGCCCACATAATCACTCATCTAAGGACGGTATGGTCAGGGACAACCAACATTGGGACACCATACGAATCACCAATCACATTGCAAAATATAATACTTACATGTTAATGTAATCAACTAAACACATATAAACTTATACCTTGTTCGATCCGATACTGCTTGAAAACGCTAATGCAGGGCAAGATACATACAATGTCAACCAACAGGGTGTATGACGAACTCCGAGTCTGGAAAAACGTCAAAACTTTCGCCTCTGCTGGAAGTAATAATCAATCCTACGACGTCGAAACAAATTATACTGACATCTGTGCATATGAGCATAATTTCTTGTTACGATTAAAGAACGATGTCGAATCTACAGAACACTTTCTTCGATTGATTCTTCTTCTTCGAATCAAAACCTGAATCAACAAATCTTGAGAATCAATCATTGATTTTCAAAACTCAACCCCCAATCTCAAATCCAAACCCCTTAACATTGAACCACATTCACCATTTAATGATTATTCAGTTTCCATCATCTACCAACAACATTAGTCAAAAAAAAAAAAAAAAAAATTTACAGATTTTGTAAAAAATATGAGCCATTATCAAGTAAACATTGCGACAGAAGGACTAAATTTTAAAACCCCCAATTTGAACCCTAATATTCAAATTTATTCACACCATAACCACCAACACTACCACTGATCCGCCACCAGCACTATCATACCACATCATTAATCACTCTATTATCACAAACATCCATTACCATTAAGTTCAATACCACCAATTACAACAATTGCCAAACACGAAGTCAAAGAAATAGAAATAAAAAACTGAAAAATACCTTCGCCGAAGAAAATTAATCAACGACCTTTGTATAAAAATAGCCGAATGAGAATGAGAACAATGGCATGGAATTGAGAGAGAAATCAGCTTCACAGCTTGCGATCTGCGAACATGAGAGGAAGACAAATAACAGAAAAATTAGAAATTGAACTCGAATTCGTAATATATCTAAACCATAAAATTACAATAGCCCCTAATTTTTGCTGAAATTGCAGGGCACTCTTGGTTCTCTGGTCGATACCGGTTCCTAAAGTGGGTGTCTGATAGATCTAAGTTCACGGTGGTTGGGGAGCTGAGGTGGGTTCGTGGTGGGGAGTTGAGGTGGGTTCATGGTGGTTGGGGAGCTGAGGTGGGTTCACGGTGGTTGGGGAGCTGAGGTGGGGTCACGGTGGGGAGCTAAGGTGGGTTCACAGCTGGGGGGCTGAGGTGGGTTCACGGCTGTGAAGATGCAGTAGCTGAGGTGGGTTCACGACTGTGAAGATGTAGTGAAGAAAATGGTGAAGCATGTGAAGATGCAATGAAGAAAATGGTTAAGCATGTGAAGATGCAGTGAAGAAAATGGTAAAGCGACTGTGAAGATGCAGTGCAGAAAATGGTGAAGCATGTGAAGATGCAGTGAAGAAAATGGTGAAGCAGTGAAGAAAAGTGAAGAAAAATGAAAACTGTAACGGTAAAAAATGGATACTCAGAAAGCTGAGAAAGCTGTGAAGATGCAGTGAAGAATTCAAAATTGTGTCAGGATTGTATTTTGGGGATAGAATTATGTAAAAAATGAACCAAACGCTATCCTAATAATCCGGTCCAGAATATGGAAAATAATAATGAACCAAACGCGCTGGAAAATGTTGACCAAGGTTGCAAACAAATATCAACTTCTACTGTTAAGAATGCCATCTTGGAACCATGCTTCTACTGTTAAACATAATAAAAATACATTCTAAATCAGCCACTCTACATAATTTCGTTTATGTATATTAAGTATAAATAACTGGAAACGTATATCCAATAGTATATCAACAACAATGCTTATTCACATTATACCTATATTCATATACACAGATACGACCAAAACACACATGATACTCACAACAATATGTTAGTTGTTATCATGAGAAAACTAAATTAGGTTCCGATTTGACTTGATTAGATAGTAAAACAAAGTAAAGAAAAGTAATTAACTTAATTTGATGAAAGACCCATAGATCATTCTACCTATGTCAATCTAAAATAGAATTAAAAGGAGAATGAAAGCATTCTTTAAATAAAAAGGGAAATATTGATTTATATTCTAATTGATATTGGTCTTGTAAGATGAAAAGTAATTATTATGTAGATGGATCTATAAAGAAGTTGAAGGTAGCAAATGAGGTACATTGTTGTGTATGTGTTTATTTTCTCTAGCTTAAAATATTATTAAGAAAAAAAAAAAAAATGTACAGAGAGAACAAGCAGTACTTTATATATCACACATGGTGGATTGCCACAAAATTACAGTTCAATAAGGGTAATCAAAACACGTGGTTCTAAACAGTTGTTCGGCATTATTTTATGAGATAAATTTGAAAAATAGAAACAAGAAACTAAATGTTGTATTTTCAAATTTCAAGAACGTGTAGTATCATTCTCAAAAGACAGTATTATGAAAATGAAATAATGCAAATGTGTTCAATAGAGGTCTTTGGAAGGAAAAAAATATGTTTTCAATATATTATTACTAGAATAACTTATTAAATTAGCCAATAGTTAAAAAAAAAAAATATTAAACATATTAATAAGAATTCAAAAGCTCGAAAATGCTTTCTGGTTTTTCACAAAACATGAAAATGGTGAAAACAAGATAAGTGTTTTGTCATTTCCTTTACAAAAGTTAGAAAATGTTTTGCGTTTTATGAAACATTTTCCTAAAATTTGTTAATCAACACATTGTATCCATGTTCTAGACTTTGAAAATAAGAAATCATTTCCGCAAAATGCCACCAAATACCCCAAAACCTTTCAAACACAAAGAGAGTAGCAAAAAATGTTTGAGAGTGAATTTGGTCATGGTAAACAAAATAGAAATAATATGTTACTTGATATGTTCAGTTTTACATCTATACACTAATTCAACATTTGATCGTTAGCCAGACTTCACCAAAGATCATTTAAATTATTTTGATATTGATGTTAATATAAAGTTTCTGGTGGACAATTAAGAGATTAAAAAAAATTCAAGGAAAAAAAGAAAGAGGATTACTGTACCTGAAGAAATCGATTTAAAGCAATCAATACACATTGCATTGACAATTCATTAGGGTTAATAAAATTTAGTGCCTTTGACATGGCAATAAACACCTCTGTCGTCATGCGTTCAGGTGCCCCCTAAAGTTTATGCTAAATTCATGAGCACAAAGCATTCTGAAAATTTAACTTTGAAGATAGAGAATACAGAACTCAACTCGAGCTAATATACATGTTCATTTGCTAAATTTGCAGTTTGCACTAGCATTCAATAAATTTAACATGAACGATACAGAATAAACAACTCAACTCAGAAGCGGATTTATATATAAACATAGGTTAGACTAGTTATAAAAAGTACTAGTGAATTAATTCCCAAACATAAAATATTATAATATAATATATATAATAATTGATATATATATATAGATAGATATATTATATATATATATGGATTGTGTTCAAACGCATTCCTCATGGTTTTAATCTATAGTATGAGGTAAAACATCCAGGTCAAATTAAGGCTGTATACGAGCCGAGCCGAGCTGAACACGACGGTGTTGGAAGCTTGGCTTGTGAAAATTTAACGAGCTCGAGCTCGAGCTTGGGTTCGACGAGCTCTGAAAACCAGGCTTGAAGCTTGAGTTCGTTAAATATTTTGAGCTTGAATTCAACTCGCGAATCGCTCGTTTATGAGTCCTCAATCCAAAGCAGTCCACCAACAATCCTTCAAAATAACCCCTATCCAAAGCTAACCCACTAATTATCACCAACCATCATCAGATCCAAAGCCAAATACCACAAATATATGACTCAAAATTCCATCGACTGTGAGAGATAGAAGAAAAGAGAAGAGGAGAGAAAAGAAAAGCAAAGAGGGAGAAGGAAAGAGATGGAAGAGCGAAGGAGAAGTAAGAAGAAAGGTGAAGAAGAAGGAAAAAGGAGGAGAAGAAAGATGAAGAAAAGGGAAGGAGAAAGTGTAGGCGCTGGACAAAGAAGATAGGGTTTAGGAAGTGGGATAATTTATATTGGATAGAGTAAATTACATATAACCCCCTAATACTTAAAAAAATAGCACTTATACCCTTTCGAGCCATTCACGAGCCTATTGAGCCGAGTAGTGAGTGGTTCGTAACTCGGCTCGAGAGAGTACTCGACCCGCTCGAGCTCAAGCTCGGCTCAACAAAAGTCGAGCCGAACCTGGCTCGTTCGAGTAGCTCGCGGCTCGGCTCGCTTATAGCCCTAGGTCAAATTGATACTGATACCATGTTGTAGACTCAAAAAATCCCAAAAGTCTAGATTTAATAGGTAGGGCACCCAACAATATAAACAAAGTTTTAACAACTTTCAAAAGCAAACACAATAAATAAAGTTTTCTACGGGAAAATTATTCCATGAATTTAGACTATTTTGGAGGCGCTTTTTTTTTGCTTTTTTGTAGAAACACCAATATACTAAAAAAGAGAACAAAGATACAGAGGTGGACTAGATGTCCATTGCAAGAGAGTTAGATCTTCACAATAACTCAAAATCTTGTGTAAACTATGCAATATAAACACCAAAAAGAAAGAGAATTCAACAGCCCACAAAGCCATAAAATATTGGCTTATACTCTTCCAAAAATAAAGTTCTCCCAATCTCTGTCAGTTTCTAGGGCTTTGTTTGGCTCACATTTGGGAGTACTACTATTAGTATTCCCAATAAAGTTAAACAGTAAAATTGCAAAAACTCACAATATTATTCAATTTTTTAAACCCCCCAAATTTGTTAATTTAATTAAATAACCCTAAATATTTTTTTAGAAATTGCAAAAAAAACCCAGCAACCCATATTTACCAGATTCCGGCCACCACCATCAGAAAATGGCCGGAATTTGGTATAATGGCGTACTACCGACTGAATCTGGTCGGTAGTGCGCCGATCTAGCCTTTTCTGGCTAGATCCACGATGGATCTGGCCAGAAAAGGCCAGATCTAAGGCCAAAGATCTGGTCATTGACGGCCAGATCTTTTGCCGTAGTCAGTCGTCAACGACGGCCAACACATGGTCGTCATTGACCATTAACGATGGCCGTATCTTTGGCCATCGTTGACGAGCAACTACGGCTAGATCTGGCTGTTAATAGCCAGATCTAGCTATCAATGGCCAGATCTAGCCGTAGATCTGGCCTTTGTCGACCAGATCTACCGTGGATCTGGCCGGAAAAGGCCATATCGGTGCAAGACTGGCAAGATTTAGTCGGTCATGCACCAATACGATGACTCCGGCCACCCTCCGGCGATGGTGGCTAGCTGTCCATATTTAATGGGTGGATTGGGGGTGTTTTTGTTAACTTTTAATGTTTTATTATAGGGGTTTTTAGTAAATAAACAAACATAGGGGAGTGTTTAGTAAATAAACAAATATAGAGGGTATTTTTATTTATTTTCAAATCCTACATCGTAATACCCGCCAAATTCAACTTTTTTTAATTTTTTTCCAAAAACTTTTCTAAAAAGTGTAAAAAAGTGAACTAAACGGAGCCTAGTATTCTGGAAGTTTGTGCAGCTTCTTTCGGATAGTTCAAATTTGAGGCTTGCATCAACACTCAAGAGTGACTTTGCTAACACTAGTACACAAGCCTCAACTAACAACACCTAGGATCTCTTTGTCGGTAAGATATATTCTTCTTTAGTTTGTAGACAAAGCAATGCTCAAGTTTGTAGATATAGTGACGCATACATTGTGCATACATACACATTTATGTTGTATTTGGTCAGCTGTTCAAAAAGTGAAGTATGAGGGCCATGGCTACAAACTAACGTCAATTATCTTGCAATTTCACAAGCAAACACAGATAATATTTTTGAGTGTCTAACAGGTATCATATGCCACAATTAAAGTTCCTGAAAGACTAATCCACTAACAAGCAGAATTGTCAAGTGTCTAAAACTTTTAATGATCAAAACATCAGGTAAGATCTAAGATACCAAATATTCTCTTAGCTAAAGTTTCAATAACAAGGCATGCAATGAGTCATATGCTAACAAAAAAAAAAGAGTTACCTACTCATGTATGCACATAATACTGGCAATCAAAATTACCACTGTACCCGCTTTATCATCCACTACTTAATAGTTAAACCATCCAAGAATTGAAAGAAGGAGTCCAATCGCAAACTTGACTTTCTCGGGCTAAGTCAACATTTCATTATTCCTAAAAATCACCCATATTCCTTACAGTTACATTCAAAATGAATAAGCATTTAATGTGTAGCATAAGTGAAGAAATTCCATCTAAAAAAACAAAGAGAGATAATATGTAAACTCTGGAAAAATATACTGCAAAAATTGTGAAGATTTGAAGAAATTTACATTTTGAAAAAAAAAAAAAAAATTATAAATGACATTAACAACCAAAAGTTAGCATTGAAGTTGTACAACTACAAAGATAAGTGATGAACCCTTCAATTCAGCATTCTTCTTTCTCTTATTCATGAGATTTGGTAGGTTGTATTGCGCAGATTATTCTTCATTTCCTTGTTTAATGAGAAGGTTTGACTTGTAAATCTCTGTTCATAAGTTAAACTTCTAGTTTGCCTTTACTAATAACATTTTAATGAATTAGTAACATGTTTTGTTTCTTATAATACATATATTGATCACGGGGCCACTATGTCATAGACATGGTCGGAAGAATTGAACTTGTGTTCAAATATTTATCAGGTAGTAACTATATAAACCAACAAGCCAATTTACTTTTTGTGTCCAATCTTGGTTCTTCAACATGCATTTCCAGATCTACGTTAAGAGCACATACTTTTTTTTTTTTTTTCAAAAGAAGAAGCAGAACATAACTTCAATTAAAAATGGTCGCGGGGTTTCCTTTTTTTCTTTAGTGGTGGGTACAAGTATCTAACCATTTACAGGAGCTGGCAGAACTTCACTCGACAATTCTGCTTGTTAGTGGATTAGTCTTCCAGGAACTTTAATTGTGGCATATGATACTTGTTAGACACTCAAAAATATTATCTTTGTTTGCTTGTGAAATTGCAAGATAATTGACGTTAGTTATATTGAACATCAATCAAGGTCCATTGATTGTCCTAAGCCTCAGAATATTTCACTGACGTCCATCTCCCAATGGAGAAAAGGAATTCATAAATCAAAGTGATAAGCTCATTAAACCTTCACCGATCGAAGTCCTAGTAAGTATTCCAAACAATGAAACAAACCTGACAACACAACAGATTATAAAGGAAAAGTATTAAAGAAAAAAATTAGGGATATTTGTGTTACAGATGTTTTGCAGCTATACAGTCTAATTGAACTCATAAAATGCATATTGTTCTACAATAGTATAGGTAATAAAGGTATGTAAGACAAAAATATTTAATTTTTGACAAAAAAATTGTTAAAACATAGCTCGGAAAGAGTTAGAGCTTTACATGAACAATCATAAATCTTGTTTTATACATCAATATACCAGTGTTTCCTATCAAAAAAAAAAGAAAAACATAGCTCAGAAAGTATTTTCATACATGAAGGATAATTCAAGACATTAATTGAACAAAATATTTGCTTGACTGATTATTATCAAAACTCATATGAAAGATTATGCTATCCTTAGGGACTTGATCATTTTGTCGATCAATCAAATTGAAACGCAAACTGTATCAAGGAAAATGAGAACAATCCAAAACAGCTGGACATAAAAACTGGAGAGAAACATAACAAGTATCAAACTAATTCAATCAGTGTCGCAAAAATAAAAATTCAAAATTACAAAGATCAGCATCACTTATTCAATTATAGGACCATGATCTAACTTTAAAATGAAGAGCTCAGAAATGTAAGCAACACTTGACCCTAAAGAATAAATACAAAGTGCTAGGCAAAATGAAATAGAGATCACATCCATGAGGTGATTATGTGCTTTCATCTTCTGAAGGAATCCTAATGCCACCATCAGTCTAAAAATAAAAGAGTAACACAACCTTAATACAACCAAAAATAATAATTATAATAACAATAATAATAAAAACATGACATTGTCAAGAGTTGAAAAACTTGTGCAAAAGAAACAAATGTCCATTAGTAAGACAATAATTTGCTTAAGGTGACTTAATTACCCGCCAAGTAAGTTCAGAATTTGAGCACTGGAGTAGAGCTTCTCTCTCAAGATGCAATGTAAAGACTTTATTAGATTCTTTTGTCTTTGAAGAAACTAGAGCACACTATAAGAAAGCAGTAAAATTAAGAAAAGCTAAAAAAAAGCACGCAAGTCATTGCGTCATTGACAAAAAAAATACTCATTCATTGAGAGAGAAGGGAAGAGAGGAAAAAAAAGGAGCTCAAGAGAGATAATACCTTCCTAGATGCATAGACACAATAGGTCCTCCATATCCAAACATACCAAAAAAAGGTTGTATTGTCGCCAAAAGAAACAAAGAATATTGTAAACAAAAAGAGTGACAGCTTCCAATAGAGAATATGACTAATATCAAAGTTAATATTGGAAACCAGGACAGACAGTGAAGGAAAGACTGCATATTTATCTGCAATAAAAATAAACAATACTACTAAATATATGTATATACTATAAAGGCAAGATGCAAAAATATTCACAAGATTACACTTTACCTTTAAGTATGGAGGTTTGCACCCATCTTTCCCCTAAACATATGAGCCGTGAATAATATATAATCCAAGACTGAGGCAGCCAGAATAAAATGGTAATTAGGAAAAAACCTCATGTAAATCAGAGCTGTGTTAAAAATGTGCACGGTGGGGAAAGAACAATTATATCTAACATTTAGAAATTACATAAATATAGAACACAACATGCAAGAAAATCGATGAATGCTTATGCAGTCTACCCTAGTAAGATATTCTTATAAATTCATATATGAAACAAATAGCATATACTAAACAGCTATTCTTTCTTGTCAGTCTCTCCTTCTCCTTTCTCCCAAAATTTTGGTTTCGGGTGGAGAGATAGATAGGAAGTTGCTCCTCTACCTGGCTGTAAGCTTATGTTCCTTTTTCCGAACAAACTAATTTTTCTCTTCTTATCATTTATAAAAAGTAAACCCTTGGAAATTTTTTCATTCCTACTTTTTCAAGGAACTACATCAATATTCAATGAAATTGTAAAATAAATAAGCCAAAGCTGAAAATGTAGCAGTCACAAATTTTCCCTATCCTTATTGTCCGAAAATGAAGCTTAAGCCCCGTTCCAACCTCTGAAATATCCAACAAGCACACACAGGCACTAAAAGAAGAAGGGAAGTTTGTAAGTAAATATTGAAATCTATAACATACCACTTAACTATAGAGTTTTCTTCACTACTATCCATTCCTGAGCCAGTGTAAAAAATTGATATCCTATCCTCCGCAATATGCACACTGCAAAGATATTAAAATGACTATCCCATACCAACCATTAACATGTAAAAGGACATTTGAGTCAGGCTATAGCAACTTATGACAATTGAGTGAGCTGAATATATGTATCGAAACAACCACATATATCAACCCAATTGAAAAGCGAATAAAGAACTAGTTATAAGCAGATACACAGGTTTTTTTTTTTTTTTCATAGCACTATACAAATAATCATGTTTGAAAATTGAGTCATAATATAGAGAAGTTCCAAGGCATAAAACATTATTTTTTTTTTTTTTTTTATAAATATTTCTGACAGCTTTGGAAGGAAATTCGTATTAACAGTCACTATAAAAGTTTTTAAAGGGAGAATGACAATTTCCCAACCAAGGTTTGGCATAAGTAAGTTTTCCCACCTGAAAGGTTTGAAAAAAAAAAAAAAAAATTCCAACCCACTGATAAGATCTGTTCGTGAAATCTCTTAATTGACAAGGTACAATCACTGTAAAGACGAAAATACCATTTACTTCCTTCAAATCTACTCTCTCCTCTCTAAACCCCTTTTCTTCTCCGTGCCGGGCTCTAGTCACTGCTCCAACTCCAGTGAGATCTACTAACTACCTCCATCGTTGACATCAACATATAAAAAATCAACCAATATTAACTCAAATCAACAATCAAAACAATATACCATTTCTAAATTGAAACCAGCACACTGTGTATAGCACCTCATATCCTCAAGGCATATAACAAGAAATCCGCCAACTATAGACTTTCCACGTTCAGTTGCTTTTCCATGTAGTCCAAGTGTACAATTAACTTCTCCATTTTGTTCATACTCTTCAAGAGCACAAGCTGCTCTGAAGGATATACAAACCAAAGCAAGTATTTCATCTTCACCCAAGTACTCCGCTAACATCCTAAAGATTGATAAACCAGAGATTATAAACCACAGAAGACTGATGGACAAGTAATCATTTCAGTTAAGAAATTTGAAGAAAATAACATAATGGTGACCTGCTAAGCTTGATGGTCCAAGCTTTTCCAATAAGTGCTACAAGGCCGACAATATCTTCAATGAAATCAGTTCTTGATTCGTGGGGTGGAAACTCCTTACCAACACAACAGAGAACAGCAGCGGCAAATTGACCCCCGCTTTCAATCCGTCATGTTATTTTCTCTTTTGTAAGCAAGGAGTATGGATCAGTCAAAATGTGAGGTTCAATTGAAGCTAGTAAACAAATCAACAACATATCCATTTTCAGTTTTCCACCGCATATGTTGTTGGAGCCACATTTATAAATACATTGAAGGTAGTGCTTTAATTTAAGTAGCAGGTAGAAAATAAAACCAAGTTTCTAACTATTTGATTTTACATGAACATGAACATCAAAATTAGACCATTATTCTTGTCTCCTCCAGTGAAGTTTATATCATGTGGAACAGAGTTAAATAATTTCAACATAGAACTCCAAATAGCTTAGTATCATGCCAATAACTTTTTGCAGTACCACAAATGTTCTGCAAATTGCAAGTCGTAGAGAGTTTAATTGCCACAGAATTCATATCAAAATGTTTTTGCATCCTGATGCGTTTGCAGAGGCTTAGAGTGAGTTGTAATTCCTCTAAACAACATAAACATACAAAACACACTAAAATACATGAACTAGATAAAGTAAAGGATAAATTAAAGATAATACACAACAAATAACAAGATAAAGTAAAGATAAGTGCCAATGATCTCCAAAGAGTAAAGGCTATAACACCGGCTATGGAACATCACTAACAAGATAGAAGCCAAATTCCCAAGGCTTAAAGGCAAAAGGGTCTCCAAAATGTAAAAGCATGGCCACCGGTTTTGGATTCCACCACCAAGAATGGCAAGAACTTGGATAAAGGAAAAATAATAAAACTCTCTCAAGAGCTCTCACATTTTCATTTCCAAAAATTTAACTCTCAACTTGTATTACAATGAAGGAGAAGACCCCTTTATATAGGGTTACATTGGATGCCACATAGGATAGAGAATTTCAAAGTCGAATTCAAGATAATAATAAACTATGGGACACATTTTAATTAGCCACCCTAAATGTACCCTAAAAGCCAAAATGCCTATAAACATAAAAGAGTTGAGAGGTGCGTGAAGAAGCGATGGATTAAAAAGTTCAAATTTGGGGGTTGTAAGAAAGGGCAATAAAAAGGGGGGGCAAGCAACCTCAATTGTTTTTTAGTTCAAAAAACCAAAAAAAAAAAAAAAAAAAAAAAAACTCTATGTATATAGTGGTATTTAAAGCTTTTAGATTTCCTTATGCATTTCTAACAAAAAAAATAAGAAATGCATAAGTTTGGGGGTTGTGAAAAAGATTGTAGAAGTTGGTTGGAAAATGAGAAAGAATGGGTTTTGTCGATGTTGCTCTTTGTGTTTACATGAGGGAAACCGAGTTCTCTTGCTTTGTTTTTCCTATCTCTTCTTTTGAGCCACTCACCAAAGCCTAATGTTACAAGCCAACAAAGACCTTTTGATCCTTAGTGATGTCTAGTCCTCATTAGTGGAGAGTAGTTCGATACTTAGGCTCATGGAGTCTACCACCCCTTTGATAAACTTCACATTTCTGCATAAAATAATCCGGGAAGTCAGAAGGTGGATTGAAGTGGGGATTACCTACTTAGGGGACCGATAGAGAAAGATAGTAAATCAATTTATAACTTCGTGGAATGTTAAGCATTTTCTTGTAATAATGTATCAACAATTTTTGAGACTTGCATTTGCAATCAATTCTAGGCATTTCTTTTGTGTTTGGTTTAAATTTTCCCTTGCTTTTTCAATCTTTTTTTTTTTTCTGTTGTTCTTCTTTAGTCTCATTTTGTGCTTGATGCTTGAGGACGAGCATACCTTAAGTTTAGGGGTATTTGATAATCCTAGAATTATACTATTTTCTTAATGCTTTTTGTAGGATTTCGGATACTTTTTATTAAGTTTTGTGCCTAAATTACTACTTAAAAAAGTATATTTTACGTTTCCGGCCAAAACATGTAGTTGGAGCAAAACCGAGCAAAAATGAGTTTTTGGACCAAAAATCAAATGAAATTCAGGGATTGGGGAAATTCTGATACTGATTGGAAGCATTGTGAAGTTTGTTCCTATTAAGGATCACGAAGATCGAAGACTCAAGCGAAGAAGTAAGCGGAGGGCAGTTTCATAATTTCAGCAAAGATCAGCAAGAGTTCGCTGCGACAAGGTTCTCTCTTCGCTGCGGCAAGCTAGCCTCTGGATGGATGGTTCAACAAAATTCAAATTAATGCCATGGTAAGAATCTTCTTCGCCGTGGCGAAACTGCAAAAATCTGTTTTTGTAAAACGTTGCATTTTACTTGTATAGTATTAGTTCCTAGGGTTTTGGCCAATTATTTAAAAGAGACTTACTTCATTTTTTAGGGGAGGTCAACATTTTTAGATAAGGGGAAGAGGAGAAGGAGATTTGAAGAATTTGGGTCTCCAAATTAGGGAAGAATTCATTCCTTTTTCAATTTCTAATATGTTGAACTCCACATTTACAGTTTATGTGATGTTTTTCTTTATTTTGAGCATGAACTAACTCACTTTTGGGTTAGGGTTTTGATGTAACTTGGATTACAATGGTTTAGTCTATAAATTTGTGTTGTTTTTTAGTTCTATTGCTTGAATTATGTGTTTATTCTTGTTCTTAATGCAATTGGATGTTAGGTTTTTGATTCAATTGAATATTGAGCATAATGAGACTGAGAAGTGATTCATGTGTTAACTTCTTAGAGCAAACACCGTAGATTAAGCAAATGCTAGAGATAGGTTTAATGATCTATGAAATCTTTATAGGATTCCATTTAGCTTAATAGACTTTGAACTATTAATCTTCATTTTGTTGGCTGCAGAAGCTTAATAGGGATAAGTAGGAGAATATAGCCTGAGAAGGTATAGTCTACAACTTAAGGAATTCAATTTATAATCCTTGCATGTGAATTTGGAAGCTATAGAAATTGTAGGTTAAATTATAGTGTCCTAGTGAAGTCAAACCCTAACCTCTTTTGCCTGGATTTGAATTTGTGTTGATTAGTTTAGTGTTAATCTTAGTTGTTTGATTTTGTGTTTTAATTCTAGCTTTACTTTCCCCCAAAATTCCAAAAATGTTGTATTCTTCAATTAGTAATAGAATTAGGAAACTCAGTACTTAGCATGCAATCCTTATGGGAACGATACTCTACTTCACCATTGTATTACTTTTTGCGACTAGTGCACTTGCTACATATGCATGTTTGTTGAATCACGCATCATCGACTCAAATGATATGTTTTTCTTGTTTGCCAAAGTGAAGGTTGATAAGTATATCATAGGCCTAATAGAGAAGTACACTTGTTGTGTGTATGTGGCGACATGTAGTGTTTACTCTACTGATACTGAGAATCACACTTGAGGACAATGACTTCAGTTATTGTATTGTGTGATTGGTTTGTTGACTTACTTCGTATTTGAGGTTGGCAATTGGAGCTATCAATTGGTGTAAATTAAGTTTGTTGGCCTACCTAATCAACCCATTTGCTTGTTCGCCAAAGTGAAGGTTTGAAATGGGCTAGATGGGATCTCAATCCATTAGGAAAGCCAACGGGCTTTCCTAAGTTAATAGTGAGGGCTACTGGCTTGAAGAAAATAATGGGAGCAATTTTTAATAAAAGACCTTATTAAATTCTGAATTTGTAGATGGACCCGAATGAGCAATACCAACATGTGATCGATAATCGAGAAAGAAAATAGGCTGGGCGAATCTAATTTCTCGGACTGGTATTGAAATCTTCAGATTGTATTGAAGTCCGAAAAGAAATTGTATATCCTCGATAAGCCTTATCTTGCTGGGCTTGATCCTGATGCCACTTAGGAAACAAAGGATACTTACAAAAGTTCCTTGATGATGTTGATAGTGTTCAATGCATTATGCTAGCATCGATGACACCTGAGCTGTAAAAGCAACATGAGAATATGAACGCAAGTGCCATAATTCTGCACCTCAATGAGCTTTTCCAAGGAAATGCTCGTCATGAGAGGTATAAGGTGCCTAGCACATTGTTTAGGAGTTGTATGACTGACAGAGCCCAATTTGGTCCTCACGTGCTCAAGATGATTGGGTACATAGAGAGGCTTGAGACTTTGGGGTTTGGTATGGATGCAAACTTACAAGTGGATTTAATTTTGTAGCCACTAACTTCAATATGAACATGATGGTGAAGTCCCTATCAGAGCTTCTAAACATGCTTAGGATTGTAGAGCAGGACATGAAAGTCCAAGCCTGTTTTACGGGTTGCTACCAGTAAAGGAAAGGGTAAGGGCAAGGGAAAGGCCAAGGGAAAGGCCAAGGCCAATCCCAATCCCAAGCCCAAACAATAGGATGCTTTCAAGCTTGAGGGTGGCGTTAGGAAAGGTAGGAAGATAGTATGCTTCTATTGTAGCAAGCCTGGCCACTACAGGAAGCACTGTAAGGCTTTCCTCGTAAATAAGAAGAAGTTAGACACTTCGACTTCAAGTATGTACATGATTGAGATTGACTTCTCTCCTTCAACATCTTAGATCATTGACATAAGATGTGATACTCACATTTGTATTGATGTGTAAGGACTAAGGTAGAGTAGATTGCTCACCAAAGGAAAAGTTGACTGACGAGTTGGAAATGGAGCACATGTGGTTGCATTAGCTGTAGGGACTTATTGTTTAACTTTGCCTACAGGCTTATTATTGGAACGTAATGATTGTTATTTCGTACCTTCAATTTCTAAAAATATTATTTAGTATCCACTTTAGATAATATAAGATATCATTTTGAAATTTGTAATGGATTATTGTCCTTTAGTTTGAATGGTATACTATTTGGAATTGCAAGGTTATATAACGGATTATATGTTCTTGATTTAAACAATAAGGATATTTTCAATGTTGAAGCTGTTAGAGTAGATGCCCTAGAGCCAATCAATTATTGTAGAATTGACTCTTTGTAATAATGTTCATTAATCAATAAAAGGCATTTTATTCTATATCGCGTAAATCATTATTATTGCAATATGTATTGATATATGTCCTTAAAATGGTAGAACCGTGATGAGGGTATCAAGTGTTTCAAATCTTGATAGTGAGAACCCTATGAGCACATATGGTGGCCATTTTAGAAATGTCTGTAGGCCCAGTATTATTCTAAAGAAAGGGCACAGATAATATGGTAAGGCTATCATAGTGTTAAACGACCCTGTCGAAAGGTAGTGACTGATCTCACTGGTAAAGGTTGTTTGGTGACAGCCTGGTGCAACACATGGGTGCTTGCTGTAGGCGAATACACTGCAGCAAGTTTACTAGATTGACCCACTAGAGGATTCCATATGGATGGTAACCCTAGTGTCTATGGAACAAATCCTCTAATGAATGGTGGTGCATGTGATCCTTAGACTTGAGATCACCGGAGCACCTTGTGCACCAATTGGTGCAGTTTGACACTAGCCTAATACAGTTCTATTCAGAGCTATCAATACGGGGGTGATTGGCTGCATCAAGGAGTGTATCAAGACTATGGTGGATAAATAGAGGATTCATCACTCCCGGATACGGGAGAAGTTATCTCACGGCGCAATTCAGTATATGGCAATGCCACAGTGGGATTGAGTTGTTGTTCTATCTAGTTTATAATACAGGTCATTGGTATAGTAACTGAATATAATATCGTGAGTAACCGGAGGTTGACAGTATTTCTATGCCTTCGTCTCGTCGAGATAACATATGATGAAATAATCGTTTTGTACGGTAACCATATCGTTGACAGGTAGCTACTTTGCTGAATCCGAATCTATCGGGTGACTATGATGCCTTGCTAGGGGCCAATCTTAGTCTGTGTATAGTGAGAGGATTAATTGGTGTTAATCGCGATACTATACACTGCCGGTATGATGAGGAGTCTATGGGTCACACATATAGAAGATAATTTAAGAGCCAGGAAGTTAGAATGGCGTTTTCGTCTTTTTGGGCAAAAGGGTATTTTGGTAATTTCATAGTGCAATTAAATTTGCTGAGGTCGTAGCCTTTATTTAATTTGTTAGAAAAATTAAATAAGTGAAATTACGTTTAAATATGTGTTCGCATATATTTAAATAAATCATCATTATTGTTAAATGTTAATATATATATATTAAATATATATTAATTGATTTTTAATTGAGATAATGATGAATTAAAATAAATATCCAATTGGGAGTGTTTGGAAACAAGGGATTTTTGGGTTGGAGCCCAAACCTATTCCATATGGGAATAGGGCAATTAAACTTGACTATTTAAACAAAAGTTTAATTGAGAAACAAGTTAAGAAATTCATTTCATTCATTCATTGAAAGAAAGAAAACACATAGCCCTTTTTCACTCTCACACGCCAATTTTGCGTTCTGATTGAAAATCAAAATATTCTTCATTCTTCTTCTTTGTTTCTTAAGACTAAAGAGGATCTAGCAAATCCCTCTTTAGTTCCTTGCGATTATCTTCGTGTGGACCACGTCGATTCGATCCTACACTTGGGTCGGTAGCAAAATACGTTCAGAGACAACTTGGAGAAGCCTCCAAATGTGCGTATGATTTCTTAAACCATGAACCGATTTTTCTGCAGATTTAATATATATTGTATAAGCTGTAAATTTGTACCCGGATCTTGGTTCTAAGGAACAATCCATGTTGTTTATGTTTTTGTTTTCCGCTACGCAAATGGTTCGTTTACTAACAGTGGTATCAGAGCCTCAGGTATCAATTTTTTATAGTTTATATAATGAACTATAACATGTATTTGGTTGATAACATGTTATTTTTGAGAAATCTGCAAAATCTGAAGAATCTGCTTATGGATGAATGATTCAAATGATAAATTGGTTTAATAATGTGTTGATGGATGTTATATTGGTTAGTTGATGTCCTGGTTGAACGTGTGTGCATTTGATTTGATTTGGATTCGTGTTATTACACAAAAACTGCAAAAAACTTGAACTGTTCATATTGGGGATTTCCAGGTTTCGGCAACGTGCTCCCTGGAAATTTTCGCCGCGGCGATGTGGCTGCTGCCCCAATTTTGTGTTTTTTGCGAAGGGACCGAACTACAGTTTTAATAACCTATAAAGCCAATGATCATTCTACACATTTAAGAGGGTAATTAATAAATAACCCACCCGATTCAAAAATTGATTGTTTTTTAAATGTATGCTATGTACTTGTTTGTATATTGCATGGTGCCCGGTTCATGAGCCTTAGACCTATGGTGAATGTTTTAAAATATTTTTGGGTATGTATGGTTGTATAATTTATTAAATAGGGCCTGCGTGTCCTGCCTTTCTCCTCTTCTCAATGTACACTCTCTTCTCATCTCATTCCCCTCGAATGTAAATCGAGGTTTCTAAATTTATTGATGTAAAGAATTTTGTATAATTATTCTTATTGTAAATTTAGAATGATGTATTTGTAATGTACTTAAAGACGGAGCAAAGGACGAGGCAACTATACTTAAAGACTCAAGATGTTTATTACAGGACCCCTAGGTGACCCACCAATTCCTCTAGGCTCGAGGAAATCGGTTTTAGTTGGGCCATGTACTAGCACGTTTTAATGTTGTGTTTAGAATGCATGCTAAGGTTGAATGTTGAATAACATGTCAAACAATGTCATTCTAACAAAGATAATAATCTAGTGAGACATTAAATAACAAACCCTCAATTAAAGGATATTAAGTCACGTGAGACTTCCATCACCATGGTTTTAATCAAACCATTGTTCGTCGAAACCTTGTTTGCCAAAGCGAAGGGTACACTTCTACTAGTGAGAGGTTAAAATGCATTAGAGTTTTCCTTAATGGTGATGGGTCGACTTAAAATGACGGTTTTGCTTGTTTGTCAAAGCGAAGTTTGATAAACATGTCATAGGCATAGTAGAGAAGTACACATATTGTGTGTACGTGGTGACATGTAGTGTCTACTTTACTGATACTGAGAATCACACTTGAGGACAATGGTTGGAGCCATTGGATTGTGTGATTGGCTTGTTGGCTTTTTCACATTTGAGGTTGATAGTAGGAGCTATCAACTGGTATGGATTAAGTTTGTTGGCCTACCTGATCAACTCATTTTGGCTTGTTCACCAAAGCGAAGGTTTGCAATGGGCCGGATGGGATCTCAGTCCACTAGGAAAGTCAACGGGCTTTCCCGAGTTAATAGTAAGGGCTATTGACTTGAGTAAAATAGTGGGAGCATCATTTAATAAAAGACCATATTAAATAATAATGAACTTTATAATGACTTTATTTTTCTACAATTGTAGATTCACCAAAATGAGCATTATGAACCTGCGATCGATAATCAAGAAAGAAAACAGGTTGGATGGATCCAATTTCTCAGACTGGTATCGTAATCTTCGGATTATACTTAAGTTAGAAAAGAAATTGTATATCCTTGAAAAGCCATACATGGCTGAGCCTGATCCTGATGCCACTCAGGAAGTTAAGGATACTTATCAAAAGTTCCTTGATGATGCTGATAGCGTACAATGCTTGATGTTAGCATCGATGACACCTATGCTGCAAAAGCAGCATGAGAATATGGATGCTTCTTCCATAATTCTACACCTCAAGGAGCTTTACGAAACAAATGCTCGACATGAGAGGTACAAGGTGTCGAAAGCACTGTTTGGGAGTCGTCTGACTGAGGGTGCCCAAGTTGGTCCTCATGTGCTCAAGATGATCGAGCACATAGAGAGGCTTGAGACTTTGGGATGTGGCTTGGATGCAGAATTACAAATGGATTTAATTCTGCAATCCTTGCCTGACTCTTATGCTCCGTTCATAATGAATTTCAATATGAACACGATGGAGAAAACCCTGTCAGAACTTCTGAACATGCTGAGGACTGCAGAGCAGGACTTGAAAAAGTCCAAGCCTGTTTTACTGGTTGCTGCCAGTAAAGCAAAGGGTAACGGCAAGGGTAAGGCCAAGGCCAAACCCAAGCCTAAGCCCAAAGGACAGGTTGCTCTTGGGCCTGAGAGTGGCATAGGAAAGGGCAAGGTAGTCTGCTTCTTTTGTGGCAAGCCTGGCCACTGGAGGAAACACTGCAAGGCTTTCCTCGCAAGTAAGAAGAAGTCAGAGGCTACGACTTCAGGTACTTTCATGATTGAGATTAACTTCTCTCCCTCAACATCTTGGGTCATGGACACAGGATGTGGTACTCACATTTGTACTGATGTGCAGGGACTAAGGCAGAGTAGAGTGCTCGCCAAGGGAGAGGTGGACCTACGAGTTGGAAATGGAGCACATGTGGCTGCATTAGCTGTAGGGACTTATTGTTTATCTTTGCCTACGGGCTTATTGTTGGAACTACATAACTGTTATCACGTACCTTCTATTTCTAGAAATATTATTTCAGTATCCGTTTTGGATAATATGGGGTATCATTTTGAGATATCTAATGGATTGTTGTCCTTTAGTTTGAATGGTATTCTATTTGGAATTGCAAGGTTATATAATGGATTATATGTTCTTGATTTAAACAATAAAGATATTCTCAATATTGAAACCAAGAAAGCTAAACATAGCGATCAAAACCAAACATATCTCTGGCATTGTAGATTGTGTCATGTTAATAAGACTCGCATTGCAAAACTTCAAAGGGATAGAGTTTTGGACCCTTTTGACTTTCAATCATTTGATGTGTGCGAGTCATGCCTTTTAGGCAAGATGACCAGGTCTCCTTTCACAGGACAAGGTGAAAGGGCTACTAAGCTGTTAGGCATCATCCATAGTGATGTATGTGGTCCACTAACAGTTGAGGCCAGAGGTGGATATTCATACTTCATCACATTTACTGATGATTTCAGTAGATATGGTTATGTCTACCTTATGAGATATAAATTTGAAGCCTTTGATAATTCAAGGAATTCATGAATGAAGTACAGAATATGTTGGGCAAACCTATTAAAGCTCTTCGGTTAGATCAAGGAGGTGAATACTTAAACTCAGGGTTTTCAGAATACCTGAAGGAATGTGGGGTAGTATCACAACTCACCCCTTCTTATACACCCTAACACAATGGAGTGTCAGAAAGAAGAAGCATGACCTTACTTGACATGGTTAGGTCCATGATGAGTTTTAGTGATTTACTTGCATCATTCTGGGGTTATGCCCTAGAGATTGCGACTCGCGTTTTGAACCGTGTGCCATCAAAGTCTGTAGATAAGACTCTATATGAGCTATGGAGTGGACGAAAGCCCAACTTGTCTTATCTAAGGATTTGGGGTTGCAAAGCTTATGTTAAGAAATTAACTTCGAACAAGTTGAGCCCAAAATCCTATAAATGTATATTTGTGGGGTATCTAAAGGATACTACTTCTACCACCCAAAAGAGTGCAAAATTTTTGTTGCTTGATCTGGTGTCTTCCTAGAAAAGGAATATTTTCTAAGAAGTACTAGTGGGAGAAAAGTAGAACTCGATGAAGTTCTAGAACCACAAGATATACTAGATGAAGGATGGGATGATGTGCCACAGGAAGTGGTTGAGCATCATGAGGAGGTTACTCCACAACTTGTGGATCAAAGTGAACCACCTCGGGTAGCACAAGAGCTACGTAGATCTGAGAGAGTACGCCATGAGCCTGAGAGATACGGTTATCTCGTGACTCAACATGGTGACATACTAGTCTACCAAGACGATGAACTCAGAACCTACAAAGACGCTATATCAGATCCAGATTCCATTAAATGACTTGAAGCCATGAAATCTGAGATGGACTCCATATACCAGAACCAAGTGTGGTCTCTGGTGGAACCACCTGAAGGGGTAAAACCCATAGGGTGTAAATGGGTCTTCAAGAAGAAGACTAACATGGATGACAACATGCATACTTATAAAGCACGACTGGTTGCCAAAGGTTTCAAACAAATTCATGGCATAGACTATGAAAAAACCTTTTTGCCGGTTGCCTTGGTTAAATCCATCCGGATTATGCTTGCGATTGCTGCATATCATGACTATGAGATTTGGCAAATGGATGTCAAAACAACTTTCCTGAATGGAAACCTTGTGGAGGATGTGTATATGACACAACCTGATGGTTTCGTTCCTGATGGACAAACTAATAGGGTATGCAAGTTGCAGAGATCCATTTATGGACTCAAGCAAGCTTCAAGGAGCTGGAATGAAGATGAGCCCTGTGTTTACAAGAAAGTGAGTGGGAGCGCAGTAGTATTCCTAGTGTTATATGTCGATGACATACTTCTGATCGGGAATGATATACCGAACTTGCAGTCGGTAAAGACTTGGTTATCCAAGTGCTTCTCCATGAAGTACTTAGGGGAAGCAGCCTACATCCTTGGTATAATGATCTATTGCGATAAATCGCGTAGGTTGCTTAGCCTAAGTCAGAGTGCATATATTGACAAGATACTGAAAAGATTCAGTATGGAAGAATCCAAGAAAGGATTTCTTTCGATGTCACATGGTGTTTATCTCTCTAAGTAATTGTGTCCTAGAACACAAAATCAGAGAGATAGGATAAAAGGATCCCATATGCATTAGCAATTGGATCCATCGTGTATGCCATGTTATGTACTCGGATTGATGTCTCATGTGCTTTGAGCACTTGTAGTAGATATTAATCGGATCCAGGTGAGCGCTACTAGATGGCTGTCAAGAATATTCTTAAGTACCTGAAGAAGACTAAGGATATGTTCTTGGTTTATGAAGGGGAAGATGAGCTCACTGTAAAAGAATATAGTGACGCTAGTTTCCAAACGAACAAGGATGATTATTGATCACAATTAGGTTTTGTATTTTGTCTCAATGGGGGTGCAGTGAGCTGGAAGAGCTCCAAGCAAAGCACTATAGCGGACTCTATAATAGAGGCTGAGTATATTGCATTGTCAGATGCGGCCAAGGAGGCAGTCTAGATTAAGAAGTTCATTACTAAACTTGGTATGGTTCCCACGATTGTTGATTTTGTAAACGTCTATTGTGACAACAATGGAGCAATTGCTAAAGCCAAGGAACGACGATCTCATTAGAAGTCTAGACACATACTCAGATGATTCCATCTCATCAGAGACATAGTTGAGAGGAAAGATGTGCAGATTAGTAAAATGGATACTGACGACAATCTCACAGATCCACTGACAAAGCCTCTGTTGTAGCAGAAGCATGAAAGACACTTGAGATCATTTGGTATTAAATACATGAATGATTGGCTATAGTGCAAGTGGGAGATTGTTAGAGTAGATGCCCTAAAGCCAATCAATTATTGTAGAATTGACTCTTTATAATAATATTCATTAATCAATAAAATGCATTTTATTCTATATCGCGTAAATCATTATTATTGCAATATGTATTGATATATGTCCTTAGAATGGTAGAACCATGACGAGGGTATCAAGTATTTCAAATCTTGATAGTGAGAACCCTATGAGCACATATGGTGACCATTCTAGAAACATCTGTAGGCCCAGTATTATTCTAAAGAAATGGCACAGATAATACGGTAAGGCTATCATAGTGTTGAACGACCCTGTCGAAAGGCAGTGACTGATCTCACTTGTCAAGGTTGTTTGGTGACAGCCTGATGTAACACATGGGTGCTTGCTGTAGGCAAATACACCGTAGCAAGTTCACTAGACTGACCCACTAGAGGATTCTATATGGATGGTAACCCTAGTGTCTATGGAACAAATCCTCTAATCAATGGTGGTGCATGTGATCCTTAGACTTGAGATCACTGGAGCGCCTTGTGCACCGATTGGTGCAGTTTGATACTAGCCTAATGTGGTTCTATTCAGAGCTGTCAATACGGTGGTGATTGGCTGCATCAAGGAGTGTATCAAGACTATGGTGGATAGATAGAGGATTCATCACTCCCGGGTACGGGAGAAGTTATCTCATAGCACAATTCAGTATATGGCAATGACATTAAAACTGTGGCCACAGTGAGATTGAGTTATTGTTCTATCTAGTTTATAATACAGGTTATTGGTCCAGTAACTCAATACATAATATCGTGAGTAACTGGAGGTTGACAGTATTTCTATGCCTTCGTCTTGTCGAGATAACGTATGATGAAATGATCGTTTTGTACGGTAACCATATCGTTGACAGGTAGCTACTTTGCTGAATCTGAATCTATTGGGTGACTATGATGCCTTGCTAGGGGCCAATCTTGGTCTGTGTATAGTGAGAGGATTAATTGGTCTTAATCGCGATACTATACACTGTCAGTATGATGAGGAGCCTATGGGTCACACATATAGAAGATAATTTAAGAGTCAGGAAGTTAGAAAGGCGTTTTCGTCTTTTTAGGCAAAAGGGTATTTTGGTAATTTCACAGTGCAATTAAATTTGCTAAGGTCGTAGCCTTTATTTAATTTGTTAGAAAAATTAAATAAATGAAATTACGTTTAAATATGTGCTCGCATATATTTAAATAAATCATCATTATTGTTAAATGTTAATATATATATTAAATATATATTAATTGATTTTAATTGAGATAATGATGAATTAAAATAAATATCTAATTGGGAGTGTTTGGAAACAAGGGGTGTTTGGGTTGGAGCCCAAGCCTATTCCATATGGGAATAAGGCAATTAAACTTGACTATTTAAACAAAAGTTTAATTGAGAAACAAGTTAAGAAATTCATTTCATTCATTCATTGAAAGAAAGAAAACACACAACCATTTTTCACTCTCACACGCCAGTTTTGGGTTCTGATTGAAAATCAAAATATTCTTCATCTTCTTCTTTGTTTCTTAAGACTAAAGACGATCTAGCAAATCCCTTTTTAGTTCCTTGCGATTATCTTTATGTGGACTACGTCGGTTCGATCCTACACTTGGGTTGGTAGCAAAATACATTCAGAGACAACTTGGAGGAGCCTCCAAACGTGCGTATGATTTCTTAAACCTTGAACTAATTTTTCTACAGATTTAATATATATTGTATAAACTGTAAATTTGTACCCGGATCTTGGTTCTAAGGAATGATCCATGTTGTTTATGTTTTTGTTTTCCGTTGTGGAAATGGGTCATTTACTAACAAAAACTAAGAAAGCTAAACATAACGATCAAATCCAAACGTAACTCTGGCATTGTAGATTAGGTCATGTTAATCAGACTTGCTTTGCAAAACTTCGAAGGGATAGAGTTTTGGACCCTTTTGACTTTCAATCATTTGAGGTATGCGAGTCATGCCTTTTAGGCAAGATGACCAAGTCACCTTTTACAAGACAAAGTGGAAGGGCCACTGAACCATTAGGTATTATCCATAGTGATGTATGCCCTAGAGACTGCGACTCACGTACTGAACCATGTGCCATCAAAGTCTATAGATAATACTCCATATGAATTATGAAGTGGGCGAAAACCCAACTTGTCTTATCTAAGGATTTGGGGTTGTGAAGAAATTGACTTCGAACAAGCTAGACTCGAAATCTAACAAATGTATATTTGTAAGGTATCCTAAGGAGACAAAAGGATATTATTTCTACCACCCAGAAGAGCGCAAAATCTTTGTTACTCGTACTGGTGTCTTCTTAGAAAAAGAATTTTTCTTAAGAAGTACTAGTGGGAGAAAAGTAGAACTCGATGAAGTTCTAGAACTACAAGATACATTAGACGAAAGACAGGAAGATATGCCACAAGAAATGGTTGAACATCATGAGGAGGTTACCCCATAATTTGTGGATCAAAGTAAACCTCCTCAAGTAGCACATGAGCTATGTAGGTTTGGAAGAAGACATCGTGAGCCCGAGAGATATGGTTTTCTCATAACTCAACACGGTGACATTCTAGTCTACCAAGACAATGAACCCAAAACCTACAAAGACGCTATATCGGATCCAGATTTCATTAAATGGCTTGAAGCCATGAAATTTGAGACGGACTCCTTGTACCAAAAGCAAGTATGGTCTCTGGCAGATCCACTTGAAAGGGTAAAATGGGTTTTCAAGAAGAAGACTGACATGGATGGCAATGTGCAAACCTATAAGGCACGACTGGTGCCAAAGGTTTCAAACAAATTCACGGTATTGACTATGAAGAAACCTTTTTGCCAGTTGCCATGATTAAGTCCATCCGGATTATGCTTATGATTGCTGCATATCACGACTATGAGATTTAGCAGATGGATGTCAAAACAGCTTTGCTGAACATAAACCTTGAAGAGGATGTGTATATGACACAACCCGATGGTTTCTTTCTTGATGAACAAGCTGATAAGATATGCAAGTTACAGAGGTCCATTTATAGACTCAAGCAAGCTTCAAGGAGTTGGAACATTCATTTTGATGAAGCCGTAAAAGTATTCAGTTTCATTAAGAACAAAGATAGCCCTGTGTTTACAAGAAAGTAAGTGGGAGCACAATGGCATTCTTGGTGTTGTATGTCGATGACATACTTTTGATCGGGATTGATATACCAAACTTGCAGTCGGTAAAGACTTGGTTATCCAAGTGCTTCTCCATGAAAGACTTAGGAGAAGCAGCCTATATCCTCGGAATAAAGATCTATAGTGATAGATCGCGTAGATTGCTTGACCTAAATCAAAGTACGTATATAGACAAGGTATTAAAAAGATTTAGTATGGAAGAATCCAAGAAGAGATTTCTTCCAATGTCACATGGTGTCTTCCTCTCTAAGGATATGTGTCCTAAAACACATGATGAGAGAGATAGAATGAAGAGGATCTTATATGTGTCAGAATTTGGATCCATCATGTATGCCATGTTATGTACTCGAATCGATGTCTCATGTACATTAAGCACTTGTAGTAGATATCATTCAGATCCAGGTAAGCGTACTGGATAGCTATTAAGAACATTCTTAAGTACCTTGAAAATGACTAAGGACATATTCTTAATTTATGGAGGGGAAGATGAGCTAATTATAAGAGGATACAATGATGCTAGTTTTCAAACAAATAAAGATGATTATCGCTCACAATCCGGGTTTGTATTTTGTCTCAATAGGGGTGCAGTGAGTTGGAAGAGCTCCAAGCAAACCACTGTAGCAGACTCTACAATGGAGTTTGAGTATATCGCATTATTCGATGTGGCCAACGAGGCAATTTGGATTAAGAAATTCATCATCGAACTTGGTGTGGTCTCCATGATTGTTGATCCAATAGATGTCTATTGCGATAACAATAGAGCAATAGCTTAAGCAAAGGAACCATGGTCTCACCAAAAGTCCAAACGCATACTTAGACATTTTCATCTCATCAGAGAAATGGTTGAGAGGAAAGATGTACAGATTAGTAAAGTGCATACTGATGACAATCTTGTCGATCCATTGATGAAGCCTCTGTCACAGTAGAAGCATGAAAAATAGTTAAGGTCATTCGGTATTAAATACATGAATGATTGGCTATAGTGCAAGTGGGAGATTGTTAGAGTAGGTGCCCTAGAGCTAATCAATTATTGTAAAATTGATTCTGTAATAAATGTTTATTTATCAATAAAAGACATATTCTTCTATACCGTGTATGTAATGATATATGTCTTTAAGATGGTAGAACCGTGATGAGGGCATCAAGTGTTTCAAATCTTGATAGTGAGAACCCTATGATCACATATGGTGGCCATTCTAAAAATGTCCGTAGCCCCAATATTATTCTGACCAAGGACATAGATAATATGGTAAGACTATCATAGTATTGAATGACCATGTCGAAAGGCAGTGACTGATCTTACTTGTTAAGGTTGTTTGTCGACAACTGGTGTAACACATGGGTGCTTGCTAGAGGCAAGTTCACTGGACAGACCCACCAGAGGATTCCATATGGATGGTAACCCTAGTGTCTATAGAATAAATCCTCTAACGAATGGTAGTGCATGTGATCCTTAGACTTGAGATCATCGGAGCACTTTGTGCACCAATTGGTATAGTTTGACACTAGCCCAACATAGTTCTATTCAAAGTTATCAATACAGCAATGATTGGCTACATTGCAAAGTGTATCGAGACTATGGTGGATCGACAAAGGATTCATCACTCCTAGGTATGGGAGAAGTTATCTCACTGGGTAATTTAGTAAATGGCAATGACACTAAATCTGTGGCCACAATGGGATTAAGTTGATGCTCAATCCAATTTAATATTCCTGTCATTGGTCCAGTGACTAAATACAAACATGTCCAGGATATCTGAGGTTGATACAAGTTCTAATTCCTTGATTGAAAATCGAATTCCCTATGTTGTAAAACATACCTTCTCAGGCTATATGTTCCTACTTATCCCTATTAAGCTTCTGCACCCAACAAAATTAAGATTAATAATTCAAAGTCTTTTTAGCTAAATGGAACCTTAAAGTGATTTCATAGATCTCTGAACCTATCTTTAGCGTTCATTAAACTATGGTATTTACTCTAAGAGGCTAATACATGAATCACTTCTGAGTCTCATCATGCTTAACATTTAATTGAAGTAAGAAAAACTCAACCTCAATTTCATTAAGAACAAGAATAAATACAAAATCTGATGCAATAGAACATAAAAACAACATCTAATATAGATTACCATTGTAATCAAAGTTAGGTTAAAACCCTAACCCAAAAGTGGGTTAGTTCATATTTAAATTAAAGAAATTCAGACAATAAACTGTAAGAAAGGAAATCAACATGCTAAAACAGTAAGAAGAGAATGAAATCTTCCCTAAATGAAGACTCAAAATGCTCCAAACTTAAATTTCTTCATCTTCTTCTTTAAAAATCCGAACTCTCTAAAATGAGCTAAGGCTCTCTTAAATAGTCGGCCAAAAACCTAGGATTCTAATGCAATACATTTAAAATGCAACGTTTTAATAAACAAAAGAATTGCATTTTTTGCCACGGCAAAGAATAAACTTCGCCGTAGCATCGAATTGAAATCTTGCTAAACCATCTGACCCGAGGCTAGCTTGCAGTGGTAGAGAATTATCTTCGCCGCAATGAACTTTGCTCATTTATTATGAAATTACAAAACTTCCCTTTGCTTGCTTCTTCACTTGAATCTTTGATCTTCGTGATCCTCGATAGGAACAAGCTTCATAGTGCTTCCACTCCGCATCAGAATTTCCCTGATTCCTAAATTTCTCTTGATTCCGGGTCCAGAAACTCAATTTTGCTCAGTTTTGCTCCAATTGCATGTTTTGGCCTGAAACGTAAAATATATGAATTTAAGTTGCAATTCAGGCACAAAATGACTTAAGAAGTATCCAAAATCCTACAAAAAAGTACAGAAAAATAGTATAATCCTAGGATTATCAAATACCCCCAAACTTAAGGTACGCTCGTTCTCGAGGAAAAGGCACAAAATTAGACTAAAGAAAAACAACAAAAAAACAAAAAATTAAAACAAAAAACAAAAGAGATGCGTAGAATTGATTGCCAATGCAAGTCTCAAAAATTGTTGAAACATTATTACAAGAAAATGCTTAACACTCCAAGAAGTTATAAATTGATTTACTATCTTTCTGTATCGGTCCCCTAAGTAGGTAATCCCCACTTCAATCCACTTTTCGACTTTCCTAAATTATTTTATGCAGAAATGCAAAGTTTATCAAATGGTGGTAGACTTCATAAGCCTAAGTATCGAACTACTCTCCACTAATGTGGACTAGACATCACCAAGGATCAAAAGGTCTCTGTAAGCTTGTAACGTTAGGCTTGGGTAGTGGGCTCCAAGGAAAAGGATAGGATAATCAAAGTAAGAGAACTCGGTTTTCCTCATGCAAACACTAAGAGCTACATCAATCTCCGCTTTCTTTCTCAACCACCAATCAAGGTGTCAACCATTTTATAACCCTCAAACGAATGCGTTTCTTATTTTGATTTTGAATTGAACTAAAAATTTCTATTTTTATTATTATTATTTTTTTAAAACAACATCTATGAGGTCAATTTCCCTTTCTTCCTGCCCTTTTTTTGCAACCCCCAAACTTAAGATTTTGGTCCATCACTTATTCACACACCTCTCAAAGCTCTTTTGTGTCATACATTAGGTCCAGAATTCTCTTAAAGGGTATGATAAAGTGTTTAGGGTATAGGGATTGGACAATTTTTGGTTTGCAATAAAAAATAAGGCAATGATAATCTCATAGGGCTCAAATGGGTGACTAGGGAAAGATTCATTTATGGGTTGGCTAGAAAGGGTCAAACGTTCCGAAAAATGCCTAAATCATTTCCTCAACAATGTCTAATCCTAGAATTTCACCTCAAGCACTTCTCAACTAGGTTCTAGAGTCCACCAACACTATCAAGACTTCACCTAACCACATAAAATGTTTCTAAGCATGCCGAAAGAATGAAAATGGTGGTTGAACCACTCAACGAACCTCAAGTTAAATCAAGTCAACCAACCTAAACTTGAAGCAATGCTTTGCATTTTCTATAAATAAAATCCCAACAATCAAAATCTCATCATGGACTTATGCAATTCATCTAGGCAACAAACACGACACACAAACTAAATTCACACACAACCCAAAAACAATAAAACACACAAAGATAAAAGTTAATTAAACATGCAAGACTTTCTACATTTTTCTTTACCCCCAAACAGAAAACAACATTGTCCTTAATGTCAATCAATAATGCACATTGGAGTAAAGAAAAATGATCATAAGGTGTGAGATACTCCCTTGATTAATCCGTGAAGATCGAAGTGAGCTCAAATTTGGACATCGCTTCATCGTCTTCTCCATCAGCGAAATCTGTCAAAACACATAAACTCAAGGGTCCAAAATGTGTTAGAAAACCTCACAGATTATGGAAAAATTACATCTCATTCTCAGACCTTAACCAACTAAACCTAAAACCTAAGAATGCAAAACAAAGTGAATGTAAAAACAAGAACAACTAAGTTCCACTGTACAAAAATAAAACAAAACCAAATGTATTCCAGGCTCATTCATCTGCATCCTCTTCATCAGCATCGTCCTCTTCCTCTATGGCATCATCCTGAATTTGATCTTCCTCCTTCTCTTGCCATTCTTGCCATTGGAAATTGGCTAAATCAATGCCCAAATTGGCGCAACACTTCAATTGCATCTTGTACAATGTGCGGGTCTGATTTACCATCCAATCTTGATGCCTTTCCATTCTGTACATATTTTTCAGGATATTTTGTAACATCTCTTTTATCCTGGGAGATGGAGTAAGAGCTGTGGTAAAGGTTGTGGTTCTTGGTCTTTTTGAGCTTGAACTGGCCTCTCTAATGGTGGGACGATCTAGGAGCTTAAAGTAATAGACTTGGTCGAGGACTGGGGTAGGATGAAGAAGTGGTTCATCATTTGCCTTCTTAACTCCAGCTTTAATGCAAATTTCAATGATGAATTATGGGAAGGCAAAGCTTGCTCTCCTTGGATTGGCTGCATGCCTTATATTCTCTATTATGATATTCCCCACATCCATCTTCTTTCTAGTGGCAATGGCATCAAGTAAGAGTGCTCGCTCAAAAGCCACTGAACTGTAGTGTGTTTCTAGAACCATCCTCCCACAGACAAAGTATTGCCAAATTCTAGCCATGGGAATCAAATTAGTCCCTTTTATGCTTATCCTTCCCTTCTTCAAGAATTCCCAAGAGGTATCTGGCTTTGCTAAAACCTTGAGTATCTCATCATAATTAATCTATTTAGCCTTGAATTCTACATACGCATCACGGTCAATTGGATCAATCTGGTAGAATTCATTGATGATCTTTGCACTAAATGGCACCTTAATACCCCTCACATATACATGCCCGGGCTCACACTCAGGGAAGTTCGCATAAAACTCTCTTGCAATTGGCTCTATGGCTAAATGATTCGGTTCAAGCAGAAAGATGTCCCAACCTCTCCCTTTGATCCAAGCTTCTGCATTGACAGTGGTCAATCCTCTCTGGGCAATAAAACCTTTGTCTTTTCTTTTAATTGCTACTTCATAAGGCTGCCTAGCCTTCTCATTCACAAATCTATTATCGACATGTTTGCCCTTACTCCTTGGAACTGCTTTGAGTGGCATTTTCTCTCAAAAGTACTCTCTACACTCTACCACCAAAATTAATAATTCAACTGCCTACTCTAACACTACTGCACACGTCTCACAACTTCAATTCAATTCCTTAATTCACCCTATCAATTTCGAAATCAACAATCACACCCCAACAATCACCAAACTTCCTTATGCACTCACAAACTTCATAAGCATACACCCAAACTTCGATAACCACCAATCAATCAAAATCAACACTTCCACACTCCAAACACAAATCACAACTCACAACACGCAAGTAATATCCAAAAATTTCGAGTTCATGCAATAATCTAAAGATTAATCATTCAAACCATGAAGTTTGTAAAAACAACAGCATGAAAACTCAAAATCTTACCACACCCAAGCTTGATGAACCTTCAATTGCTCCAGTTTTTCTCTAAATCGCAAAATCCCCAAATTTGGAAATTCTTCAAAATTGGCTAGATTTGGTGCTAGGGAAGGTTGTTTAAGTGATTATGGGAGTGATGGTGTGGATTGAAATTGAAATTGAAATTTGTTTTTTCTTGGAAGCTTTTTGGAACTCTTGCGAAAAATGAAGAAGTAACACGAGTTTATATAGAAAATGGTTTTCGCTGTTGTAATAGGTTGTCAGTAAACAACCTTGACAAGTGAGATCAGTCACTACATTTCAACAAGGTTGTTCAACACCATGATAGCCTTACTATATTATCTGTGTCCTTTGTCAGAATAATACTGGGGCTACGGACGTTTTTAGAATGACCACCATATGTGATCATAGGGTTCTCACTATCAAGATTTGAAACACTTGATACCCTCATCACGGTTCTACCATCCTAAGGAAATATATCATTACATACACGATATAGAAGAATATGTCTTTTATTGATAAATAAACACTTATTACATAATCAATTTTACAATAATTGATTGGCTCTAGGGCACCTACTCTAACAGCTCTTGTCCCCTTCTTATTCGAGGACTCTTCTACATATAGAGTCCATTGCCATGGACTATCAAGCCTTGGTTTCTCTGGTTCGCTTGCTGCTAAGGTGCTGCCTCTGACGGGCTTACTTCCTCTTAGGCTGATAGGAAAATTCTAAGATAAAGTCTGCCAAAACTTGACCTTTTATTGCTGTCTTCGGGACGTATTTGATATCATGTTAACTCAACTTCATCATCCACTGAATCAATCTACCTGATGCCTCAGGCTTCTATATTCTTTTTCTTAGTGGAAAGTTCATCCGCACATGTATAGAGTGCGCTTGGAAATATGGCCGCAATTTCTGAGTGACGATAATCAGTGCATAGATGAGCTTCTCCATCTCGGGGTATCTTGTCTCAGCATCGAGCAACCTCTTGCTCACACTGTACTCTAGCCATTGCACTCTGCCCTCTTTAGGTACCAAAGCCGCACTAATCGCGAACTTAGATACCGATAAATACAAAAGCAAAGGCTTGCCTTAGAAGGGCTTTGACAGCAAACGAGGCTGCCCCAAATGCTTCTTCAATTCCTGGAATACTTTCTCGCACTCCTCTGTGCATTTGAAACCCTTATTTCCTTTTAGGGTTTCAAAGAAACATAGGCACCCATCTGTAACTCGGGAGATGAACCTGCTAAGTGTGGCCACACGCCCTTTCAAGCTCCGAACCTGTTTTATGTTGGTCATGCTTTTCATGTTCAAGAGAGCTTAAATCTTATCTAGGTTGGCTTCGAAACCTCGCTGATTAACAAGGAAACCCAAAAACTTTCCCGAGCTCACTCCGAAAGCGTACTTCAAAGGGTTGAGTCTCATTTTGTATTTTCTGAGGATGCCGAACATTTCCCTCAGGTGCTCAATATAACTTTCAGCGGCATTTGATTTGACGAGCATGTCATCGATGTACACCTCCATTGTCTTGCCAATTTGCTCGACGAACATTTTGTCTATCAAACGTTGATAGGTCGCTCCAACGTTCTTCAAGCCAAATGGCATTACCCTATAATAGTAAATCCCCTAGTCAGTAATAAATGAGGTGTGTTCTTCATCAGGTTGATACATCTGGATTTGGTTATATCTTGAGTATGCATCCATGAAGCTTAGTAGTGTATTCCCAACTGTCACATCTACTAATTGGTCGATTTGGAGGAGCAGAAAGCTATCTTTGGGATAGGCTTTGTTTAGATCCGTGAAGTCAACGCAACTCTGCCACTTGTCATTCGACTTCTTTACCAAGACCAGATTGGCAAGCCAGTCTGAATACTTTACTTCCCTGATGAAGTTGATATTTAGGAGCTTATCAACTTCATCCTTGAGCGTTTTTGGATCGCTTGACATCCATAGATCTTCTCTTTTGTCTAATTGGTCGAGCCTCTGAGTCGACATATAATCGATGGCACATTACCTCGGGGTTGATCCCCACCATGTCTGCATGAACCCAAGCGAACACGTCAAGGTTTTTCTTTAAGAAACCCACAAGATTGTTTGCCAGCTCGTCACTTAGACTACTGCCAATTCTTAGCACGTGAGTTGGGTCTTCCTCGCTGACAGATATTTCTTGCAGCTCTTCAGTTGGCCCTACCACAAGTTCTTTTTTGTGGATGCGAGGATCTATGGTGTCTTCCAAAGGTCCAGGCTTTGGCTCAGACTCAGTGATGACCAGTGTTCTCAGGAGCGACCATTTTTTTGCAGCATGAATGGCCCAATTGTAGCATTCCTGAGAATCATTCCTTTAACTCCTGATTGTGGTGACCCTACCTAGAGTTGGGAATCTCATTGCTTGGCAGTGCACCGAGGTGACTGTGCTTAGGTCATCCAGGATCAATCTCCTGAAATGACATTATAGGTGGTTAGGCAATCGACCACTAAGAACTCTACCATCACCGTCCTTATCTTAGGCTCTTCCCCAAGGGTCACAAGCAAGTCAGTTGTTCCCTTGGGGACTAGGCTATCCCTGGTGAATCCGTAAAGTGGCGATAGACATGCCTTCAAATCTCGTTCTGTGAACCTCATTCCTCAGAAAGCTCCCAAGAAAATGATATTCATTGTACTGCCATTATCGACCATTACCCTAAGTAGTCAAGCATTGTCGATTCTTGCTGCGATTACAATCGCATCATGGTTGTGGCGAAGAGATTCTTCACATTCTTCTTTGATGAATCCTATCACCTCGCTACTTTGGCCGCTTTTGCTCACAGTTCATTACTCGGGGGACCAAGTATGTCCTAGCCTCTCGCGCATATTGCTTGCGAGAATGCCTGGAACTCTCTACAATGTCGGGTCTCCCATAGATCATTCCCACCAGAACTTCATTGTTCATCGGATTTTGATCGACCTGATTATTCTGCTCTCTTGTTTTTTCGTGAGTTGGGGCCTCCTTGATAAATTCTTTTAGGTAACCTGTAAAACCCCTCCCTAGCCGAGTATTTCCTAAGTATCCCTTGGCCATTGAGAACCTAGAAAACGCACGCCTAAGAAAGAAGTTTATTTTAAAATCCTATTAAAAGAATAAACTTGTAGTTTAAAAATATATCTATTTTTATTTTAAAACATTTTAATTTCTAAACTATAATAAGTTCATTGTACAAGTCAAAAATATAGTTTCCTTTCTTGGAGTACATTATGAAATCCATAGTAGTACTTACGAGAACATACACACTTTTACAAAATTTACTAGCAATTTGATTTCTTTTATTAACACAAACATATATACTCCATAATAACATGGACATATTTACTGCATTATGAGATATAAACATAATTACTACACTAAATACTAGCAAAACCATTCAAAAGTCATAATTAAAACATCCCTTCATGCTCATAGCGTCCCTCGGAATCCTCTCCCAGCTTCATGCCTTAATCCTTACCTGCAAAACATTTTAAAACATTTCGTGGGGTGAGCGCTAATCGCTCAGTAAGGAATATGGCCATTTATAAACTATTAAGGTTCATTATACATCATTTTACAAGTATATTACTTAGGACCTTACCTACCTACAAAATATGACCTTCATTCTTTAACATAACAAGTTCATAAAACATATCATACACTTTGGACTTTTCTCATAAACATAAGTCATAACATAATCATACATAATATAACATAGAACATATATGACTTATGAAATATTCATGTACATGGCATGCTTATTTCTTTTGTCTTTATACTTGATGGTTTCATTAGTCTTTGTTATCCGATCGGATTCATTTAAACCATTACCTTGTTCTTGGTCGTCACCTCAAAGGACTCATGGTTTCCATAAGAATTCCATTCCTCTGATCTTGGTTTATACCTCAAGAGACTCATGGAATTCATTCTTTAACATTTCATAAATTTTTCATAAGACAACTAAATAAGCTATATGCATTACCATTATGAATGCAAACATATGGACTAACATATCCCATGCTCAATCATACTATATTCTCCTACTAAACTTCTTAACTTAATTCATTCAATTTCTCATACAATACAAGGAATTTCAGTAGTAAGATTATTCAGGGGTTTATTAGAATTAGAAACAAATGGGAATTTCCATTAAGAAGTTGGATGCCATATAGTTCATCACTTTTCAAGCAATTTTTACCTTATCTTCCAATTCGAACTGGTTCTTGCCTAAAACACAAAAGTTTTAGGTCTGTTTCTCAAATTTTTAACACTTCAAGAATCAACTCAATCGGACTTCTATAACTTCAGTTATGACTGATTCAGTGAAGCATGTACAGTATAAGTCTTAAAACAGCCAAATCCGAATTCTATTCATTTTAACCATGTCACCTTCATTTGCACATTCATATTATTTGCCATATCATTCTAAGTATAAAAGGCCATAAAAACCTCCCTTTTTACAGAACCAAAAAGTGCCAAAACATCGTCCAACTACAAATCTCTTAATTGGCATAATCATCCTCCATATGCACACATACACCAATCAACACACCCATTTAAACAACTCATAACCAAAACATAGCATCACACTCATATTAACATAAATAAATGTAAGTTTCATAAACCCTAGGTGTTATCAATTGTAGTCATAAGGGAGATTTTTTCCTTACCTTAGTATTCAAAGCACAAAGGTACTCCTCCTTGGCTCCAAAGTTTCACCTTTCTACCTTACACACACAACCACTTATGAATTTCTCTTTTAACTAAAAAATTCAGAAAAACTAGGGTTTTGAAACTCACCTTTAACCCTGAAATTGAAGTTCTTTAAGGGTGGATGGTGATCTCCTTTGAAAATCAACTTGAAATCCTAAGAAAATTTGAGAATAAAAGCTTGGATTAGTGGCTTTTATGGTGGATTTGAGAGATGAAGAAGAAGATGATATATTTGGGGTCTCCAAGGCCGACTACTCTCTTTTTAAACCTTGTAAATATTCATTCCATTGTTACTCTAATGTGATTGGTCAATAAAAGTTAGATATAAGGGTCATTTGGCATAAATTTTTCATATAAGGGTATTTTGGTCATTTCCACCACAACATAAAGATAAGCACTCATTTAATGCCATTTGACTTCTTTGAAACACTTATCCATTAAGCAATCCCATTAGGTGAATGACTAATTTACCCTTGGTGCACTTTTATGGACACTTAATCATATGGTTTTGTATGAAAAGACCATTATACCCTTGGTTACTGTTTACGCCATTTAACCATATCAATCAACTTTATGACCATTCTACCTTCATTTCTCTTCAATGACATCACCCCTTACACTTAATAATGGCCACATCTCGAAATACATGTAAATTGACCATTTTACCCTTCCATTCAAAAAAAGAAAATTACTTGAAAAGTAAATTTCATACCTTAAGGCATTGGAATAAAAACGCGAGGTTTACATAACCCCTTCTGATTTGATCCTTAATGGTGTTTTTTAGAGCCCGACACTCGTTAGTGTTGTGCCTGATATCCTGGTGGTACAAATAGTATTTCTGACGATCTCTTCTATCTGGTGCCCCCTTCATCCTCTCTGGCATGGGCAGTTTTTTGGCCTCACGAGGGACCTCATAGATGTGAGTTACATCTTGAGTCAAGGGGTGTATTCTGCATACTGCGGGATGGGTGGTTTGCTTATCCTCGCGGTTATCTGTTCTTTGTCTCTTTTGGAACCTGCTCTGGTCCATATCATTATGGTCTTGGCCCCTCCGCTTATCTGCTGGACGATCTTGTTGCATGTTCGAGGCTCTTCTTGGCGAGCTTCTGGCTAAGGCCGCTAGCGAGCTCTCAATTCATTAGTGTTTAGTGGCCATTTGATAGAATTTTGCTAGGCTCACATGGTCTTCATTTTGGAGCTCTTTCCACAATTTCATTTGTGACCAGATTCCCACTATCAGCAAAGCCAGAATCGACTCTTCAGGTGCATCCGCAACCTTTGCTTGTTCATTTTGGAACTTTGTTAAATACGAGGTCAATGTTTCGCCTCTTTCTTGACGAATATTGTCAGATAGCTTAACAGCATTGTGAACTATCTCCTCACTTGGAATTGCTATAGATATAACAAGGAGAACTGTTGCCAAGATTTAATTAGGTTCACCTTGGGCCTTTTGTACCACCTTTTAGCATCTCTAAACAATGTGACCGTGAAGCAGAGGCACTTTGCCAAGTCACAGACTTGATTCAGCTCCATCAGGTCGTTGAAAGAGTCAAGGTGGTCTCTAGGATCCCCTTTCCAGGAACTTGCTCTTTGGCACCTTGAATCCCTAGGGAAACGGGGTTTGGCGAACTTCCTTTGTGAACGAAGAGCTCACCATTTCTTCCACCGCATTGTTCTAGCGGGCTCTTAGATCGTCGAACATTTTTTGCACCCGATCTAAGTCTTTATTATATGGATTATTCTGGCTAGCCCTATTCAGCCTTACCTCGAGCATGTGAGTTTAGAGATCTGTTGCTTGCGAGCCTTCTCCGCTGTGTGCACTAATGCACGAGGCTGAGTCATGATGGCTGGGTTGGTAGGTACTATCATACTCATTAGTATGCTGCTCGTGACGTTGGTTAAAACCAGAACATCAATCATTGCCAGATTATCGTGGGTGACTCATCTCGTGAGTTTGCGAGGTCTGAGCTTGCCTTTGGCGTGGGTTAAAACTGGCACGCTGAGTTTGAGGGTATCATCAAGTAGGTCGAGTGTCTCGTGGGCGACCATTGCCTTCATTTTCCCCTATTGGCTGTTTTCCTGGCCGGCTCCCAGGGTTAGTTTACCCGCGGGACTCACGTTCGTGAGTGGAATGTACCCTGTGACATCGGGGATGTTGGTGACCCTTTGGTGCCGTTGAACTAGATTGGTCATTGGCTAAATTTCGACCTATTTAGGTAACATCTATAAAGCATGGCTAGTCAAGGTCTTGGGGTTGGTTGCTAATTTCTTAACTCAGCCACGTTCTGTTGCACCGCCTGTGCAACCATTGTTCTAATCATCCCACCAGTTGGCCATTCTCGGGATTCGATGTCCCTACTCCCTGGTTATTCGTAACCTGGTGTGCTAGCGGCATTAGTGGTCGATGCCTATCGGTGTCTTGATACACCTCCTAGTGGGTGGTTTCCACATTGTCGTAGTTTCCGGTGGTGGTTTTTTGACATTGTATGAACCATTGTAGGCCTTTGAGTGATCGGGTCACTGAGATTGTTTGTCGAAAATTCTGAAATTTGGCGAAAGCCCTCATTCTAGCGCCAAAATGTTGATACAAGATTTACACCAACTAGAGCGATCCAATTGACTTTAACAGAATCGAAACTGATGTGTGCGTGATTACGGATAACCAGCAATGTTATGAGTAAAAGGCAGTAAAGAAAATGACACAAAGAGTTTTTAAAGTGGTTCGGCGAGTTAAACTCTTGAGCCTACGTTCACTGGTTTTGTGTTTGGTGAGAGCTTACAATGATAATTCTAGAATAATTTGCTAACCCCTTCCTCATCGTTGTAAGGGGTTTATATACAAATTTTGTACAAAGGAAAGAGCGAAATAAAGAGATTACAATTAATATTGAAATGCAACTCCGATATTCTCGCGATTGAGCACTGAGATTGTGCCAAGATTGTTGTCGATCTGATCCCTTCTGAGATATCCATGATTTGAAGTTATCTGTGAGTTGGTTGAACAACTATAAGAATTGGTCACGACTAGTTTGTGCTAGGTCGAACTACAGCTCAACGAGCTTATACTAGGTCGAACAATCAGATGAATTGAACTGATTATGGATTGAACTATAACCTCGTATTTCTCTAAGCTTGATGGAAAAATCACAAATAACTGTAGTCTTAAAATGTAAAAATATAAAATTCATTAATTACAAATTTAAAATCTAACATGATTACATGAATGTCTTTTCTAGTGATTTAAAAATGAAGATAATAATTATAAGTTGTCAAAACATATAGTGTCACATATAATAATTGGATTTAAGGTTAAACTTGTCAAATTCGAAACAAACAAAAAATAGGGACTCTGTATAGTGTCATATATAATAATTAAATAATTATATTTAATTATTTAAAAATCATTGAAATATCAAAGGCCTAGGTGTACGTGCTAATAGTCCAAAAACCTGTAAGTTCATGGCAAATGACATTGATTACCAAACATTATCTTTAACTATTAAAAATTGACCAAGACGAAGAGAAGACGACTTGCCATATAAAATAAAAGCTTGACTTGAATAAACAAAGCTTTGAGTAATTGTGATACTAAATAATTAATGAATATGTCTTTTTTTAATTAATTAAATATAATAATTGATACTAATTTTCGTTAATATCATTTTTTCTGCTTTATTTTTTGGTTGTTAGGAGTTTTGGGTTGTTGGTATGAAAACAAATAGTGTGTGGAATTTCGTAGAAAATGTATATAAATGAGTTTATCACGTATGAAACTAAGAAAATGCAGGGAAAATACAGACATTGAAATGGTTGTTGAGATGTCAACGCAGGGTGGCTGGCTTTTAAATTAGATTGAGATTGATATTCACGTGCATATAAAACAATAGTAATAATAATTATTTTTCTACAGTGATGTAATTACCCTCAACTACCCACTGACTATCTTTATTTATTTTTTTACCCACCACGACGAAACGGATCTTGCCTTCCTCTCAATGTGTTCAATGTGTATTACTATTTTTATTGGTTTTAATTAAAATATTATAATTTAATCTAAATAAACCCTCCTTTAAGAATCGTAAACTATACCCTTATGCAGAATTATATAATATGAAAAATATTAACTGATTTTTCTTAAAATAACAATGCTTTTATAATTATATTATTTCAGCCAAATCAACTGAAATAATTCAGAAACACTTAGATGACAAATTTTACATTATTGTAAACTTGGTATTAAGTTTAGGATGCTTTAATTTGAATTTTTATACATGTAAAAAAAGAATTCTTAAATACTCCGTTTGATTTGTGATCCAAATATGATTTTCAAAAAGAAGAATATGATTTAAATTTGTAAGTTGTATCTTAATATTTTTAATATTTGAAATGAGGTTACAACACTCTAAAATATTTTAAGACTAAGTATGTGAAATATATATTAAAAGAGTATGTGAAATTTTTTTTTCTTTAAAAAAATCTATTATTAACCCTAAGTAAGATGAAGATGAATTATTGAAAAGCAGTAGGCCAAGCCAATAATCGAGTCAATTATAAGTGGAAGAACAATAGCACCCAAGAAACCACCATGCTTTTTCTTCCCACATTCAAACAAACATGGTGCTGATGCAGCCCCACACACTTTCATTATAAATGGCTATCATCCCTTCCAAAATTTGCATAACACAAACCTAATTAACACTCTTATTAATTCTCTTGTTTTCATCATTCTGTAATATCCAATCACATGGCGCCACCACCCACCTCCCTTGTCTTCACAGTTCATAGAAATGAACCTGAGCTTATTGTCCCTGCAAAACCTACCCCTCACGATCTCAAACTACTCTCAGACATTGATGATCAGGATGGCCTTCGTTTCCAGATCCCTGTGATTCAATTTTACAGGTACAACCCTTCAATGGAAGGGAAAGATCCGGTGAAGGTGATCCGAGAGGCCATTGCAAAAACTCTTGTTTTTTACTATCCATTTGCTGGTAGGCTTAGAGAAGGGCCTAAACGTAAGCTTATGGTGGATTGTACTGGTGAGGGTGTTTTGTTTATCGAGGCTGATGCAGATGTTACACTTGACAAATTTGGTGATGCTCTTCAGCCTCCATTTCCAGGCTTGGAACAACTCCTTTTTGATGTTCCTGGTTCTGCTGGGGTGCTCAACTCCCCTTTGTTACTTATTCAGGTACTTAACTTTTTTTCTCGTCAATTATTCTTTTTATGTTTTAATTATTCAAAAAAAGTAGTGTATGTATATAATTATAACATCAAATATATATTTCTTATCTTATAGATTTAGACTATGATGTACTACTATCGGTTGATATTACAAAACAAAATATATCAAGTTTTATCGAATTAAAATCTACAAAATTTTGCCACATAACAATCGACTAATTACATAAATTAATTTTAATATATTTAAACAAAATTTATTGGATCAAAGAGTGAAATTTTTTTCATGTAACAATTAACCCACTAATTACAAAAATTTATTTAACATAAATAATTTAATTTTAGTTTGGGTTGTTTGATTGGCGTCATGAGTTTTTATGAACTTAATTGTTAATACAGATTGACAAATGGCATTGTAATCCTTTTAGAAATTGTTAAAAAATTGAAAATGAGTAGACATGTAAATTATGAGTTTATTTTATATACTTATCGGGAGATTGTTTAATATGAGTATATCTAAGCTTTTTAAAAACCATAAAAAATCTCCCTTATAAATATTAAATACCCTTTTTAAATTATTAAAAATCCCATACTTTTATGGGGTTTTTAATAATTATAAAGGGATTTTTACTAGTTCCAAAAATATTAGGTGTATTTAAAATTAAAGGATCCCGTAAAACATATATAAAATAAATTATTGATTTCATTTTAATGATAGGGGTATGGAAACTTTTCATAAGATAGTGCTAGGCGGAGTGGCGTGATTCACACATTGAGGTTTGTAGTACAGTATGTTGTAGGGACCAATCAACTGCTTACAGTAAGGCCTTTACCTAATAACACTTGCATAATTTGTTTTTTTAACCTAAAAGTTAAACTGTATTATTGATTGACATTTTTAAATTAAAGAATTAAATCAATAATTTTTCGTTTATAACCAAGCCATACAAACAGACAAAAATTGTACAAAAATTTATATAAACTAACTATTTTATCATTTGTTTTTTGTCTATTTGTATGATTCAGTTATAAGCATAATATTACTCATTTATACGACAATTTTATTGGACTTTTTTTAATTATGTATAATAGAACAAATCACAAATGTTGATTAATCACATGTATAATAACAATCTTTTTCAAAATATCATTTTAATTACCTTAACCTATTTAAACCACCTTTCATGCCAATGGAAACTTTTTCATCAAATTAAGATTGTCTTAACGTTGGATACAGACCTATACTAAATTTAAATTTATTCAAGTATTTTTATTCATAAAATATATTAATGATTTTATTGAAATGGCAGGTGACACGTCTCAAGTGCGGTGGTTTTATATTCGCGCTCCGACTGAATCACACAATGAGCGATGCAGCTGGTTTAGTCCAGTTCATGGAGGCTGTTGCTGAGATGTCACGGGGGGCTCAAGCCCCCTCTGTTTCACCAGTTTGGGAAAGACACATTCTCAATGCTCGTAATCCACCACGAGTCACTTGCACTCACCACGAATACGATGAAGTAGCTGACACCAAAGGCACAATCATTCCACTCGATGACATGGATCATCGTTCTTTCTTTTTTGGCCCCTCTGAAGTTTCTGCCATTAGAAAATGTCTCCCTCCTCATCTCCGTGGTTGCTCCGCTTTTGAAATACTCACCGCTTGTCTCTGGCGTTGCCGAACCATCGCTCTCCAGCCAGACCCCACTGAAGAAATGCGTGTAATATGTATAGTAAATGCACGTTCTAAGTTTGACCCTCCATTGCCTTCAGGTTACTACGGTAATGGGTTTGCATTTCCTGTGGCTTTAACCACAGCGGATAAGCTTTGTAAAAATCCATTGGGGTATGCTTTGGAGTTAGTGAGACAGGCAAAAGCTGATGTGACAGAGGAATACATGAGATCGGTGGCAGATCTAATGGTGATAAAAGGTCGACCACATTTTGCTGTGGTGAGATCATATCTTGTATCAGATTTGACAAGGGCTGGGTTCGGAGATGTCGATTTTGGTTGGGGGAAAGCAGCTTATGGTGGAGCTGCCAAAGGTGGAGTGGGAGCCATTCCTGGAGTGGCTAGTTTTTATATACCATTTAGGAACAAGAAAGGAGAGGATGGAATTGTTGTGCCAGTTTGCCTGCCAGCTCCAGCCATGGTCAGATTTGTGAAGGAGATTGACAACATATTGAAGGACCAAACAGTTGTTAGTGAGAATAAACCGACTTTGATCACTTCTGCTTTGTAAGAGACCAATGTGTACTATTCTGTTTTCTGTTTGGAGTTTGGCTGAAATTAATGTGGTGAAAGCATGTTAAATTCTATGGTTATTTTTTAAATAAACTAAGTGTACTCCATCAATATATTTGGATATATACAATTTTATCTCCAAGATTTGGGTATCATGCATGCCACACTTTGCCCTAATCACTATTTGATACAAACACCTTAGTCCTAAATGACATCAATGCTATTAGCTCACTGTAGACGGTAAAATCTATGGTTGATTCGGAAGAGACGGATCCTGTGAGAATAAAGTCACTGACAACATAATGGACCTACACAAAGAAGAAAAGAGAACGTGAAGGCTAGATAAACACCATCTGTCATAGACACTCCAATGGTCAAGTCAGCGAGACTAAGGGTATTTAGTGAGGGCTGAGAACAGGAAAGGTTATCGGAATAATGTGGTGGTTCTTGAGAGCAAGAACTTTAAGAGCTAGGGGCCATGGGTTATTTTTGAATGAATAATAAGAGGGTCTACCCTTGTTAATATAGTGAACCCTAGGGGTTGGAATCGTAGTAGGACTTGAGTCCTACTTAGTAGATGAGTTCCAATTAGGAAGAGAATATGATCTCTTGCCTTTATCAGATTAGGCTTGGCACTTTCAGTAAGATCCGGGATCTTGACAGAAGTGGAAATAGAATAGGATTCTGATCCCTATTATAGATTGTTATGGGTTGATGGGCTTGACTTGTAGGATAGCCCAACTCATAGAGTGGGCACTTCACAAGGTGGATTCAAGCGTGGGCCCAATCGGGATTAGGTCAAGGCGCTGGGCTGTGGCATGTTTATTTTGTTGGACCTCGTCAGGCCCAACACGATTTTTGGCTCATATAGTTTGTCCCCCACTCTCCAAGTTAAGGGGTATTTAACTTTGGAGAGTAGTTTCAATCGATTACGAAGGTGATAAATTATGGCCCCTTAGGAGAGAGCAACCTTTTGCTTGTCGCAACCGAGTCGAATAACACTAGGGGGATCTTCGTTAGGCAAATATTAGGAGAACCGAGCAACTTTCGAAGATTCCGTGCAAGGAAAATTTAAGTAAGGCCGCGCCGAACACCATCAAGGGGATCTTTGCAAGGCAAAGATCAGTGGAACCGAACGGCTCTTAGGTAGTCTTTGCAGGGCAAATCTATGATAGACCGAAGATTATCAAAGGGATCTTTGCGAGGCAAAGATTGGTGGAGTCAAACGGCTCTCAGGGACTCTTTGTAAGGCAAATCTACGTTAGGCAAAGCCGAACGATTCCTTTGTGAGTTTGCAGGAGATTTATGTCAAATAGGTTGAGTCAAATGTAGGGCAGAGAGTTGTTATTAGGCACGGAGTTAACTAGCAAACAATTTCGTTGGTGAATGCTAGTGGAATTTATTCTGCTTTCCGACCTGAGCGGTTTATTAAGAGGAAACCTCAATCTAATCGTGCGGCTATCATTTGTTGTGGATTGGTAGTGTTTTTTCGCTTGTAGGCGTCAAACCTACTTGGTGGTGTTATGTTGGCTTGATGGACTGATTTTCCATGAGATGCGAGTGCCACGTGCTTGGTCTTAGACCTAATTGTGCATTTGGGTGGGGATATGAAAAGCTCCCGCTTTTTGATGTCCAATGAATGGTTGCCACCTGTTGTTTTAGGGTGACAGGCATTAAATGCGTCAGATGACTTTTTAGTGGCGCATTTATTTCTACCTTTTCTTCTCTTCCTTCATTTCAGACAAAATTTCAAGCATTTTTCTTTAGTAGAATCTCGCAACCATTCCCAGTGAAAATAAGGTAAAATCTTCCTCTTGTTTCTTAGATTTTCGATTCTTTTTGTGTTACCTTTAAGTTTTTCATAGATTCTTAGTATTTTATGCTAGTTTTGGTGAAGATTTGTGTCGATTCTAAGAGAGAAAAAATAGTTTTCGAGGTTTGAGAGAGCAGGTACAAGGTTTTCTTAGGAGGGTGATTTTTTAGGAGGTTGAAAGCAGTTTAGTGTTAAGGCAATTTTAGGGTGTGGTTTTTGAAGTTTTAGAGAAGGTGAATAGCTTCCGGAGTTCTATTTTCATTTTTCATTTGACAAGTGTGTAGCCGTGTTGGATAGACTTTATGAGTTTGAATGTAAGGGAAGATCAGTGGAGCTGAACAAAATGATAATGGCTAAGGGGAATGACTACGAAGATGCTTAAACGATCGTAGTGCTTCCTGAAGATGATGGGTTAGCTCCAATTGAGGGTGTGAGTATTGCCTTCTTGCGGGGCATATGTTGAGGGTTAAGTTACCAAGCTGAGCAAAGATGGCTCGAGCGATGGAGTTTCAGCTGATAACTCGCAAACCAAAAGTGATACATAAGCAGAACAAGTTGGTGGGACGAAGATTCCATCTACTAATGGTGGTCATGGAAATTAGTCGAGCCATCATAAAGGAGTCATGTTGGTTGACAATCCACCATCTCAACTTATTCAGGAGGAAATGCCAAAGCTCAGGTATCTCTAAAAAATCCCTGGTCGAGCCCCAACGAGATATGAGAGGGTGGACTGGTCCATGCCAAGATGGGTTAGCATATACCAGCAGACGCTAGCAGAGAACATGCGATTTCCCATTTTGAGGTTGGTACGGGAGGCACTAAATCACTATCTCATTGCTCCCAACCAGTTGATGCTGAATGTATGGTGGTTACTGATGTCCTTAGACTATATATGCACAAGGCTTCGTATGGGATTTGGGGCCATGAATTTACTTTATTCTTATTATTAAAGAAGCACGATAAAGAAAAATGCCGATAACTTTTTATGCTTCAGCATAGTAGGAGGCACTTAGTGACGGGGCTCAATACGTATGACAAGAATTGGAAGGATGTGTACTTCTTTGTGAGGGGGGAGTTAGTATTCAAAGAGAGTGGAGTCAAGAAGATTCCTTTCTTTTGGCAGGCAAGTGGTGAGTAGTTATAGCATTCATGTTGTTTGATGGAGTACTAAATCTCAGTGTTTCCTTTTTTGCAGACTTATCTTATAATCGAGCGATACCAATGTTACTTGCAAAGGAGAAGACTTGAAGGATCCTAGAATTATTTGAGGCTAAGTGAGATTACCACCACGTGTTGTCTGAGCTAAACTTGAGGTGTAGCCATTTGTGGCGTCATATTGGTGGGATTCAAGAAGGTACCCCCTTTCCACCATTAAGGCTGTTGATGTACACTCAATTGGTTCGATACTACAATCTCATTATCTTTGGTAAGTCTATTGTCCATCCTTTAACTCCTAGAGAATTCTCCCTTATAAAGGAGAGAATGAAAGGAACTTTCCATGTGTCAAGCGCGAATAAAGTTCGCGAGAAGCACTAAGCCGAGAAAAGAAAGAAAAGGAAGAGGCCAAAGTCTGTGGCAGATACTTTGGCTACTCTTAAAGTGGTCCCATCTGGCTCCACCCCTACTGATTCTCAGAAGGTGGAGCCGTCGCATAAAGTGGAGTCATCTCAAGGGGTGGAGTTGACGTAAAAAGCGGTTGTCCCCAAGGATAAGGAGGCCATGAAGATAGTCATTCTCTCAACCGCTTCGGCCTATTCAAACCCATCCTTTGTGGGAAGGTAATGGACTCTCTGCTTCTGCCTAAAGATGATCGTCGACTGAACGAGATAAGGGTTTCTCAAATGGTCGAATGGTTCTCCACTCGATTGTTTCAGGTAAATCCTAACTTCTTTCCTCTGGTATTTTCTTCTTTAAGTCTCATATCTTATCTTGGGTGGTTTTATTGATTTCAAACAGCAACGGGGGGAATGCATTTGAAGAAGTTAGTGTCAACCAAAGAGAAGCGGAACCAAGACTTGGCCAATGCCAACTCCCAGTTGAGAAGGCAATTGGTCAAAGCTGGAGAAATGGAGAAGAAGTTACGGGAGAGTCAAGTTGAGATCAAGTCCAACCTCCAGCATGCCCAAGCCGAGATGGAATCTAGTTGGACGGAGTGGGAGGCCAAAAGGTCTACTTTGCTAAAGAGGCTGGAATCTAGCCAATGGAGTGGGAGGCTGAAAGAGCTGCTTTAATGGTGAGGCTGGAGTCTGTGGCTACAAAGGCTATTTTTAATACCTGCATCGAGTTGATGGAAGAGTTTCAGGTAGGCAAGCGTGACGAGTAGGACCTTGAGGATGAGATTGAGTTGTACAAATCTTATCTAGCGGATTTGGCGGGAGGCAATTAAGGTGCTATAAGAAGTGACAGACTTTCAAGGGAACTACATTCCAATTGTTGTTGATGTCTTGACCTTCCGGTGTTTGTAGCTTGTAAGCTCACTTGCCAACATCCTTGGTGATTTTGTACAGTCCCTTCCAAGTGGGACCGAGTTTGCCAGCTCCTATCTCTTTTGTGTTCTGAAACACTTGGTTTAAGACCCAATCGCCAACCTTCAAGGTGCTGGCTCAGACATTCTTGTTGTAATGCCAAGCCATCTTTTGTTTACAAATGGTGTGAAGAATGAGGGCTTGATCCCTTAGTTCATTGGCAGTGGCAAGGTTGTGCATGGCAAAGTTGTCACTCATTTTTTTCATCATCCATCCATTGGAGTCGAGCTGAGGGGACTAATACTTTTACGAGGATGACTGCTTCCGAACCATAAGCCAAAGAGAAAGGTGTTTCTCCAGTGGAAGACCGAATTGTGGTATGGTAGGACCATAATACCCCGGGGAGTTCATCTGCCCAAGCCCTCTCGGCTTTCTAAAGCCTTCTCTTCATTGTCTATATGATCATTTTGTTGGACGACTCCACTTGTCCATTCGCTTAAGGATAGTGTGGAGTGGAGAAGCTTAACTTGATCCCTTACATCTTGCAGAAGTCTTGAAAGCCAGAGCTTAGGAATTGGGAGTCGTTGCCGGTGACTATCTCCTTCGTTAGGCTGAACCGATAGATGATATTCTTCCATACAAAACTCTTCAGCTCTTGGTCCCTAGCTTGGGTAAAGGCTTCAGCTTATATCCACTTGGTGAAGTAATCAGTGAGCAACAACATGAAAACACGTTGCCTCGATGCAATTGGAAGTTTCACCACTATGTTCATCCCCCACTTCATGAATTTCCAAGGGGTGAGGATGGAATTCAGCCATTCGTGAGGAAGGTTTGATACTTGAGCAAAATGTTGGCAATTATCGTAATGCTCGGAGAATTTGGCCAATCAGATCTCATAGTGGGCCAATAATAGCCGGCCATGAGTACTGATAATCCTATTTTTCCTTATAATTTTGTATTGAATTTCAATAGGATTTAGGATACTTCTCATACAATTTGGGCCATAATTGCTACTTAATTCTATTAATTTTTCTTTGCAGGCCTAAACGATAATTTTGAGCATAAATGATGGTTTTGAGCATAAATTGCACAACTTGAGCTTGGGAACTCGGAATGACCTGAATTTAGAAGCTATGGAAAGATAAGAAGCAGATATACAACTTTCATCTTTCGGGTTTTTCCTAATTCTAACTAGAGAAGGGTGAAAACTTGGCTTGAAGTCATGAATAGAATGTTGGGAACTGAAGAAAAACGTCTTTAGACGTACTTCAGTATTTTGGCCATAACTGAAGCTGTAGACCTCGGATTGGTCTGATTCTTGAACTAGTAGAAATATAATTAAAAGGAATAAACTTCATATGTTTAACACTTTGTCAGATTCAGATGTTATCATGCTCAAATTTGGCCCAAAATATCTTCACTGCAGCAAAAGAAAAGCATCGCCGCGGCAAAAATGCGGCAGATGCGAAAAAGATAAAATGACATGTTTTGGCTTACTAGGGCTTCATCCTTAAGTAAGAGGGGTATAAATTACACAAAAAGGAAGGGAAAAGGGTCTTGGTTTTTCATTTGGGAGGCAGCTCTTAGAAGGAGAAGATTATTGAAGATTTGGGCTTCAAATTAGAGAAGATTTCTCCATCTTTTGCTTGTTTTTCAATGATGAACCTTGATTCAGTTTGTTTTTGTTATTTTATTTGTTTTTGAGTATGAACTGAGTTTTTTAGCTTGGGTTTGATGTAACTTTGATACAATGATTCAAATTTATATGAATTGATTTACTTTGAGTTTTAATTTCATGGTGTTTCTCTCTTTGCTTAATGACTTTTAGATGCTTGATCACCATTCAAATGTATGTTGTTCACAATGAGACTAAGAAGTGATTTGTGATATGTGTCTCTTGGGATAAATACCATAGATTGAGCGAAAACTAGAGATAGATAAACGCGATCTATGAAATCTAGATAGAATTCCACAAAGCTTTAGAGACCTTGAACTATTAAACTTCAATTTTTGGGTTCAGAAGGTTAATAGGAATAGGTGGGGTGGTATAACTTGAGAAGGAGTACCAAACAACTTAGGGAATTTGATTTTCAATCAAGGAATTAGAACATGGGTAATAGATTCTATGATTTGGGTTAACGTATCTAGGTGAAATCAATACCCTAGCATTTTTTAACATTGCTTAATAAGTTAAGTTGTTGGGTTTTGCTTTAATTTCAGTATCATTTATTTATATTTTTTTTATTTTTTTTTAGTTTGTTATTTTTCTATCAATCCAATTTATTGTTGCTTCAATTAGGACTTAAACTAGAGAAATCGGTACTTAGAAACACTATCCTTGTGGGAATGATACTCTAGTACTTATCACTTTATTACTTTTTGCGACAAGTGCACTTGCTAAATATACATATGAAATAATCACGCATCAAGATTTTGGCGTCGTTGCCGAGGATAGTTGATTATTAATATTGATAGTATCTATTGTGTTGCTAAATTGAAGCTTTATTTCATTTTTATAGTTAATCGTAAATATTGTAAAGTCTTAAGCTTGAGTTCTTTTGTTTGTAGTTTTATTTTTATTTTGTAGTCAAGCTTAAATTTCTTGAATACTTAAGTTTGGACTTTTATGTGAAGATCATGGCAGAAGTACATAGAACATTGAGGGATTATGCCGTACCAATGGTGCAAGAATGCAATTATGGTATTGCGAGGCCACCTATTGTAGTGAACTTTGAGATTAAGCCGGCAATAATTCAGATGATCCAACAGTTAATCCAATTTGGTGGAAATTCATATAAGGATTCAATTTTGTATATCGCTAGTTTTCTAGAGATATGTGACACGTTCAAGCACAATGGAGTGATTGACAATGCAATTAGGCTAAGATTGTTTCTATTTTCATTGCGAGATAAGGCAAAAGGTTGGCTCTTGTCACACCTAACAGGAATAATCATCACATGGGACAGATTAGCTTAGAAGTTTCTTGCTAAATAGTTTCCACTAGCAAAATCGGCTAAGATGAGGAACGAGATCACCTTTTTTGTTCAAGTGATGAGTGCTTGGAAGTGCACCCATACTTAGTGATTTTAAGGATATTTTGTGATGGAATTAGGTTTAATTGGTTAATTTTACTTAATTTCTATATCTCTTTTGTTTTCTAGAATCACGGGTATGTTTTATGAATTTTCAGGTGTTTAGGTGCTGCAAAATGAGGATTTCAACCATGGACATTGAAGATGAAGGAATCATAAGCGTGTAGGAACAAACAGTTCGAGAATCAGAGCTCAAACGATGAAGTTATGGATTTTTTAAAATTGTTCGCCGCAGCAGAACTATTCTCATGCCTTAGTGGAACTATTCGCATGCCATAGCATAAAATTACAAAATGGACAGAAACGTCATGCCGCAGTGCCACAAAATCATGCGACACAATACGGGAAATTTATGTTCAAAAATTTTTCTGCCTGAACATGCTTCACGAAAATGATCATACTTGAGCTACACAGCTCGATTGACTCGGTTCTGGTGGTATTTTAAAGCTAAGAGACAGAGCGACAACTTTTATGTTTTAATCATGGCCTAGTTCGACATGGAAGATGGTTAAAAATGGAGACAAAAGTTACGTTAGTGCTTAGAGATGTGCAGATTTGTTATTATGCGTTTTTAATTGAAGTATAGCTTTTTACCATAATACCCTCATGACTTTAATATTATAAATACATGTCCTTAGCAATATTTTAGGAAGCTAGCATTTATTATATCAAATATAATTAGGAAGAGGCAAGAAGAGGAGATCTTACCTAAGGTTTCATCTTCTTCTTCTTGTACTTCACGGTTTTCAAGATTTTGATGTTTGACTTCCTTATGCTCATGTGTAACTAAATACTTTTCTAGGGATCCAATGTAGCCTAAAAAGAAGGTTTTATGTCTTTATTAATTCTATTTGTCCTATCAATCCGTTGCAATTCTAGTTTTATTCATTATCCTTTATTCAATCTTTAATTGATGTTATTGCTTGAACACCTTTAATGTTAATTAATTGATTGTGTGAGACAAGGTTAGACTACACACCCTGGCTAATCTTGAATAGCTCGTGTGAATGAATGATTAGTATTTTGTGCATAAGCCTTGACAGAATGCTAATTGGTTCATGATTTCTTGAATGATTAGTATTTTTGCATACGCCTTGACAGATGCACCTTTATTCATGATTTCGAGTGCTCTTGTGTTTAATGGGTTTTTAATCATTAGGCTAGCTATACACCGTAGCTAGTCTCGTGTTAGAGATACTAGGTTAATCCTGAACGCCTTATGGTAATACTTTAATTATGTGAGTCTGAACCCTAGAAATTGTACTGTAATAACAATAGTTTGATAGTTTGCATAAAACTGGATTATTATGGTAAAATTGGATACCTAGGTTGTAGTTCAATGGTTCTTAAATTAGTTTTTATTGGTGTTATTTTGGCTCAATCAGTAGTAGTTAATTTTTAGCTTCTTTTTACAATTAGTTTTAATCACTAGTTCTCTATTTTGGCTCAGTCAATAGTAGTTAATTAAGGCATAGTTATTAGTATTACTTGATAACTTACAAATCTCTGTGGGATCGACCCTTGCTTTTGCACATTATAATGCGATAGCGATTCATCCACTTGCGAGGAAGTAAAATTGTGGTGAATCTTCAACCAATAGAGCTGAGAGTGTCAAAATTGGAGGATATGTTTGGGAAGTTCATGCGAGAAACCACAAGTTTTATGAATGAGACATGCTCAAACTTCAGAAATCAAGGAGTGTCCATTCGGAATTTGGAGGTTCAAGTGGGATAATTGGCTCAATAATTGATAAGGAGATCTCAAGGTTCTTTGCCAAGCACAACGGTCACAAATCCTAAAGAACAATTAAATGTCATAACATTGAGGAGAGGTATAGTGTTGGAGCAACCTCACAATGAAGAAAAGTTGGAAGAACATGAAGACAAGAGTAATGAAGAGGAAAATCTCAAAGCGAAAGGGTGTGCAAGATACATAGGGAAATTTCAACCAAGCAACTCACTTCACAAGGAACAATTTAAGGCACACAAGTCAAAATTGGTGTTGGAAGAGACTCCAAACATTGGACTCAACTAGTCACCATCTCATCTCAAGTACGCATATACAAATTTGATGTTCCGAAAAGATGCTTAAGAGAATGCCCGAAATTCCAAAGGAAAGACCAAGAGGTGGCAAAAGGAAATGAACCACCCCACAAGGATCCGGGTTGATGAAAGAATGGGAAAGTCAAGCTTTTGACTTAAAAGAATGCGCTTCTTGGGAGGCAATCCAAGTGTTTTTAGTTTATTTTGTTTTTGTTGAAGTTTATTTTCAATTTTAGAACTTTGGTTTTAGTTTGATGAGGTTTGATATTTCATTTTAATTTGTAATGTGTTTTAACAAATTGGTACACCATGAGTTTCCTACCTTGACAGATTCGGATGATGACGAAGACGATGAATAGATGCCAAGCATTGACATAGAGGACACACCTTGCGGATTAATTAGGGGAGTATTTCTTAACCCTTCTCTTTCTCTATTCCTTGTTCTTTATTGTGTGCCATTGAGGGCAATGTCATTTTAAGTTTGAGGGTAGGGAAAATTTTGAAAATTTTCTTGTTTGTTCAATTTGGTGTGTTTATTTTTGCTTTTCTTGTGTAAGTGATTTGGTTTGAAGTATTGTTGTTCAAGTGTGTGGTTTGTTGTGTGTTTTGATGTGGTTATTTTACTCATGTTTGTGTGTTTAATGCTTTTTGGTTGTATTTGTTTTTAGTTTTTGTGCATCGTTGAAAAAAATGCCTAGATGATTCATATAAGTCCATGATGAGAATTTGATTGTTGGGAATTTTATTTTTGGAAAAGTATGAGGTATTTCTTTAAGTTGAAGTTGGTGACTTTGTTTTAGCTAGAAGTTCTTTGGGTAGTTCAACCAAGATTTTCATTTTTTTTAACATACTTAGAGGCATTTTATGTGAATGTTGTGAAGTATTGATGATGTTGATGAATTCTAGAACCTAGTTGAGAATTGCTTAAGGCGAAATCCTAGATTAGACATTGTTGAGAAAATGATTTAGGCCATTTTTTTTTTTTTTTTTAATGTTTGAGCCTTTTCTAGCCAACCCTATTTTGAATTGTCTCTAGTCACCCTTTTGAGCCTTTTAATATTATTGCCTTTTTTTTTTTTTTTTTTTTTTTTTTCTTATTGGTTTAACCAACAATGTCCAACCCTTCACTCTAAACACTTTAACACACCCTCTAGGAAAACTCCGTACCATATGCATATCATATAGAGCAACGAAGGTGTTTGAATAAGTGATCGATCAGAAAATCATAAGTTTGAGGGTTGTGAAGAGGCAGCAAAATGGAAAACAACCCCAAGTGAATTATCAATTTTTGTAAATACTTTGAGTTAAAAAAAGAAAAAAAAAAGTGAAAAAAAGGCGAAAAAAATCATTTCAGTTTAGAATCAAAAATAAGAAATTTATAAGTTTGGGGGTTAAGAAAGCCATTGTTTGGAGGTTGAGCAATAAAGAAGGATCATGAATTGAAGTAGCTCTTTGTGGTTGTATGAGAAAAATTGAGTTCTCTTACTTTGTTTTTCCTATCTTGGAGCCTACTATCGAAGCCTAACATTACAAGCTTACAAAGAACTTTTGATCCTTAGCAATGTCGAGTCTACATTAGTGGAGAGTAATTCGAAAATTAGGCTTATGGAGTTTGTTAAGTATCTAAGAGATTTTGCTTGTTTGCATAATATAATTCGAGAAGTGAATGATGGATTGAATTAGAGATTACTTACTCGAGGAGCTAATAAAGGAATAAAGTTAATTTGCAAATTTGACTTTTTGGAATATTGAATGATTTTCCTTGAATAATGTTGCCAACAATTTTTTAGACTTGCATTGTAATTTAATCTAGGTATGTATCTTTCTTTTTGTTTTGATTTTTATTCCTTTTTGCTTGAGGACAAGCAAATCTTAAGTTTGGGGGTAGTTGATAATCCTACTTTTTCCTATAATTTTCCATTGAATTTCAATATGATTTAGGATACTTCTCATATAATTTAAGCCATAATTGCTACTTAATTCTATTAATTTTTCTTTGCAAGCCTAAACAATGATTTTGAGCATAAATGATGGTTTTGAGCACAAATAGCATAACATTAGTTGGCAACTCAGAATGACCTTAATTTAGAAGCTATGGAAAGCTAAGAAGCAGATTGACAACTTTCATGTTTTCGGGTTTTCCTAATTCGGACTAGAATAGGGTGAAAACTTTGCTTGAAGTCGTGAACAACACGTTGGGAACTGAAGAAAAACGTCTTTGGATATACTTCAGTATTTTGGCCATAACTTGAGCTGTAGACCTTGGATTGGTCTGATTCCTGAACTAGTAGAAATATAATTAAAAGGGATAAACTTAATATGTTTACCACTTTTTCATATTAAGATGTTATCATGCTCAAATTTGGCTTGAAATATCCTCACTACAATAAAAGAAAAGCATCGCCGCGCGAAAATGCGTCAGATGCAAAAAAAAAAAAAAAAAAAAAAAAAAAAAAAAAAAAAAAAATGACCCATTTTGGCTTACTAAGGCTTCAGCCTTAAGTGAGAGGGGTATAAATTGGTATGAAAAGGAAGGGAAAAGGGTCTTGATTTGTCATTTGGGATGCAGCTCTTGGAAGGAGAAGATTTGCGCTTCAAATTAGAGAAGATTTCTCCATCTTTTGCTTGTTTTTCAATGATGAACCTTGGTTCAGTTTGTTTTTGTTCTTTTGTTTTGTTTTTATTATGAACTGAGTTTTTAAGCTAGGGTTTGATGTAACCTTGATACAATGATTTAAATTTATATGAATTGATTTACTTTGAGTTTTAATTTCATGACTGGGTGTTTATCTCTTTGCTTAATGACTTTTGGATGTTTGATCACCATTCAAATGTATGTTGTTCACAATGAGACTAAGAAGTGATTTGTGATATATGCCTCTTGGGATAAATACCATAGATTGAGCGAAAACTAGAGATAGATAAACGCGATCTATGAAATCTAGATAGAATTCCAAAATGCTTAAGAGACCTTGAACTATTAAACTTCAATTTTTGGGTTCGAAAGGTTAATAGGAATAGGTGGGGTGGTATAACCTGAGAAGGAGTACAAACAACTTAGAAAAATTGATTTTCAATCAAGGAATTAGAACTTGGGTAATAGATTCTATGATATGGGTTGGCATATCTAGATGAAATCAACACCCCAACATTGTTTAGCATTGTTTAATTAGTTAAGTTGTTGGGTTTCGCTTTAATTTCATTATCATTTATTTATATTTTTTTTAATTTGTTTTTAGTTTGTTAATTTTCCATCAATCCAATTTATTGTTGCTTCAATTAGGACTTGAACTAGAGAAATCAGATCTTAGTAACACTATCCTCGTGGAACGATACTCTACTTATCATTTTATTACTTTTTGCAACAAGTGCACTTGCCAAATATGCATATGAAATAATCATGCACCAAGTACCCTGTTAGCTAGGTTGCGTCCCCCATTGTGGTTGCCACACTTGCCTTTGTGGAGTTCTGCAAGTATATACTTTGCTTCCTCAGGGGTGATGCACTTGAAGAATGGACTCGAGAAATTTTAGATGAGCTTCGATAGATCAAAGCCTCTATACCACCATCTTAGCCAAATCTATTTTCTTTGTGTCATCCAAGTGTCAGTTTCTTTTTATTTTATTCTCTTTATGCACGTCGGAAACAATTGTGTTCTTTTGAACACTTGAACTTATTGTTAATACTTAGTTTTTATTCTCATGATACGTTTGTGTTTTTGTGCTTATTCGTATATAATGCATTTCTTTTCATCACTCTTATGTGTCATTACAATTGTGTTGACGTGTTGATATCTTTTTGCTTAATGACAAAAAGGGGGAGAGATATAATGCATATTTGAGTTTGATTGTGTGAGATACTAAAATGTCTTTTGAAATGAATACATTTTTCTTCTTTGATCTTCAAAAAGAGTATTACATTCTTACTTGAAAAGAATAATGAATATGCTTAGTGTAAGGGAAAGCATTATGCTCACTTTATTTTTCGAGTATGCATATTCTAAGGAGGAGCTTGTCAATTTTTTGTTTTTGGCATGTTGTGTATGAACTTATATTATTATTGGAAACTTAATAATTGCTTGGTTTTGTCATCAATCAAAATGGGGAAGATTGTTGAACCCTCATGTGTTTTGATGTGCCAAAACTAATAAAGAGTTAATTGATTTCTAACAAACATGCTTAGGTATGACAAAGAGTCTTAACCAAAAAACAAAATGCAATTTTTCCTTTTGGAATGATCGTGTAGGATAAAGGAACGACTATTCATTTGTATTAAAGTTGCCTAGATGCACTTTCCTCTTAGCACAGCAATGTTTCATGTGACCATACATGCTTCTATCCAAAATGGAACCAAGTCACTCACATGAGCAAGCCCGTTCCATCCAAGTCAAAAGTCAAAGTTCTCAAAACTTAAACTTTTCGTGCCTTTGACGTATAGTGGAAGATAAGCCTTGAAGACCAAGTTAAAGATTCAAGTATCAAAAGTGGAACAACCATTCTCCGTGGTGGAATGATCGTTCACACTCAAAGATCGTTCTTGGTTAAACGTCCTCGTTCCAGGTAGTCATTGATACTACTAGAATTTTTATGGATTTTAAGGAACCAATGGTCAAACTGTTCCTCGTGGTGGAATAACCATATCAGAAACCTTAAAGTTGTACGAATTAACCGTTGGTGTCAAGAACGACCGTTCACAATAACGGAACGACCGTTCCTCTGTGTCTGCAGGCTTTCAGACATGCATTAAATGCAGCAACAACTCTTTGCAACCAAGGGAGAAGTCAAGCTTAAATAGAGCACTTTAATGCTTAGAAAACTAGAGAGAATATCAAAGATTCAAGTCATATCCAAACATTCTCACATAATCCCTTGAGCTCAAAATCCAAATCAAAGAATCACTCTCTTGTACCCATTTGTTATCCTTTGAGAGTATTGTTCTTATTTTGTATTCAAGCCTAAGTTAAGAGGCAATCTTTATGACACTTTTTATCAAACACTTTGTGGGCGAAATCCTGTCAAACTATTGTAAATACAAAATCCTGTGAAAACTAGTGTAAAGGCGAAATTCGATTCTAGTGGAATTTTAAGGAGATTGCCTTGAAGAAGTGGATGTAGAAAGCTTGTGGATAGAGCTCCGAACCACTATAATCTCTAACCATTTCTTCTCTTTCAACTCATTTATTACTGATCTCATACTTGCAGCATCATCATCATCATACTCGTATTTATTACTCACATTCATATATACATCTCTCTCATTTATTGCTTATTATTGATTACCCATGTTGTTTAAATCACATTCATTCATTGCTTATCATTTGTTTAGCATCATACATATTTATTGTATGTCTTTATTAGTGTTGGGTGTCTATAACTTGCTTGGGTTAGTAATAGTTTTATTTCCGCAAATATTTTTAAACTATCCTATTCACCTCCCTGTCCCGTCCCTCCCCTAATCCTCTAGGACTACTTTACCATATATGGTTTTACGGTGGAGTTTAGACTTAAAAATATAAAGGATTCGTACCATTCAAAATTTCAATTTTCGACATCTTCATTAATTTTTTAATTTTTTTTATAGGAAACATATTATATTTCTGTTGTACCTACCTTGACCTCTTTTGTTTTGTTTCGGCTTTTTTTTTTTTTTTCTCTGTTTTTAATATTTAAAAAAAAAATGGCATAATAATAGCCACTCGCTTGACTATTTTATTTTTTAAGCATAAAAATAGAGAAAAAAAAAATTCATTCATTCAAATAATTACATATAATTAAATAATTAAAAATACTTGACTTCATATAATTTCATTATCATACAATGTTTTAAGAAAACCAAAAAAAACAAATTCTCACAATTTCAAACTACAATTTAAATTTCTGAATTTACTTTTGAAAAAAATACACAAAAGGAATCAACAATTTTCAGCTTACAAGCATCCCAAGCTATTGTGTTACAGGAGATCATAAATTTCCAAACACAATTGGGAAGAGGATAACAGAAGAAAAAGAGATCGATCATCCCTAAGTGCTTAAACCAGCAGGATTGTTAGAACAGCGAAAATGCAAAATGAAAATTCACAAACTCTACATGTCAATGTTCTGTTTCACTACTCTCCGGAAGCACAGTTCCTTCTAAGAAAATAAATTTATTGGTTGCACCAAATATGTTGGCCATCTGTAGAACTACAGTTTGAGATATCTTCGACATTGGGAGCACAGACTCTGGAAGACAAGGCATACACTCCGGTTGAAATTTCTTCTTCTCAAAGGTTGGTGCATACAGTGTCAAAACTGTCCAACAAAATATGAATCTGCAGAAAGAAAACGATTTTTATACCATAATTTCGTTCATGGAATTGTATAGTAAGAAAACTCAGTATCAGGAAAGAATCATGCTACGACAGATGTTCTTGCAAACAAACATAACACAAACCAATAGTTTTTCATCAGACAACCTTTGTCATCTGCAGATGCAAAATTCAATCCTGCACAATGAACAAGAGAGAAGTAAACAGTACTCAAAAGAAGTCTCCTTAAAAATGGATCACTTAAAATCTGTGCCCATACGTGATCAAGATCATCTGATGTTGCAAAGTTGATCCCCAGTCATTCAATGATGAAGAAAGAAGTCTCCGCCTCTTATATTTATCCTGAAGAAAATTTTCCTCTTAATTAACAAACGAACGCAATCGATAAATATGAAGAGAAAGAAGGGTTGATTCCTACACACCATCTCAATTTCAGAACCTGAAACACACATCAACAAACAGAAGGCCTGCAATGGGGCTGTGAGAAAAATGGTAAAGGCTACCACTTGGGCTGCGAGAGAAATCAGTACCAGCAATGAGGATTGAACTACTTGGCGATAGGAGCATTGCAGCTGGCTCTCCCTTCTCAGCTCCACTTATAGCCTGCAAAATTTAAATGCCATGATGACAGTAATTAGCATTAAGATATTTTTAGTGACATTTGAGACCTGTATAGATCATTCAAGATGGACCATTAACGTTTATATGGTTTAAAAATGAAGACATATAATCACTTCTTAGAAGTCACACTAAAAGTTTTCATGCAAGGACTGCAACATTAGATAGAATATTGACAGCATGAAGAAACAAAAACTGGTCATGACATTAACGATCAATCAGCATTTAATTACACAACCTTTAACTGCTCTCTCTCTCTCTCTCTATATATAATGAGAAGCATCTTCAACCTATATATTAATATCTCAATGAGTAGAAGCCTCCCTAATCTCAAAGATGTTACTCATATCTTTGCAAGCAAAAAGTATGTAAATACACAGTGAATAGCAGAAATAATTTAAAATTGCGATTTGATGGACATAAAAAATACTCCTATATTGGCAGCAGTTATTGAAGAACCCCAACCCAAGCGTTTTTTTGGTATGAAACTTAGAATATTACTAAAAAAGAGTTACATGTATGAAATACACCACATGCCCACAAGATAGCCACGTCATGACACAATTTCCATGATCTATTATTTCCTCAAAAACTCACTCTAGAAGCTTCCACACAAACACCCAAAGATTTACATCCTTTTTGTGCCGCTAATTCATGGGAGAGAAATGTCACCTCCACCATTAGCGTAGCGACACACCAGTTCAAAATATTGTCAACCAGAGTAACAATATAATATCATCATGTTGATTCGGTAATGTCCCAGCACAGCAATTTCAAATTCAACAAACCTTGCATGCCCCTACTGCAAACTGGTTTGTACGGTAAAACCTATCTTCGACTTATTGTTATAGGATTATTTGTTGGAAAATGATTTGCTTAACAAAGGCTTAATAATTTCCTGGCCACCAAAATTTTGCTTGAAAAATCACAAGCTTTGCTTTTTACAGGATACAATATTCTTGCAATATTTCCTAAAGCCTTTAAAGAAATCACCGTATAAGTCAAAAAGTACCAAGATTTTTTCAATTCCACATACAAACTTACATCATATCTCCTCTTCCAAATCCATATCTACAATAACCTGCAATAATTAAACCTGAACTTAACATTAACATAGTTATGCACGTTATTGAAAACCTCATGTAAGAATTTAAATGCAATAACAAAGAATAGGAGTTCACATACTTGCCTTAAATGATTCACTACCATCACTGTCAATTATATGAAAAGTGGTCTTCTTGTGAAGGAATAATATCAGAAGGATAAATGCAGCTTAATCCTGGAAAAAAAAGGACTATGATGTCAAAATAAGCATTCTGGAATTCTGGTCATACCAATAGCGAAAATCATGGTATAAAGAGCTTCTATGCATTACTTTGGCATAAAACAATATACAAACTGATAATGAGTCGTAATTTTGAATTAAAGATCAATAAAACCATGAAAGAAACAAAAATTTAATCAAGAATTCATAGAAGCTCTTAACATGAAAATCATTTTGGCAATTAGCCACGCAAGTTATCTTTCTTATATTGAGGAAACAAGGTACAGTTTGTTTTCAGTTCATAAAAGGATTTAGAATTTAGTTAACCATCACTAGTATCTAGTCCTTGTGCAGAAGAAGCAAGGAATGAGTCATGCATTTTTATCAAATTTCATTAGCAGAAGTGAGGTTAACAAGAAATTAATATTTGCAGAATATGATTGAGAGAATTAAGAAAAAAATCCAGAATTGGGGTATGTATCCAATCTATTAACCTAATTCAGACACATGGTTCAGGCATAAACATAGTAAGCGAATGGAGCAGAGTACCTCCATTTCTCGAGTACCAAACTGCAAACAGCTAGTTTGGTAACATAAACATTCTCCTCTTGCGTTAAGGTGGGGTTTGTGCTATTATTTGTCGAGCTTGATGGAGAAGTGGAGTAGGCATCTGAGGAAAGGTATGAGACTCAAAGTTCCTGTTACTGTTATCACCAGTGTTAGAAGGTTCGACGCCTGATGGACAAGAAATACAGTTTTCAATATTCCTAAAGCAAAATGAATAATGTAAAAAACATGACCACATCACCTGATAAATAAAATTCCGCAATCATGTGATTTGAATAGCAGAATTGATTAACCGGATGCCGATAAATATATTAAGAGAACACCATCTGGAGGTAGCTCCTCACAAATTGTGGCCAAAACCTGCCAAGAAAAAGCACAAGTATTGGTAATTTATAACAACACAAAAGTATAAACTGATAAAATACAGACAATAAAGTTTTTTTATTTTTTTTATTTTTGATGAGCTATAGACCACTTGACATGTGCACCTAATTGGAAGCTAGGCTTATATATTACTGCCAGATCCCACAATCTTATTTCCAACCTCCCAATTGAAAACCAAGGATCATACCATCCAATTCACTACTTGAGTTTATCTCCTTTCTAGAAAAATATAGTACATATCTATTTTGAGCACTATCAATAACACAGCATTATCAGCTCAACTCAACACCTCAAAACCTCTCTAAATGTTTCAATACTATATGACAGAAACATTGACAATTCCTGAGCCTTATCTATGATACAGGCAAACCACTGAAAATTCTCCTAAATCATTGGAAAGGAAAGATGAATAATGAAGAGAGAGGTAAATACGGTGTAACTCCAGACCTGTCCAAAAATTCAAAAAGAGGCCAATTCCTTCTCTCCCTAACCAAAAATATGAATAACTAGTTTGCACAATTTTATTTGTTTTTTCAGTTTTGCTGCATCAACTCAGCTTCTTTGGACCTTAAACAAATCTCTTTTCATCTTGAGGAAAATGAATTATTGTCCATTAAAGGGAAGTTGTCAAGGAATCCTGAGTTTCCCATTTGTTAGGTAGTCAATGGCATAGAACACCCACTAGTAAATAAACAACTCTTGCTCCACATGACGGCCTGGACCTATATCTAATCATGGTATTTACATCTATCAACTAACCAACTTAACCTGATCACTATCAGTTTAACAAATGAAATTTATAAAGAAGAAATACATGACTTAGAATTTATGTAACCTAATAAGTCAATATTAAAGATATAATAAAGCAGGCAACAGGTTGGAAAAATTAATCTCTCACAACTCACTGCTATAAAATGTGTCACAGATGGACGATGTAAGATGGCTTTTCGTGGGTTAGGTGGTAAAGTAGGATCAGCAATATCCTGAGAGTAGTTTACACGACTAGGCCCTGGGGCCCCATTCTGACCAATTTTAATATTATTTGACTGGAAAAATGAACCACTGGGTTCCCATTCTAGGCACTGAAGCATCCTGAAGGCATCAAGAGTGAGCTCTGAAAATTTGACCTGACCAATAAATGCATTAAAGAAAAAAGAAAATCAAGAATTGCCCAGGGTATAATTTATAATAGTATCAAGAGAACTGAGTTATTCAAACATTTCAATTTCAGAATATGAATAAAGCATCTCCCATTCCATATATTGATGACAAGAATAGAAAAAAGGATATCTTTAATACCTAACCTCATTATAGTGGTAGCTGCTCAAAATAGCATCTCGTAATCTTAAGCTTCTATTAGCAGCAGAAGTGGCAACATGCAGCAGAGCATCTGGATGAGGGTCCAGAACAAGACTATATCTTAAAGGCCTAATATTCATAAAAGCCGTGTCAGCTTTCAAAAATCTAACTATTTCCTGAACCACCAACTTCCATTCCTTAAAGTCTGTTTCCTGGAAAAAATATCATCTGAGGATCATCATTCTATCCATGACAAAGCAAGCAACTGTGAAAGAATTTCTATCACATTTCATGAAAATTCAAGAGAGAACATTCAGACATCACGTGGAATTGAATGGTTTTACAGTGCCTTGGATAACAGTCATGAAGAAACACATGGAACGATCACGAAACAATGAAAACCATCAGTACAGCTTGTGTCATATGTTCAACATTTAGACAAATGGCACTTTGCTGAGGGGTCGCAACCAATCCCAACAAATATTCAATACTTCCTGAAAGACTTAATGATAGAATAAAATAAAGTGATTTGAAAATTTGAAAAGGCTAACTTTAATGGGAAATCTAGATACACTCCACCACAGCATACAATCATTCACTCCAAAATTTCCATCTTTCTTTTCCATTGTACTTCTCTTCCCAACCCCAGACACATGCAAATGAATTTTCAAACTCCTCTTCAACAAGTATTGATTTTCAATGATAGATGTGAATAAAACATTATACAGAAAATAAAACAAGAAATATCAAGTTATAATGACCAATAAAAAGATGTGAAGAATGTTTACTACAAAAATATACCGGAAATGTCCTCTTGCATTCATCAAGCAACATTTTTAGATGATTAACCAATTGATGTACCATCTCGCGTCGGTTCAGAACTAAACACACCATCAAAAACCTAGCAAGAAATCTCAACTGTTTGTTTGCCAGATTCAAATGCTGATACAATCCATCTCTAAAATATTCCCGAGTCAATATTGCATCATAAAAGATATATGACTCAGACAGATAACTCATATCACTCGTCCGCATATATTGTCCAAAATAAAGCTGAGCTATTCGAGAGGCAATCTCCCCAATTTCCCATCTTTTAAGCCCCGCTTCAACCAGCTTCTCTCGGTTCTCTTGTTGAAACTTCCACAGCTGCGTATACACCTTGAATACCTTGTAAAAGTATGTGTCATACCTAAGAACAGTAACAAATCAAGAATAACCCACAATTTATGTTGCTCTTAAAGGCTCTCGGGCAACACAACAAATACTTAAAAAAAATAATAATAATAACTAATAGGTTCAAATGAGAAAAAAGTAATATACTAACTAATATTCCACATAATTTTATTTCTCCCACTAGGGTTTCAAAATTCTAACTCTAAATTTCAAACAAAATTAAAAATTATAGTATTGGTACATACTAATCAATATTCCATAAAATCTTCGTTTACTCTTTTTTTATTAATTTCTGTTTATTGGTATTTCTCAATTATATTGTTTCTGCAGTGCAATAACCTCATTTAAACAAGCATATATACACTACAAAAACAAAACGAATATGTTTGCTTATTCAAAAGGTTAAGGATAAATTTAACAAAGAACAATAATGCTCAAATTTACAATCAATTACTGAGGAACACTATGATTTAAGAACTTCCAAAGCAAAAATCAAGTGATATAACATGAATTAAAGAAAAAATAAATAAATGAAATTGAGAGAGTAACCTGTTGCGCTCGTAATACGGCAAGTCTCTGATCTTTGAAAACTTCTTGTCGGCTTTTTCGACGAGAGACCAATACACTTCGCTCACCGGAATATTATTACTAGAGTTGTTATTTAAATTGCAATTCATGTTTTGTTGCGACATCTTAGTTTTCGGTTCGATTTCTTCAATTCATTGGATCGAATAATCGGATCGTCCACCGAAACAAAACGAAGAAGCAGATTGACCTGGAAATTAATTCTAGTAGACACGAAACACCGAGTTAATGGTGCTTCTGTGCTTTGTTATTGTTAGTGATTGCCTGACTGAGGTTAAATCTCACCCCTATAGGTTCCGTCGATAAGAGTCGAAACACACTTACCCCAGATTCAGATTATTAGGTTAACAGGGAAACCCCAATCATTATCGATAAAATTTAACTCCTGGAAATCCCAAGTTTCCAATTAATAAAATGGTTTTGAAAATTTTTTTAATTTTTTTATTTATTTTTTAATTAAAAAAAGCTGACGTGACACCATCAGAATTCATTAAACATATAAAATAGGTTAAAATAAAAATATCCAAACATATGTGGATAAAAATAATTAATGAAAGTTATTCAAAATTTGAAATTTAAAAATGAGCCCCACCCATTCAAATCGCTTAATCGAAACGTGTTAGGCAAAAATCGATTTCCTGAACCCTAAACACATTCTCTACGATTTCCGGTGACTACAATCTCATATTCTTGCAAATTTTCCATCCATTTTCAATCATAAAGCTTCCTTTCTTAAAACCATGGCTGACATTCACAATGAGGAGGAAAACCCAGTGATGGATCCTAGATTTCGATGGCGCAAGTAGTTCAATGGCTACTTCGGTGGATCATCCGATCAGTGAAGGTGGTCCACAAGCAGAGGAGACGACAGCAGCACAACAACAGAGAGAAGAATCGCAAAATGCTTCTGAAGAGGAGGAGGCCAGCGAGAATTCAGGCGAGGAGGAGGAGGCTGGCGAGAATTCAAGCGAGGAGGAGCAGGCCGACGAGAATTCAGGCAAGGAGGAGGAGGCCGGCGAAGAAATGGTATATATTTTTACTTGTTTTTTTTAATTAGATGAGAAAATGGATGATTTGTGCGAATTTGGGGGAATCAGCAAAGCATGCTTGCTAAGTGATGTTACTTTTTAAATGTCAAAATGGAGAATAGGAAATATTTAGGGTTTAAATGTTTTGGGAGTTCTGGTACTGTATTGTATTTTAGTTCGCCATACCAATTCTATGCTTAGCCTTTGTTTGGTGCATGGCTGTGGTGTCGACATCTTTCATGTCATTGATGCTACTGGCTTAGATATGTGATGGTGTACTTCTCATGTACTGCTTGTGGATGAAAAACCACTGGTGAAATTTGAATGATTAAAAGTTTTTTATTCTATCAGTGCTTCTATGCGGCTCTGATTAACTTGCCAGTTCAAATCACAAGTTTGAATTTGTGTGTATGTGATGTTAGTTTGATGGCCAGTCATTTACTTTCAAGAGACATGATCTAATTTAATCATTCCTTGAAGGAAGTAATATAAGAATTTGGTAGGTTTTTTTTTTTTACTTCAATCTTGAATATATGGTTAGAAGAACCTTTTACTTGCTTATATTTAACTGATAATGTTAGATCTTGTGTTTTGTGGTGAGGTTTTACTTTTCTGTCGCCCAAAATGGAAACAAGAAATTGTATTTGGTTGTTGAAACACTTGCCTGAAATTTTTCAAGTAATTATTGATTAAATAAGAGAAAGTTGTGTATTGAACTATTGATAGATGGATTAATCAGGGGTCATTTTTATCCTGTGATGAAATAAGAGAGTGCAATTAAGTTTTTGAATTCAGTAAATTCATATATCGATAGGAAGAAATGTATGCAAGTCGTGCTATCCAACTGAAAATGTCAACAGAAATGCTTGCCTGATTTTTAAGTTTTAGAAAGTGAAGCCAAGCTTTTGGAACTCATGGTGTCAAAAACTTGTGCTGATGCCTCTATATTTCCACATTTAGCATACATGTCAACAAGACTTGTCCAGAGGGATATATTGTTTAGTTTTTGGAAGTTCTTGTCTATATAAGCATGAATCCATTTGCCAAGATCAATCGCACCTAAATAAGCACAAGCTGGAAGAATGCATAAAAAGGTGACATCATTAGGTTGTACATCTGATTGTAGCATTTGCCGAAATAACATTAATGTTTCTTTGTGGTGGCTCATTTGAGTTTAGCCAACAATCATAATATTCCATGAAATAAGATCCCTTTGCTCTGTACTATCGCTTAAGTGATCATGTCCGAGGTAGAATCAACATCTGCCCATATCTAAGATCGCTTAAGCGATCTTTTGTATCGCTTAAGCGATTCATTGCTTTTACTCTTGGTCGCTTAAGCGATTCTCGATCGCTTAAGCGATCTTGTCCGAGGCAGAATCATATGGCCAGATCTAAGATCGTTTAAGTGATCTTTTGTATCGATTAAGCGATTCATCGCTTTTACTCTTGGTCGCTTAAGCAATTTCAAATTGCTTAAGTGATCTTGTACGAGGCAGAATCAACATCTGCCCAAATCTAAGATCGCTTAAACGATTCTTTGCTTTTACTCTTGGTCACTTTCGCGATTAAGGTGATCGCTTAAGCGATCATTTCTGAAAAACTCTTGGTCGCTTAAGCGATATATGTGGTCGCTCATATATCACTTAAGCGAACATGGTCAAAATAGATTTTTCCTACTTTTCTCCTGAATTATGTAATAATCTCTCTTTATAGAGCTAATTTCTAAATTACTATGATTGTGATACATTTCGACCTCACTCATTTTGAGTACATATCAATAAGCGCATTAACAATATGAAGATTAGTACCAAGTTTATGTTCTTCAATCCAAGAGTGAACCCAGTTGCCCAATTCAAGAGAACCCAAATGAGCACAAGCGGAAATGATAGTAACCATTGTGCTTTCATTAGGAACAACATTTTCATTACAAGGCTTTTTTTTTTTTTTTTGTCATACACGTGTAGTTGAAAAGTTGATTGTATGATACTTTTTCTTTGTTTACAAAGTATGTTGGCAGCCTATTAGTTGTTTTGGTTTATTTTTTTTGTTGATATTTTGTTTATATTGATTGTGCAGATTTTTCGGAGTGTAAACTATAGAGACTACTAGTTAGAGATTGTAAGCGATAAGGTACCGTACTTCCCTGTAAGGGTGACCGTAAGGTCGAGTTGGGAAGTTTTACGAGAATAAAGGGGATTTTAAAGGGAGTGAGGAATGGTGAAAGCTGATTCAAAGAGACTTGTTTCAGTCATTTTTTGGATATCAGAACAAAATGGAAAAAGGCGTTTTGGGGGCAGGGAGTGCATTATATGTTGCTGCACTCAGTAAAAAGAAAAAAAAAAAAGCAAGAAATGCAGTTCGTGGTGGATGGAAAGCCACTATGTTTTGGGATGATGGAATATGCCTTAGTGACAAGCTTAAGATGTAGGGAATTGCCAGATGCGGTTGAGCAAAAAAGAAAAAAGGAGAGTAGGGCAACCAGAAGTTTGGCTAACAAGGTTTTGCGGGGCGAGCGTCTATTACGAGATGCAATTTAGAGGAGAGGTTAGAAAAAAGGTGGGCTAAGCTCTTCAGAGAAGTTCAAACTGTGCTTGGTATTGTTCTTACATTCGATCCTAATGATTGCTGACTCAACAAAAGCTGTTGATATTGATTGGGTGATGTTTGCAAGCAAGTTGGACTTCTTTAATGTTTATCCATGGGGACGGGTATCATTGAGCGAACCATGGAGTCCCTGCAACTAAAAGACATGGCGTTAAAGCACTCAATGGGCCGGGAAGAATAGACCGAGCATGTACAATTTGTTTGGCTTCCCATGGGCAATGCAGGTAAATTTAATAGCTTTTGGTTATAGTTTTTGTAATATTTGTTTGAATTATTGTATGGACTGTTTTTTTTAATGTAGGTTTAGATGTATGAGGTCGTCCTTGTCTTCGCTAAAGGGGGGGGGGGGGGGGGGGGTGGGGGGGAGGGGGGATAAAGACTTCGGATGTGCGACAGCAATTTCCTAGGATGTTGCGATGGCATATCGAGAAGTGTACCCATTGGGATTACGACCAAATAGACATTGAAATTCAAGCGGCTCAGGTAAGATTAAAGGATTAAGCTTTTGAATATGCACTTGCTTTAAAATGTCACTTAAATCTGATTGATTTTGTTTCTTATTGCAGGGAGTCGTCCGTCCCTTTCTCACCGCTACTAGGGGTGAAGCGGAACAGCATTATGTCACATCTTTCCAACCACTGGAGGATGAAAGCGATGAAGGGATAGACTGCCTGATGCGAGACCTAGAAGAGGTCACGCATGTAAGGGCAGTTGCAAGGCCATTGCTTAAGAATATGGTTGACGCTGAGGATGATGAAGCTCCAATCGACGAGAGGGAGGAGAAGGAGGAGGAGAGGGAGGAAGAGGTTTGTATGCCTCAGCAAACCGGTACAACAAGTACCACTTTGCCGAGGCATCGGGGTTGGGAGAATGAGGTAGTTGACCTCATAAATGGTCTGTTTGAGAGTTTTACAACAGCCGTTTATGAGAGGTTTGAGAAGATGGAAGAGCGGATGAAAAGGGTGGAGGAGAAAGTGGATACGGTGGTAGAGAAAGTTAGTAGGGTAGAGAAGGAAGTTGGTGGAGTATTGAAGGCGGTTAAAGTGCAACCTGGGCTGAAAAGAGAGAGCCAAAAGAGCAAGTTTGTCAAATCGCCTTACACTAGAGTAACTCATGGAAAGAAGAGGAAAATGAAGAAACAAATTGAGGAAGAAGCAAAAATGGAGTAGGTTAAGGAGGTTGATGGAGGAAGTAGGGCAGTGATAATGGAGAAGGGTGAGGCGGGAGGCGAAGGAAGCAGGGATATACAAATGGAGAAAAGGGGAGGAAGTGGGCAAGTGAAAATGGAGTCAAAGGTCGATTTGTATAGGCCAATAGATGAGGAAAAGAAAAAACTCTTCTATGCCTATTACAATGAATCTGGAAGTGATGCCCATGTAAAGTGTAAGACCGGAGATTATCCTCAGGACTGGTTTGAAAAGATGTTGACGATGGGCAGGTGGCTTGACGACTCAGTGAGTTATTTTCGCTTAATTTTCCTTATTTTTGCTTATGTTTTCCATGAGCTATTGTATACTTATCATGTTGTTTTTATTTGATGCAGCACATCGATGAGGTATTGGCACTGATGAGGCTACGATAGACCAGTAATAGTGATCTATTGTATCTCGATTGTGTCATCATCGATGTGGCCTTTGGCCAAACGCTAGTAACGACATATCGTAGTTTAATGAAAAAGGCCATTGGTAGAGGTGCACGAAAAGGAGCCAAATGAAAAAGATTAGGCACAGAAGACTTGGACTGCATCCCTGATAATTTTAAGTTTGATGACAGGATCATGCAATATGTACGGGGGGAAATGCCCAAATATGGCCACAGTTGGGCAAAGGTTAAAAGAGTCTACTGCATCATCAACATCAAGGATATGCGCTGGATAGCAGTCGTCGTGCTTCTAGAGGAGGGGTTGCTGAAGATCCTTGACTGTAACCCAACTATTTATCGAGACAGACAGTTGGAGACCAAGTTGGAGCCACTGTCCGTGTTGTTCTCGCGGCTATTGCACGATAGCAGGATGTTTGAGCACTTCGGTGATTAAGTACTGACTGGAAAGTGGCCACTCAAGCGCTTTCCCGTCCCAACAAATGAGTCAAGGTAAATTTTGTATAAAATTAACTTACATAATACAATTGTTCTATAAGCTGATTCTAATGCTAATGTCTTCTTCCTATTGTAGTGCTGATTGTGGGGCATATGCCCTAAAATTTATTCAGTTTGACATGACCAACACCCCGATGGACATCTTGAATGATGAAACAATGAGCAACTGTCGGGAGCGTTGGGCTGTTGAGTGCTTCCATAGGTATATGGATCCCTTTTGAGTGACCAGAACCAATCAAAAGGTATGGAAGTTGGACTTTGAATTTTGTAGTTTATGTGATGTTGATGTTGATGTTGATACTTGGGTTATGGTGCTGATGCTGCAGGTGTCATGCTTATACAGAGCTTTACCGAAAGAGACAAACTCAGTGAACTTCTCAATCTTGCACTATATAAATTATCCTCTCTGGACACAAACATTTTACACAATAAAAGCTTCTGTTTCGGCTTCCCTCTGTTCGTGAGAGCGAGTGAGACTCCTACTTTAAGCTTAGTTTGGTTAAATAAATTAACAGATGGTGAAAGTAATAGTTGGGTTCGTGAAGAGAGAAAAGTTAACTCCCCGGACATCCCAAGTTTCCATTTAACAAATTGGCCTTGAAAAACTTTTTGATTTTTTTTTTTTTAAATTTTAGAAAAGCTGATGTGGCTGCAGGTGTGCCGGATTATTTTGCAGGTTGCTGGCAAACAATGAGAGGAAACTTCTCAAAGTGGCTTGGGCTATCACAGTAGGCTACCGACAACGTATCTGCAATCAAGGATGGTGGCCAAAAGGAGGCATCTGCAATCAAGGTTGGTGGTCAGGAGGAGGCATCTGCAATCAAGGCTACTGGCAAGGCATGGTACCAAACAATGATCTCAAATAGTGATTATACAGAATTCGAAAACATCTCAAAGTTACTTGGGTTGTCACAGGAAGGAAATGAGAATGTATGGAAGGGAAATGAGAGGAAAAATGGTACTTGGAATTGGGTTTTTCTTTGCAATTGTCTGGGTGGAGGAAGTTTTATTACAATCAGAACTGGAGTTAAATGTCTAAGGATTTATTGCGTTTTGGCACTATTATGGATGATTTTAAGTTTAAACTTTCAATTACATTGATGTCTCTTATATTTTGATTTGTGATGAATTAGCTTGATATAAATTACTTAATTTTGCTGCTTCTTCTTTTCGGATTTAGGAGGAAAATGAGTGAGGTCGAAATGTGTCACAATCACAATAATTTAGAAATTAGCTCTGTAAAGAGAGATTATTACATAATTCAGGAGAAAAGTCGGAAATATTTGTTTTGCTTATGATCGCTTAAGTGATATATAAGCGATATATGAGCGACCACATATATCGCTTAAGCGACCAAGAGTTTTCCAGAAATGATCGCTTAAGCGATCACCTCAATCACTTAAGCGACCAAGAGTAAAAGCGAAGAATCGCTTAAGCGATACAAAAGATCGCTTAAGCGATCTTAGATCTAGGCAGAAGTTGATTCTGCCTCGGACCAAGAGTAAAAGTGATGAATCACTTAAGCGATACAAACGATTGCTTAAGCAATACAAACGATCGCTTAAGCGATCTTAGATCTTGGCAGATGTTGATTCTGCCTCGGACATGATCGCTTAAGCGACCAATAGTAAAAGCGAAGAATAGCTTAAGCGATCTTAGATCTTGGCAGATGTTGATTCTACCTCAGACATGATCACTTAAGCGATCCTAAATTGCTTAAGCAACCAATAGCAAAAGCAAAGAATCACTTAAGCGATCTTAGATCTAGGCAGATGTTGATTCTGCCTCGGACATGATCTCTTAAGCGATCTGAAATTGCTTAAATGACCATGAGTAAAATTGAAGAATCGTTTTAGCAATATATGTAATCGCTTAAGCGATCTTAGATCTGGGCAGAAGTTGATTCTGCCTCGAACATGATCGCTTAAGCGACCGTGGTTAAAAGCAAATTATCGCTTAAGCGATATAATAAATCTCTTAAGTGATTGTTCGTGTGGGCACTTATGTATTCTTTGTTCGTGATCGCTTAAGCGACTAAGTATAAAAGGTTAGAATCGGTTAAGCGATATCAAAAATACCACCGGATCTCTTAAGCGACTAAGTCTAAATACACAGGATTGCTTAAGTGATCCTGTGTATTCTGATTTTTTTTATTGTATTTCACAAGATTGGTTAAGTGATTAACGTTATCTGAAACATATAAGGTGTACGATTCGTTCTCAGTGGAACATGACCGTTATTATATTTTAATTAAACATATAGTTCTTTTACGTCTATATTAAACATATATGGTGTAGAATGTTTACATCTATATTACACATATAGGGTGTATGATTCGTTCAGTTGACCATGACCATTATTATATTTTAATTAAGCATATAGTTCTTGTATGTCTATATCAAACATATATGGTGTAGAATGTTTACGTCTATATTAAACATATAGGGTGTACGATTCGTTCAGTGAAACATGACCGTTATTATATTTTAATTAAACATATAGTTCTTTTACATCTATATTAAACATATATGGTGTAGAATGTTTACATCTATATTAAACATATGTCCATAAACTTGGAAAAGAATATTGAAGTAAATTACCCTTAATCACGTAAGCAATCTCGTCTATTTAGCCTTGGTCGTTTAAGAAGGTTACAGCAGCTGTGCTGAAAACCTTATTGTGATAACAGGAGCCGTTGTTCATAGTGAAAAAGTTTCTGAAAAATTATGGCACTCTCTTGGTCTACAGAGTGCAGAGCATATGGTTACAGAGTTCGATTTTAGATTATTATTATATTTTTTATATATTACTTTCTTGCCAAGAACTAACAAAAATAATAGAATAACAATAGATCTTTCACTTTTAAGCGAGACATTAAATCACTTAAGCGATCAAGCGAAATTCCTTTTGAAGAATAATCATTGTCAAATACAGGATCGCTTAAGCGATGTTATATATCGGTTAAGCGATCCTATATACATAAGCCATGATTTGCTTAAGTGATATCTCGCATCGCTTAAGCGATCATGCCTAATTTCCTATGTGCTCTACAATAATCATTCTCAAATTCAAGGCTAGAGTGGGGAGAAGAGAACTAGATAACCATGCAAGCTTTGTGAACATATCTTCTTCTTCTTTCTTCAGAACATAAAGATGTTAAGAGTTCGAGCAAGAAAATGGCTTCAGAGTTGAGATATGGACGAAGAAGAAGACGGTGAAATTTTTAGAGCATTGATAAATATTACACGCTTTTGAGATTCTTCTAGGTCTGATTTTAAAAGAGTTGTTATTTTAAGGAGTAAACGAAGTTTGAATGACTAATCAACAGATTGTTTGTCTAAATGGTTTTGCAGAGTTACAACTCCGTACATAAAATTAAATGATCAATGGTTATTCTATTACTGTTGTTTGTCCTTTTTTATTTAATATTTATTATTTTGGTAGATCATTTAGATGTACGGAGTTATAACTCTGCAAAACCATTTGGACAAACAATCTGTTGATTAGTAATTCAAACTTCGTTTACTCCTTAAAATAACAACTCTTTTAAAATCAGATCGAGAAGAATCTCAAAAAAGTGTAATATTTATCAATGCCCTAAAAATTTCACCGTCATCTTCTTTGGCCATATCTCAACTCTCAAGCCATTTTGTTCCTCGAACTCTGAACATCTTTATGTTCTAAAGAAAAAGTTAAAAATTTAACAAAAAGAGCCCCACCCACCCACATTAACCAAATTCTAGCGGCCAACCACCAGAATATGGCCGGAATCTGGTATAATGACGCACTACTGACTGCATTTTGCCTATAGTGCGCCGATCTATAATTTTTCAACCAGTTACGGCCAAAGATCTGGTCGTCAACAGCTAGATCTTTGGCCATAACTGGTCGTCAATGATGGCCAAGGTATGGTCGTCGTTGATAGATCTGGCCATAACTGGTCATCAACGATGGCCATATCTTTGGCCGTCATTGACTACCAAACATGGCCACATCTGGCCGTAGATCTGGCCCTTTCCGGCCAGATCCACGATAGATCTAGCTGGAAAAAGCTATCTTGGGGTACGACCGGCCAGTTTCAGATGATTTAGCACCGATACGGCGACTCTGGCAACCCTCCAATAGCGATGATTTTTTTATGTTTACACAGGGTTGCTTAAGCGATTTTCTATCTCTTAAGCGATCAAGTCTAATGCAGAATCAATATCTGCCAGATGCACGATCGCTTAAGCGATTTAAGGTCTCGCTTAAGCGATTCTTTGCTTTTACACAGTGTCGCTTAAGCGATCAGCGATCAAGTCTGAGGCAGAATCAATATCTGCCCAGGTGCATGATTGCCTAAGCAATCCGTGATATCGTTTAACCGATTCTTCTCTTTTTCACTTGGTTGATTAAGCGATCGTAGATCGCTTAAGCGATCATGTGGTGGGCAGAATCAATATCTGCCCAGGTGCACGATCGCCTAAATGATCCATGATATTGCTTAAGCGATCCTTTATGAAAAACCCTTTGTCGCTTAAGCGATATACTTAGTCGCTTAAGCGATCATGGGCAATACATACTTTTCCATCTTTTCTCTAGAATTTCGACAAACTAAAATTACCAACACATATTAATTCCATACTTTCTACTAAATTTAACAACCTAATTACAAACTAAAATCACCAACAAATATTTAAGCCATGTAACAAGAATACTAAATATAAAGAATGATTTATTCAAGGTAACAATAAAATTTAAAACATCAATAATTGAAAACAATAACTCATCAACGGTTGGCCTTGGCAACTCCCTGAATTTCATCCTTCTTCGAACCTAATTTTCTGGATCTGCATGAAATTAATTTTGGCAAATACTTCTCTTGTGGCAAGGTTGCTTGCAAATTGAGCACTAATTCATCTTAAAAAGAACCTCAAAGGCTGATGGAATACGCTTAACTCTTTTTCTCCCCTTTGCTGTCTTCTTGAATGGTAGATGGATGATAATGTCAGCCAACTCTAGCGGTACTACCCACTGCTCTTCTAGAGGCACTGGATATATCGTTTCTGAATAAGCTAGCATGTAGTGATTTGCCATATAGAAAGGGGAGCAAAGTTCCATGTAAATTCTTGAACCAAAATTTGGCTTCCATTGGTGTTTCAGTGCTACTAGTGCATGAGGACACGGTAAACATTGAATGTCAAGCACATTACAACTGCAACTTTTACTAACAAGGTTAACTAGGGCATCCGGACCATAGCCGCGCATAGTGAACTCTTAAGCATTAAGAGGATATGCAAACAGTGCATTTGATAGTTCCATACGTTCTCACAATAATTTTTTAGCTGACAGAACAAGGGTTGTAGTAAAATTATCTAACTCCGTACAACGCTCATGGAACCACCATGACAATGTCCTCTGGATTGCATCAAAAAGTGCAACTATTGGAAACTATCTTTCTATTAACAACTTCGAATTTATGGACTCGGCTATGTTCATGGTCATGACATCAAACCTCCTTCCAAGAAAGTAAGTTCTACTCCATCGCTCCAAACCAACATCATGCTCAGGATACTTAGCAACTCTATCATCCTTGATTCGGATTTGCTAGAAGTGCTCCTCGAACTCATCAACCCGATAAGCTTTTGCTGCCATGTAGTATGTCTAAAGGAGGCCATCACACTTAAACTTTTGTTTTATGTTCTCACCAAGGTGCCTCATACAGAATCTGTGATGTGCTTGAAGGTAAATAGTGGCAATCCCCTTCTTTATAGAGTTGTGCCTATCGGATATTATGCACAACTCGTTACTGTCAGGCACTATCATACGTAATTGCTGAAAAAACCAAGTCCACGACTTGTCATTCTCAGAGTCAACCACACACCATGCAATAGGATATGTGTGATTCTCGTTGTCCTGTGCAATGGCCACCAACAATGTACCTCCATACTTTCCCATCAGAAAGCAACCATCAACAACCAACACCCTTCTCATGTTTACAAAGCCCCTTATAGCAGAACCGTAAGCAACAAAAAAATATTTAAACATCATATTCTTATCCCATTTTAAAGTCGTCTTGCTACCTTGGTTTGTCAACTCAAGCATATTCTAATACTGTGTACTAGTGCTCCGACGTGCCCCTCACAAAATCGTGTGCATGTTGTCTCTCTTTCCAGCATTTTCGGTAACTAACAGCACATCCCAACTCTGTGCGCACAAGTCTCTGAATGTCTTTAGGAGATAGATATTTCCCTTCAACGAACTGACTTTTGACAAATTGGCTAATAACATCAGCACAGGCTTATCGATGCTCATCTGAAATATGTTCCAAACCACATGTGTGCTCACGAGTATATATGCTAAGAATAAATTTTTCAGACTCCGCCAACCTTCTACAATAAACCCGCCACTTGTACTTTCGATCACGACATGTAACAGTCACAGCCAATGAATTTGACTTTTTAGTGATGAACTCAAAATTACCTCTCACGGTAACAAGTTTTAGCTTCCTTACCACTTACTCTTTGTTGTCAAATAAATACCCTATGCGCAACTCCGATCCATCCTTAAAAACCTGAGCTGATTCACTACTACCTATAATTGCCCCCTCTGAACCTGCATAAACGACCATAGTGTTCTCTTCCTCACAAACTACACCTTCTGCATAACCTGTATTTAAAGGAATCTCTACATCTGCAGGAACATGTATGGGGTCCTCCTCCTCAACATTTTCATTCTACCCCCTATGACCAACCTCTTCTATAGTGTCCTCCTCACCACCCAATTCACTATCTACTCTTGATTTTTCAACTAACAAACCAATGCCCTCGTAGTTCAAATTAAAACCAGGCAAATCTCTGCCAACTTCCTCGTTATCCCCTTCCTTTGAACCAACTTCCAACGGTTTTTCTACAAAAGAAACCCTTAAAATCAGCCTCAAACCATTATCGGCCACATCAATCATATATAACTTCACACTTTCATCCGACTTTAATATAGCAGGAGGTACCTTATAATGTTTAGGAACTTTTCTTAAAACATACTTCACAACTATATCACTACGTGAGCAACTCAAATCACCTCTTCTAATTATTTCATCTATCAACTCATCAAAACTAACCTCTGTGCTCACAACAATTGGTATAACTTCTTTGCTCTTCCCAGTCCACTGCCAGCTACTTTCTTCCTCCACCCACTCACTAAAATATTCAACACCCAAAACAACTTGTCCCATGTCTAATAATAGCCAACTACCTATAATGCAAGAAAAAAATATTCTTAATTGATGTACTAAGGGTTGAAATATTTTAAAAAGCATATGCATAGTCACTTGATAGATCTAGTGTATCGCTTAAGCGATCCAATATAACTAAGCATGATCGCTTAAGCGATCTTATGCCACCTACTGATCGCTTAAGCAATCTGCTGCTATACACCAGACTTTTAGCAGATCGCTTAAGTGATCTTATGCCACATACCTGATGGCTTAAGCGATATATCTGCTGCATTACTAGACGTACCAGATCGCTACCGTATCGCTTAAGCGATACACCGTATCGCTTAAGTGATACACCGTATCGCTTAAGCGATCTATCTGCTGCATTACCAGACTTATCAGATCGCTTAAGCGATCCATCATATCCAGAACACATTTTCAGTCATCTCCACCAACAATTGGTGCTACCACCCACAATCGGTGCTACCACCCCTAACTACCCACAATGCAAGAAAAATTTCAACAAATTTCACTCATTTCAACTTCCATTACATCAAACACAACCCAACAACCTAAACAAATAAATCAAAATCATAACCCAAACCCAATCCATCATTAAATCTTTGTAAATCGAAATATAAAATCGAAAGGGGAGATACACATACCTGGACGAAATGTTAGGAGGAGGAGGAGGATCTGTGTTGGAGAAAATGTTAACGGCAGAGGAATGCATTAATGTGGCAGGCGGAAGAAGAAGAAGGTGTTTGGGTTTGTTTGCAAGAATTTCGACTCTTTGGGGACATATTATAATTTTTATTAGATTACACAATTATTCATTAATCCTAATTAACCCCTAATCATGTTTAATTAAGATTAATAAAAAACAAGGCCATTTAGTTAACATTTACAAACTATATAGCCTTTTAATTAAATTTTAACTTCAAATGGCCTTTTAATAAAATCCCCCATCATTATCAGGTAAAGTTAACATATGAAGGGTAATGAAGTAATTTCAACGGAAATGAAATTAAAACAAAAATCAACTTAATTCCAATTCCACTTGCTCACATCTTTCTCTTCCATTTATATTTCGTAAACCTACCAAAATCTCATCTTTTAAAGTTTTATCAATCTTGTTCACGTTGTTCCCAAATTCAAAAACATTAGATGTGTTGGAGATGGATGGTGGGTGATGGTTTTTATTTCAAAAACCTCCATTATCAAACACAAATGCATAGCCCACAAAAACCTCCATTATCAAACACAAATGCACAGCCCACAAAAACCTCCATCATCAAACACAAACTCACACCTATAAATCAAACTAAAACTCAATACCCCAAAAAAGAAAAAAAGAAATAGAAACAAAGCAGTTGACAACTTGGTTCTAGTGGCAGTTGTTGGTTGATTGTCTTGTGTGGCTGGTGAAAAAAAATGTCCAGAAATAGGTGGCAAAGCCTGGTCACACCACATCACCAATGTCAAGCAGTGAAACCTAGCCATGCTGCACCGTCGACGTTAGGCCACCAGCATGCCGCTGACAATCGACTGCCAGCTCACGGTTGCCACATAGCAACTCCTTGCCACCATTGTCACCTCCTATTTGTTTGTCTGGTAGCAGATATGTTTGGGAAGAAGTAAGGTAAGAGTTTCAGATCTATTAAACAAAATTAAGGGAGAGATATTGGAGAAAATAAATAAATTTTTAGAAAGAAATTTAAAAATATACAGTATTAAAAGTTAGGGAAATGAAATTTTAATTTAATTAAAATTTTAGTGGACAACTAAGCGTTCCTTTGGCACACTCTTTTTCCATTATCCTTTTCGCTATCCTATCCTATGTTAAAAAATCAAAAATATATTTGTTTTAATATTTTCCAAAATCCAATACTATTCTATTCAACTTAAAACATTGACAATCACCTTTCTTAATAAAAGTTTTAAAATTAACAAAACAGCCCCACCCACTCAAGCCACTATGATACATTTACAAGTCCTAAAACACTTGTAAACATGAGTGGACAAGGAATTGCAAGTCCTAAAACACTTGCTAATTCGATTGAATTGAAGAATTTCACTCCAAGTCCTAAAACACTTGGATTGTGGAATATGGAAAGTAATGGAAGATATTCGGCCCAAGCAAGTTCTAAGGAGGGAGAGAGTCCAAACATTTCGGCCCAAGTCACTCCAAATCCAAGCTCAACAAGGGAAGCTCAAGCCCATCAACAAAGAAGTTCAAGTGTTGAAAAGATCCAATCTGGCCCAAGTCTCATTCCAAAGGGGAAAATCCACATGAACCCTTATTGGATCTATTTGCATGATTTTCAAGGCCCAAATTCTTACACCCTTAATAGTAGACTTAATTAGAATCATTGATTAAGTTTTGATCTAATGGAATTAAGCTTATTTCAACTAATGGGGTGGTTAAAGACATAGATCCTAGAATTAGGGAATTATATCTCTTTTGCATTAAATAGGCATGGCCTTGCTTTTTGAATGAATGGCTTGTAATATTAGTTAAGTTTATTTCATTTTATTGTATTTGTCAATTACTTGTTATCCTTGTATTTTCCTATGGATGGGTGATCAAATGAAAAAGATGTTCGAGATGCAGAGCACTTCTACAACCTCCAAGGCTGTGATATGGCATAATTCCAATGGCAGGACTAGAATGAGTACAATGAACAACGCCTTGAGGATGCCATGGAAGAAGATGAGGAGGAAGAAGAAGAAGCCGAAGAGGATTGATCCTGAACCACATTTTTGCTTATTTTTGTTTTTGTTTTATTTATTTATGGTTGTAACAAGAACTTGGAGTTTAATTTTCTGATTTAAATTTCTTTTCGCTTTTCTTTTTAGGGTTTAGATTAGTTTGAACAATGCAAGGTTGAGATACATTTTTTTTTTTTTTTTTGTAATCTACAGTGGAGTTAACTAACGTATTTAGGGTCCTTAAGTTTTCTTTGTTTGATAGATATGGATAATCAAGAAACCAAGGACCGAATGTCAGGGTTTTGCACGCATCACACACTTCATAGATCCATTAGGGGAGTATTTTGTCACCTCTAGCCCTTATTTTCCTATGCCATGATATGCATGAGGTGACATTGGGGACAATGTCATTCTAAGTTTGGGGATAGGAAAATTTAGAAAATTTTTGTGTTTACCTTGTTTGTGTGTTTAGTTTGTTTGTTTGTTTTAGTTTGAGACTATTAATTCATTTAGTTTTAAGTGTTTTTTATGTTATTTGTTTTTGTGTGTTTGTGTTGTTGTTGTTGCCTAAATGAATTGCATAAGTCTATGATGAGATTTTCATTGTTGGGATACTATTATTGGAAAACGAGAAGCATTGCTTCAAGTTGGGTTGGTTGACTAGATTGATCTAGAGGTTTGTTGAGTGGTTCAACCACCATTTTTATTCTTTCTATATACTTACACTGATTTTATGTAGTTAGGTGAAGTCTTGATAATGTTGGTAGACTCTAGAACCTAGTTGAGAGGTGCTTAAGGCAAAATTCTAGGATTAGACATTGTTGAGGAAATGACTTGCGCAAATTTTTTTTGGAACGTTTGAGCCTTTCTAGCCAACCCATGAATGAATATTCCCTAGTCACTTGTTTGAGCCTTTGATATTATTGCCTTATTTTTCTTGTGTAACAAAAAATGTCCAAACCCTTCACCCTAAATACTTTACCATGCCCTTTAGGAGAACTTTGAACCCCATGTATAACATAAAAGAGTTTCGGAGGTGTATGAAGAAGCGATGGGTTAAAAGTTCAAGTTTGGGAGTTGTAAGAAAGGGCAATACAAAGGGGGCAAGTAACCCTAATTGTTTTTGAGTAAAAAACAAAAAAATCTATTTATAGTTGTAATTAAAATTTCAGATTTCCTTACGCATTTCTAGTACAAAAATAAGAAATGCATAAGTTTGGTGGTTGTGAAAAAGATTGTAGAAATTGGTTGGAAAATAAGGAAGAATGGGTTTTGTTGATGTTGCTCTTTGTGTTTGCATGTGGAAAACCTAGTTCTCTTACTTTGTTTTTCCTATCCCTTCTTTTGAGCCACTCACCCAAACCTAACGTTACAAGCCAACAAAGACCTTTTGATCCTTAGTGATGTCTAGTCCACATTAGTGGAGAGTAGTTCGATACTTAGGCTTATAGAGTCTTCCATCATTTGATAAACTTCACATTTCTGCATAAAATAATCCGAGAAGTCGAAAGGTGGATTGAAGTGGGGATTACCTACTTAGGGGACCAATGAAGAAAGATAGTCAACTCAATTGTGACTTCTTGGAGTGTTGAGTATTTTCCCGTAATATTGTTTCAACAATTTTTGAGACTTATAGTGTCAATAAATTCTAGGCAACTTGCTTTTATTTCATGATTTTCCTCTTTTTTCATTTTGGTTTAAGTTAGTTTTCCTTACATTTGTTTTGTTGTTTTTGTTTTTGATGCTCGAGGACGAGCATACCTTAAGTTTGGAGGTATTTGATAATCTGTGGATTATACTGTTTTTCTTGTTTATTTTGTAGGATTGTCGGATACTTCCCTTTGAATTTAGGCCTGAATTGCTATTTAATTTGTTTATTTCATGTTTCAAGTCTAAAACGCATTTCTGGATCAAAACAAAGAAAAAATGAGGTCAATCAATTCAAACTCGAGAGTTTTCCAAGTTCAGAGATGTTTGGAGGTTGATTAAAAGCACCCTTGAAGCTCAACGTAACGAGAATGAAAGAGAAAATCAAAGATTCAAGTGTTGGAGCATGAAGGGTAGTTCCATAAATTCAACCAAACGAAGGCAGAGTTTCGCCCTGGCAAAAAGTATTTTCGCTGCAGCATGAAACTCTCAGGTCAAATATGCATCTTTGCATTTCGTCGTGATGCCGCGGTGAAAATCAAGTTCACCGCGGCAAAATCTAGAAAAAATTGTTTTTAAAAATGATGCATTTTCCCATTTTAGTCTTGAGTCCTAGGGTTAGTGGGCACTATAAAAAGAAAACTTTGCCCATTTTTAGAGGAGTCGACGTTCTTAGGAAAGGGGAAGAAGAGAAGGAGATTTGAAGAATTTGGGTCTCCAAATTAGGGAAGATTTCATTTCTCTTTCAATTTCTAGCATGTTGAACTCTTTATTTACAGTTTATGTTATGTCTTTCTTTACTTTGAGTATGAACTAACTCACTTTTGAGTTAGGGTTTTGATGTAACTTGGATTACAATGGTTTAATCTATGAATTGATGTTGTTTTTTAGTTCTATTGCTTGGATTATGTGTTTATTCTTATACTTAATGCAATTGGATGTTGGGTTTTTGATTCAATTGAATGTTGAGCATGATGAGACTGAGAAGTGATTCATGTGTTAGCTTCTTAGAGTAAACACCGTGGATTAAGCGAACACTAGAGATAAGTTCAGTGATCTATGAAATCTCTTTAGGATTCCACTTAACTTAATGGACTTTGAACTGTTAATCTTCATTTTGTTGGGTGCAAAAGGTTAATAGGGAATAGTAGGATAATATAGTCTAAGAAGGTATATTCTACAAATTAGGGAGTCTGATTTATGATCCTTACATGTGAACTTGAAAGCAACAGAAATTGTAAATTAAATTAGAGTATCCTAGTGAAGTAGTGTTGGAGTAGGTGCCCTAGAGCCAATCAATTATTGTGGAATTGAATCTTTGTAATAATGTTTATTAATCAATAAAAAACATTTTCTATTATATCATGTGAATCATAGTTATATGTATCGATATATGTCCTTAAGATGGCAAAACCGTGACGAGGGTAAAAGTGTTTCAAATCTTGATAGCAAGAACCCTATGATCACATATGGTGGCCATTCTAGAAATGTTCGTAGCCCCAGTATTATTCTAACTAAGGACACAGATAATATAGTAAGGCTATCATAGTGTTGAATGATCCTGTCAAAAGACAGTAATTGATCTCACTTGTCAATGTTGTTTTCTGACAACCTGGTGCAACATATGAGTGCTCACTATAGGCAAGTTCACTAGACTGACCCACCAGAGGATTCTATATAGATGGTAACCCTTGTGTCTATGGAACAAATCCTCTAACGAATGGTGGTGCATATGATCCTTAGACTTGAGATCATCGGAGCACCTTGTGCACCAATTGGTATAGTTTGATACTAGCCTAACGTAGTTTTATTTAGAGCTATCAATACGGAAGTGATTGGATGCATCAAGGAGTGTATCAAGACTATGGCGGATCGACAAAAGATTCATCACTCCCAGGTACAAGAGAAGTTATCTCAAGGCGCAATTTAGTTAATGACAATGACAATAAATCTGTGATCACAGTGGGATTAAGTTGTTGCTCAATCTAATTTATTCCAGTCATTGGTCTAGTAACTGAGTACAAATATATCGAGGATAACTGAGGTTGACATTATTTCTATACCTTAGTCTCAATGATATAACAGATAATGAAAGGATTTGATTGCACGATAACCATATCATTGACATGTAGCTATTTCGCTAAATCCGAATCTATCGAGTGGCCATGATGCCTTGCTAAGGGACAATCTTGGTTTGTGTGTAGTGAGACGATTGATTGGTGTCAATCGCGATACTACTCACTGCCAGTATGATGAGGAGCCTACGGGTCACACACTAAGAGACGGTTTAAGGATGGTTAACTATGGAAGGGCATATTCGTCTTTTGGATGAAAGGGCATATTGGTAATTTTGTTGTGTAATTAAATTTTCTGAGGTTGTAGCCTGTGCCCAATTTTATTATTGGAATAATTTAGCAAAATTATGAGTTTAATTATTGAAGTTGATATTAATATTTAACTAAATAATTAAACAGGGATTTTTGTGCGATTCCACCTTAGTTTGCGTTGTTGCTGAACTTTGGGGGTGGAATAGATAGTTTGCTTTTCTATATAAAGAAAAGCAAATAAGAAAAGCAAACTAGGTTTTGAGTGAATTATTCATTCTTGGTCGTGCGAGTTAGATTTGAGAGAGAAAATTTTTCTCTCTTCATTTTCTTCTCTTTCTTCCAAACCTTGAATCCTTAAAGCCAATGATTGATTCTTGCAAAATCAATCTTTGGTCTCTGTTGTACTTTCTTCGGGTGAACGACGTGAGTTCGATTTTACTCTTGAATCAGTAGCGAAATTGCGTTCAGAGACATTTGAAGGAGCCTCCAAACGTGCTTATGATTTCTGATCCTTGTCTGGATTAATGTTATATTTGTTCTTTTAAATTTAAGCATGTAAAATATATACATATCAGACCCTAATCTTGGGTTATTCAAAGTAATGATGAGAAATATTTTTTGTTTTTCACTGCGTTTACCTACTGATTTACTTACAATGGTATCAGAGCCTAGGGCCTCAATTGTATATATTTTAATAGTATTTTGATTGATTAACTGAATTGATTGCTGGATATTGCATGTTTGATTTATTGATCTGTTAATATTGCTTAAATTGATTAACTGATGTGTTGGATTGCTTGAGGGATTCGCATTGGATCGTTTTTGTGATACGCACATGAACAGTAATCTAGAAACTACGATTTGCACTAGGGCACAATTCTTCTGCACCGCAGCATAGAGTTTCGTAAAGTAGGATTACGTAAATGAGCTGCAACGAAATAAAACTTCATCGCGGCGCAAATGCGGGAAAACATCGAGCAACCAAAATCGCACATTTGGGCCGCAGCAAAACAAAACTTCGCCGCAGTGTGATTACACAGCTTGATCACGCAATCGCGCGATTTGAGCTATGGCAAAATAAAACTTCACCACGGCTCAAATCTATTCTTGCTATGCACCGCGACGTGATAAAACCAGGCCGCGACGTGAATGGTGCTTTAGCGTTTTTATCGCTGGATCGATGCGTAATTCTGTAAATTCAATAAGGTCATTTCTATAATTCAACCCACCCTATTCAAAATTGATTGTTTTAAGTGTATGCAATAATTCTTGTTGGAAAAATTGCATGGTGCCCAGTACATGAGCCTTGAACCTATGGTGAATGTTTTAAAAATTTTGGGTATGTATAATTGTAATTATTAAATAAGGTCTGCGTGCCCTACCTTTCTCCTACCTTTTCGATGTACATTCTCTTTTCATCTCATTCCCCTTGAATGTAAATCGAGGTTTCTAAATTTATTGATGTAAAATTATTGTTTAATCAATTTCACTGTAAATTTAGTCTGATGTATTTTGTAATGTACTTGAAGACGGAGCAAGGATGAAACAATAATACTTGAAGACTCAAGATATTTATTACAGGACCCCTAGGTGACCCACTGATTCCTCTAGGCTCGAGGAAATCGGTTTTAGTTGGGCCATGTACTTGCACGTTTATATTTTCCTTAGAATGCATGCTAAGGTTGAATGTTTCATAACATGCCAAACGATGTCATTCTAACAAAGATAATAAAACTGGTGAGACATAAAATAAAAACCCTCAAATAAAGTATATTAAGTTATGTGTAAGCCTTCCATCACCATGGGTTTAATCAAACCACGATTCATCGAAACCTTGTTCGCCAGAGCGAAGGGTACACTTCTACCAATGGGAGGTTAAATTTCATTGGAGTTTTCCTTAATGGTGATGGGTCGACTTAAAATAATTGTTTTGCTTACTCGCCAAAGCGAAGGTTGATAAACATGTCATAGGCATAGTAGAGAAGTACACTTGTTATGTGTACGTGGTGATATGTAGTGTCCACTCTACTGATACTAAGAATCACACTTGAGGACAATGGCTAGGCTATTGAATTGTGTGATTGGATTGTTGGCTGCTTACATTTGAGGTTGGTAGTGGGAGCTATCAACTGGTGTGGATTAAGTTTGTTGGTCTACCTAATCAACCCATTTTGGCTTGTTCACCAAAGCGAAGGTTTGAAATGGGCTAGATGGGATCTCAATCCACTAGGAAAGCCAACGGGTGTTCCCAAGTTAATGATGAGGGCTATTGACTTGAGGAAAATAGTGGGAGTGATTGTTTAATAAAAGGTCTTATTAAATAATAATAATAAACATTGTAATAATGGTTACTTATTCTGCACTTGTAGATTCACTTGAGCAATATGATCCCATCATCACTATGACAAATCATCGAACTAGGAGAGAAATGGAATGGTGAGAATTTCGTTGATTGGTATAGAAGTGTAAACAATATACTTCAGTCAAGCGATAGATTATACACTATTGAGCAGGCTTTGTCACCAGAGCCTACTGATAGTTATATCCATGAGATTGGGTATGTATATATGAAGCATACACATGATGTGAAAGCAAAAATGACTAGATACATTATGCTTGCATCAATGACACCATTACAACGACACCAATGCTAGAAAATGGATTTGGCTTCTATTCTTCATTTTCTTTAGAGAAATGAGAAGTATATGGTGGCTCGGTCATTGTTCAAATGCAAGATGGAAGAGGGTACCAAAATTGGTGATCATATACTCAAGTTGACCGAGTATATGAACAAGCTTGAGATTTTGGGATGCAGACTTAATGAGGGTTTAGCGATAGACCTAATATTACAGTCTTTGCCAAATTCTTATTCTCAATTTGTCTATGACTTCATTGAGGATAATAAGAAGAATACCCTTTCTGAGCTTCTGGATATGTTAAAGGCTACTAAGTCAAGCATGAAAATGTCAGAAATGTTGACATTGGTTGAAGCCAACTCAAGTGAGAAGGAAATGGCTCATAAGTCATTGGGAAGAACTGTTGCTGATAGAAAGGGCATTTATTCTCACTGTGGGAATCCCAACCACTAGAGGAAACATTACAAGGCCTTCCTAGTAAAAAGGAAGAAGAATGTTACTTCTTCATCAGGTACGTTCTTGAGATTAACTTCTCCTGTCAACATCTTGGGTCATTGACACAAGATGTGGTACTCACATTTGTTCTAATGTGCAGGGACTACGGCAGAGTAGATTGCTCACCAAGGGAGAGGTGGACCTATCAATTGGAAATGGAGCACATGATGCTACATTTGCTGTAGGACCTTATCGTCTGATTTTGCCTATGGGCTTGATTCTTGGAACTTGTGGATTATTATGATCTTTCTTCAGTTTCTAGAAATTATATTAATTTATGTGCCCACTTAAGACAAGTGAGAATATTACTTTACTAATGGATTATTGTCCTTGAGTATAAATAATATTCTTTGTGGAACTGTTTCATAATAATATATTCTTAAGAAAGACAATAAGGATATTGTCAAAATAACAACTATGCCAAATGTGGCAAGTTGAGTTAAACATACCTGAAGGAATGTGAGATAGTATTAAAACTCGCCTCTTCGCGTACACCCTAGCATAATGGTGTGTCTGAAAGAGGGAATAAGACCTTACTTGAAATGGTTAGGTCCATGATGAGTTTTATGATTTGCCCACATAATGCTAGGGTTATGCCCTAAAGATTGTGACTCACGCACTGAACAATGTGCCGTCAAGGTTTGTAGGTAAGACTCCATGAGAAAAATGGAGTGGGCAAAAGCCCAACTTGTCTTATCTAAAGATTTGGGGTTGCGAAGCTTATGTTAAGAAATTGACTTCAAACAAGCTGGGCTCGAAATCCTACAAATGTATATTTGTGGGGTATCCTGAGGAGACCAAATGATAATATTTCTACCATTCGGAAGAGCGCAAAATTTTTGTTGCTCATACTGGTGTCTTCTTAGAAAATAAAATTTTAAGAAGTACTAGTGGGAGAAAAGTATAACTCGATGAAGTTCTAGTACCACAAGATAATTAGACGAAAGATGGGAAGATGTGCCACAGGAGGTAGTTGAACATTGTGAGGAGGTTACTCCATAATTTGTGGATCAAAGTGAACCACTTCAAGTAACACAGGAGCTATGTAGATCTGAGAGAGTACGTCATTAGCCCAAGAGATATGGTTTTCTTGTGACTCAACATGGTGACATACTGGTCTACTAAGACAATGAACCCAAAACCTACGATGAAGTTGTATCGAATCCAGATTCCATTAAATGGCTTAAAGCCATAAAATCTGAGATGGATTCCATGTACTAGAACCAGTCATGGTTCCTAGTGGATTCACCTGAAGAGGTAAAACCCATAGGATGTAAATGGGTCTTCAAGAAGAAGACTGACATCGAGGAAAAAGTACATACCTATAAGGCATGACTGGTTGCCAAAAGTTTCATATGAATTCATGGTATTGACTATGAAGAAACCTTTTCACCAGTTGCCATGATCAGATTCTTATGGATTATGCTTGTGATTGTTGCATCTCATGACTGTGAAATTTGGCAAATGGATGTCATAACTGCTTTCCTGAATGAAAACCTTGGAGAGATGTGTATATTACACAACCTAATGGTTTCATTCTCGATGGACAAGCTAATGACTATGAGATTTGGCAAATGAATGTCAAAATGGCTTTCCTGAATAGCAACCTTGAAAAGGATGTGTACATGACACAACCCGATAGTTTCATTCTTGATAGGCAAGTTAATAAGATATGCAAGTTGCAAAGGTCCATATATGGACTCAAGCAAGCTTCAAGGAGTTGGAACATTTGTTTCGATGAAGCCGTAAAATACTTCAGTTTTTATCAAGAATAAAGATAAGGCCTGTGTTTCAAAGAAAGTAAGTAGGAGCGCAATGGCATTCCTAGTGTTGTATGTCGATGACATACTTCTGATCGAGAATGATAGATACCGAACTTGCAGTTGGTAAAGACTTGGTTGTCCAAGTACTTCTCCATAAATGACTTAGGAGAAGCAGCCTGCATTCTCAGAATGAAGATCTATCGTGATAGATCGGGTTAGCCTAAGTTAGAGAACATAGACAAGGTACTGAAGAGATTTAGTATAGAAGAATCCAAGAAAGGATTTCTTCCGGTGGCACATGGTGTCTATCTCTCTAAGGATATATGTCCTAAAACACATGATGAGAGAAATAAAATGAAGAGGATGCCATATGCTTCAACAATTATCTTGTATGCTCAAATTAATGTCTCATATGCATTAAGCACTTGTAATGGATATCAATCGAATTCAAGTGAGCAATGCCATGTTGTATGCTCGAATTGATATCATGTGCATTAAGCACTAGTAGTAGATATCAATTGGATCCAAGTGAGCGATGTCATGTTGCATGCTCAGACTAATATCTCATATGCATTAAGCACTTGCAGAAGATATTAATTAGATCCAAGGGAGCAATGTGATGATATGCACTAAGATTGATGTCTTATGTCCATTCAGCACTTGTAGAAGATATTAATCAGATCCAAGTGGGCGAATCTGAATGAGTGTCAATGGACATCCTTAAATACCTAAAAAAAGACTAAGGATATGCTCTTGGATTATGGAGGGGAAGATGAGCTCACTGTAAAAGGATACAGTGATGGTATTTCCCAAATGGATAAAGATGATTTTCACTTGAAATTTTGTCTCAATAGAGCTGCAATGAGCTAGAAGAGCTAGAATCAGGGTACTGTAACATATTCTACAACAGATGCTAAGTATATCGCATTATTTAATATAGCCATGTAGGCGGTTTGGATCAAGAAGTTCATTACTGAACTTGATGTGGTTCCAAGCATTGCTGATCCAATAAAGTTCTACTGCGACAACAATGGAGCCATCGTTGTAGCTAAGGAATCACGGTCTCACCAGTAATCCTAACACTTACTTAGTTGATTCAATCTGATCTGAGAAGTTAATCAGAAAGAGAATGTACAAATTTGCAGAATACCTACTAATCCACTATTAAAGTTTCTGTTTCAGCAAAAACATGATAGGCACTTGGGTCATTTGATGTTAAACACATGAATGATTGGCTATAGTGCAAGTGGGAGATTGTTGGAGTAAGTGCCCGAGAGCCAATCAATTAATGTGGAATTGACTCTTTGTAATAATGTTTATTAATCAATAAAAGGCATTTTCTACTATATCATGTGAATCATAGTTGTATGTATTGATATATGTCCTTAGGATGGTAGAACCGTGATGAGAGTATCAAGTGTTTCAAATCTTGATAGTGAGAGCCCTATGATCACATATGGTGGCCATTCTAGAAATGTCCATAGCCCCAGTATTGTTCTAACCAAGGACACAGATAATACGGTAAGGCTATCATAGTGTTGAAAGACCCTGTCGAAAGGCAGTGACTGATCTCACTTGTTAAGGTTATTTGCTGCAACCTGGTGCAACATATGAGTGCTTACTGTAGGCAAGTTCACTGAACTGACCCACCAGAGGATTTCATATAGATGGTAACCCTAGTATCTACAGAACAAATCCCCTAACAAATGGTGGTGTATGTAATCCTTAGACTTGAGATCACTAGAGCGCCTTGTGCACCGATTGGTGTAGTTTGACACTAACCTAACTTAGTTCTATTTAGAGCTATCAATATGTTAGTGATTGACTACATCAAGGAGTGTATCAAGACCATGGTGGATCAACAGAGGATTCATCACTCCCAGGTATGGGAGAAGTTATCTCACGGCATAATTCAGTTAATGATAATGACAGTAAATATGTGATCACAGTGGGATTGAGTTGTTGCTCAATCTAATATATTCCGGTCATTAGTCTAGTAACTGAATACAAATATATCGAGGATAACTGAGGTTGACACTATTTCTATACCTCAGTCTCGATGAGATAATAGATAATGAAAGGATTTGGTTGCACGGTAACCATATCATTGACAGGTAGCTATTTCACTGAATCTAAATCTATTAGGTGGCCATGATGCCTTGCTAGGGGACAATCTTGGTCTATATGTAGTGAGACGATTGATTGGTGTCAATCACGATACCACTTACTGCCGGTATGATGAGGAGTCTACAGGTCACACACTAAGAAGACAGTTTAAGGATGGTTAACTATAGAAAGGTATATTTGTCTTTTGGACGGTAGATCATATTGGTAATTTTGCTGTGTAATTAAATTTAATGAGATTGTAGCCTGTGTCCAATTTTATTATTGGAATAATTTAGCAAAATTACGAGTTTAATTATTGAAGTTGATATTAATATTTATAGTAATTTTAACTAAATAATTAAACAGGGACCTATGTGCAATACCACCTAAGTTTGGGTTGTTGCTAAACTTTGGAGGTAGAACTGATACTTTGCTTTTCTATATAAAGAAAAGCAAAATAGGTTTTGAGTGAATTATTCATTCTTGGCTGTGGGAGTTAGACTTAGAGAGAAAAATTTTCTCTCTTCATTTTCTTCACTCTTTCTTCCAAACCTTGAATCCTTAAAGCCAAGGATTGATTCTAGCAAAATCAATCTTTGGTCTCTATTGTACTGTCTTTGTGTGGATGATATGAGTTCGATTGAACTCTTAGATAGGTAGTGAAATCGTGTTTAGAGACATTTGAAGGAGCCTTTGAAAGTGCGTATAATTTCTAATCCTTATTCAGAGTAATCGATGGAAAATATTTTTGTTTTCCGCTGCGTTTACCCATCGATTTACTTAGAAGTTGAAACCCTAAGATCTCTTGCCTTGAATTGAATTTGTGTTGATTAGTTTAGTTTTGATTTCAGTTGTCTAATTTTGTGCTTTAATTTCTAGCTTTACTTTCTCCTGCAAGTCCAAACATTTTTGTGTTCTTCAATTAGTTATAAAACTTGGAAAGTCGGTACTTAGCACTCAATCCTCATGGGAACGATACTCTACTTATCACTTTATTACTTTTTGCTACTAGTGCACTTGCTACATATGCATGTTTGTGAAAGCACGCATCAATGAACATTATGTGAAAAGTGATGATGAACAGTATCAGTGAACAGTAACATGAACAATTCCAGTGAATAGTGATGGTGAATAATACCGAGAAATTAAACGTGAAGGAGCCTCCAAACGTTGGTATGTTATCTAATCCTTGAATTGATTAAGTTTTAATGCATGTAACGTAATAATCTATGCTCGGATTCATTGGGTTTAAAGGTTTAATCGAAAAAGTTTTTATTTTCCGCTACATTTCAGTCGATTAAATCCTAATAGATCCACCATAGCCATAGTGCACTTCTCAATGTAGCCAACCACCACCGTATTAATAACCCTAAAAGGGACTACGTCAGGCTAGCGTCAAACTTCACCGAGATTCAAATATGGCGCTCTAGTGACCTTAAGTCTAAGGATCACATGCACCACCATCCATTAGAAGATTTATTCCATAGACATTAGGCTACCATCTATATGGAAACCTCTAATGGGTTTGTCTAGTGAACTTGTAGATAACAAACACCCATGCGTTGCACCAAGCTATCAGCAAACAACTTTGACATGCAAAACCTGTCACTACCTCTTGGTAGGGTCGTTCAACGCTATGATAGCTTTAAGGTATGATGTCGTAGGCAACCAGAATTAAAATCTAAGAATACATGTAGTAGTGCGAGTAAGGATCATTCCCACCAAGAGTGTCAAGCCTAGTTTTATGCTACGTGAACAAGGATGGGGGGGATTTGAGTATAACGAAAACAATTTCAGAAAAAAACAACTAAAGGACAATTCAAATCAAATTATTGAAATCAATCAAAAGAACAAACTTGGTCTAAGTCAACATCCATCATCGGAATTTTACAACTGATCATCGATGCAAGTATATATCAATTCATACTTTGAATATTCACCGTTGGAACTATTTTCCTATCCTCCTTAGATGCAGTTAATTAGGAAACAAGCGATCTAATTAATCTTACTACTAAACAACCCAAGACAAGCACTGAAGGTTTAATCTAGAAGCAGCCTTAAGAACTAGAGAGATCGATGAAGCTAAACAACATAAACACAAGCGGTTGTATTTAATTTAGTTGAGCGTTCTTCTAAAGATTTAATAATTCCTAACGTAGCAAATTCTTAAATCTTAGTTACTCACAAATTAGAGGGATCAAACAATTACGGATTTGATATCTAATTTAATGATAGATTGCAGCAAATAATAAACTAGTAAGCCTCCTAGTAATTAAATGAGACAATCATGAAAATAGGCATAGAAGAACATCCAATACTCAAAGCATATATTGAACACTAAAAACAGATTAGATCTCACAGTTTTATTGATTCCGAGGACTCCGTTTCCTTCGACCAAGTTATGAAAATTTAGCTGCTCATGGGAATCATGAAAACTCAAAAGAGAAATTGAAGAAGAGGGGAAGGAGAGGCGTGTGTAGTCTCCTCTCCAATCTGATCTCTCTCCCCTTCTTAAAAATATCCAATTCAAGTCTTTGAATTCTACTCAATCTCCTAAAAATATTCTAAGCTTTATCCTAAAATAACATTTATCCAAATCTGATTAATTAAAAATAAAATAAAGTCCTAATATAACTAGGAAAAAGGTGTTTCCAACTGTAACTTTCGTGCACCAGATCTTCAAAACTTCCAATAATAAACTGCATATTTGAATTGCATGATAAGACAGAATGTTCCAGCATGTTAGTAGTGCAGGTATGTCAACTTAAAGCCCAATTCCAACCTTGATGCAGCAAGTATCTCTCCAAACTCAAAACATCAAAGTTGTAGATCTCTTTCTTGGGGTTCCATATCATTTTGAATCACCTCAATATAAGCTCAGATGAGAGAGTTATGCCCAGATTACAAAGCAATGCCGAAACTGTCCGAATTCACCTAATTAGTTTCGTTTTGCATTTAACTCCTCCATTTGCATCCTAAATCAAAATAAAATAATAATGAGTACATTTAGGCACCAAATAAGTATAAAAGACTAGACATCAAGGGGGAAAAATATGACATTTTGCATTCTCATCACTTTACCATATTATATGTGCCCTAAGCCAGGATAATACTAGGGCTACGGACATTTTTAGAATGACCACTATAACAGACCAGATTTACCCTTGGAAAAATTCTCTTCTCCAACAATGAGGGCTCACGGTTTTAGGAGAAAGAGAGATAGTGTGGCTATGGTTTAATTTTTAAGTGAATGAATTATTTGTTTTAATTTTAGTTTAACTTAAATAATGCACTAATTAAAACCCTAATCTAATATGGAATAGCCATCTTCTTATTCCATATTTAGATTAGCATTATTCCATTACCAAAACAAGGTAATTCTAATATTGGTATCTTAATTTTGAATTTGAATTTTATATTATAATCCACTAATATTAACATTATTTAAAATATTAATATCAACTAATAATATAACATTCATAGATATATATATACAAAATTTCACTTATTTTGATTTCCAGATGAAATTAAATCTAATTGCACTGTGAGATTACCAAACTACCCTTTCATCTTAAAAGATGAAATGCCCTTCTCACCTACTTATCCTTTCTCTTTCTTCTATGGGTGTGACCCGAAGGCTCCTCATCATATCGATAGAGAGTAGTATCGCGATTGACACTCAATTAATTGTCTCACAAAAAACAGACCAAGATTGGTCTCTAGCAAGGCATCATGGCCACCCGATAGATTCGAATTCAACGAAAGAACTACCTATCAACGATATGGTTATTGTGTAATCAAATATTTTCATCATTCATTATCTCATCAAAACTAAGGTACATAAGTAGTGTCAACTATAGATATCCTTGATCTTTTTGTATTCAGTTATTGGACTAATGACCAAGATAGATTGGATTGAGCTACAACTCAATCCTACTGTGGCCACAGATTTAGTGTCGTTGCCATTCACCGAATTGCTCAGTGAGATAATTTTTCTTGTACTCGGGAGTGATGAATCATCTGTTTTTCCACTGTAGTCTTGATACACTTCTCGACATGGCCAACTATTACCGTTTTGATAGCCCTAAGTAAAACTATGTTGGGCTACTGTCAAACTACACCAATTGGTACACAAGGCGCTCCAGTGATCTCAAGTCTAAGGATCACATGCACCACCATTCGTTAAAGGATTTATTCCACAAACGCTAGGGTTACCATATATGTGGAATCCTCTAGTGGGTGTGTCCGATAAACTTGCCTATAGAAAACACCCATGTGTTTCACCAGGTTGTCAGCAAACAACCTTGACAAGTGAGATCAGTCACTGCCTTTTGACAGGGTCATTCAATATCATAATAGTCTTACCGTAGTATCAGTGTCCTTAGTTAAAATAATACTAGGGCTATGGACATTTCTAGAATGGCCACCATATATGATCATAAGGTCCTCACTATCGAGATTTGAAACACTCAACACCCTCGTCACGGTTCTACCATTCTAAGGATATACATCACAATATATAACGAATACGAATTACACGATGTAGAAAAATGTCTTTTATTGATTATAAACATTCTTACAAAAAGTCAATATTACAATAATGGGTTGGTTCTAAGGCACCTACTCTAACAATCTCCCACTTGTACTATAGCGAATCATTCATGTATTTAATACCAAATGACCTTAAGTGCTTTTCATGCTTCTACTGTGACAGAGCCTTCGTTAGTGGATTGGCAAGATTGTCATCAGTATGTACTTTGCAAATCTACACATCTTTTCTCTCAACCATTTCTCTGATGAGATGAAATCATCTGAGTATGTGTTTGGATCGCTGGTGAGACCGTGGTTCCTTTGCTTGAGTTATTGCTCCATTATTGTCACAATAGACATCTACTGGATCAACAATAGTGAAAACCACACCAAGTTCGATGATGAACTTCTTAATCCAAACTGCCTCTTTGGCCACATCGGATAATGCAATATACTCAGCTTTTGTTGTAGAGTCAGCTACAGTGATGTGCTTGGAGCTCTTCCAGCTCACTACAGCTCAATTGAGACAAAATACAAAACCAAACTGCGAGTGATAATCATCTTTATCTATTTGGAAATTGGCATCACTGTGTCCTCTAACAGCAAGCTCATCATCCCCTCCATAAACCAAGAACATATCCTCAATCATTTTTATGTACTTAAAATGTTCTTGACAACTATCCAGTGATGCTCACCAGGATCTTATTGATATCTACTACAAGTGCTTAATGCACATGAAAAATCAACCCGAGTACATAGCATGGCATACATGATAGATCCAATTGCAAACGCATATGGAATCCTTTTCATCCTATCTAGCTAAAAACACTTGTGTTTCAAGACACATATCTTTAGAGAGATATATATCATGTGACATCGGAAGAAATCTTTTCTTGGATTCTTCCATACTAAATCTCTTTATTACCACAATCTATCATGATAGATTTTTATTCCGAGGATGTAGGCTACTTCTCCTAAGTCCTTCATGGAGAAGCACTTGGATAACCAAGTCTTTACCGACTATAAGTTTGGTATATCATTTTCAATCAGCAGTATGTCATCAACATACAACACCAAGAATGCAACTGTGCTCCCACTTACTTTCGATTAAACACAGGTCTCATCTTCATTCTTGATGAAACCAAAGTCTTTTACAACTTCATCAAAATGAATGTTCTAGCTCCTTGAAGCTTACTTAAGTCCATAAATGGACCTTTGTAGCTTGCATATCTTATTAGCTTGTCCATCAAGAATGAAACCATCGGGTTATGTCATATACGCATCCTCTCCTAGGTTTTCGTTCAGGAAAGCTGTCTTGACATCCATCTGCCAAATTTCATAATCGTGATATGCTGCAATCGCAAGCATAATCCAAATAGACTTAAGCATCACAACTAGCAAAAAAGTTTCTTCATGGTCAGTCTTCTTTATGAAGACCCATTTACACCTTATGGGTTTTTACTCCCGCAGTTGGATCCATCAGAGTCCATACTTGCTTCTGGTACATGGAGTCCATCTCATATTTCATGGCTTCAAGCCATTTAATGGAATCTAGATTCGATATAGTGTCATCATAGGTTATGGGTTCATTGTCTTGGTAGATTAGTATGTTTCCATGTTGAGTCACGAGAAAACCATATCTCTCGGGCTCATGACATGCTTTTCCAGACCTATGCAGCTCATGTGCTACTTGAGGTGGTTCTCTTTGATCCACAAATTGTGGAGTAACCTCCTCATGATATTCAACCACTTCTTGTGGCATATCATCCCATCCTTCGTCTAATGTATCATGTGGTACTAGAACTTCCTCGAGTTGTACTTTTCTCCCACTAATACCTATTAGAGGAAATTCTTTCTATAAGAAGACACTAGTACGAGCAACAAAAATTTTGCGCTCTTTTGGGTGGTAGAAATAGTATCCTTTGGTCTCCTTAGGATAGCCCAAAAAGATACATTTATTATACTTTAGGCCTAACTTGTTCGAAGTCAATTTCTTGACATAAGCTTCAAAACCCCAAATCTTCATATAAGACAAGTTAGGTTTTTGCCCATTCCATAGTTCATATGGAGTCTTATCTATAGACTTTGATGGCACACAATTCATTATGTGAGTCGTAGTCTCTAGGGCATAACCCCAAAATTATGCGAGCAGATCACTAAAACTCATCATAGATCGACCATATCAAGCAAGGTCATATTACTCCTTTCAGACACACCATAGTGTTGGTGTATATAAGGAAGAGTGGGTTATGATACTATCCTACACTCCTTCAGGTATTCATAAAGCCCAGAGCTCAGGTATTCACCTTCTCGATCTAACCAAAGAGCTTTAATACTCTTACCCAATATATTATGTACTTCATTCTTGAATTCTTTGAATTTATCAAAGGCTTCAGTTTTATATCTCATAGGATAGACATAACTATATCTACTAAGTCATCAATAAATGTGATAGAGTATGAATATCCACCTCTAGCTTCAATAGTTAGTAGACCACATACATCACTATGGATGATGTCTAACAATTCAGTAGCCCTTTCAGTTTGTCTTGTAAAAGGTGACTTGGTCATTTTTCCTAAAAGGCATGACTCGCATACCTCAAATGACTTGAAGTCAAAAGGGTCCAAAACTCCATCTTTGTGAAGTTTTGCGATGTGAGTTTGATTAATATGACCCAGTCTACAATGCCAAAGGTATGTTTTGGTTTGTTCGCTATGCTTAGCTTTCTTTGTTTCTACATTGAGAATATCCTTATTGTTTAAATCAAGAACATATGGTTCATTATATAATCTTACAGTTCCAAATAGAATACCATCAAACTAAAGGACAACAATCTATTAGTAATTTCAAAATGATATCCTATATCATCCAAAGCGGATACTGAAATAATATTTTTGGAAATTGAAGGTACGTAATAACAATTATGAAGTTCTAATAATAAGCCTGTAGGCAAAGTCAAATAATAAGATCCTACAGCTAATGCAGCCACGTGTGCTCCATTTCCAACTCGTAGGTTCACATATCCCTTGGCGAGCAATCTACTCTACCTTAGTCTCAGCACATCAGTACAAATGTGAGTACCATACCCTGTGTCAATGACCAAAGATGTTGAAAGTGAGAAATTTAATCTCAATCATGAAAATACATGAAGTTGAAGTATCTGACTTCTTCTTACTTGCGAGGAAAGCCTTGTAGTATTTCCTCCAGTGGCCAGGCTTGCCACAATAAAAGCAGACTATCTTCTGACCTTTGCCTACTTGATTCTCTTCAAGTGGGGTCTTCTACATCTAGTTGGTATGGCTTTAAATTGCTCACATGGAAAACTAGATGAATCTTCACCTTTGGTGGAAGCTCTACACGGTAAGACGCCTTGCCTACTCTCTAAAGGACAGGAAATGATCCTTCATACTTCCTTAAAAGATTCTTGTGTAATGAACATAAGGACTTATGTTGCACGAGAAGTGGCTTGACCATGACAAGATCTCCCGTTTGGAACTCTACGTGCCGTCTCTTTGAATCTGCCCATTTCTTCATCTTTCTGGTTGCCTTGTTTATGTAGGTGCATGCCAACTCTTGTTGGTTTTTGCCACTCCTTAGCAAACTTAAAGGCTGAGGGGCAACTCCCCATATAAGCTGCCAAGGTGTTGGGAGTCAATGGTTGTTATCCAATTGCCAATTTTAAAGGACTTTGACCGGGAGACTCCGAACGCTGCAAGTTGTAGCAAAACTGGGCTGCATCTAGCAACTTAGCCAATCCCTCTAGTTGGCACTCAAAAGTGTCTCAAGTACACCTCCAATAAAGCATTTACTCTCTCGGTTTGCCTATCCGTCTATAGGTGAAAGCTTGTGGAGTATGCAAGTTCCGAACCCATAAGCTTGAAGAGTTCTAACCAAAACTTCCTAGTGAAGTGAACATCCCTATCACTTACAATGATCTTTGGAAGTCCCAAATACTTTACCACATTCTTGAAAAAGCAGCATGCAATTTCCTCTGCTATAAAGGATGATGATATAGGGATAAAGGTGGCATATTTGGTGAAGCTATCTATAACAGCGATGATAGTACCATACCACTCTGACTTCGGAAAGCAAGTGATGAAGTCCATGGAAAGACTTTCTTACAGTCTCTCTGGTATGGGAAGTGGCTCCAACAAATGTCCCAATTTTTATTGCTCTATCTTGTCTTGTTGGCACACAAGACAAGTCTTCACATACGTTTCCACGTCATCCCACATTTATGGCTAATAATACGAATCAGCCACTAAGGCAAGGGTACGATGCACAAATTGATGTCCTACCCATTTGGAGTTGTGACACTCTTTCACGATTTCATGCCTAAGATTCCCCACTTAGGCACAAATATGCACTACCTCGTCGTGCAGAGAAGGTCGTTCTCTAGCTAGAATTACCGTGTTTTTCCCTCTTTTGCAAGCTTTACAATATTTTGCAGTTACAAGTCATGTCCCATGCCTTCTTTGATCTAATCGACAAGAGAACTTTTGAACATAGTGATAGAAGCAAGCTCTGCTTTGCGACTTAGGGCATCTACAATGAGGTTTGCTCGACCCGACTTGTAAACAAGTTCATAGTCGAACTCCCTAGTCGAACTCCCTAAGGAAAGCTTGCCATCTTGCTTGCTTGGGTGAAAGCTTCTTTTGAGTTTGGAAGTAGCTAGTGGCAACATTGTCCATCATGACTATGAACTTTGACTTGAGCAAGTAATGTTACCAAGTGCAGAGACAATGACTGTTGTCATCTCCTTCTCTTGGACTGTATACTACCGCTCCGTGTCATTGAGCTTGTGGCTTTCAAAGGCTATAGGATGTCTTTCCTGCATAAGAACACTGCTAATGGAAAAATTGTAAGCTTCAATGTGTACCTCAAAACACTTGGCACTATCCGGTAGCATGAGTACGAGCAGTTAGAGTAGATGCCCTAGAGCCAATCAATTATTTCTTCCGATGTCACATGGTGTTTATCTCTCTAAGGAATTGTGTCCTAAAACACAAGATGAGAGAGATAAGATGAAGAGGATCCCATATGCATCAGCAATTGGATCCATCATGTATGCCATGCTATGTACTTGGATTGATGTCTCATGTGCTTTAAGCACTTGTAGTAGATATCAATCGGATCCAGGTGAGCGTCACTGGATGGCTGTCAAGAATATTCTTAAGTACTTGAAGAGGACTAAGGATATGTTCTTGATTTATGGAGGGGAAGATGAGCTCACTGTAAAAGGATACAGTGATGCTAGTTTCCAAACAGACAAAGACGATTATCGATCGCAATCAAGGTTTGTATTTTGTCTCAATGGGGGTGTAGTGAGTTGGAAAAGCTCTAAGCAAAGCACTGTAACGGATTCTACAATGGAGGCTAAGTATATTGCATTGTCGGATGCGGCTAAGGAGGTAGTATAGATTAAGAAGTTCATTACTGAACTTGGTGTGGTTCCTACGATTGTTGATCCTATAGACATCTATTGTGACAACAATGGAGCAATTGCTCAAGCCAGGGAACCACGGTCTCATCAGAAATCCAGACACATACTCAAACGATTCCATCTTATCAAAGAGATAGTTGAGAGGAAAGACGTGCAGATTAGTAAAGTGCATACTAACGACAATCTCGCAGATCCACTAACAAAGCCTCTGTCGCAGCAGAAGCATGACAGGCACTTGAGATCATTTGGTATTAAATACATGAATGATTGGCTATAGTGCAAGTGGGAGATTGTTAGAGTAGATGCCCTAGAGCCAATCAATTATTGTAGAATTGACTCTTTGTAATAATGTTCATTAATCAATAAAAGGCATTTTATTCTATATCGCGTAAATCATTATTATTGCAATATGTATTGATATATGTCCTTAGAATGGTAGAGCCGTGACGAGGGTATCAAGTGTTTCAAATCTTGATAGTGAGAACCCTATGAGCACATATGGTGGCCATTCTAGAAACGTCCGTAGCCCCAGTATTATTCTGAACTAAGGGCACAGATAATACGGTAAGGCTATCATAGTGTTGAACGACCCTGTCGAAAGGCAGTGACTGATCTCACTTGTCAAGGTTGTTTGGTGACAACCTGGTGCAACACATGGGTGTTTGTTGTAGGCGATTACACCACAGCAAGTTCACTGGACTGACCCACCAGAGGATTCCATATGGATGGTAACCCCAGTGTCTATGGAACAAATCCTCTAACGAATGGTGGTGCATGTGATCCTTAGACTTGAGATCACCGGAGCGCCTTGTGCACCGATTGGTGTAGTTTGACACTAGCCTAACGCAGTTCTTTTCAGAGCTGTCAATACGGTGGTGATTGGCTGCATCAAGGAGTGTATCAAGACTATGGTGGATTGACAGAGGATTTATCACTCCCGGGTACGGGAGAAAGTTATCTCACGGCGCAATTCAGTATATGGCAATGACACTAAAACTGTGGCCACAGTGGGATTGAGTTGTTGCTCTATCCAGTTTATAATACGGGTCATTGGTCCAGAAACTGAATAAATAATATCGAGAGTAACCAAAGGTTGACACTATTTCTATGCCTTCGTCTCATCGAGATAATGTATGATGAAAAGAACGAATTGCATGGTAACCATATCGTTGACAGGTAGCTACTTTGCTGAATCTAAATCTATCAGGTGGCCATGATGCTTTGCTAGGGGCCAATCTTGGTCTGTGTTTAGTGAGACGATTAATTGGTGTTAATCGCGATACTATACACTGCCGATATGATGAGGAGCCTATGGGTCACATACATAGAAGATAATTTAAGATCCAAGAAGAAAGAAGGGCGTTTTCATCTTTTAAGGCGAAAAGGTATTTTGGTAATTTCACAGTGCAATTAAATTTGTTGAGGTCGTAGCCTTTATTTAATTTGTTAGAAAAATTAAATAAGTGAAATTACGTTTAAATGTGCGTTCGCACATATTTAAATATATTATCATTATTGTTAAATGTTAATATATATTTAATATATATTAATTGATTTTAATTGAGATAATGATGGAAAATAAAATAAATCAAATTGGGAGTGTTTGGCAACATGGGGCGTTTGGGTTGGAGCCCAAGCCTATTCCGTATGGGATTAGGGCAAATTGATTAACTATAAAAAGAAAGTGTGTGTGTGTGTTAATTAAGATTTTAATTAATTTTTCTTTGAAATTAACACACAGCAGCCCCTTTTGAATAGACTCCCACGGCAGAAACTTTTTGGCCTAGAAATCAATTTAATTGATTTTCCTTTCTTCTTAATCTTGAAGCCAAAGGAGATCTAGCAAATCCCTCTTTGGTTCTTTTGAGATTGTTTTTGTGTGGACTACGTGGGTTCGATCCTACACTTGGATCGGTAGCAAAAACATTCGTTAACAAATTTGGTGGAGCCTCCAACATGCGTTTGTTTCTCTTAACTCATGTTTAATATTTCTGCAGATTCTTATTATGATAAAATTATAAAATTATACCCTTGATCTTGGCTCATGTAAACAATCCCTGAATTATTTGTTTTTGTTTCCGCTGCGTATACGGGACCGTTTCCTAACAGGAGCTCCTCCATAACTACTCTTTTGAGTCTCTCGAAGGCATCTTGTACCTTGTTGACCATTCCCACTTTCTCTCCTTCTTGAGAAGATCCATTAGTGGTGTCGCTATTGCCAAGTAACCTTTGATGAAGCGCCGATAGTAGTTGACAAGCTTTAGGAAGGATCATAGACCACTCACACTTGTGGATGGCTCCTAATCGACAATGACCTTCACTTTTGCTCCATCCATGATCAATTTCCCATCATTAATCTTGTGGCGTAAGAAGTCTACTTCTTGTTGAGCAAAGCTACACCTTTATTTCTTTACATACAATTCATTTTGTTGTAATACATCAAATACAATTCTTAAATGTTCTACATGCTCTTCCAAAGAATTGCTATAAACCACAATATTGTCTAGATATACTACGAAAAATTTATCAAGATAAGAGATGGAAAATCTAATTCATTAAAGTACAAAATGTGGCAGGAGCATTAGTGACACCAAAAGGCATAAAAATTCAAAAGAACCATACCTTGTCACACAAGTCATCTTGGGCTCATCTCCTTCGGCTATTCTCACTTGATAGTACCCCGAGCGAAGGTCAAGTTAGGTAAAGAACCTTGCTCCCCCAAGTTGATCAAACAAGTCTGAATAATGAGGAATGGGATACTTGTCTTTTATGGTTACCTTATTGAGGGCTTGATAGTCTATGCACATCCGCAAACTCCCATCCTTCTTCTTTTGAAACAATACTGGAGCTCTATATGGCGCCTTGGAGTATTGGATGTAGCCCACATCTATCAAGTCTTTTAGTTGTTTCCGGAGTTCCTCCAATTCCAACAGAGTTATTCAGTAAGGAGCTTTGGTGGGTGGTGTAGCTCCTTGCTCTAGCTCAATTTTGTGATCCACCTCCCTCCTAGGTGGAAGCTTCCTTGGAAGCTCTTCTGCCATGATGTCGACATGCTCCTCTAAGACACCTTGAATTTCCCCTGGAACTTCAACTGGTGCAGGATCATGATCTCCCCTCAGGGTGGCCAACAACGTAGCCTTGCCCTTCTTCATGCCTTTGGTGACTTGCATTATCAACAAGGATTGTGAGTCAACTTGCATCGTTACTTGTTGTCTTACCATGTCCACCACGCATGAAGTCGTCCTTTTAAAGAGACATAACTTGTTCTCGGATGGAAAGGCCACTACCTTGACCTTATCTAGGAAATCAATACCAAGAATCATATTATAATCATCCATAGGAATGATGGAGAAGTTTACCTTACCGCTCTACTTGCCTATATGTAATGTGACTCCCTCTGCCTTGCCAAATGATGGTCTCACCTTAGAATTCACCTCCGTTCGTTCACGAAGGCATCCACAAACATAAGCCCTTTTGCTTAGGCCTTTGGTTTCTCCACAATATTAGCTTTCAAACCATTAAGTATTTGAAGAGAGCTTCCCTGTGCCTCTTCTTGTTGATGCTCGTAGGTGTCCACCATCGCATTGAGAGCACTCTTTATTGGGCATTCATAAGCATAGTGTGATCCTCTACAAAAGAAGCACTTGATGTGCTCATTTCTCTTACCATTTTGCTTTCCTTTGCCCCAATATTCTTACGGTTTTGAGGTAGAGGCTTTTCCCTCAGCTTTCCTTTCTCCCTCACCAGATCCTTTTGTTGTTTTTCTTCCATTTGTTGTTGGAGTCATCCTGCCTCCTAATCTCCACAATGGATACAACAACAGCCACAGCTTAAGACAAATTTTGGACATTGCGATGTTGTAATTCGGTTTTGGCCTATGATGCTAAGCAGCTCATGAAGTTTAAAAACTTGTCATCCCCAGTCATGTTAGGAACTTCAAAAATAAAGCTAGTGAAGGCGTTGACATACTCTTTCAACATGCCTTTGTGTCAAAGATAATGAAGTTTCTCTTTCACCTCAAAAGTATCATTTTCAAGATAGAAGTGTAACTTAATATCATTTTTGAAACCACTCCAAGTATTAAAAGTGAACATACCTTGTTCTATTTCCTAGCTCCTTCATCTCCACCATAAGATTGCATCATCAATCAAGTGCATGGAAGCCGTAGAAACTTTGGTGTCATCATCTTTGCTAGGGACTAGCAATAAGCTCCCAAAAATTGTTGATGATAATACTAACGAAGTCAAATCCTCGCAAGTGCACGAATCGCAATTGTAGCTAGTGTGCGAAGCAAGGGTCGATCCCACAGGGAATTGGGAGCTATTAATTGGTTCAATATTATGCAAAATCAACCAAGAAAATGAAATTAAAAGAAAAAACAAAATGGACCAGCAAACTAAATTAATCTAAAATCACAATAAAATAGTAAATATGCTAGAATTACCAAATATAACAAAATTGAACTCTAAATTACCAAATTTAACAAAAACGATGACCAATCCAAGATTAACAAGTGGGAAACGGTCTAGTGTATCCAATTTCACCATAATCGTCATACTCTATGTTATTAATCTAACCAACGTTATCTCAATCCAAATCTTAGGGTTGATACTCACCAAAATAAGGTATTACCATGGGTGTTCAGATTTAACCTCATATTTTCATCAGTCAAACTAGCTAGTTACGTATAGTCTAATCCTACTATGAAAACTCATTAAACACAAGAGCACCCAAATGTCCACAAACCAATTTACACATTTCGAGGGCGTCGTACAGGCATAAATCAATCATGCACAATATCCATTTTGAGATTAGCTAGTGGCGTATAATCAAACCCCAAACTCATACAATCAATTAATCAAAAATTACAGTTGATTAGACAATAATAACGATCAATCAATTCAACAAGCATAAATGAATGAAACTAAGATATATTAGATCAATCAAACAATCAATTAGACCAAAAACATAAAGTAATATCATTAGATTACATTGGATACACTAGAAGAGAAATTAGTTACTCATAATAACAAAGAAACAAACCTTAATCATACCCATGAACATGTGTATGACAAATCCACAAGGTTAATCAAAAAAACTAGCCTAAAATCTCCTCTCAAAGTTTCCCGAAATGTTAATATATGTAAAAGCTGCTACAAATACGAATAAAGTTGCCTTTTTGTACTAAATACACGTGATGGCACTTTAATAAATATTTGCCAACAAAAATAGGGTTGAAAATGCGAATATATCGCAAATTTAATGTTCTGCACCGCAACATGGTTGAATTGAGCTGCGGCGCGCTTCCAGATCATATTTTCTTCATCAAAAACCCTATCACGCCACGGCACAATTTAGTTGCACTACAGCGTAATTTGGATTTCACCAACATTATGTTGCAGCGCCATGATTCTTCCCTGGGGTGCAATCTGGGTTGTGCCATCTTCATACCGCGTCTTAGAAAAGTATGCTACAATGCGATGTCAGAATTTCACTCTTTTTCTACTCGCCCTGATTTATCCGCACTTGACAGGTCCAAGATGTCCGAACACCAACACAAGCATGAATAATTCATCTTTTTGCACTTGAATACCTGAAAACACAAAAAACCCGTGATTCTAGAAGATAACAAAATATGCAAGGAATCTCATCAAAAATCATGCACTAAACCTTAAAATCCTTACAATTTCCTAAATCACTAAATAAATTTGCATTTTCACCACTCAACAATCTTCTATCCTCAAATGCTTGAAATACTGCTCCATATTCCACAAGAAAGTGTCTAACTCCTTGGCATCCCTCTTCCCATTGAAAGATTTGGGTTTAGGAGCATCGACTTTAGGTGCTTCGACTATATGATGGCATTGGTTCACCATCGTCTCCTTGAAAAGTTTCCAATTGCCACGAATCTCATTCACTTCCTCCCGCATAACCCCAAACTCTATGAAGACTTTCTCAAGATTGGCATGCACTTCCCTTAAAATGGAAATCTTAAGTTCAGTTAGAGTAAGGGACAACTCACCTCTAAGCGTATCTTTTGCTTTGTCAAGGTCCTCCTTTATTGTCGTACTCTTGCCCACATGAACTTGAATATCCTCCATGGCTCCCCCCAACGTTTGGAATCTCCCCTTCAAGGAATTAGCACATGCCTCAAGAGTAGTGGTGTCTTTAGTCCGTGTTTGGCTCTTGCTTCTCTTTTTGGTGGATGGTTCTTGTGGTGGCACTCCCTCATGGCCACGGTTTGGATCGCCAATTTTTGACATGATGATGTGCAAAACTTGCTCTGATACCACATGTCACGTGATGAGTTTAGTTAAAAACCTGTGCGGCACTAGTACCCAAATCTATGTGATGGATGAGTACTAGTTCAACCTAACTCAAGCGAAAACTTTAAATTACAAAGAGCAAGAGAGAAATATAGAAAAAAAGCATAAAACTCTATGTATTGAGTATCTCTACAAGATTGTGGTGAATGATTTACAAATGAGGTGAATGGCCTTATTTATAGGCTAATTTGGCCATGAGTTGTCACATTAGTTGGCCATGAGTTGTCACACTAGTTGGCCATAAGTTGGCATGCAAGTTGGCATATGGTTGGCATATAGCTTGCAATGAAGCTTCGATGCAACTTGTATGTGTAGAAGAATTTTTGGGCTTTGTTGGACTTGTTAGGCTTTTTTGGGCCAATTTGTCCTTGTCTTTCAAGTGGCCCATGACATCCTCCCCACCTAATTTGGTGATTCTCGTCACTTCCTCCTCGTAGTGGTTGATGTGATCCTTGAATTGCCACAACGAGTCCTTGGATTCCCAACTTGATTCACTTTCGGGCAAGCCTTTCCATTAGATGAAGTATTCTCGGTATTTTGGCACACCGCTCCTTCTTACTTCTCGGTCTGCTAGAACGGATTCTACCTCTTTATCAAATGAAGTGGAAGTGATTGGTGGTGCTCTACATGATTATCCTTGGGTGGGGTCTTCTACATCTGGATGTTATGGCTTTAAATTGTTCACGTGGAAGACTGGATGAATCTTCATCTTTGGTGGAAGCTCCAAGCGGTATGACGCCTTGTAGAGGTGGAAAAAATGGGCCGGGTTAGGCGGGTCAACACTAACCCGGCCCGTAATGAATAGGGTTCAACCCGCCAGCAACCCTCGGGTGGGCCGGGTTGCAAAATGGCAACCCAGCGGCCCACGGGTTGCTATTTTGTCCTCTCTGCAAGAGGACCACAACCTGGCGGGTTGCAGGCGGGTTGGCCAAAAAAAAATTAAAAAAAATGTAAAATTTATTTATTTTTTTCAATTACCCTTTTACCCTTGAAATATAGCCGTTTTATAGCTGTTGGAGGGGTCTTTTTCGTCATTTTCTTTCCCCATTTTTTTCTATAAATTGGCCCTAAACTCTCATATTTTTCTCACAACTCAAATTCTCTCATTCTCTGCATATTTTCTATCTCTATTCTCTCAATTATTCATTATTCTCTTAATCTTTTTGTTATCAATTTGCTTATTTTAATTTTTATTAGTTTTTGCAATTTTCAATCTATTTCCAATTTTCAAATTCCAAATTTCCAATTTCCATATTCCAATTCTCTTTCTTAATTTTTATTTCTTCTACATCAATTTTTTTTCAACTACAAGTCTACAATGGATAGATATTTATCTCCCATCAATTTCAATGATGAAGAAAACTATTATCCTAGTCCTAGTCCCGCTGATTTTACTATAAATGCAGGAGATTCAAATAGTCCCGCTGTCCCAATCCCAGTCTCAGAATCCGATACACCTCAAAATATGCCGTCGATTCCAACAGCTCTCGGTGGTTCTAGAAGTCGTCCTCGTAATCGTCGTCCTCGTCCAACTTCATCTCAAGCTGAGGCGAGATCATCAACTGCCGTCGAAAGCGAAACAGACACACATCAGATGTTTGGGCGCATTTCGACAAGTTTTACGAGACAAAAAATGGCGTTCAAGTCAAGAAAGCAAATGCAAATATTGTGCAAATGTTTATAAAGCTGATTCAGGTAATGGTACTAGTACTTTAAAAAGGCAGCTAATAAACATATTAATCAACATGGAAATAGAAAAGCAATCAAACTCAAATAACTAATATGGGTATATTTGGCGTTATAATTCTGATGTATATAGGGAACAGTTAGCTTTATATATTGCTGCATCTGAGCAACCTATTATATGGCAGAAGATAAATATTTTGAAAGATTTGTTCAAATTTCATTTTTTCCAGGATTTAAAAGTTATTCTAAAACTGCAACTAGAAATGATTTATAAAATTGTTTGAAAAAATGAAATTAAATTAAAAAATAAATTTCATACTGTCATATTAGTGTGGCTTAACTGCCATATTTGGAGTGATAGAGCTAAACAAGATTATATTTGTGTGACTAGTCATTATTTTGATAATGAATTTAAATTAAATAAATCTTTATTAGGATTTAGATTAATGGATGTGGATCATAGTGGTTTAGAAATCTATAATAAAATTGTTGAAGTTTTAGAAGATTATGATACTATTGATAAAGTGATAAGTTTAACTTTAGATAATACAAGTTCTAATAGTAAAGCTATAGAATTTTTTCAAAATAATATCTTTTATTACAATTTGAAGTTTTTTCCCCACCATTGTGCATGTCATTTTATTATTTAATGTGAAAAGTGGTATGAAAATAATTAAACAAAATATTGATAGAATTAGGGAATCTTTAGCTTGGATTAATGGTAGTAATAAAAGAAATGCTGAATTTCAAGAAGCTTGTATAAAACAAATATGTCTCCTAGAACTTTTGCATTAGATATGCCTGTTAGATGGAATAGTACTTATTTAATGCTGATTCATTTACCTTATGCTAATATAATTAGTTATTTTGTAGCAAATAATAGAGGTCCTCATTATTTGGTAGAAAATGATTGGAAGATAGCTAAAGTTATTCATCTTTTCTCAAATGTTTTTACCAATCCACTTTACAACTTTCTGGTGTGTATATCCTACTAGTCCATTGGTAATACATACAATTATAAAAATTTCTGAGTATTTACAAAAAACAGAGACAATGAATTTTACATGCACCAATAAAGCAATGGAAATTTTTTTTTTGAAATATTGGGAACCCATTCCTTTTCTTTATGTTTAGGTGCTATATTTGATCCTAGAATTAAATTAGCACGTTTAGAAATGGTTTTGACAATTAAAGTGAATTTACAAACCGAATCATATGTCAATCAAATAGGAGAGGTAAAATAGTCTTTTCGAAGTATATTTCCAATATGAAAACAGGTATGGGAACCCGCAGTTGCAAAGAGGCGAAATATCCAGAGAAGCTGTAGCAGAGAAACAACAAATGAGACTTATACACTCTTGGAATGCACTGAATAGGCCGAAGAGGACCCGAGTCCGAAGCACAGCCTCCTCTTCAGAAGCACCACCACCAACAACAACAACAACTAATATGCTGTCCTCCATGGAGTCGCAGAGTAATGAACTTCAACAATATTTGGCAACCCCCGAAATGTTTTCAACAGGTCACTTTGATCTCTTAGAGTATTGGAGAGCCAGAAAATGTATTTTTCCGGTATTATCAAGACTTGCCTTGGATGTTTTCGCTGTTCCTGTCTCAACCGTCTCATCCGAACAAACATTTAGTGCAAGTGGAAGGATTTTAAATGAAAGGAGGACTAAACTTGCTCCAAAAATGATTGAAGTCCTCACATGTCTTTGAGATTGGGAACGATCGTGCCATCAAGATCAATACGAGGTTATCGACAATACTTTAGTAGAATCATTTCAATTTTGTAATATAGATGATACAGATGAGGGAGGTCCTAGTGAACCACCCCAAATTAGTTGTTTTGTAAAATGTAATTTGTAAATTAATTGTCAATTATTGTACTCTTTTTTCTTGACCAAGTTTTTCTCCCATTGAGTTTTTCTTGGTGAGGTTTTTAACGAGGCAATAATTATTGTAATTTCTTATTTTATTTTTTGATAAATGAATAAGTCTAATTTTTCTTATATTACAATTTTATTGTATTAAAATTGAATTGATATTTGAAATGTTAACAAAAAAAAATTGAATTGAATTGAATTATTGATATTTGAAAAGTTAACTAAAAACAATTATATTTATAATTATTTATTTGAAAAGTTAAATTAAAAAAACAAAAAAAAAAAAAAAAGAAAATCGGGCTAACCCAGCCCGGACCGTGCCTAACCCGGCGGGTTAGGGTTGGCAGGCCGGGCTGGGCCAGCCATTTTTCCCAAATTGGCGGGCCGGGTTTGTTGGCGGGTGGGTTAGGCCCGGCCCGCCAAAGAATGTAACCCGCCGCGGGTCGGGCCGGGCAGGTTACTTTTCCACCTTTAACACCTTGTCTACTCTCTTGGGGACAAGAAATGGTCCTTCATACTTCCCTAAAAGGTTATTGTGCAATGAACGTAAAAACTTATGTTGCACGGGAAGTAGCTTGACCATGACAAGATCTCCCATTTTGAATCAATGTGTCGCCTCTTTGAATCTACCCATTTCTTTATCTTCTTGGCTGTTTTGTTTAAATAAGTGCGTGCCAACTCCTGTTGGTTTTGCCACTCCTTAGTGAACTTAAAAGCTAAGGGGCAGCTCCCCATATAAGCTGCCAAGGTGTTGGGACCAAAAGGCTAACCTATTAGGTGGAGGGACTCTCCCCTTTATAAACCCAAGACACCCCCCCCCCCCCCCCCCCCCCCCCCCCCCCCCCCCCCCCCCCCAAAAAAATTCCCTTCCGATGTGGCATCCATGACTCCCCCACCCAATCCTATGATGCCCCCGTCGCAGGTAAAGTCCCCCACCTACCCATCCACCTTATCTTTGAGTAGACCTACAATCACACATGGATGCCCCTTTGTGTGGGCGTTTGGCAGGACACCGAAAGATAGATTGGGGTCGGCTCTAATACCACTTGTCATGGGTTGAGAGTTTCACATCCAAAATGCTAACCTACCCTCAGACTTAAGAGCATCCTGTGCTTTGGGTTTGGACTTGGGATAGACCTTGGTCTTTCCCTTACTCTTACCCTTTCCTTCACCAGCAACAACTAGTAAAACGGGTTTGGACTTCTTCAGGTCCTGCTTTGCAATCCTCAGCATATTTAGGAGCTTTGAAATAGACTTCACCATTGTGTTCATATTGAAATTCATTGTGAATGGTGAATAAGAGTCAAGTAATGATTGCAGAATTAAGTCATAATGCAATTCTGCATCTACACCAAAACCCAAAGTCTCAAGCCTCTCTATGTACCCAATCATCCTGAGCACATGAGGGCCAACTTGGGCTCCCTCAGCCATTCGACTCCTAAACATTGCCTTTGACACCTGGTACTTCTCATGTCGAGCATTCTTTTGATATAACTCCTTGAGGTGCAGAATTATGGCATGTGCATCCATATTCTCATACTGCTTTTGTAGCTCATATGTCATTAATGCTGACATGATGCATTGAACATGATCAGCATCATCAAGGAACCTTTGATAGGTATCCTTTGCTTCCTAGGTGGCAACAAGTTTAGGCTCAGTTGGAAAAGGCTTATCAAGGATGTACAATATCTTTTCGGACTTAAGTACAATCCGAAGATTTTCATACCAGTCTAAGAAATTGGATCCATCCAACCTATTGTCTTTCTTGATTATCGGTCGTAGTGATAGGTTACTATTGCTCATTTTAATTAATCTACAAATGCAGAAAAACAAGTATTATAATAATGTTTATTGTTATTTAATAAGGTCTTTCATTAAATAATTGCTCCCACTATTTTACTCAATCTAATAGCCCTCACTATTAACCCAGGAAAGCCTGTAGGCTATCCTAATGGACTGAGATCTCATCTAGCCCATTTCAAACCTTTACTTTAGCAAACAAGCCAAAATGGGTTAATTAGGTAGGTCAACAAACTTAATTCACACCAATCGATAGCTCCAACTACCAACCTCAAATGCAAAATACGCCAACAAACCAATTACATAATTCAATGGCCTAAACCATTGTCCTCAATTGTAATTCTCAGTATCAGTAGAGTAGACACTACAGGTCACCACATACACATAACTAGTGTACTTCTCTACTATGCCTATGACGTGTTTATTAACCTTCGCTTTGGTAAACAAGGAAAACACATCATTTAAGTCAATGCATCATCATTAGGGAAAACTCCAATGAAGTTTAACCTCCCACTAGTAAAAGTGTACCCTTCGCTTTAGTGAACAAGGTTCCAACGAACAGCGACTTGATCAAACTTATGGTGATGGAAGGCCTTTTTTAATTGAATGACTTAATATACTTTTGTTGAGGGGTTTTTATTTGATGTCTCGCCAATTTTATCTTTATTAGTATGTTATAGTCATAACATACACCCTTAGCATACATACTAAGCATAAAGGAAATGTGTTGGTGCATAGCCTTAACTAAAACCGATTTACTTGAGCCTAGAGGAATCGGTAAGTCAACCTAATTAAAAGAGAATAAATGAATTCTTCAAGCAATTCACCTTCTTCATTCCATCGCTTCTTCTTCTCAAACATTACACAACTTTCAAAATAAAATTACATTCTAATTTTACATAATTGAAAAGAAACCTCGAGTTACATTCGAGGGGAGTGAGATGAGAGAGAAAAGTTACATCGAAGAGTATAGAGAAAGGCAGGGCACACAAGCCCTATTTTAAAATTACATAATCCAAATAAATCTTAAACTAGGTTCATAGGCTTATACACCAAACACCATGCATATTTACAAAAATTAAGATGCATAAAACAAATCAAAATTAAATTTTGATTGGGTTTGTAAAATTATGGTTACCCCTTGATGTTTAGCAGTGTCACATTTAAGTCCAACAAGTTTTAAAATTTTCATTTTAGTCCCTTATCATCAAACCTCACTCAATTGGGCCTCCAGAATATTTCTAACATGCAATAGAAATTTACAAATTAATATCAAAACATAATAATGCAAAAACAGCCAAAAATTTAGCCCATTACATCATTAAGTGGGTTGCCCAAAATTTCCAGATATGGTATGCTCTTTAACGTGCACCAGATCAAGCATTTGGCTGAAAAACCTAATGCTGATCAAGGCCACGTACGAGGAGCACATGGCCATCATGAGGCAGCCACACACGATAGATTTCAGGGAGGACAATAGCAGCACAACAGCAGCCTTGGTGCAAACTGCTGCTGTGTCGTTTGCGACAGCACAAACCAAGGCTGCATGCCGAGCATGTGGCCATAGATCCCCCATGCATGGTAGCGCGTAACTGCAATGTGCGCACTGCCCAGCACTAGTGCACAAACGCACGTTGTTGCTGTAACCGTGCGTGGCAATGCAGTACCCTTCGTGACAATGCACTCTACAAACTGAAATCAAGTTTTATTTGATTTTGATCAATCATAAAATATTTCAGATGCCATTATATACACAGCACATTAACCAAACATACATTTAACAATTTTTCTAATTTAATCAACATGTTAAAACCCTAATCAACAATTATCGAAACCAATTCATCCAAACGATAATTAAAACGATGTAATCAAGTATAAGAGGCTTTGATACCACTGTAGGTTCACATATTAGATTTTCACAATGGAATACAAAAATTATTTGATCCATAAACCTTGAACCCAATGATCCTTATACCGATTTACATCGTTCATACATATAATTATATTAAAGCATAAATATAATTTCATACCAATATTTGGAGGCTCTTTCAATTGATTTCAATGAAGGAAATGCACAAGCTGTATCCACATGAAGGCAGGACAACGATCACCAATAGGTTTATGTGCTAGCTAAACTGATTGGTTCAAGAACAAGAATGTAGAAATTTTCCTCAGAAAAGTTCTCTTCTCCAACAATGAGGGCTCACAGTTTTAGAGAGAGAGAAAAAGGGTGGCTAGGGTTTAATTTCCATATGAAATTAAATATAGGCAATGACCTCAACAAATCTAATTGCACTGTGAGATTACCAAAATACCATTTTATCTTAAAAGATGAAAATACCCTTCTCACTTATTTATCATTTATCTGTCTTCTATGTGTGTGACCCGGAAGATCCTCATCATATCAGTAGTAAGTAGTATCGCGATTGACACTCAACTAATCGTCTCATTAAACACAGACCAAGATAAGCCACTAACAAGGCATCATGGCCACCCAATAGATTCAGATTTAGCAAAACAACTATCTATCAACGATATAGTTATCGTGTAATCAAATCCTTTCTTCATTCATTATCTCATCAAAGTTGTGGTACATAAGTAGTGTCAACCTCAGATATCCTTGATCTCTTTGTATTCGATTATTGGACCAATGACTAGAATAGATTGGATTGAGATACAATTCAATCCCACTATGGCCATAGATTTAGTGTCGTTGCCATTCACCGAATTGCTCAATGAGATAATCACTCCCGTACCCGGGAGTGATGAATCCTCTGTTCATCCATCATAGTCTTGATACACTTCTTGATGTAGCCAACCACTCTTGTTCTGATAGTCCTAAATAAAACTACGTTGGGCTAGTGTCAAACTACACTAATTGGTACACAAGGCGCTCCGGTGATCTCAAGTCTAAGGATCATATGCACCACCATTCATTAGAGGATTTTTTTCCACAGACACTGGGTTACTATATATGTGAAATCCTTTGGTGGGTCTGTCTGATGAACCTGCCTATAGCAAGCAACCATGTGTTGCACCAGGTTGTCAACAAACAACCTTGACAAGTGAGATCAGTCACTACCTTTCGATAGAGTTGTTCAATACTATAATAGCCTTACCATATTATCAATGTCCTTAGTCAAAATAATACTAGAGCTACGGACATTTCTAGAATGGCCACCATCTATAATCATAGGTCCTCATTATCGAGATTTGAAACACTCGACACCCTCGTCATGGTTCTACCATTCTAAGGACATGCATCACAATATATAACGAATACGAATTACACGATATAGAAAAATGTCTTTTATTAATTATAAACATTCGTACAAAGAGTCAATATTACAATAATGGGTTGGCTCTAGGGCACTTACTCTAACAGTTCTGACAATAAAAATTTAAAAGACTTGATACCCTTGTCATAGATCTACCGTTCTAAGGGCATATATCAATGCACAAAATATAAGTGAACAATTTGATATAGAAAATATGTCTTTTATTATAATTAAACTAATTTTACAAAGAATCACTATATAGATAGGATTGGCTCTAGGGCACCTGTAAGTAAGTGATCAGGTTCACACAGCGGAACATGCATAATATTAAAAACAAAACGATCACTTACTCGAACCAAGATCTAAGTAGAGATTATAACGTTTTTCATGCATAAACTAAAACACAAAATAAAATATGTTTAAAGCAAATCCATACAAGGATTTAGTTCATACCGACGTTTGGAGGCTCTTCTGAATATCTTTGACCTCGCTTACGAACACTGTTCACCAGATACTGTTCATCGACACTGTTCACTAATCGATCCAATATAGGATCGCACTTACGGAAATCCACACGAAGATAATCCGAAGAACCGACAATTGTTTTGCTAGAATAATTGCCGGCTTCAAGAATCAAGAACAATCAAAGGGAAAAGAAAAAAAAATTCTTTTCACTCAAAGGCGAAAACGTGAGAGAGAAGGACAGATAGGGTGGCTAGGGTTCTGTTTTATAAAAATATATTTTTGTTTTAATTAAGTTGCACTTATATAGTGCAACTAATTAAAACACTATTCCAATAAGGAATACCCATGGGCACCAACCCAGGCTTACCCTTGCAACCAAACACCATGTAATTGGTATTTTAAATTAATTAATTATTATTATAATTAAAATCAATTAATATATATATATATATGTGTGTGTGTGTGTGTGTGTGTGTGTATAAAATAATATATTAACATTTAATTAATAATAACAATTCATTTAAATATATGCATACATATATTTAAATATAATCTCACGTATTTAATTTTAATATCAAATTAAATACAAGCAAAACCCTCTGCAAATTTAATTGCACTGCGAGATTACCATAATACCTTTTCATCCTGAAAGATGAAAATACCCTTCTCAAAAAATGATTCTTAAATTATCTTCTAAATCTATGACTCATAGGCTCCTCATCATATCGGCAATGTGTAATATTGCGATTAACACAAATTAATCGTCTCACTACACACAGACCAGGATTGGCCCCTAGCAAGGCATCATGGCCACCCAATAGATTCAGATTCAGTGAAACCGTAGCCTATCAATGGTATGGTTACCGTGCAATCAAATCATTTCATCAACTGTTATCTCATCGAGACTGAGGTACATAAATAGTGTCAACCTCAGATATCCTCGACATGTTTGTATTCAGTTACTGGACCAATGACAGGAATATCAAATTGGATTGAGCAACAACTCAATCCCACTGTGGCCACAGATTTACTGTCATTGCCATTTACTGAATTACCCAGTGAGATAACTTCTCCCGTACCCAGGAGTGATGAATCCTTTGTCGATCCACCATTGTCTTGATACGCTTCTCAATGTAGCCAATCACTACGTATTGATAGCTCTGAATAGAACTACATTGGGCTAGTGTCAAACTACACCAATTGATGCACAAGGCGCTCCGGTGATCTCAAGTCTAAGGATCACATGCACCACCATCCATTAGAGGATTTATTCCATAGACACTGGGGTTACCATCCATATGGAATCCTCTGGTGGGTCTGTCAAGTGAACTTGCCTCTAGCAAGCACCTATGTGTTACACTAGGTTATCGGCAAACAACCTTGATAAGTGAGATCAGTCACTGCCTTTCGACAGGGTTGTTCAACACTATGATAGCCTTACCATATTATCTGTGTCCTTGGTCAGAATAATACTGGATCAGTGACATCATCTACAAAAAATTCTAGCAAAAAAGGAAAACCATAAGTTAAATCTTCCCATTTAAACTAATTGAATATAAAGTATAAACTAGCTACTACCAAATTGAAATTGCTTAAAAAATTGTAAACAACCTTCTGAAGCATCCGTTGAGTCATAATAAGAACGGTGATCACCACCATCTATAGGAATAGCTCCTTCTCCATATAATGATTGTTGCAATTCATCATAATTAAGCTCACCAACCTCTTCTTCCTCATCAACTATCCACCATTCAGTTTTATCAATACTCTCATAATCAATAAGACCATTTGTAATTTTCTTGTAACAACTCCTGAAATAGGAGAATTAGATGTTCAAATCATGACCAATAAAGACATCAATGAAAATAACAAAATGAAGAAGGCTTTATACCTATTTTGTAAACACAAGTTATAATGAGTGAAAACCAAATCATTCAACTGTGGATGCTCCAATCTAATCCTCTTTTTAGTATGAATGCGTTCAAAAACACTCCAATTTCGCTCACATCCGAAAGAGGCCGAAGTTTGACTTAGAATTTGGATTGCAAACTTTTGTAAATTTGGAGCACTAAACCCAAATGTCCTCCACCATTCATCTAATTGAGAATAAAAGTATAAATTACATAAGAAATAAACACAATTTCATAACTTAAAAATTAGACTTAAAAAGTTAATAATTATTACATACCTGGCCATGTAGTTTTGCAAGTTTGAAGAGCAAGCTCATGAGAAAAGCTTTCTAGACGGTCTCTATATAATCTACTCTCCTCCAGTAATGTTGTCTTGCTCATTTTGAATGCACTTGCTTTACTGTCAATAGTGTCAAGGAAACCATACATGACCTCAAATTTTTTGGAAAAAGTATCTTCGTCATATTTAAAAGCAGGATTCAAATAATATGTTGCTGCATGAATATCACGGCGCAACATCCTATCCCAGCGCATCTTAATAATTGTTGTATAAGGCTTGTATAATTTTTTCTTGTTCTTAAATAGCTTCTTGATCCCCATCCTCGTTTGGTACATGCCATCATACACATATCCTATTGAAGGCCTCTCATCTAAGTCTACAATCCGGAGCATACGCATCAATGGACTCACAACTTTGGAAATTATACCAATGTCATCCCAAAACCGGTTATCTAGAACTATGGAAATAAAGGCTTTGCCTTTATTAGTTTTTGCATATTGAGACTCCACAAAAGTTCTATCTGTCACTGTAGACTACAAGTCATGTTTGTACTGATGTAGGTTGCTCAATGCAATGAAAGTTGTGGCAAAACGGGTTGCACCTGGTCGTATAATTTATGTCCAACCCTATTCAAGTGATAAACAATAGATGTTAGTACGTAGTAAATTAATAACAAATGTACATATACAAATATGTCTTGACAATGTAAATTATAAACATATGAGGTAAAGGTATATAACCTGTTTTTTCCTTACGAAGCTAGCACAAAGAAATGATTATACACAAACTTTGTAACCTCAGATGCACGTGTCGAAAGGTTGACTATATAACTCATCTCAGCTATATCTTTCAACATCAAATTAATGCCTGCACAAGGAAACCAAGTAGTACTGCTATATTTTTCAGACAACATTCTTCCAGCAACTTTATAATTTGCTCTATTGTCAGTGACAAGATGGACAATATTGTTTAGTCCAACCCATAAAGCTATTTCCTCAAACAAGCTGAACAATGTTGCAGCATCCTTTACAACATCTGAAGCATCCACTGATTTCACAAAACACACTCCTTTAGGACAGTACACTAGAAAATTAATTAGCGACCTATGTGAACTATCTGTCCAACCATCAGCCATTAAAGTACATCCAACATCCTCCCAAGTTTTCTTGTAACCATCAACAAGTAATTGCACTTCTTTTCTAGCATCCCTCAATAAATTTACACGCAAATTATGATAAGTTGGGATTTTATACCCAGGACCAATTGCAGTTATAGCATCCACCATAGGCTGAAAATAAATTGAATTAATAACATTAGTTGGGATGCAAGAATCATAAAATAACCTTGCAACAGCCATGTCCGCTTTCCACTTAGCTTCTTTTCCGGCTAAAACGCTCTTAATTGAGGGTTAAGGCCCAGACTTAGACCTCGGAGCAAAATAGTCACCTATCCCGATAGATCTTTTTCTCTTAGTGCTTGAAGTTGAAGTTGGAGATGGAGTTGGACATGGAGAAACCTTTTCATACTCTTGATCTTCATCTAACATATCACCCTCAAATTGTTGTACACTAGCTCCATAAGGATTGACATTCTTACGAAGTTCAACTTTTTGTTTATTCTTGGCCCCAATTTCATTTAATGCTTCTTCAATCTTGAATTTAACATAGAAAGGAACTTTACAGCACTTTCCAACTTCTCCCTTTATACCCGCTAGATGCAATTTCACTCAATAAATTCCTCCACCTCTGATTATCTTTTCACAGTAAAGACATGTTAATATCTTCTTCCCATTTTCATCCACACTCTCATTAACATGTCCCCATGCTATATCATTTCTTCCTCGAAAAGATTGTGAAACATCCATGGAAGTAGATTGTTGACAAATAACAAATAAGTTAGTAATAATTAATAATTAACCCTTCTTACTACATAATCATGCATTGTGGCAATTACCCTCAATCAACCAAATACTCATGCATTGTAAATAACTCAAAAGTGGTAAATATATCAAAATCTCAATTAATATGGCTACACATTGTAAGACTACAAGTGACCCTTTTTGGATTATATGAAACACATTGAAAACTTTGTCAATAAGAGATATGTAACAAGTGTTTGTTTCATAAAAACAGAGTTGTTGGATGGTTATGTGTTTTATCTTGTTTGATAGTTTATAAAAATAATTATTATCATTATCATAGTAATACTTTATCATATTCATAACCATTTCATTTTATGAGTATATCAATCACAAAGATACAAACGCAATACATATTATAAATGTTAAATGGATCATTAACCTACACTCCTCTTGAAGACGTGTCTAGTGTCAAAGAAGGTACAACACCCAAAGAGTAACCCATTGCTCTATGAATATTCATCCAAAATATTTTCTTTTCCTATAATAAAAATCAGCATTTATCCCTAAAATCCAAGTACAAGAGATACTAAGCTAACTTGAGCATCGGTCGGAAAACCTACCTATTAGCTAGATTCTCAACCCGTATTCAAACAGTATCACCCACCCTCAAAGGTTTGAATAACCCAATTCTAGCCCAAACTCCCAAACAATTGATGTCAACAAAGTAGTACGGCCACAATTTAATTGAAATCCACCATAGATTACCTCAATTATTTAATAGCTTTTATTATTAAAATGTAATTGAATCAAATTATTAAAATGTAATGGCATCTATGATCTATATACATGGCATCTATGATCCATATACAATCTACTGGAATAGTGGAATGTACATTAGTAAGGTGACACCGTGACAGTTACCTGGTGCTGGTGAAGATGAGCTACTGTTGAGGCATTGACAGTTGAGTTGATTGTCAGGGAGGTAGAGCTCGGCTGTGAACAGCGCAACTATGAAGAGCTGAGATTCAAGCAATGTGATGGGAAGAGGCGACAGTTCCTAGGCAAGAAGAAGACGAGATCGACTATGCAGCTCCGAGAAGATTAACGAGAATGGATGAACAGAATAGATCAACAGTGAAGAAGAGTGTGTGAGGACAGAAAAGATCGTGAAATGGGAGGAGATTTGCGGTACCCTAGTTGACGACTAAGTAAGCAGTTGACGATGAAGGCTGTAGTGACGAGATTCGATGATGAAGGGGAGACTCTGGCGGTTATTTTTAGATTTTCAGACCAAAGGGTGGGAAATGCCATGAAAATAGGGGGAAAATGACAAAATGCTGATATTTGCTTTGGATAAGGGGCTTTTACTGTTCAGTTCAATATATAATTTATTATTCTTATATTTTTATATAATTATAATTTTATAAATTAGTTGACCCAGATTTTTTTAAAATAATGGTTGGACCAGCGGGTGCTACAGTGCACCGGTCCAACCGCGGGTGTAAATGGGCAGACTGATATAAACGGTTTTGAGCCTCACCCGGCCCAGCTCACCAGTCGGGTCCCGGTTGAACCAGTTCAACCGGTCGGGCCGAGCCGAGCCGAGTTTTAAAACATTCGTTCTCACTATCAAGATTTGAAACACTTGATATCCTTGTCATAGTTCTACCATCCTAAGGACATATATCATTACATATAAATACGATTTACATGATATAGAAGAATATACCTTTTTTATTGATAAATAAACATTTATTATAAAGTCAATTTTACAATAATTGATTGGCTTTAGGACACCTTCTCTAACAGCACCTACATTAACAAATGCATCCATAAGCAAGAATTGTAGATAATCACTATATGAGTAGATGTTCTGAGCCAGGGTGCTAAGGCCACTACAACCTTCATTGCTGAAGCAACTAATCCCGCGGTGACCCTTCCTTTGAACTCTCAACTCTCTAGGTCGTTTATAAGCGATCTGAGGATTCGACATCTGGCTCTCCTACCCTGCTAATAAAAAAGCCAAAGCGGGGTGCGAGAGATGTTAGAACATCTTTGTAAGCAGCGTTGGCAATGAAAATAAGGGGCATTGTGATTAAGGAGGTCGATCCTTCTGACGCTGGCGACAAAATTAAGGACCTCTCAAATGATGATGGGTGATCTCCTTGATCACCTTCTAGACCATCAAGCACCCAGTTGGAGTGGGTACCTAGGTCGTTTTGGGATGACCTTGTTAGAGTAGGTGCCTTAGATCCAATCAATTATTGTAGAATTGACTCTTTGTAATAATGTTCATTGATCAATAAAAGGCATCTTTTATTCTATATCATGTAAATCATATTTATATGTATTGATATATGTCTTTAGAATGGTAGAACCGTGACGAGGGTATCAAGTGTTTCAAATCTTGATAGTGAGAACCCTATGAACACATATAGTGGTCATTCTAGAAACGTCCGTAGCCTCAATATTATTTTGATCAAGGGCATAGATAATATGGTGAGGCTATCATAGTGTTGAACGACCCTATCGAAAGGCAGTAACAAATCTCACTTGTCAAGGTTGTTGGGTGACAACCTAGTGCAACACATGGGTGCTTGTTGTAAGCAAGTTCACTAGACTGGCCCACCAGAGGATTCCATATAGATGGTAACCCTAGTGTCTATAGAATAAACCCTATAATGAATGGTGGTGCATGTGATCCTTAGACTTGAGATCACTGGAGCGTCTTATGCACCAATTGGCGTAGTTTGACACTAGCCCAACGCAGTTCTATTCAGAGCTATCAATACGGTATTGATTGGCTACATCAAGGAGTGTATCAAGACTATGGTGGATCGACAGAGGATTCATCACTCTTGGGTATGGGAGAAGTTATCTCACGATGCAATTTAGTGAATGGCAATGACACTAAAATTCTGGCCATAGTGGGATTGAGTTGTTGCTCAATCTAACTTATTATTGCGATCATTGGTCCAGTAATTGAATACATACATATCAAGAGTAACTAAGGTTGACACTATTTATGTACCTCTATCTCGATGAGATAACAGATGATGAAAGGATCAGATTGCAGGGTAACAATATCGTTGACAGGTAGCTGCTTCGCTGAATCTGAATCTATCAGGTGGCCATGATGTCTTGCTAGGGGCCAATCTTAGTCTGTGTGTAGTGAGACGATTAATTGGTGTTAATCGTGATACTACACACTGCTAGTATGATAAGGAGGCTATGGGTCACACACATAGAAGATAATTTAAGAATCGGTTTGTGCAAGAGGCGTTTTTGTCTTTTAGGGCAAAATGGTATTTTGGTAATCTTGTAGTGCAATTAAATTTGCTGAGATTAATTTGATATTAAAATTAAATAAGTGAGATTATATTTAAATATATGTACACATGTATTTAAATGGATTATTATTATTAATTAAATATTAATGTATTTCTATAAATACATTAATTGAGTTTAATTGAAAATAATAATAATTATAATTAAAATATCATGATTGGGAGTGTTTGGATATAGAGGCTATTTGGGTTGAAGCCCAAGCATTTTCCTTATTGAAATAGGGTTTTATGTGCACTATATAAGTGCAATGTTATGTGAATTAAAGTAAGGAATTCATTCAATAATTTTCTTTGAAAGAAAAGAAAAACCCACACAGCCCTATCCCAAGTCTCACGCCACCCTTACTTTATTGTATTAGTGAACGACCCAGTTACGCGGCGGAAAACAAAAAAAATAAACTACATGGATCGTTCCTTAGAACCAAGGTCTGGGTACAAAAATCACAGTTTATACAATATATATATTAAATCTGTAGAAAAATCTTTTCAAGGTTTAAGGAATCATACGTACGTTTGGAGGCTCCTCCAAATTTGTCTCTGAATGTATTTGCTACCAACCCAAGTGTAGGATCGAACCGATGTAGTCCACACAAAGATAATCGCAATGAACTAAAGAGAGATTTACTAGATCCTCTTTAGCCTTAAGAACAAAGAAGAAATGAGGAGTATTTGATTTTTCAATCAAAAATAAAAGTGGCGTGGGAGAGAGTATTTGGGGCTGGAGGGTTTTGTTTTCAATGAAAAAGTAACGAATGAATAATATCTTAACTTTTTCAATGAAACCTTTTCTTTTATAGTGATCTTTTAATCGTCATATTCCTATATGGATGGGCTTGGGCTCCAACCCAAACACCCCTTGTTTCCAAACACTCCCAATTAGTTATTTATTTTAGTTCATCATTATCTTAATTAAAAATCAATTAATATATATTAACATTTAAAAAAATAATAATGATAATTTACTTAAATATATGCAAACACATATTTAAACGTAATTTCACTTATTTAATTTTTCTAACAAATTAAATAAAGGGTACGACCTCAGCAAATTTAATTGCACTATGAAACTACCAAAATACCCTTTCACCAAAAAAGATGAAAACGCCCTTCTAACTTCCTGGCTCTTAAATTATCCTCTGTGTGTGACCCATAGGCTCCTCATCATACCGGCAGTGTATAGTATCGCGATTAACACCAATTAATTGTCTCACTATACACAGACCAAGATTGGCCCCTAGCAAGGCATCATGGCCACCCGATAGATTCGGATTCACCAAAGTAGCTAACTGTCAACGATATGGTTACCGTACAATTCGATCCTTTCATCATGCGTTATCTCGACGAGACGAAGGCATAGAAATAGTGTCAACCTTCAGTTACTCTCGATATTATGTATTCAGTTTCTATACCAATGACCTGTATTATAAACTGGATAGAGCAACAACTCAATCCCACTATGGCCACAATTTTAGTGTCATTGCCATATACTAAATTGTGCCATCAGATAACTTCTCCCATTCCCGGGAGTGATAAATCCTCTGTCTATCCACCATAGTCTTGATACACTCCTTGATACTGTTAGAGTAGATGCCCTGGAGCCAATCAATTATTGTAGAATTGACTCTTTGTAATAATGTTCATTAATCAATAATAAAAGGCATTTTATTCTATATTGCGTAAATCATTATTATTGCAATATGTATTGATATATGTCCTTAGAATGGTAGTACCGTGACGAGGGTATCAAGTATTTCAAATCTTGATAGTGAGAACCCTATGAGCACATATGGTGGCCATTCTAGAAACGTCCGTAGCCCCAGTATTATTCTGAAGTAAATAGGTTTACTATTTTCTTCAAACAAAAATCATGATCGATCTAGACATAAACCTAAATACTTATAGCAAAGATTCTTGACAATAATTTCACCCACAAACGTTTCTTCTAAGATTTCTCCAGAAAAAAATTTAATGAACCCATGAATCCCCAAGTTCAAAACTAAGGGATTAAACTCACTTTGTTTTAGATATAAAAGGATAATTGAGATATGGGTTGATGATTTTATGAGTTATATTACAATATCGGTTTGATAATATTATTGAGTTAGTCGAACCTTAAAGCTTTATTAGAGGTCCACATACTTTTCTTGAAAATTCTTATGAACAAAAATCACAATTTTAATTGACAACTTAGTGAATACTGTCGACACAAAGACGGAGCTATGTAAAGGTTCGAAGTACTATAAATAAGTATACACACTTAAATCCTTTATATGTTGAATGTTAACTTTGATGTCCCAAATGCGATTTCTGAATTCCATTCTTATATCTACATCTCAAAAATGCAGTTATTGTATAATAAAGGTAAAATTTTGTTAAATGTTTATATACTGTTATTATATTATCAAAAGATTCCTAAAGATCGATAACGTGTACAATCTCATACCACAATAGGAACCCCAAGGATAAGGAAATATTCTACAATATTCAATCAAAAGAACTTGTTGAGTGCCCCTTTTTGAGCCTTAAAGACAAGCCATATGCTCTAGGGATGGCAAAGTTATGATGGGAAATGACACAAATATTGTGGTCCTTTAATCTCAACCATGCTTGCAAAAAGCTAAGAGAACTAATACTTTTTCATAAAATAGAAAAAAAAAAAAAAAATCAAAATCAAATTAAATGGTGGGAGAAATAATCTATAATAATCTTTAATTTGGTTCGTTTCAAAGCTTGCTACTGGTCGGCGGCAAATCCATTTGGTTGTGGCCAAAAGGGTTTTGCAGAGATAGTGTCAATCTAATAGTTAAGGTGAATCTTTGAGTGGTGGTCTTAGTCATGGAGTTTGATCACTCAATGTTGCTATGAACTTTGGCTTTAAGAAAGCCAAAGATAGGAAGAGAATCTTTCAATTGCAATTAAAAGAGATCAAAAAATGCTAGTGGTGAAGCAATATCTTTGCTTCATTCTTTTTTGTTTTTTTAATAACTGAGGTATCTGGGTATGATTGTCAACTGAGCTCACTTTATCCTCAGGGTCACGGAATACCTTACAAGTTCAATGTGGTAGGTATTTCTCATGGGATTCGAACACAAGACCCTTGGATATAGCTAACCCCAATGGTTAAAAGACTTGTCATCTAAGCCACAAGGGGACAGGTTGATTGGGAGAGTTTTTGGTATTATCCCATTATGAATATCTGTATTTTTTTAATATGATTTATGATGAATTGATGATAATTTGAATTCCATTGATATTAAAAATATTTGGGTATTTATTCCTAATTATGTTTAATATCAATGTTCATTGATTTTTCTTATATTTATTTATTTATCAAACTTTTAAAATTTAACCAATAAGATACACACTCAAATTAATTACTGGTGCCCATATTTAATATGTCCATGTTTAGGACGTATATATTTTTTTGAAGAGAAAATTCTATTGGCCTCCCTAAAGATTTATTAAGTTATAAATATCTCCTTTAAAATAATGAAAATCTTCGTAAATTTCCGCTAAGATTCTCAAGAACTCCACTTAACTTTTATAAAACTCATTTGAAACTTATCATGTCTATGCCTTTTCACCAAACTTTGGTGAGCCAATATGGAATTTATCTTATATTTTATATAGATTTAAAAAATGAAGCAAACATTTCTTAGATATGTACTTTCTCGTACTAATATGTCCTCATTTATTTTTACTTTGACACACGCTTGTTATTTTTTTATTAATATGTTATTTTTTTTCAAACTATTGTAGTTTAAGAAAACAATTTTATGTAATAAAACTATATTACTCATAAAATTACTTTAATACCTTTACTAAAGTTAAAGTTAACGGTTTTGATATTAAATATAATAGATTTTTTAAATTTAAATTAATTTTATTTGATTTGTGTTATTGATATTAAATAGAATAATTTGGATTTCATTTTAGCCAACTCGAACTGTTTTGATACAAGTTTAAATGCGCTAAAATCTATCCACACATCCATGCACACCTATAGTTATATGATCTACAGTTTGCATCTCTAAAATAATGTCACATCATTAACAATCTAAAACTTAGTGATATAAAATTGAGCACTAGTTAGTAAGAGTTAATAACATTTTCATCTCCGAGGTTTGCAGAAAGTGTCACTTTGGTCCAGTAAAATTTGATAAAGTTAATATAGTCTCTGTCACACTTCTGCAGTTTAAGAAATAAATTATAAGGGCATAGTCATCATTTTACACTTTTTAATAATAAAAAATAAAATAAACATTTTAATTTATAAAACTATAAAATAAAAATTAATGGAAAAAAACACAGAAAACAAGAAAGGATAATAAAATTGAGTTAACGGCTTCTTTCCACCCAAATAATGACTTAACAACATTTTCTCATCCACAAACTTTTAAAATACTACTTTACCACCCAAATTTATATTTCGACAGCAAACAGAGAACAAACTAGGTCCAGACTGTTGGGGTTTTTGAAGAGAGGGGTCGATGAGTCTTTTGGTGGTAGAAGGTTGGATTTTAGTAGTTGGGATTGATCAAAATTTGACTTGGGGGGGGCGGCTGTGCAAACCCTAATCCCTCGATTGTCGGCAATTGGCGGTGTCGACAGGAGTAGAGTTTGAGGGGTTTTGATGAGTGATGATCAGGAAAGAAAATGGTGACAGTGTGGGGTCGCAACGATACCCGAATCAGAAATGGAATATAAATTTAGGTAGTAAAATGGTATTTTAAAAGTCCGTGTGTGGAAAAATGTCATTAACAATGTTTTAAAAACTGACTCGGGACAAAACGCAGCAAGCTCACTGGGTCCTGGGTCTACCAGTGACATCATCATGCTGACGTAGCAACATTACTGTTCACAGAATGCAAAATTGCAGAATTTGAATCCAAATCATAAACTCCTGAATAAAAAGACCTTAGCAAAGCATCATCAAACATCATTACATCAATAATACAACAAATTACAAATCAAAATAACAAAATAAAGGAAGAAATCACATAATATAATAGTTTTTGACTTCTTTCAACACTTCAATATTCTAACAAAAAATTATTTTCACCCAATGGTCTTCAATCCATCCTCAATTAAAATTCACAGTTCACACATCATCTGACAGATGATCGCTATCATTAGTAAGATCGGCAACATCATCTACAAAAAATTCTAGCAAAAAAGGAAAACCATAAGTTAAATCTTCTCATTAAAACTAATTGAATATAAAGCAGCTACTACCAAATTGAAATTGCTTAAAAAATTGAAAACAACCTTCTGAAGCATCTGTTGAGTCATAATAAGAAGGGTGATCACCACCATCTATAGGAATAACTCATTCTCTATATAATGATTGTTCCAATTCATCATAATTAAGCTCACCATTCTCCTCTTCCTCATCAACTATCCACAATTCAGTTTTATCAATACTCTTATAATCAACAGGATCATAAGTAATTTTCTTGTAACAACTTTTGAAATAACAGAATTAAATGTTCAAATCATGACCAATAAAGACATCAATAAGAATAACAAAATGAAGAAGGCTTTATACCTATTTTGCAAACGTAAATTATAATGAGTGAAAACCAAATCATTCAACCATGGATGCTCCAATCGGTTACTCTTTTTAGTATGTATGCGTTCAAAACACTCTAATTTTGCTCACATCCAGAAGTGGCCGAAGTTTGACTTAGAATTTTGATTGCAAACTTTTGCAAATTTGGAGCACTAAACCCAAATGTCCTCCACCATTCATCTAATTGAGAATAAAGTATAAATTACATAAGAAATAAACACAATTTCATAACTTAAAAATTAGACTTAAAAAGTTAATAACTATTGCATACCAGGCCGTGTAGTTTTGTAAGTTTGAAGAGCAAGCTCATGAGAAAAGCTTTCTAGACGGTCTCGATATAATCTACTCTCCGCTAGTAACGTTGTCTTGCTCATTTTGAATGCACTTGCTTTATTGTCAATAGTGTCAAGGAAACCATACATAACCTCAGGTTTTTTGGAAAAAGTATCATCGTCATATTTAAAAGCAAGATTTAAATAATATGTTGTTGCATGGATATCACGACGCAACATCCTATCCCAACGCATCTTAATAATTGTTGTATAAGGCTTGTACTAACTTTTCTTATTCTTAAACAGCTTCTTGATCCCCATCCTCATTCTGTACATGCCATCATACACATATCCTATTAAAGGCCTCTCATCTAAGTCTACAATTCAGAGCATACGCATCAGTGGACTCACAACTTTGGAAATTATATCAATGTCATCCCAGAATCGGTTATCTAGAACTATGGAAATAAAGGTTTTGCCTTTATTAGTTTTTGCATATTGAGACTCCACAAAAGTTCTATCTGTCACTGTAGATTGCAAGTTATGTTTGTGCTGATGTAGGCTGCTCAATGCAATGAAGGTTGTGGCAAAACGGGTTGCACCTGGGTTTATAATTTCCGTCCAACCCTATTCAAGTGATAGACAATAGATGTTAGTACTTAGTAAATTATTAAAAAAATGTACATATATAATATGATTTGACAATGTAAATTATAAACATATGAGGTAAAAGTATATAACCTGTTTTTTCCTTAGCAAAGCTAGCACAAAGGAATGATTATACACAAACTTTGTGACCTCATATGCACGTTTCAAAAGGTTAACTATGTGACTCATCTCAGCTATGTCTTTCAACATCAAATTAATGCAATGTGTTGCACAAGGAGACCAAGTAATCTGCTATATTTTTTAGACAACATTCTTCCAATATCTTTATAGTTTGCTCCATTGTCAGTGATAGGATGGACAATATTGTTTGGTCCAACCCATAAAGCTATTTCCTCAAACAAGCTGAACAATGTTGTAGCATCCTTTACAACATCTGAAGCATCCACTGATTTCACAAAACACACTTCTTTAGGACAGTACACTAGAAAATTAATCAGCGACCTATGTGAATTATTTGTCCAACCATCAGCCATTAAAGTACATCCAACATCCTCCCAAGTTTTCTTGTAACCATCAACAAGTAACTGCACTTCTTTCCTAGCATCTCTCAATAAATTTACATGAAAATTATGATACGTTGGGATTTTATACCCAGGACCAATTGCAGTTATAACATCCACCATAGGTTGAAAATAAATTGAATTAATAACATTAATTGGGATGCAAGAATCATAAAATAACCTTGCAACAGCCATGTCCGCTCTCCACTTAGCTTTTTTTCCGGCTAAAACACTCTTAATTGAGGGCTGAGACCCATGCTTAGTCCTCGAAGCAAAATAGTCACCTATCCCAATAGATCTTTTTCTCTTACTGCTTGAAGTTGAAGTTGGAGCTGGACATGGAGAAACTTCTTCACACTCTTGATCTTCATCTAACATATCACCCTCAAATTGTTATATACTAGCTCCATAAGGATTGACATTCTGACGAAGTTCAACTTTTTGTTTATTCTTGGCCTCAATTTTATTTAGTGCTTCTTCAATCTTGAATTTAACATCGAAAGGAACTTTAGAGCACTTTCCAACTTTTCTCTTTATACCAGCTAGATGCAGTTTCACTCGATAAATTCCTCCACCTCTGATTATCTTGCCACAGTAAATACATGTTAATATCTTCTTCCTATTTTCATCCACACTCTCATTAACATGTCCCCATGCTATAACATTTCTTCCTTGAAAAGATTGTGAAACATCCATGGAAGTAGATTGTTGAGAAGACCCAGATGATGACATATTCTATGTCTTTAATGTTGATCTCTAACCTGGCGATACAAATAACAAATAAGTTAGTAATAATTAATAATTAACCCTTATTACTACATAATCATGCATTTTGGCAATTAACCTCAACCAACCAAATACTCATGTATTGTAAATATACATTATTAATAATTAACCCTTATTACTAATAAGTTATTATTAATTTATTATTTTATTACTACATAATCATGCATTGTGGCAATTAACCTCAATCAACCAAATACTCATGCATTGTAAATATGCATTATTAATAATTAACCCTTATTACTGCATAATCATGCATTGTGGCAATTAACCTGAATCAACCAAATACTCATGCATTGTACCAAATATTCATGAATTGTAAATATGCATTATTAATAATTAACCCTTATTACTACATAATCATGCATTGTGACAATTAACCTCAATCAACCAAATACTCATGCATTGTAGATATACATCATTAATAATTAACCCTTATTACTACATAATCATGCATTGTGGCAATTAACCTCAATCAACCAAATACTCATATATTAATAAGTCTAATATCTTCATTCTTCAATGCTCCAATCAAGTGTTCATTCATCATTCACCAAAACAAAATTAACAACTCAAATCAAGTGTTCATTCATCGTTCACCACAACAAAATTAAAGGTTTGCTGCTGGAATAGTGGAATGTACATCAATAAGGTGACACCGTGACAATTTCCTGGTGCTGGTGAAGATGAGCTACCGTTGATAGTTGAGTTGACCGTCAGAAAGGTGGAGCTCGGTTGTGAACAGTGCAACTGTGAACAAGGCAACTATGCAGAGCTGAGATTCAAGCAATGTGAGGGGAATAGGCGATAGTTCCTAGGCAAGAAGAAGACGAGATCGGTTGTGTAGCTCTGAGAAGATTGACGACAACGGATGAACAACGTAGATCGGCGGTGAAGAAGAGTGTGAGAGGACAAAGAAGATCACGAAATGGGAGGAGATTCATGGTACCCCAGCCAACGACGAAGTAAGCAGTTGACGGTGAAGGCTGAAGCGACGAGATTTGATGGTGAAAGAGAGACTCTGGTGGAAGATTTTAGTTTCATACTTTCAGACGAAAAGTGTGGGAAATGTCGTGAAAATAGGGGGTTGGGGGGGAGGAAATGTTGATATTTGCTTTGGGATAAGGGGGTTTTACTGTTCAATTTATATAATTATAATGTATGGGTTTACTGTTTTAGAGTTTCATTTAAATTTTAAATTTTATAAATTAGTTGACCCGTTTTTTTTTTTAAATAATGAGTGGACCGGCGGGTGCTACAGTGCATCGGTCCAACCGCGGGTGTAAGTGGGCAGACTGATATAAGCGATTTTAAGCCTCACCTAGCCCGACTCACCAGCTGGGTCCCGGATGAATCGGTTCAACTGGCTGGGCCGGGCCAGGCCGGGCCAGGTTTTAAAATAATGTCGTTTTCATCCACGCTCTCATTAACATGTCCCCATGCTATATCATTTCTTTCTCGAACAGATTGTGAAGCATCCATGGAAGTAGATTGTTGACAAGACCCAGATGATGACATATTCTCTGTCTTTAATGTTGATCTCTAACCTGGCGATACAAATAACAAATAAGTTAGTAATAATTAATAAGTAACCCTTATTACTACATAATCATGCATTGTGGCAATGAACTTCAATCAAACAAATACTCATGCATTGTAAATATACATTATTAATTATTTTATTACTACATAATAATAAGTTATTATTATTTAATTATTTTATTACTACATAATCATGCATTGTGGCAATTAACCTCAATCAACCAAATACTCATGCATTGTAAATATACATTACTAATAAAATTAACTCTTATTATTTTTCATGTGTGTGCTGAACTGAAGAACAAATTTTTTTGTTGCTTTCATGCTTTGTTTGCAGGTTTGTCTTAACTCTTACGACCTCCCTGTTCAATCTTCAGGTCATATATTAATAAGTCTAATATCTTCATTCTTCAATGCTCAAATCAAGTGTTCATTCATCATTCACCAAAACAAAATTAACAACTCAAATCAAGTGTTCATTCATCATTCACCAAAACAAAATTAAAGGTTTGCAGTTGGAATAGTGGAATGTACATCAGTAAGGTGACACCATGAAAATTACCTGGTGCTAGTGAAGATGAGCTGCCGTTGACAGTTGAGTTGACCGTCAGAGAGGTGGAGCTAAGCTGTGAACAGTGCAACTATAAAGAGCTGAGATTCAAGCAATGTGAGAGGAAGAAGCGACAATTCCTGGGCAAGAAGAAGACGAGATCGGTTGTGTAGCTCTGAGAAGATTGACGACGATGGATGAACAACGTAGATCGGCAGTGAAGAAGAGTGTGTTAGGACAGAGAAGATCACGAAATGGGAGGAGAGTTGCAGTACCCCTGCTGACAACGAAGTAAGCAGTTGAAGGTGAAGGCTGAAGCGACGAGATTCAATGGTGAATGGGAGACTCCGGTGGAAGATTTCAGTTTCATACTTTCATACCAAAATGTGAGAAATGCCGTGAAATGTGGAGGGGGGGGGGGGGGGGGGTAGGGGGTTTTTACTATCAATTTATATAATTATAATGTATGGTTTTACAGTTTAAGAGTTTAATTTAAATTTTTAATTTTATAAATTAGCTGACCCAGTTTTTTTTAAAATAAGGTTGGACTGACGGGTGCTACTGCACCGATCCAATCGCGGGTGTAGTGGTAGACTGATATAACGTTTTGAGCCTCACCCGATCTGCTCACCATTTGGTCTCGTTACCGGCCGGGCGGGGTCGGTTTTTAACAATGGTCATAAGCCATTATTTGGGTGGGAAGAATAGTTTACTCCAGTAAAATTATAAAACATTTGATATGAGAAAAAAAAAATTAGTTTTGTTTTGGAAGGTATGGATTTGTTTTGGTTCAAATCTTAATTTTAGTTTTAAAAATATTTTTATTTTTTTATGAAATCTATTCATTTTTTTATTTTTTATTTCTGTAATTTTATTATTAATCTTTAAATTCCTATTTTTTATTCTTATTAAGACAAATAGGGGTATATAGGTATTTCAGTTTCAAAGTATTAACAGTATTTTGACAGGACTATAATGACTTTTTTCAGATTTTACTAGACCAAGTGATATTTTCTTCCAAATCTCAGGGATGAAAATGTCATTAACTCAAAACGCGGGGGCTTATCGAGTCGGGCCAGTAGGCCCAGTACCAATAAGTGATAACGGGCTGCTATCAGCCCGACAACCGTTCCACGGCATTTACATAGCATTCAATAAGCTTGAACATTTCATCACCCAAATTCAATTAGACTGATCTTATTTAAGCCCAATGAATCTCTTTATAAGTTTCCAATAATGATTAAGATTATTTTAAATTTTTTATAACCCTATTATCTATTTTTTTATCTCTGCCATATGCAGTTTCTCTTGAATTAAATTTCATTGCCGTTATTCTTCTCTGCCAAAATCTCAAACTCAATTAGTTTTTTTTGTTTACATATTTCAAATTTGATTTTTTCTTCTTCAGATTCAGATTCAGATTTATTTGATTACCTTACTTTATAGTTATAGTAATATAGTTCATTAAACAGACAAAGAATAGAGATGAAATAAAATAAAATATTTCAATGATTATGAAAATTTAGGGTTAGGGTTTATGTAAGAATTAAGAGTAATACTACACCTACAACTTCTTCTTACAACTTCGACGTGACAGCTTGTTATTGGTCAGCTCACAAAATGAGTCTCGTCTACTCATTTGCGAGTTAACCAATGACGAGTTATCACGTCGGGGTTGTGAGAAAAAGTTTATGAGAAAAAGTTGTGGGTGTAGTATTTTCCAACAATTAAAGATTAAAAAAAAAAAAAGTAAAATAGAATAAGAGTGTAGTTACTACAATGTTATTTCTAATAATTTTCATTAAAGGTAAATTTGTCAAAACAAATAAAATATTTAAAAATAGAGACACCGGGAGTAGTGCACCGAATTTATACACCGAATGACGTGACGAAATCCTAACTGTCTATTAATTATAACTGAATATTAATCGACGATCAGGATTGTGTCACGTCATTCGGTGCATAAATTTTGTGTACTACTCCTGATGACTGTAGCATTATCCAATCAATTAGATGGGAGCTTAAAATCACTTCCTATTTAGAAAATTATAGTAACAATAAGTTATTGACTAATACATGAGCTTATCAGGCATGTTTTAATCAACAGGAGGAATTTTGTCGGGTTGGGCCAGTACCAATAAGGTGATAACAGGATACTGTTGGCCCGATAACCATTCTAGACCATGTAAATAGCATTTAACAAGCCCATTCTTCTCTAAAACCCTAACAAGCTAATCAAACCAAACCTAAAACCCTAGAACCTAGAACCTTCTATCACTTTCCAGAGCCTCGACTCTAAACTCTCTCCGTCCTTATAACCCGTAATCTGAACGCTCTCCTTTCAGCGAAACCCTAATTTCGAAGTCATGGCGAAGCGCTTGCTCCCAACCCTCAACCGTGTTCTCATCGAGAAAATCGTCCCTCCGTCCAAGACCAACGCCGGGATTCTCCTTCCTGAGAAATCAAGCAAGGCAAGTATTTTGTGTTGTGGGTTTCGTGTTTGTGTTGGGTTGATTTCTGATTGGACGGTTCTGATTTGATCGGGTTTTGTCTGATTTAATAATTTTGAGCAGCTCAACTCGGGGACAGTGGTCGCGGTGGGTCCCGGCGCACGTGACAAGGACGGGAAGACGATTCCGGTGTGTTTTAAGGAGGGCGACACCGTGCTTTTGCCTGAGTACGGCGGTACCCAGGTCAAGCTTGGCGAAAAAGAGTAAGTTCTCTTCGGCTTTTTGTTTTGTTTTTATTGTTAAGTGCTTTGGTATTAACTTTTTTTTGTTGGATATGTGGGAAATTTTATGGGAGTTTTAGGATTAAATTTAGGATTTTGAGAGAATTTTTAGTATTAATTCAGGTAAATTGAACTTTACGTTTAATTAGTTTCTATTTTTTTAATGATTTGTAGTAGAAATGATTATTTTAATGCATAATGCAATAGGTAAGTTTTTGAATTAATAGAACTATGAGAGAAAATTAGTAACTTATAAGTATTAATGTGGGTATAGTGAAAATTCTCTTGAGTTAATTTCTAATTATTTTTAATGATTTTTCTTAACTTAAAAGACTACATATTGCATTATTTATGACAAAATTAGTATTAGTTTGCTTTTAGATGTCTTTAAAATAAAGAAATCTATTAGAAAATTTTATTTTAAAGTTTTTGACAAAGTTTATGGGCGAAATCTTAAAAAAAGAATATATATTTATTTGGTGGGATTTGCTTGATGCAGGTATCATTTGTATAGGGATGAGGATATTTTGGGTACTCTACATGATTGAAGAGTTGAGCTAATTGCTTATTGATTTCTAAGGCTTTATTGTGTTCTTGGTTTACTTAAATGTAACTCATTAATCAAATGGAGGATTTTGATTTTGAAATTTATGTTATTTACTTTGGTTAATGCTCTAATGCTAATGCAAATGCAAACTTTTGTCTTTAATCTTTTTACTTATTTCTAGTTTGTGTTTATTGTTACTATCATTATTTTGCCTTGTGGGTATGTTGAAAATGCCAAAATATTTTGAGAAAAATAAGTCAGTTCCTCTCACAGTCTGTTTTCATTGAAGTCTTCTGACTATTAGTTCTTGATTCTAATAGAATATGTGAATGGAGAAAAGTAGTAGTAAGAAATCTTTATGTCATTCTATTTGATTTGGGTCATCCATTGTGGCGATGACAAGAACTTTGGTTGTTGTTGCTATTGGCATGGCTTAGACGCAGATGACTTGGGATGTTTTGTTTCCATTGAAGTTATTCTAATAGAATATGTGAATGGATAAAAATAGACATAAGAAATCTCTTTATCCTTCTATTTGTTTTGGGTCATCCATGCCATGGTGGCGATGACAAAAACTTTGGTTGCTGCTGTTGCCGATGACTTGGGCTGTTTTCACTGGTGGCTGTTGCTTGAATTGTAGTTTATTAAAGAATTTTCTGAGTTGGGTATTGGGATGGAATGAAAGATGGGGAAGAATGTGATGGCGTATGAAGTTGGAAACTATTATAATTTGTTGCATCTTCCATTAAAGTTTGACTATTAGGAAACTCCTGACTACGGGAGGTATATGAGAGAGAACCGAAATGTGAGGGAGGTGATTGAATTTTCTTCGAACGTTTGGAGCAGACTGTATTTTCTTTTAAACTTTAGGGAGGTACCTAGGATTGCTTATTATTTTGGAGTGGTGTTTTGTGAAGGATCTATTCTATGGTACCGATTTTGAAAACAATAATTGAAGGGCATATTCTGGGCCTCTGGATTTATAATTAGGATTATATTCTACGTTGACACTTTTGATGAAGCATCAATAAAATAAAAAAAATAATGTTTCATTAGATAGGGCGGCTTGACGCCAGTGGTATTTGAAAGCAACAACCCTGAGCCTGAGGTATGATTTGTAAATCAATTGTCAAGTGTAACCAAGGCAGATCAATTTAGTCTTTTGCAAAAAACCATAAAATCAAACAAGGCTATCGCGGATAATCATCATGGTAGGTGTCATCTATTGCATATAATGTTGGTGTGACAATATGACCGATGTTGATCTTTTATTAAACGTCGATGAGATGAAGTTCATGGTAATACCTTTAGACTTCTTGTCTACTAATGTGATTAATGTTGTAACTTTTAGGTAAACATAACCTTGGAGTTGTGATTTGTAAAGATATTTTAAACATGGTTTATGTCGAATTTTATGATTATAGTTACGGGTAACACTTAATTGAAATATGTTGCTTGTTAATAATAATAATAATAATCTGGCTTCTCCTTACTATTTAACCGTGAGTAAGCACTCGATGTGGGCCATGAGAGAGGCATATTAAAGGTCAAGGGAGGTCGCTGTTACTTTATAGTACTCAGGGGTCTATTGTACTTTGGGAACTTTTGGGGAGGTCCAGAAATTATCTTATAAAATACGTGTTGGAAAGAAAAATCTTACAATTTTTTTTTTATTTTTTTAAATTGAGTCAATGTTCTGAAACCTAGCTCACTCCTTGACCCAGTCAAGGAGTCAATTGACGAGTTACCGGTCAGACTGATTAGTCCAGTTGGTTGGATTGATGTTTTTAGTAGTTTGAAATCTAGCAAATACACCCATAAAAAATATTATTAGTCTCTACAAGTTTGAAATCCAGCAAACATACCTCTAAAAATGATGTATCAGTTCTTATAGGTTTGAAATCTAGCAAACATGCCCTTATGATATGGCCAAATGCAAATCGACAGTTGACTGGTTGGAAGCGGTAACACCAAATGCAATCTCACTCATCCTTTGAGCCATTCCTAGGAAAATCTTCTCAACATTTGATCGAAATCGAATGATTTTCCCCAAAAAACACCTTAGTCGTGTGACTGCAAACCCTAACCAAATAGGCCTGTTTCTGGCGTCTAAAATCGCCCCCCATCACCACAAAAACACTCCCTTCATCCTTCTAACCAAAACTCATTTCACTCGTCCTTTGCTCACATCACCAATTGTCGGCAACAGCTTGCTGTTGTGGCTGTTGATTTTTGCATTTTCCGGTTGTTTCACTCACCGGAAATCACCTCCATTGCCACATTTCAACTCACCAACACTTCCTCTCCAAAACCCCCAACAACCTCACCACCATCTACTCACCGATTGTTGTCCATAAATCTAAGGTTTGCTTGAACAGTAGAAATTGGTAATCCGGCCTGGAGAAGGCTCCAACTTCCAATCCAATCGGTTAAATTGGTTGGGTCGGACCGGGTTTCAGAACATAACATTGAGTCACTAGATTAATACATTTTAAATGCTTGATATTATATTTAAATTTTATCATTTTAAATTTGTTTTAAGTATGCAAGTCGTATTGAATCTCAAATATTCCAAATATTTAATTTATGGTCACGGTTCTCTCCTTATTTAATTTCCATCCTTATTTCTCCTTAACTTTCAATGGTTCAAACAATTGGAAAATGAGTTAAAAGAAATAACAATAAATACCTTCAAATTGCCTATAAATGTGTATTTCATAAACTTGTTTAACTATATTTTATGTGCTTTAATTTAGATGATTCAGATAAAAGGAATAATAAGGTTTCTAAAATTTAAGAATTCTTTTTCATAAGCAGTTCTGATAAAAAAATATTTAAGCAAAAATATTTTACGCACAAATAAAATGGTGTGCATAAAATTTGATAAAATAAAATCTAAACAATTGAGTTTTTTAAATTGATGGGTGATAATATAAATAGAAGACAAAAAAATTAGTGTTTTGATATATTAAAAATTGTATTTTTTTTTTTTAAATTTGTTTGAATATAATATGTATAAAAAATAAGTAAATTTTTTTGTTTTTTAGCGCTTTTAAGTATCTTAAAGATACATGTTAAGACAATGATATATAAACCTATTTAGTTTTTTCATTGACACATAACATGAATTTTTTAAAAATTAAGAAAAAAAATTCGAGAAAAAAATGAAGATAAGTTTGCAATTATTATTAAGATGATAATTGGATGGGGCGGGGGTGGGCTAAAAGATGAATAGGGCTTGATTAGTAAGTAAATTAAGTTTCACATTGGGATTAGACCGACATTAACCGTATAATTATGTTATTTATGTCACTTTCTAATGATATTGACCCTAAACAAAAAATTAAATGTCAATTATATGTACGGATGTTTTCTCTATTCTTCATTTATTGTTCAAAGGTTCTTTTTTCCTGTCAAAATCTTCAACCGTTTTGTGTTTTTACTAAATTTGTTTGTCTCTATGTTTGGAATTAATATATAAATGATAAATATTTTGGGATTTATTGATGAAATTATTAAAAATTCTTTTAATTGGTGTTTTTGATGTTTTTGTAATGGAGTTTTTAATAATTCAAAGGGTATATAATATTTTTCTAAAATTATAGGTCTGTTTGAAATTAACCGATCTTGAAGGATATATGAAATTAACTAATTTTTGTCAATATAGTTTTAATTTAGATGTTTTCTCATGACATATATACATATTTTTTTTTTTTTTTTTAAGGAATTCAATATTATGTTTCTTATCCTATTTAAAAACTGAAAATTTGAAAAAATACAACCCTGTTCTTCAAAGGTCATGTTAAAAACTAAATCAAAGATTTTTCTTTTTACCATCTTTAAAACCAAATATATATTTAAATAAATAATTTAATTTCCCTTTGGAAATACGACATTAATTGGAGATATAATTGTTATGTTCATTAACCAAAAATAATTTGTTGAAAAATAAATATTATATATTTTGTAATTACGTTTTTAGACAAACACTACATCTTTTTTCCTGTTCAATCATGAAGTCAATAGCAAAGACATTTCAAAATAACTCATGTCTTACAGAATTTAAGTTATGGGATTGTGAAAATCTTAAATCCTTATTGTGTGGCCTACAGAATTTAAGTTTGTGAAGCCTCACCTCTCTTAAAAATTTGGAAATTAGGCAGAGCTCGGGGCTCAAATCCCTGCAAAGCCTACCAACCTCACTTATGTATGAAAGATTTACAGTGTTGATGGCTTAAAATATAGTGGACAGGGGTAAAGAAAAATACTCATCAAAGATTGTTCATATCATGAGGTTTTAATAGACGAAAAATTTAACTACCATTCAAAAGGAGGAAGAATGAAGTGAGAAGATAATTATCTCAAGTTTGTCGTTTTCTTACACCTCAACTATTATTCATAATTTTTTTTTTTTCTATTGACATTATTTTTTTATCCCTTGCTTTCCTTTTAAGTATCATTAATTATTTCCTTTTTTAACACCCTAGATGATCGTAAAGAAGCTCATAGTGGTAGCTTGTTTAGGTAATTTGTGCATTTTTTACTTACTCATTTAACTTTATTTAACTAGAGATGTTAAAATGAGCTGTTTTCTATATTTTCCAAGGATGATAGAAACATTAATTTACGTCGTACATATTTTGTGCATATGTTGTGCTAATGTTGTGTTATTTAAAAAGTAATATTATATAATTTATATTATAGTCAACCATATATTTTGATATATATCAATAAACTTGACCCATTTGACACCACCACTAGAATTTAATACCTTGTTGTTTCACTTCATAGAGCATAATAGAGGAAGAAGAATGTCCATTTTGATTTATGGAGACCTTCACTTCATAGTGCATAATAGAGGAGGAAAAAGGTCACCAAGATTTTATAGCTTTTGTTCACCAAACTTTTTTATACTGAGTTAAATATATATTTTTTCAAATAATAATAAAAGTAGATTTTGTTAGTGAAAAATTTGTGAAGCAAAATGCCAAAATTGTGTGTTTGTACTATATAGTTGTTTGTGTCAATTGGGTCAAATATGTGTTTAGTGTGTTGGTTTATAATAATATTAAGAGTACAACATTCCCTTCCAATACTCTCATACTACATGACGTGGCATGTTGATGTGGCAATGCCACCTCATATGCCACATCACCTACATAGCACGTCAGTTTCTTCTCCCAAAAAAATCCCTAAAATTCAATTCCCTTACCCCCTAAATCAAATTTGAACCCTAATTGTATTTCAAAATAACAAAACTTCTTCCACCACATCATGTAGTATGAGAGTGGTGTAAGAGAATGTTGTATGTCTAGTATTATTGATTGGTTTAAGAAGAGAAAAAAATGTATGAGTGTTATAGTTTAAATAAGGTCATGTTTGTTTTTCATTTTTCTGCTCGTTTATGTTTTTTGCATGGTTTTAAAACTCGGACCAGCCCAGCTGGTACCAGGACCTGGGGCCTTCTCTGGGTCGGGTTACCCTTTCAATTGTTCCAAGTTCAAAATCTATCAAACACACCCTTAATTAATACGCATCAGTCCCTGAAGGTTTGAAATCCAACAAACACACTCTCTAGCCAAATGCAAATCGACGATGACCTCCCTTTTTTTGGCGACCTTCCAGCTTCCCTTGCTGTCTGAAACAACCTTCTGACTTTCTCTGGGGCCGTGACGCTTCATCTCCCGCCGCCGTGCGATATCTCGTTGTCCAACAATTTTTCTTCCATTTCCCAGTATCGATTATGCCTTCTCTGACATTGATAAGCCTCCTCAACCATTGATCTACCTTCTTCCAAGCTCCCTTGTCGTCATTCACGAAGATCCACGATCATCTTGCCAAAAAAAGCCACTGCAATCGTTTGACTTTCACCACTGATCTGCCACTTTTCGGCGATGCCTCAACTTGGCAGCTACCGATTCGTCCTCCCCAGCACCCGATCTGCCCTCCCCATCACCCGATCTGCCCTCCCTGGTGTGTCGCCGCCGTTCACCCAGTCGATCACTGATTTGATTTGGCCAGGGGTTGTGTTTGCTAGATTTCAAACTTATAAGGCCTGATGGTATTTATTAGGGGTATGTTTGCTAGATTTTAATCTTGTCAAACCATTGGTTAAACCATGACTTGGTCGCCTGAACGGGTCACTCCTTGGGTCGATTTTAAAACCGTGGTTTTTTCCCAAATAGAAATAAAAAATGTAAGGAATACAGATGTTAAGGAAAGAAACGTTGGTCCCATATAATGTAAAGAAATTTGAAATTTGAAATAGTATTTTTTATTCTTTATTTGTCTTTATATTTTATTTTTTCTCTTATAACCAATATTTTCATCTTAAATGAAAACTTTTAACAAAAAATTGTAAATGAGGATAAAAGATAGATAAATTTAACATAAGCTTTTCAAGACGAACAACATAAGTAGAATTTTGAAAGGGTTTAATCGGTTGTAAAAACGATAAATTTTTTTATTTTTCATTCTTTATTTTTGTGTTTTTAGATAAACATGCATGGTGAACGAGTTTTCATTTTCACATTTCAAATACGTTTTTAGACAAACATTATGTAGACGGTCGAAATTCTAAAGTTGATTCTTGTAGGGATGTGGCCACCGAAAACCTGTTAGACCTGCAAGCAAAGACACATATAAAGGGAGGATGAACGTGAAGTCCTTGACATTTGTGTGGTGTTGGTTGTAGGAGCTTCAACGCTTAAGTTAGCATAATTGAAAGAGAGTTAAGTAAGCAAGGAATAAGATAGAGTTGGTAGAAGTCACCATGAACGTGGAGCGATGGCACGACAATCGTCATAGAATGGTCAGAATTCGGTTGTACAGTGTGAAACAATGACAAAACAAGAGTTCGAGAATGAATTGAGCAATGTAAAAGTGAAGTCAAGAGTATGTTCGAACTCTTCTAAGAAGGTTGACCTTGATATTTATAGGCGGCTGGGGTGGTTAGAGCTTCCATGAGACTTAGAGTCCCTTTGAGGAGTGAACGTCGACTCTAAGTTTACTGACCTGGTAAAGATGTTGTAATCCCCTTTCGAGTGTCGTGCTACGTGGCTAGAGACCCGAAGTTTAATTGTGACTCATTTGAAGGGATGTGAGACTTGGTCTATATAGTCGATGATAGGTCATGTGACCAATGAGATGGTCCAACCCATAGAGCAACCCGACTCATAGCGTCGTCTAAATCGTAGGTTGGCCCAAATCATAGAGTGGGCCGACTAGTATAGTAGCCTAGCTCGTAGAATGGGCTGACTTGTGGAGTGGACTAACTTGTAGAATGGGTCGGCTTGTATAGCAGATCAAATTATAGAATGTGTCGCCTCATAGAGTGGATTTTTTACGGGATGGACTTTGATGTAGACCCAACCATTTGTTGGCCGTGGCGTAGGGCCATTTATAGTTGGGCCTGACTTGGGCCTAATACAAATTTTTGCCCATACATACTATGGGCCAATTTGGTACACAATTTTTCAGTATTCTATTCGCTATTCTATCCAAAATACACATTTATTCCCTTATTCTCAAAATATTATTCTATATTATTCAATTCCTTTTAAACCCCTTAGATTTGTTAATTTAATAAAACACCCCCCCTCCCAATTTTTTTTTTTTAGAAATTGACAAAAACACCCCAGCAACCCACATTTGTCGGATTCCGACTACCATTGCTGGAAGTTAGCCGAAATTTGGTATAATGGCACACTACTGGCTGGATCTGGCTGGTAGTGCGCCGATCTAGTCTTTTCCGGCCAGATCCACGATGGACTGGCCGAAAAAGGCCAGATCTAAGACCAAAAATCTAGCCCTAGCCAGTCGTCAACAACGGCCAAGATATGGCCGTCGTTGACCATTACCAACGGCCATATCTTTGGCTGTCGTTGACAACCAAATACGGCCAAATCTACCATGGATTTGGTCAGAAAAGGCCATATCGATGCACGACTAGCTAGATCTAGCTAGTCGTGCACAGATACGGTGACTCCGGCCACCCTTTAGTGGTGGTGGCTAGTTGTCGGTATTTAATGGGTGGGTGGGGGTGTTTTTATTAATTTTTAATATTTTATTATGAGGGTGTTTAGTAAATAAACAAACATATGGGGTATTTTTATTAATTTTCAAATCCTACATCGTAATACCCATCCAATTTTACTTTTTTCAAAATATTATTCTAAAAAGTATCAGAATAATGAACCAAACACACCCTTTTTTTTTTTTTTTTCTATTATCTCATATACATCGAAAAAAAATATCTTGATAATATTAATAAATTCAATGAATATACATTTTCTTTTGTAATTCTCTCATCAAATATTAAATTACGACAAGATTAGTTTGATAAATAAACTCGAAAAGTTAAATCAAAGGTTGAGAGGAAGCTTGTTATAAAAAATAAATGTGTAAAATATTTGTGCTTGCAAATAAATAACTTGTCACAATATGGTTTGGTTTTTATCAAATATATTCCCAATTTTGTTCATATTTGAAGCACTTGAGCATATAGTCAAATGTTTCACAATCAATCTCATTCAATAATCAAAACAATCATTTTATTAGTCCCATTATGCTATGGTGGGGAGTCATTTTTTTTGCCAAATCATCACGCAACATTTGAAATGATCTTTATCTTAATTAATATTAATCACACAAATTGTTTATACTCTTATATATAAACATTTAAAAAAAAAAATGACATGTATTTAGAAAATGAAAACGAGAAAATAAATTTAGTATTTTTAGTATTCGAGATTATACTCAAAACAATATTCTAAAACGAAACGTTATCGTAGAACATAAAAAAAACATTTAATTGATCTCTTCTTGTAGAAATGAGAAAACGAAATTTCCCATTTTTCAAAAACATTTTCTACTCATTTTTTTTTTTTTAAATGAAAACCTATAAACAATTAAGAGCATGATTGAAAAATGACACAAGCTAAATGTCACTTAAGCAACCATTTTGGGTACCTTTTCCACAAAAATCTTGGCCACAAATTGAATAAAGAATATGATAATCATGTAGAATTATTATTTTTAATTTATTCTAAATATTATTATTATTAAGTCATTTTCTGAAAGTTATGGCCAAATATGATGAATTCGTGGAGATAAAATAAAGTGAATTTATTGATAGCAAGTTAGAAAATAATAGCAACACAAAAGAAGTGTTCAACTAAGAACGTTCCCACATTGATAACAAGTTTGAACTACAATTATGGATAAATTTATTTACTATTGAGATTGTTAAGTTCGATCGTTACAACGATTCTTTTAAAATTATCAAAACCTTTAAACTGTTGTCAAAGATTCTCCCGTAAGTTTATCAAAAACTCTTTTTAGCGGTAGTTTTAAACAATTTTCAATATTTTTTTTAGTACCTTTGAGATTAAGATCTCTTAGAGATGGATAAAATTAATCTACCTAATTAATTATAAATATAATAAAATTTGTGCATAATATGATGATTTTAGAAGAAGAATTAAATTTTTTTTTTTTGTTTTGGTGGTTTTTTTTTTTCAATATTTGTGTAATTTGATGCTCAACTTAGACTTAGAGGCTCAATTATAAAGTGACAATGAAAGGAAAAGGATCAAGTAAGCTTTAAGATTATCAAACTTTAGTATAAACTAATCTTATCTTAAAATCAAAATTCCACACTTTAATGTACCCAATTGACTAAGTTTTTTCAATTCCACTTTCAATAACATATGGTTTGTGATGCCAAAAGATTATTTAACTTTTGGAAAAATTTATTTTAAAACAATTATATTATTTTTTAAAAGTGTTTTATTTTGTTTTTCACTTTCACAAATTTGTTATATATTAGTTATTCTCTAGTACGAACATCCACAAGTTTTTAACGTACGAATCAATGACTAACGATCAAACCACTTGTTTAACAAAATGCAAAAACCTAAACAAATGACTAATTATTGGGTTATATATATACTTCGATTATGAGTGTTTTAATAAAAATAAATTGTTATAAAATGATTTAATCAAAAGGTTAATTAAATTTAAATATATTGAGGAAGATTTTTTCTTTTGACAAGATCCAAACTTGAAGATCCCAAACTTAGATTTTAAATTAAGAAAATAACCATGCTTCTAAGTTTTTAAAATTAGAATATACTTGAAGCTTGAAACTAAGCTCAAATAAAATATTTTGATACTATTTAGAGGCACATGCCTACCATATGAATTATTAATGTATAATTAATTAGAAGGATTCCAATTTTTGTTGGTGAGATTCAATAAATTTTATAATTAATTAACTTTAATTAGTTTTATACTATGGTACAATAATTATTTGTTTACATGAAGCACAAATCACTATGTATTTAAATTGGTTTAAAATTAAAATATCCATCATATAATAAGCAATTTAGTTAATGTTGGCATTATATTATAATTATTATTACTATTTTTTTTTAATTCCATTTAAATAACACCACAAACAAATGTAGTTATAATAATATTTTGTAAATATATTTTTTCTGTTATTTATAATTTCAATAATATTATAATTATAAAATTAAGATTTAAACTAATTATAAATGAAAAATACTTTGCTTGCACAACTCTTCAATCATCCCTCCGTCCAACCACGTGCGTCGCCTGCTTCTCCTTCTGTCTGTCTCTCTCTGTTCGAATCACACTACAGACCAAAAACCAGAGAGAGAAAGAAGAAGCAGAAGAAGTTCTCTAATACAACAATTCAAAGCCTCTACTTCTTCACTTCTCTTTCTCTTTATTATGTAGCCCCCCAAAAAAAAAATCAAAAAAGTGAAAACAAATCAATGCACGCCTACAATCGACTGCCCAGCAGCGGCCACACCACCCCGTCACCGCCCGCCTCGCCGTTAAGGTCGCCACGTTACCGTCACGGCCGTTCCAAGGGGGGGCGTTTCACTCCCGTTGGTCCGCCGGGTCGCGGCAACTTGCCTCACCGGTTGGCTTGGCTTCTTTTGTCTGTTCTTCTTCGACGACAGGGTATCTTTTTATTCGCGCCGCTTATTTATATCTCCGGGATGCTGCTTTACATGGGAACGGTGTCGTTTGATGTCGTTCCGGTTATTAAACACCGGCCCGCGCCCGGTTCGCTTTATCGAAGTCCACAGCTTTATGCGAAGTTAAAGGCGGAGATGGATGCGGATAATTCCTCTGCTGATGCGGTGAGTTTTGGGTTTAAAGTTTGTGAATTGTGTGATTTGGGGATGTGGGTGTGATTTAGTTTAGTGATTTGAAGTGAATTTTGATGGATCATTGAGGGTTGAGATGTGGGCAACGTTGATTCTTTTTGTTTTGGATCTTAAGAGTTTAGTGGGTTTTGTGTTGTGTGTGATTAGATTTGAGGGGAGTTGATAGTGCATTTGCTTGTCATTGAATTTAAAGATTTGTTCTTGTTGTGTTTTATCAATGGAACTTCCCTTTTATTTAATGCTAACTGTTTTGAGGAGTAGTTTTAGCACACTTAATTAATCTTAGCAATTGGATTTTGGTTTTATATTGATCTCGAGTCTTTTATTTTGGAAAAAAAAAATCTTTAAATTGCTGCTTGTTGCTTCTGGTTGAAGAAGATGGATGGAGAATGTTATCTTTGTTGCTTCTGCTACAGTGAAAATTGTGACAATACTTATATGGATCTAAATGGGAGTGAAGCTATGCGATATGGGTATCTGAATTTACTTAGATAATTTATTAAGAAGAGTAACTTAGTGCTTGCATTTTAGTTTATATAGCTGGATACCGGCTCAAAAATGGAGGAACTAGGCTTTAAGGATGTGTTTGTCGGCAGTTTTGTGTTCTCTTTTCTCAAAAGCATGTTTTAAGAATGAGGATGCCAAAGAGTTATTTTTATTTTTATTTTTTCTGTGTTTATATGTCTCGTATAAAAGAAAAATACAAAGGGAAAATTATTGGCCTACATGATGTTCTTTTGTTGGAACAGTTGCGTAGTTAAGGTGTTTTTTCTTTATGCAATTGACTGTTGAGTTATCTCTAATGCACACGTTTCTGGAAGTATCCAGTTGGCACATGTTGGCTTGTATGTGTTGTATACAATAAGTTCTATGTCTTTGATCTATTCTTTTTCTTATTTGCCACCAATTACTGATTTGAGAGATTGATTATATTGTAGATATCAACTATATGGAAAACGTCCCATAAAGGTGGAGACTGGAAACCATGTATAAAAAAGTCTTCAGAAGGTATGTCTCATACTTGAACTTATTGCAAGTAAAGAAAATGAAGCTGTTCCAATTCATATTGAATTCCTGTCAAATTAATTATTGTGAGTTGTATTTTCATCTTAATTACAATGGGGCTTTAAGTTGATCTGGTTGCTGATGTTGCTTTCGGCAACTTACAGTCTGCTGGATTTGTTGTTGTTTGCTTCTATGCTTAATATAAGCTCATTTGTATGGAAGCATGTATATTGCTGTGGGTGATAGGATAAACTTTTTTTTGATTCCTATTTTTTTGTATGTTGTTCATATTTTAAGATGCAGTTCATGTTTTACTTGTTTTAGGTTTACCTGAATCAAATGGTTACATCTGTGTTGAGGCTAATGGTGGCTTAAATCAGCAGAGGATATCGGTTGGTTTTATTCCTTCTTTCTTTTTTCAATAAAACTTGCTAATTTTTTGGCTGTGGTGACTGAAGTCTTCTTGACATGTTTGTTCATTGTGGATATTTTGTAGATATGCAATGCAGTTGCTGTGGCAGGCTATCTTAATGCAACCCTTGTGATTCCCAGTTTTCATTATCATAGCATTTGGAGAGATCCTAGGTTTGTTGGCAAATTGTTATCTAATATTCATTTTGTTGGGCTTGGTCTTTGGGGTGAAGGGAAAGGAAATATAACTTTTTGTACTGAAATAGATTTTAGGATATTTTGCTACTATGACGTGATTACCTTGTTAGGCAACATTAACTGATAGCTGACAGTTCAATTTTAAGTTAGGCTCTTTTGTCCTCTTTTACTTTATTTTTGCAACCAAAAGGTCTTAGTACTATGTAATTGGGGGTGGTATAGTACCATTTCAGTTTCCATTAGTGTTTGTAATTAGTTATCTCGACCACGATACACATACACACACAAATATTTAGAAATATATATTTACATTTGTTGCAAGTATGACATTCAAAGTTTACTTTTCTGACTGACAAATATTAGCATTAAAAATCTACCCAAACTTTTCTTTTTGGGTATTAAGTGATTCTCTGTCTTTTCGTTTTATTATTATTTATTAAGGATGTCTTCTGTGATTGCTTGCTTGAAAATTTACTGGTGGTCACTTCTTAACACAAAGTAAAAAATGCACAAACTTAAATGTGAAATTATATTTTGTAGCTGCTCATTAAAGTTAAAAAAAAATAAAAATATTATGTTAATGCTTCTTTATCATTAGGTAATCTTTATATGATGTTTATCATTGGTCAAATTTTTGAGAGATTTCCGGTTGTCTTTTCCTGTGAACTAGCATATTGATTCAGAGCTTCCTACATATGAACTATAAATTGTGTAAAACTTTTTTTTTGTTGTTGTAAATGAGCAGTTAGAGTTGAATAAAGAATGTATAGTCATGAAGAGTGCAGAATATGTAGTTCATTATATTGTATTTTGATAATTCGTATGTGTTCAGGAGTGTTATATTTCACTGGTACCAAGTATTTCGTCTTTCAAGTGGACTAAATTAATGTGATGGTGCAATTTCTTTTTCCAGCAAATTCAGAGATATTTATGATGAAGAGTATTTTGTCAGTACCTTGCAAAATGATGTGCGGGTGGTTAATAAGATTCCTGAATACATAATGGAACGTTTTGGCCACAACATGAGCAATGTCTACAACTTCAGAATAAAAGCGTGGTCACCCATTCAGTACTATAAGGATGAAGTTCTCCCGAAGCTACTTGAAGAAAAGTGAGTGAGAACAATAAATTTTTGCAGTTCTTTCCCAATTTCAAATTGCTTACTCAAAAAGAATTGTAGTCATGGTAAATCTTAATGCTGAGAGATGGAAATTTCTAATCAACTAAGTTGTGTTCATAAACATATGTTTTCTAACCTGTCCTTTATCTTTTGGTGATAACTCATTATTGTTCTTGTATTCTACAAAATTGTCTTTTTGGGCAGTTTTTGGTGCTTGTCATATAACCAAGTGCTTGGTCAACTTGGTTTTAGCTGTGATAATTGTATGCTGAATTCAATGGGATTATTAGTGATTAGGTAATTTTTTTTTTTTTTTTTTTTTTTTAATTTGTTTGTTATTATTACAATAATTATGCAATACTTATGTGATTGATGTGGCACTCAATTCAACAAAGTCTTGACCCTACTTATTTGGGGTAGGAGGGCACGTTACATAAAATTTCTCTTTGACATTTGACTGCTTTGGGATCACTATTTTTATGGTCTGTTTTTTGAGATTTAATCCCTAACCTTTTCTCCCTTTGATGCCATGGTCCCTACCCTTCTGTTACAACTGCTTTGGCGTATTTATTTTTGGTAATTTTGATAAGCTTTGTGGTTAGTACTTGATTTATTACTTTGGGTTTTGCATGTCCATAATGTTTTGTTAACGTTCATGTTTTGATGCATGCTGGTGTCGTTGTCATGGCTTGACATTGGCATGAATCTACTGGTGTCATGATGCATACCATTTTTTATTATTTCTGATTCTTGGGCAGAGACAATGATATCATTTTGTAGATTTAAAGTATCTTTGTATCCTATGATGGAACAGGGTTATAAGGATCTCGCCTTTTGCAAATCGTTTGTCATTTGACGCTCCTTCAGCTGTCCAACGACTTCGATGCTTGGCAAATTATGAAGCTCTAAGGTTTTCAAGTCCTATATCAAATTTAGGTGATATATTGGTTGCTAGAATGAAAGAACGCAGTGTGAAGCATGGTGGCAAATACATTTCTGTGCATCTTCGCTTTGAGGAGGTTAGTCTTCATTATGGAACAAGTTTTGTACCATCACTACAGTTTATTGTGAGCATCAACTATGGGCTTATCATCAAAATCTTAGTTGCAAGTACATATTATGTTGTCACATGAGCAGGACATGGTTGCTTTCTCTTGCTGTGTATTTGATGGCGGGGAGAAAGAAAAAGAAGATATGAAAGAAGCAAGAGAAAGAGGTTGGAAAGGGAAATTTACAAGACCTGGTCGAGTTATACGCCCCGGAGCTATCAGGATTAATGGGAAATGTCCGCTTACTCCTTTAGAGGTATTACCTACTGGTTTTGTATTGTTTTGTTGTTATATAATATTGAAGGTTGCAGCCACAAATTTTGTTTTCAAGCTTCACATGTTATGTTCGCAAAAACATTGTGTATATATATATTTTTTTCAAGTCATTGTTTTAGTTTGCATAACACCTTTTTTACTACAATACTTTTTCAGAGTAAGATGCAAATATAATTGGCCATCAAATGCCTGCTTGACCATTGATATGATGATTTTTTTTTTTTCTTTTTTGTATTTTGCATGCAAAAGAATTTATAGAAGCCATATCTGTCTTATCTGCTGTATAATTTGAAAAAGTTACGTTGCTGCAGATGTGGAGGCACATGAAATTTGTTTGCTATGCTCATTGTCAAGCCATAGAAACAACTGAATGCTGGTTCAGTTGTTAATGCTATCTTCATTGGCTGTGACTGCTATAGATGATATGCCAGAAGTTCTTTTCTGGAAACTAGGACAATTGATAAGTTTGTTCCATTTTTTTCAAGGTGGGGTATGGGGTTGTCAGTTAAGGGCTAAAATGTTTCTTATGTTCATTAAAAAGTCTTGTTATGCATCTCAACTGTGAATTCACCAGTCAGCCTTATTGTACGTGCCAAAATATATCAATCAATATATAGAGGATCTGATTAGCTTTTGTGTCATTTACTTGTATATTATTTTTGTGTTTGTGTGTGCAGGTGTTTTCAGTTGAGTTTATTGTTTATTTCACATTTTTTTTATCTCATCAGGTTGGCTTGATGCTTAGGGGAATGGGATTTGATAAAAACACACATATTTATTTGGCTTCTGGAAAGATATACAATGCGGAGAGGACAATGGCCCCGTTATTGGAAATGTTTCCAAATTTGCTAACTAAAGAGATGCTGGCATCAGATGAGGAGCTTGCACCTTTTAAGGTATGAATGGTTTATGGTTTTATTTCCATTTTCTAAAATCTTTGAGGTGCGATTTAATGTCATTACTTCGGCTTGTGTTATTGCTTTCAGAACTATTCTTCCAGGATGGCTGCTATAGACTATACTGTTTGCCTCCATAGTGAGGTCTTTGTGACCACTCAGGGTGGAAACTTCCCTCATTTTCTTATGGGTCACAGAAGATTCTTGTTTGGCGGACACTCCAAGACAATCAGGCCAGACAAGCGAAAGTTAGCTATACTTTTCGATAATCCAAATATTGGGTATGCATTTGATCTTTTCTCATAACTTTTCTTTAGTTCAAATGACTGTTACCTTTTGCAATTTAAGGTATGAAACATTAGGAATGAGGCAAATTCATTCGAAATTCAAGTCCGGCAACCTACAGGAATACCTTTTTTTTATTTAATACTGATCATATTATTTATTGGTTGTTGAACCATGCCAGAACTGAAGCTCTGAAAGTTTCTATAGGAAAATAAAGGCATAGTAGCTGCTGGCAACAATTGATAATTGACGGTATATAAGCGCTAGATATTGCCTTAATTTTTCTTTCTTTCCTGTTTTAGATGGAAAAGTTTCAAACGGCAAATGCTGAGTATGCGGTCTCACAGTGATTCCAAGGGGTATGAACTGAAAAGACCGAATGACTCAACCTATACCTTTCCATGCCCAGATTGCATGTGCCGTACAAACAAATCGGACGATTCAAAATCATGAACTGCTACGTTTATTCGCTGAGAGAAAATTTTGATGGGTGAATTTTTTTATACCTGTAATTTTGTGAGCATATCCTTGCTGCTGACCCCCTATTCGTGTTGTATTCTTTCATTTTTTCCCCCTTTCCATTTCGGCAAGAGGGCATATACCCTTCAGTTTGGGAGCATTGACGATTCATTGGAGGTTACATTGATCTGATTATTTCCCGGGATCGCGTCGAAGATGAGTTGCATCTTTTTTGTATATGATGCCAGAGAAGAAGAGCATGAAACCAACAAGCTTACTTTCTGTTGGAGGAAATTCCCGGGGCGTTGATTAACCGAGCAATTTTTTCATATTGGCTTATTGCAGCTGCTGTATCTAACAAGCTGTGAAAAATGACACCAGATTCTTTCAGAACCCAGTGGTTTCGCCATGTTTGTAAATTTCTTGGAACTGGATTTGCTTGTGTAGAAACTTTAGAAACAGAAAAATATAGATTTGGTGTACATTTTTTTATTAGAAATCACTATCGGGGTATTGATTTTTGATTCTTTTGTGTATCATTTGCCTTCAATTGTTGACCCATTTTTTATACCATCTTTATTATTATTATTATTTTTAAACATTCATACGATTATCAAATAGTATCAAAAATCTTTCTAGTACTAGTATATGGTACTTTCAGTATGTAGACCAAGAAAAGCACATAGAATTAAAAGCATGACTATCATGTTTCTAAAGAAAAAAGTTAAAAAGAGTGTTTGTTTTATCTAAAAAAGTACTTTCCTAAAAAGTGCCTCTATCAGGGCTTTCTAACAAGGAACACGTGATATTTGTTATACCCAATCTCACAAATATTAGTACAATTAATAACTAAATACCTAGTTGATTAATTAGAAAGAAAAATACATAGATTCAGTTTTAAAGATTAATTTATATTTGGGTATCAATCATCTTGAATGAACCTTTCTCTTTCTCTTTTCTTCGAGTATGCAATTCAAAGTTAAAACAAGAGATTGAGAGAATGAATTTTTTAACAAACTGAAAATATTATTGATTTTTCTTCAAATAAAAATGTACATAAGCTTCTCTTTATATAAAGAAATTCGGATTTCAAATGAATTGAATCTGTAAAACAAAACAAAAGGTCTAATCAATCACCAACTAAAGGTGACTTGTCAAACCTACAAAGACTAATAAACTAATAAGAAAATAACATCTATCTCAAATATAATGACACTAGGGCCCACATGTCTCCCACGTGTCTTACAAAGATATAATTATTGCATTACATGTTTTACATATCAAAGTATAATTATTACAAACGACAATACACAACATCCAATATCTTCTTTTAATCTAGATCGTTGAATTATGTCGGCAAAATCCTAGATGTCCATGCATTATCTTCCGCTTGTTTGATACACGTCAACGTATTACGTGTTGGACATTTTCGGTTGTCCAAATCTTCATCCTCTAGATTTTTATCAATCTTTAAGTTATCCACTCTATAAGATCAATAAAATCCTTCAGAGTCTCATCTTCTTGGGCTTCCTAGTCATGGGCTAAGACCATTCTCAGAAGATCAATAGTACATTCCATTAAAGTCTGCTTTGATAGATGGGCTAAATCAAACTCTCTAGTAGCGTTCTTAATTGGGCTTAGTTATGTTTGAAGAGTATATCTTGGATTGTCGCATACTTGTCTAGTAAAACTACCACTATCTCAGTATGGATATGGACAATAGCATTTGCTTTAACAAGCTCTTCCCGCTTGGATTTAACCAGTAGCAGTTTTGCAATATGCAACCTGGTCCAATCTTCCTCTTCTTTCCTTTGAATTTCTTCTAGTGCATAAGATCCAATTCTTACCTTGTTATCTAACATAATTAGGTACCATGGTTCTCCTACAAGAAATTCTCATATCTGTACAGGTTGAACATTATATTTCTCTTGCAATAAGGAAGTAATCACGCAAGTGAAAGTGTCGACCTTTACATTTAATACACAGAGCGTTTGTTAACTGCGTCTGGCATATTCGGGTCCATCATTGCTTCCTATACATCAATTTCCATTGTATCGATCCATCCTCTATTCAAAAGGTTTATGCAATAACATTTTCTAAAGGTTTTCCATGGAATGTACAATTTCATAGCGCCATTAGGATAAACTGCTAATCATTGGACCCAATTTGCCAAGTCAGTTTTTTCTTAATTTCACTATTAGATCATTTAAATTCTCGAGTTTGAGATTATCATGTCAAACAAATGGCATTTTCTCATTACCTCAATTTTTTGAATTCCTGCTTCATAAAGCAAAGCAGTTCCTCTAAACTCCTCGTCTGCATAAAACAGTTTGTCAGCTTTCAGCCAAGCTATCCTTCTTGCTAACTTCTCTAAACACCTCTGCAGTTGTACTTCCCCTTGACTTGTAGCCAATGCGATTTTAATTTGGGTTTCCAAATCCTCCTAGAGTTTTTGACTAGCCGGAGTTAATCTTAAGCCCTCTGGAAAGCTAAACCTCTCACAAATATCCGCGACAATTAATCGCTTTTGTGGAGTGTATAACAAATATTATATGGGTGTAATGGTATCAGAGCCTTGGAAGATGGGGGGTATCTAGACCTGTTAACCTGTTGAAAGTTCTATAGCATGAATAATGGTTCAAATGATGAAGTCTGTGTAAACAAGACTTGTTTTCATCTGGATCATGGACTCAAGGGAAAATGTGAGATCGGTTTGTTAAATACTGCCATAGATAAGTTAGAGTTTTTGACCCAGAAGCTTGATAACTGAGACATGAGAGTAAATTATATGGTGTATCATATATTTGCTCTAAACGAAGAATTGACTCAGATCAGAAAACAGATTGAAAAGGTCAATTCTGCACTTTAAAAGGTCAAGACACTTGAACACATCCTAACTATTGTACTAAGCCAGTAAAATAGGAGATGTCCTTGGTTCTAAGTGACATTGAACAAGTGTGGCCTATTGAAGAATATAAGGAACAAGAGGTTAAACAGGTTGTTTTAGACCTCTGTAACGGAAACCTAAATATTTGAGAAGAGTATCTGACTTGGCTGGGAGTAAAGCGACTTTGGATGTTATCCAAAAGGCCTTTAGTCAAGGGTGCTCAAAGATTTTATGCTTTATCTGTCGAATTTCAACCATTGAAGTTGCCAAGTTGGAACTTCAGAATAAGTGGTTGGAAAAGGCTGAGGCGGTAATTCCTTATTGGTACGGTGAATCCCAACCAGAGTAAGATCCTAAACCATATAAAGAGTCAGACTTTGTAGCTAGCTTAAGGATTGATTCAGATTGACCATGGGTGGTCAAGAAGTTCTGGATCAGTTTGCGCCAAGTCTATAGGAAAAACATCCTGGATTGCCTCCAAGGTATGCCCAGTTCATGGCCAAAGAAACCCAAGGTGATTGGAAAAAGGCGGAAAAGCTTTTTATGAAATGAGTAAAGGAAGAAGACTTTGTTTGTAAAACGGATGGCAAATAGAAGGTTGATATTCTAGAAATTTCTACCTCTGATGTTGAAAGAATTAGCAGGTATTATGAGGAAGAAATAAAGAAACAAAAGAAAGAGGAAGAAACTAGAGGTTTGAAAATTACTCCAAGACCTAAATAGGCAGAGCTCGAAGAGCTAATCTCTAGATTCAGGGAATCTGAGTTTAAAGATGACACGCTTAAAATAATTCGTAATCTTTTAAATTCCTTCAAAGGATTCCTTAAGGAAATCTCCAAACCCGAACATAAAAAAACTTATCCCACAAAGATAAGGCTAGAGTTTGTACTTAGGGGAATACCTATAATGGTGAAGATACGGTCTAGTTGTAGTTTCCTAAACATCGATTGCGTCACAAATGTTACTGATGCAATTGAAGCATGGGAAACTGTTAACTGGGTTCATGTGCAAAATAAGGCTTTTGGACTCAGTGATACTTATAGATTTCTAAGATCCACTCTACAGGGAGCTGCAGGAAGCTTCTGGATAAGTTTAAAAGCTAGTACGGGTCTGTTAGATATTGTAAAGGACTTGAAGAATGCAGAGGCTATTTTTGCACTCTTCAAGGATATGCTCTGTCAAGAATTTAATGGGATAACCAAAACCAGTAGGAATCTTGTAGAGGTAGTTGCCTTAGAAGCTTTGATAAAACTTAGGCTTTGTGACATGTGTCTGTTTGAAAATTTTGTCTGCGAATATAGACGATATTTCTATCAGTTGCCTAGTGGCACACAAGAAGTCATGAAGAATACTTTCTCTGCTAAGCTTCCCTAAGGATGGGATAAGGCAGCAAACGAGGCGCTTAAGCTCCTAGTCGAAAAGAATCAGGTTGTTGATTCTTCGGGAGGACGGATAAAAGCTGTTAGACAACTCGTGAGAACAAGATGTTTGAACATCAAATTGGATAAAGAGGCCAAAAGACTTGAGTTCAATGAATCTTGTTGTCAAAACTTTGATGGAGTGCCAGGACAATATGGCTGTGAGTCGAGGAATTCGACTAAACGTCAAAGTTGGAAAAATCATATGAAACGGAAAGGATCATTTGGTAAAAAGAATTTTAAGCTGAAACGTTTCCGTAATATGGTAAAAAAACCTGTTACCAATAAACAAAATCTTCCATATCATGGAAGGTTTATTAGGCGAACAGGGAGGGGTAGACTCAATGCTAAGGAACATGGAGTGCATAAGTATTGTGCTACCTAGCCATCTGGTGAAAACGCAAAAGATTGTAATTGTTGTTGGATTTGTGGTGACAAAAATTATTTTGTGGATAAATGCCCTCATAAGGGAAAGAAGAAGGCAGCGATAGGATTTTTGGAAGTCAACGCTGAAAGCCAAATTTCTGAATTTGAGCCAGTTTGGGGATACGAAATTGATTCAGATGACGAGGTTTATGAATTAATTTCGGATTACTCTGAAGATTCGGATTCATAGGAGGATGACTCAAAAGATATGACTTTTGAGGAACAATCTTCAAATCTTCAACGTATAGGTATATTCATGCAAATGACTAGAAATCTTAATGAATATCCTAGGAATAGTGGAATTGGTGATGAGGATGATCTTATCCCAATTAGAAATGAAGATGAAAATCCTAACTTAGTAATTAGTTCGTCATCTAATTACGAGGATCACTCGGGTAACTCGGATAATTGGGTAATTCCGAGGTTAACACCTAGAGAAGTTTTCGAGAAACGCTCTAAGTGGTTATTTAAAGCTAAAGGATTGGAAGATGTACACAAAAAACCTGTTCATGTATCTTGGAATTGGTACTCTTGAACGATGAGTGGCTATGGAAGGTTAGAAATCTTGCCAAACGAGCAAATGGCAAGTATAATTATGTGCAACTTGGTGCTGTACAGATACGTGTACAAGGATTATTCCATGGAGGAATGAATGTGCCTGTTTAGGTTGCTTTGCTGAACAGACGATGGATTATGTTTGGAAAAGCTTTAGTATGTGGTTTTCACGCTAACCTAGCTTTGGGAGATGCCTACGGGACTGTTAAACTAGGACATATGGTTAGTCTGCAAGATCCAAATCTTAAACGGATTATGGTTCTTCGAATTCATACTTAAGGACTAGAAGACTTAATGGCTTCTAGTGACAGAATTGCAATCCAGTATAGGTTGATTTATCGGTTGATAAATTATGTTAATCCTATACAAATGAACTCCAGTGCAGAAACTGAGGTTCATGGCCCGTGACAGGATTCTATAATTCCAATTTGACCTATCGTAGTTAATGTTAAGGCTCTTATGTGGCCGAAACGATGGGTTTAAGAATATTCGACGAGGCCTAGCGTGGTGGAATTAAACCCAAATTACGGAATTCAGATCCAGGAACTTGATAATGAGGTTGAGGTTACTCTTCCTATGCCTAGAAACTCGGTGTCTTTGGAATGGAATAAGGAAATTTAACCTATGATATCGAGGAAAAATATACCGGAAACAGATGACACTACTAGTGATGCTGGGAGCAACAGTAGCAGAAAAATAGTTGGATATAAATTTGTACAAATTCCAGTATATGAAGACAAAACTCCAAGCACAAAAATGATGATGAGTTATGAAATGCATTGTTATGCGCTAGTTCAAGGAACTATTGAAACTTGCATTCGTGTTAAACTGTGTTTTCCAGAATATGAGGAATATACTCTAGATGTTCTTATAGACAAAGGAGCAACCAAATGTATTGCAAGAAAGCAATAGGCTCCGTTTGGTTCATTATTGGATAGTTTTTAGAATAATATTTTGAAAAAAGTTAAATTGGGTGCGTACTACGCTGTAGAATTTTGAAAATTAACAAAAATACTCCTTATGTTTATTTATTTACTAAACACCCCTATAATAACCCCCAACCCATTCATTAAATAAGGACAGTCGGTCACCACCATCGGAGGGTGGCCGGAGTCGCCGTATCGGCGCATGACTAGCTGGATCTTGCCGGTCGTGCACCGATATGGCTTTTTCTGACCAGATATGGCCGCATTTGGTCATCAACGATGGCCAAAGATACGGCTGTCGTTGATGGTCAACGACGGCCGACCATATCTTGGCCGTCATTGATGACTGTCTACGATCAAGGATCTGACCGTTGACGGCCAGATCCACCGTGGATCTGGTCGAAAAAGGTTAGATCAGCACACTATTGGCCAGATTCAGCCGGTAGTGTGCCATTACACCAGATTCCGGCCAGCTTTTGGTGGTGGTGATTGGAATCTGATAAATTTGGGTTGCTTGGGTGTTTTTGTCAATTTTTAAATTTTTTTGGGGTTTTTTAGTTAAATTAACAAATTTAGGGGGTTTAAAAGAAATTGAATAATTTAGAATTATATTTTGAAAATAGGTGAACCAAACACAAATTTTGTGTTAACTTTATTCCCAATATATGAACCAAATGAAGCCAATGTTTTCCAGAGGGACTTTGGAAATCATTGGAAAGACCAATCCTAAATACGGTTGCAGATGGAGGTTAAAGTATGATCACGAATGTGGTTGAAGATGTGGTTGTACTATTAAACGAGAAAAAATTTACTCTAAGGAAAGTCCTAATAGTGGATTACTTAGAAATAAATTTTATTCTCGGAAATAGCTTTCTGCGAGGGCAAGCAGAAGTTAGACCTTTTACTTAGGATAACAACCACATTATCCGTGGAGGTCATAAAATCCCTATTCTTGCTAAGCCTGAAGTTTCGAAAGTTAGAAACAGTTTTAGACCGGTGAAACTAAGGCAAGAAGTAGATCACATTGCTTTCCAAACTTTGGAAAAACGAAAATGGTGGTTGAAAGCTTTTGAAGCAGAAGGAATGGATGAGGCTTGTAATGTTTTCTTTCAGAGATTGTATCCTAGTCATCATATAAACCAGATCGCACGAGGTATATTGTAGGAGGTTGTTCCCTCTGGTGCATGCCTTGAGAGCACAGATAAATCAACAGATAAGGAGATAATTTTAAAGGTTGAAAGCAAGAGCCAAAAGAACTCTTTAAGGATTGAGGAACTTGTAAAATCCTTTAAAGAGGACCTTTCTCCATGATTTGATGATCAACCGCTAAAGCTATGGGAAATGAACGGTATATATGCTTCGCTTAAATTAAAAAAGGATGATGATATGATAATTACCAAATCCTATCTTTATACTCCTGATGCAGAGTAGGAATTTAGCAAGCAAATACCAAGATTGTTGGAAAAGCAATTAATACACACTAGTGAAAGCCCGCACTCTTCACCGACATTCATGGTTATGAATAGAGCTGAGCGGGAAAGAGGCAAGGCATGGATGGTTATCGATTATAGGCAATTAAATGATAAAACTACTGATGATGCCTATAAGATACCAAACAAATCAGCTTGTTTGAATAAAGCTAGATTTGGAAAAATCTTTTCAAAATTCGATCTAAAGTCAGGTTTCTGGAGATCAGAATGGAGGAACAAGCATTCCTTTGATGGCTTTCACCTGTCTGAAAGGATTGTTTGAATGGATGGTTCTACCTTTTGGGCTTAAGCAGGCACCATCAATATTCTAGAATATCAGGTCTTTGGAGACTTATATAACTTTTGTGTAGTCTATATTGATGATGTTCTGGTTTTTAGTAAGACCAAAGAAGAGCATGTAAATCATCTTAAACTGGTGGTCAAAAGGTTCCTTGATAATGGAATGATTCTATCTGAAAGAAAGGTAGAGTGGTTTAAGAATAAGGTGAAGTTCTTAGACATTGAGATAGGTGAATGAGATATTCAACTCCAAGAGCATATCTCAAAGAAGTTGCTGAAATTCCCAGATGTGCTGGAAGATAAGCACATGTTACAGCAATTTCTTGGATTAACTAATTATATGCGCAAGTACATTCCTAATCTCGCTAATGTAATCAATGGCTTGACGCTTAAGGTTAGTGATAAAGTGCCTTAGGTTTGGACACTTGAAGATACTAACTTTGTTAAACGGACCAAAGCCTTGACAAAACAATTAAAACCTTTAAAAGTCCCGGAAGATAAGGATGTGCTTATTATATAGAGTGATGTGTCCCACTTATACTGGGGAGGTGTGCTTAAGGCTAAGGGTACAGATAATATTAAACGGATTGTTCGATATGCGTCAGGGAAATTCTCTCCTGCTGAGATAAACTATCCTGTTCATGAAAAGGAAGTTTTAGCAACGAAAGAACATATTGACCGATTTCAATTGTTCGTAATCAATCAGGAATTTACTTAAGGACAGACTCTAAATATTTAAAAACTTTTATGAAAGTGTCTTTAAAGGATGACAAAGCTAGACTAATCAGATGGCAAATTTGGTTTGCAAATTATAGAATCAAATTTGAATATATTTCTGGTAAATCTAACTTGGTTGTTGACTTTTTGTCCAGACATTTCTCTGAAGAATTACAAGATAATGGTGGACAAAAAGGAAACTGGAAATTACTTCTCATGTTCCAAGTGTAAACAACGAGGACACTTGAGAAGGAATTATCCCTTGAGGATAACTTCGGCTACAAGGGTTATTACTAAAAGGGAGAAAACTGTGGATAAGCAGGTTACTGCAGTAAAGCAAGTTAAAGAAGGAAAGAGTCAAGACTATGACTCTGATACTTCAGAAAGAAGAAGGTACTTCTACGAAAGAAGTTACTTCTGAAAAGGAGGTTACTTCTAAGAAGGAAAAATAGAAAACTCAGAACAAAGCAATGTTTTGCTGGTCTTGTAAACAGGAAGTGTTAGAGTAGATGCCTAGAGCCAATCAATTATTGTAGAATTGATTATTTGTAATAATGTTCATTAATCAATAAAAGACATTTTATTCTATATCGCGTAAATCATTATTATTGCAATATGTATTGATATATGTCCTTAGGATGGTAGAACCGTGACGAGGGTATCAAGTGTTTCAAATCTTGATAGTGAGAACCCTATGAGCACATATAGTGGCCATTCTAGAAACATCCGTAGCCCCAGTATTATTCTGAAGTAAGGGCACAGATAATACGGTAAGGCTATCATAGTGTTGAACGATCCTGTCGAAAGGCAGTAACTGATCTCACTTGTCAAGGTTGTTTGGTGACAACCTGGTGCAACACATGGGTGCTTGCTATAGGCGATTACACCGCAACAAGTTCACTGGACTGACCCACCAGAGGATTTCATATGGATGGTAACCCCAGTGTCTATGGAAGAAATCCTCTAACGAATGGTGGTGCATGTGATCCTTAGACTTGAGATCACTGGAGTCCCTTGTGCACCGATTGGTGCAGTTTGACACTAGCCTAACGCAATTCTTTTCAGAGCTGTCAATACGGTGGTGATTGGCTGCATCAAGAAGTGTATCAAGACTATGGTGGATTGACAGAGGATTCATCACTCCCAGGTACAGGAGAAGTTATCTCACGACGCAATTCAGTATATGGCAATGACGTTAAAACTTGGCCACAGTGAGATTAAGTTGTTGCTCTGTTCGAATTATAATACAGGTCATTGGTCCAGAAACTGAATACATAATATCGAGAGTAACCGAAGGTTGACACTATTTCTATGCCTTCGCCTCGTCGAGATAACGTATGATGAAAGGATCGAATTGCACGGTAACCATATCATTGGCAGGTAGCTACTTTGCTGAATCCAAATCTAGCGGGTAGCCATGATGCCTTGCTAGGGGCCAATCTTGGTCTGTGTATTAGTGAGACGATTAATTGATGTTAATCGCGATACTATACACTGCCGATATGATGAGGAGCCTATGGGTCACACACATAGAAGACAATTTAAGATCCAAGAAGAAAGAAGGGCGTTTTCGTCTTTTAAAGTGAAAGGGTATTTTGGTAATTTCACAGTGAAATTAAATTTGCTGAGGTCGTAGCCTTTATTTAATTTGTTAGAAAAATTAAATAAGTGAAATTACGTTTAAATGTGTGTTCGCACATATTTAAATATATTATCATTATTGTTAAATGTTAATATATATTTAAATATATATATTAATTGATTTTAATTGAGATAATGATGGAAAAATAAAATATTAAATTGGGAGTGTTTGGCAGCATGGGGCATTTGGGTTAGAGCCCAAGCCTATTCCATATGGGATTAGGGCAAATTGATTAACTATAAAAAGAAAAATGTGTGTGTTAATTAATGTATTAATTGATTTCTTTTAAAAATTAAAACACACAGCAGCCCTCTCAATCACTCCCACGGCAGAAACATTCTTGGCCTAAAATCAATTTCAATTGATTTGCTTTCTTCTTAATCTTGAAGCCAAAGAGGATCTAGCAAATCCCTATTTGGTTCTTTTGAGATTGTCTTCGTGTGGACTACGCAGGTTCGATCCTACACTTGGATCGGTAGCAAAACATTTGTCGACAAATTTAGAGGAGCCTCCAACGTACATTTGTTTTCTTTAAACTCAGATTTATTTTTCTGCAGATTTTATTTAATATGAATTGTAAAATTATACCCTTGATCTTGGCTCATGTAAACGAACCCTTAATTATATTTTTTGTTTCCGCTGCGTATATGGGACTATTTACTAACAGGAAGGACACGAACAGGCTTATTGTCCACTGCCAAATACAAAAACTTCTGAGGATTAATCATCAGGCGCTGCAAGCGTGGTGATTCCAGACACTCCGCAAAAACAGTTAATTGATGTTGATATTTATGAGAGGTTTAGCTTTCCATAAGGCTCAAGATTAACTCCGGCTAGTCAAAAACTCTAGGAGAATTTGGAAACCCAAATTAGAATCGCATTGGCGACAGGTCAAAGGGAAGTACAACTGCAAAGGTGTTTAGAGAAGTTAGCAAGAAGGATAGCTTGGCTGGAAGCTGACAAACTGTTTTATGCAGACGAGGAGTTTAGAGGAACTGCTCTGCTTTATGAAGCAGGAATTCAAAAAACCAAGGTTATGAAAAAATGTCATTTGTTTGACATGATAGATCTCAAACTCGAGAATTTAAATGATCTAATAGTGAAATTAGGAAAAACTGACTTGGTAGATTTGGTCCAAGGATTAGCAGTTTATCCTAATGGCAATATGGAATTGTATGTTCCATGGAAAACCTTTAGAAAAGGTTATTGCAGAAACCTTTTGAATAGAGGATGGATCGATACAATGGAAATTGATGTACAAGAAGCAATGGTGGACCCGAATATGCCAGACGCGGTTAAACAAACGCTCTGTGTATTGAATAGAAATGTCGACACTCTCACTTGCATGATTACTTCCTCATTGCAAGAGAACTATAATGTCCAACCTATACAGATATGAGAATTTCTTTTAGGAGAACCATGGTACTGAATTATGTTAGATAACGAGGTAAGAATTGGATCTTATGCACTAGAAGAAATTCAAAGGAAAGAAGAGGAAGATTGGACCAGGTTGCATATTGTAAAACTGCCACTGGTTAAATCCAAGCGGGAAGAACTTGTTAAAGCAAATGCTACTGTCCATATCCATATCCATAATGGGATAGTGGTAGTTTTACCAGACAGGTATGCGACAATCCAAGATACACTCTTCAAACATAACCAACCCCAGTTAAGAACGCTACTAGAAGGGTTTGATTTAGCCCATCTATCAAAACAGGCTTGAATGGAAGGTACTATCTTTTGAGGATGGTTTTAGCCCACGACTAGGAAGCCCAAGAAGATGAGACTTTGAAAGATTTTATTGATCTCATAGAAGTGGATAACTTTAAAGATTGATAAAAATCTAGAGGATGGAGATTTGGACAACCGAAAATGTCCAATACGTAATAGGCTGACGTGTATCAAACAAGCGGAAGATAATGCGTGGACATCCATGATTTTGTCGACAGAATTCAACGATCTAGATTAAAAGAAGGTATTGGATATTGTGTATTGTTGTTTGTGATAATTATTTTTTGATATGTAAAACGTGTAATGTAATAATTATATCTTTGTAAGACACGTGGGAGACATGTAGACCCCAGTGTCATTATCTTTGAGATATATGTTATTTTCTTATTAGTTTAATAGTCTTTGTAGGTTTGACAAGTCACCTTTAATTGGTGATTGATTAGACCTTTTGTTTTGTTTTGTTTGTTTTGTTTTACGGATTCAATTCATTTGAAATCCGGATTTCTTTATATAAAGAGAACCTTATGTACATTAATATTTTCAGTTTGTGAAAAAATTCTTTCTTTCAATCTCTTGTTTTACCTTTGAATTGCATACTCGAAGCAAAGAGAAAGGTTCATTCAAAAGGATTGATGCCCATGTATGAATTAATCTTTAAAGCTGAATCTGTGTTGTTCTTTCCAATTGATCAACTAGGTGTTTAGTTATTAATTGTAATAATCAATTGCCCAAAGAGTAAACGACATATTCCCACACAAGGTTTGACGAAATCCCAAGTGAGTACCATTGGTTCCATTTATTCCAGATTCACACCCTTAAAGTAACAGTGTTATGAATTTTTAAGGTTTAGAAGGTGTAATTACCATAATGCCCTTAACCCTAAATTAATAAATTATGTTTTAACCTCTAAATTAGTAGAATTACAAAACTTACCAATTTATTTTCAAATTATATCAAAAACACCCTAAGTCACTATACACCCTCGTCAGAAACAGCATGATCTGGGCTGCTTCCGACGACGTTGAACCCCCTGGTCACCTCCATCACCTTCCCCGTAGTTCGTCATCCAAAACCCCTCTGGTTCCCAACTCATTTGCCCCTCCAATCGCTGGCACCGTTAGGCTTAGGGTTTCCGTGTTCTTCACCGAATTTTGGTCGATTCCGGCGGTGCAAATCCAATTGGATACCACCAATGCAACCACTGTCTCCAAATCTATAAAACCCCTATGTCCCTAGCAACCGTTTCGTCGTCATTCGCCGGCCGAGACTTCGTGTTCATCGACAGTTTTTTGTTGCCGTGGTCGGAGATCGGCGAGTGATGAGGGGTTGTGAATGGTATGGTTTTGTAGAGGGGAGGATGGGGGGTTCAAATGGTGGTGGCAAGGGTGATTTTGGGTGGAAGAATCGTCGAAAAAGAGCGAAAAACATCGGGAACGACGGCTGCTAATGTGCGTCGGAGAACTGTTAGAGGCGGTGGTCTGCTAACGTGCGCCGCCCATATAAAATGACCAATTTACCCTTTTACAGTTACATCAAACATTTTTTCATCACTTTAAGGGTGAGAATCTTGAATAAATGGAACCAATGGTACTAACTTGGGTTCCGTCAAACCTTGGGTGGGAATATCTCGTTTACTCTTGCCCAAATTATATTATTGAAATTAGTTGTAAAATAACGAATCGGGTCTCTGCAACACAGGAATATACTACTAATAAAATGAAATAAAATAAAATTTGTAGAACGAGAGACATGGACTTCAGTGCAAAATCTTATGTATAAGTGCATGATTATTAAATCAAAATTTAATATATTTGGATTTCACAATTTAAATTGTTAAAGAAAGTTAAGCTCCTGAAGTCATGATACAAATTTTACAGAATTTGGCTTATAATAATAATAATAAATCCAAATCCACCTCTTATATGAAAAATTATGAAATCCTTGAAATTATATAATTTTTTATAACGACAATCTACATTAAATTATGATTATATCATATTTGAAAATTTTATATATATACTATAATTTTGTTAAACAGATCGTTTTGATAATAATTTTTTTAACCATATTTAAATATTATTAGATTAACTCATTTAATTAATATTATTAAAAAATAATTAAGTGCGATCTTATATAATTAATTAGATAATTACTCCGCCTTATGAAATCACATATTTTAAAGTTAAAAAATTTGATTAAACTTTAATTTTTTAAGTTTTAGATAACAATAATTATTATATGTAATAAATTTAGTCACCAATATTCGCACGTGAGACTGATAAATACAGGCTTTTATAATAATTATATCAAAATTTATTATTAAGTATATAAATAATTAAATTTTTGATATAGGCTTTGATATATACAGCTCATTCAACCGAGTTAAATTCTCCACCTATTAAAGCCTAAATTGTATGATAAAATAATAATAACAATTTTTTTTTTTTTTTTTTTTTTTTTTTTACAAATGACAAAATAGAATTTGAACTGAATATGTAGTTGTGTACGTCTTTCGTTTGACCACAGATACAATGGGACTCATCGGAAAAATGAGTGCAGACAACCTTAACTTCTTCAACTCTCAAGGTTACATTTTCCCCTCCTTTTTCTCTTTAATTTCATTTATTCTCTTCTGGGTTGATGAGTTTTTTTGGCTTTCTTGCAGGTTATGTGGTGATAGAATCATTTGCTAATGTAATCAGAGAAAAAAGTTAATAATATTTTCAGTTTTGAAAAATTCTCTCGATCTCTTGTTTACTTTTAACTTGTACACTCGAGACAAGAAAAAAGTTTATTCAAGACGATTGATATCCAAGTATGAATTAATCTGTTAAACTGAATCTATGTATTTTTCTCTCCAATTAATTAACTAGGTTGTTTAGTTATTAATTGTAATAATATTTGTTAGACTGGATATAACAAATATATTGTGGGTGTTACTGCCCTTTCAAGGTTACTTCTACTTCAAAAGTTACTGCTAAAAAGGAGAAAACTGCGGATAAGCAGGTGGCTTCTTCGTCTAAGTAGGTCACTGCTGTAAAGCAGGTTGAAGGAAAGAATCGTGACTATGATTCTGATACTTCGGATAGAAGAAACCCGAAATTTCAATGATTGCAGGGTGAAACTTCTACGAAGGTAAATACTTCTGAAAAGAGAGTTAATTAATTGGAGAGAAAAATAAATAGATTCAGTTTAACAGATTAATTCATACCTGGATATCAATCGTCTTGAATAAACATTTTTCTTGTCTCGAGTGTACAAGTTAAAGTAAACAAGAGATCGAGAGAATTTTTCAAAACTAAAAATATTATTAACTTTTTTCTCTGATTACAAATATACAGCGCTTCTCTTTATATAGAGAAGTTCGGATTTCAAAAGACTTGAATCCGTAAGAAAAACAAAATATACAAAATAACATGTCAATCACAAAAGACATGTGATATGACTTTTGCCTAATAAAAAACTAACATTTATCTTAAAGAAAATAAAGAAAATGACATGGGGTCCACATGTTTCCCATGTTTTAAACAAAAGTTAATTATTACAATTTACACATGTTACATAGACCATACGACACAACACCCAAGGCTTGCTTTAAATTTGCTTCGTTAAATTTCGTCGGCAAAATCTTGGCTGTCCACGTATTGCTTCCGCTTGTTGGATACACGTCACCAATTCTTTGTTTCCAAAACTTGGAAAACAATGTGATCTTCTTCTTGCCTTAGTTTCACCGGTCTAAAACCGTTTCTAACTTTCGAGACTTCAGGCTTAGTAAGAATAGGGATTTTATGTCCTCCAAGGATAATGTGGTCGTTATCCTGAGTAAATGGCCTAACTTCTGCTTGACCTCGCAGAAATCTATTTCCGAGAATAAAATCTACCTCCAAGTAATCCACTACTAGGACTTCCCTTAGAGTGATTTTTTTCTCGTTTAACAGTATCACCACGTTTTCTACCACATCTGTGATCATACTTTGACCTCCATCTGCAGCCGTATTTAAAGAAGCGTTGTATATTTGTAATCAGAGAAAAAAGTTAATAATATTTTCAGTTTTGAAAAATTCTCTCGATCTCTTGTTTACTTTTAACTTGTACACTCGAGACAAGAAAAAGGTTTATTTAAGACGATTGATATCCAAGTATGAATTAATCTGTTAAACTAAATCTATGTATCGATCCATCCTTTAGTCAAAAGATCTCTACAGAAATCTTTTCTAAAGATTTTCCATGGAACGAACAATTCCATAGCTCCATTAGGATAAACCGCTAATCCTTGAACCACATCCGTCAAGTCAATTTTTCCCAATTTCACTATTAATTCATTCAAATTCTCGAGTTTGAGTGTTGACATGTCAAACGAATGACATTTTCTCATTACCTCAAGTTTTTGAATTCCTGCTTCGTAGAGTAAAGCAGTTCCCTTGAACTCCTCATCCTCATAAAACAGTTTGTCAGCTTCCAGCCAAGCTAACCTTCTTGCTAGCTTTAATCAACACAGGGCAGGCATTATAATAATAATAATAATCCACCCATTCAACATGAATTTTTGGATGCAAATACTATTCCACTCACCTGTATCCAATAGTGGATATAGAAATTTCTGTTAGGGTAGGCCAAAATAAAAACTAATTACACATTAATATTTTTGTTCATTAATATTTCTGTTATGGTGGATCAAAATCCAAAAAATGTACATATTAGTATTTTTTGTTTAAATTGAGGGTGGGTCATGTGCTGGATCCGCCCTGGTATTAGGCATGTTTTTATGGGAGGTATGACATAGGTCCCGAGATATTGAGGTGGTATGGATTCAGTGTTAGTACGGTTACGATAGTGGTATGGATTTGATTTTGGCATGATCATGATGTGTATGAGCTTTATATGAGTTTATATTGCATCCTGAAATGCATATATGTTTTCAAAACAAAGTTATTTTCGTATAAAATGTATTATCCACTCACTGGGCTCCCAACTCATTGTTTTATGTTCCCCAGGATTGTAGATCGGGTTTGTGCAGAGCATACTCTACGCTCTAGGTTAGCCATTGACGCATGATCATCAACATATTTTGTAAAATTTTAGTGTACTTTGATATTATGATTTTGTGATTAGATTTTCAGAACATTTATGTTTTAGAACTTTAATTTTATGTACTTCTGCTTTTAGAGAACGTTTCTTTAGTACTTTGATTTGTATTACTCTTCACTTATCCTTTATAAATAGATTTTTAAGGAAACGTTTTTGAAAATATTCATCCTCCTCTTGGGATCCATAGTCTCTTGGAGCACCTGAATCCGGTGGGATAGGGATTCCCAGAAAGGGGGTGTGACAGATTGGTAAACATTTTCGATTGTATCGTGATGATGAAAAGGCTGAGTATGTTGGACATCTGAGATCTAAATATCAATTACTGAAAAAAGTCTTTCAAGGAAGAAATGGAAAAACTATGGTATGTCTCTCTCACCTACATATCAAATAAGCCTTGCCTTCCCATGTCAGATATATATTTTATTTTATTTAACATGTTCGTATATTCGAGTTGCTAGGCTAAGAGTGAATCTAGTCTTTATCCTATTCTACTGTGTCAAGTTCTGAGGCATCTAATTAATGTTACCTCGTATTTATTCAAATGGCAAGCTGGTCGGTAGGGCATTTGACAGTGATTTACCAGATGAAGATGAGATCAGAAAATGAAAATATCTACCATTCGTAGCTAATAGCAGCAACTTCCACAAGAAAGTGCCACCTTAGACCATACTAAATTATTTGCAATACTGCACCCAATATAAGTTAGTAAATTTCGAATATGCAAGTAAATTTTCATAAATAACAAAACCTAATGTAATTCCCCAAGTAAATCACACTCCACTAATTTACAATAATACTACACTTAAACAACAAAAACAAAAATCACGCTTTAAAATATTTTAGATCCAAATGAATCTTCAATCTTTCGTTCCCTCTCCTTACATTCTCTCTTGAAGCAATGAATTCATCAAACTCGAACGAATCACACAACTCTTCTCTCACTAAATTTCACAAAAACCAACCAAAACCACATCAGATTTCCAACAATATCACCCATCTCAAAGATCAAAACCTAAAATTTCACATAGCACTCAAATTCTAGATCACCAAGCCCAACTAAAGAGATCTACCATACCTACCAAAACCAATCCCCAAATCCAAACAAAACCCACAACAACCAATAAAACAAAACACCAAAAAACCATTTCCAAGATCTATAGCTAATCCCCAAATGGGCACTCAAATCTGATGCAAAAAAAATAATTTTATGATAAAATTTGTAAAAAAGGAATCTTTTTTAACATACCCTTGAACATTCGTGAGGGTTTGGTTGAAGCTGGAATCCAGGGTTGAGGCAGAAATGGTGTCTCTTTCGGGATGATTTGGATTCTGATTTTGGTTTTGATTTTGTTGTTGTTGTTGTTGTTGTTCTTCTTCTTCTTCTTCTTTGGTGGTGTTGCTGTTTTGGTGATTAATGTTCATGATTGATGTTGTTGAGTGAAGGCCATGCTTTTTTCTTTATTTCATTTTCTCTCCTTTTTAAGTTTTTTCATGAATTTATTTCTAAATCATGTGATTAGGGTCTATGTTAGAGTCAAAACTAAGGTAAAAAATAGAGTTAATTTAATATAATATGTCACATTTATAATATTAAACACGTGAGATAAGAAAAAGAAATCATAATTTAAAAAAATATTTTATTAATTTTTTTATATCTAACTGATTTTGACATTCTTATATAAATTTATCATATTCATTTCCCATTATGTATATGGATTAAAATATATATTTTTTTATTTAGGACAAATTAAAAAAAAAAAATATTTATATATAAGTATTTAATTTAATATAGAAATTAAGACAGGTGTGTAGAAACTATCCTTAAAAATATATCAGCAGACAATTTTTCTTAAAAACTTTTCCCTTATTTTGTAAAAATAAAAGTGTATCCAAAATTTTAATCAAAACTCTTTTATTTAATTTTAAACCGTTTCATTGATGCTCCTTTTCAATAAATTTAAGATGTGAGAAAAATAAATAATTTTTCTTTATTATAGTTTTTTTTTTTTTCCCAATATTGTTCGTAATTACTCCATAATATTTTAAGGTTTATTACCCTGCCACCCTTAACTGGTTTAGCATGAAAACACTTTCCTATAGATTTTCAAAAACTAACACTCTCACCCCAAGCAACGTTTCCATTGGTTAAACTAATATTTTAAATAAAGACAGTTTAGAACAAATGATTAAAAGTTTAACAATAATGCTACAGATACCTGGATTGGGCACCGAATTCTTACACCGAATTACGTGTCATGTGACTCAGACTAGCCACATATCACATTAACAATTATTTTGTGAGTGAACGACCGTTAATCAACTATAGATGGTTGTTCGCTGTTATTGGACGGGAGTCCATTATATGTGGATGCCCGTCCATGCAAAATGAATGATGGACTCCCGTCCATGTTATATGGACGGGAGTTCATTTACCATGGACGGGTGTCCACCTATAATGGACTCCCATCCATAGTTTAAATTTAAAAAATTTGAAAACAAAAATCATGGACTCCCGTCCATATTCAATGTGGACGCCCGTCCATAGTTTAAATTAAAAACATATTTAAAACAAAAGTAATGGATGCCCGTCCTATATTATGGACAGGTATCCACCTTTAATGGATGCCCGTCCAAACTTTAAATTTAAAAAAAAAATTATAAACAAAATTTAGGGATGCCCGTTCATATTTTATGGACGGACATCCCTGAATAATGGATGGGCGTCCACATATAATGGACGCCCGTCCATACTTTAAATAAAAATACAAATAATAAAACATAATTTATGGACGACTGTCCATATGTTATGGACTGGCGTCCCTGAATAATGGACGCTCGTTCATACTTTAAATTAAAAAAAAAAATTATAAGACAAAATTCATGAACGCCCATCCATATTTTATGGACGGGCGTCCCTGATTAATGGATGGACGTCCTTATTAGATGGATGCTCATCCATTGTTTAATGAGTATTTGAAAATGGAATTTAGGTCAAATTAATTTGGGTCCCAAATTAATTTTAAAAAACAGCAAACCACTCTTCTTCTTTGCTCTTCTTCTTTGTCTTCATTCCTCATCTTTACTCTTCTTCTTCGTCTTCATTCCTCATCTTCGTTCTTCTTCTTCATCAATGTTCTCATCTGTCGCTCTTCTTCTTCGTTGAAGTTCTTCATCTACCGCTATTCTTCTTCAAGTTTCTTATCTGTCATTATTATTAGAAGTGTTTTAGTCTATTTGGTTTATGTTCATCACGTTTTATTGGTTTTGATTGATGATTGAGCTTGTTTTACAACATTCACTTCTTTGTCTTGGTTCCTCATCTGCCGCTCCAAGTCGTCAAAGCCATCTGCCATTTTTCAAGTAAGTGTTTTAGTTAATTTGGTTTGTGTTCATCATGTTTTATTGTGTTTGACTGATGATTGAGGTTGAGTGGCTAAGGTATGAAGTATTGGTTATGACAGTTGAAAGTGTTATGCAACGGAAACATAAACTAATGCTAGCTATTGAATATAATAATAACAAGTAGTAAAGCATAAATAAATAGCCAAAATTAAATGCAAAAATAAAGAATACCAGGAATTAACGAGGTTCGGTATTGAAACCTACGTCCTTGGGCGCTGCAAAAGAAAACTCCACTATCTCCAAAACATTACAAACTTTTGAGTAATACAACAAATACCCAAAACAAAGGGGAGATACAACAAAACTTACAAACTAAAGGGTCCTTAAAGAAAGAACCCTAAACAAAAGAAGTATAATGGAATTACAACTTGGGATGCCTAATAACGATGATTTGGGTCCTTATATATAGGCCTCAAAAGTTTCCCACTTTTCAATCCTAATCAATGTGGGACAAACTAACCTTTTTTGGCCTATTACATATAAGTCCCTAAACCTTTCTCCATTATCATTTCTACCCCATATGATTTTGCTAAAAGCCATTTTTCAACAGAAAGTAATTGATGAATGTGTTAATATTTCATCGAAGCCATCTGCCATTTTTGAGTTTGTATTTTTTGATGCAAAATTTTGAATGAATTACACTGAATAAATAATTGAAACCTGAATTTTTCTGATGATATGTAGTCTGTCTTACTTGGAAATTGGGTAGCACATTTCTGTTTGCATACATATCCCTTAAACCCTAATCTCTGTCGTTTTGGCACGAAGCATCATGGTAGCATTTAAAATCTGAATAGCCTATTGTTATCAGGAACATAAAGTTTTCCCATATAGAGTAATGTAAAATCTGAATGAGTAATCCTCCATCTCGTTCTTAGTAATGCTGAAATTTCTTATTTTTTGTTGATGCTTTTGGGAGTAAGTGTGTGAAGGAATCTCACTTTAGAAAAGAATTAGACTGATGAATTTGTGCTGAGGAATTTGTCTGATTGATGTGCATTAGGTCTTGGTGTATAAATTCCTACTCTTTTATGTATTTAATGAATGTTATTTAGAAATTTGAGTTGATTAACATGTTTGATTAAGAGGCTATATAAACTCTTATGACTCCACAACATATGAGTGGTAACCAGGGCATTATTGGTAACTTACTTAAGATACTTTAATTAGCATATTTGGAGGCAGCTAACACATAGGGTGGCATGCTCCACTTTGTTCACACAAGGAATACTACGTCTGGCCTCTTTATGCATAACAAAAGCACTTATGTTTTGGTGTTTTGCTTTTGTTTTTCATTTGCTTTTTAATTTTAAATTCAACGTATCCATTACGTTTTGATTATGATTATGACTATGCAATATCCATGCATAATTTATCATTAATCTTTTAATAAGTGGACGATGAAATGAATTGTAGTTTGAATTTTGAGATTGAAAAGTTGGTGAAGTTTAATGTATCTATGTTACTTGTAAAACAAAAACTTAGGTGGGAATTTTATCAAGGATAGAAGCAACAGCTTTTTAGCATGAAGTGAATTAGAATAGGAAATATTCTGGTTGATAGGTAAGCTTGATTTTTCGTATGCAGTTCAACATGTACATGATGATGGCTTATCTTATTAACCATCTAGGTAGCTAATAGAACAGTCTATAAAGAACATGGCAAAGCGATGAAGCTTAAGTGGTATGGTCTATATAGATTATCACCAAAATTGGCACAATTCGTGACTTATACCTAAAATTTCAAATGCTTATCAAAATCAGAATGCAATTCATTAGGGCCAAAATGTCCATAATAAAGGTTTGGTTAATTCACTCCATTTTTTGTAAGTTAGGAAACTTTACTTCAGACACAATATATTCTCAACAACATCAAATGTTTTGCCTGGGAACAAAGTTGTGGTATGATGTGAATTGAAACACTAAAAAACAAAGCCAAAAATTTATTGGAAATGAATTCAGAAAAATAAGTCAAAAAGCACTTTCAGGTGAATTTATAAGATCAATAACCTGGAGAGTGTACCTTTTTAGGTCGCTGAAGAGATGAAAGAATTTCAGCCTCATCAGCTATTCCAAATATCGTAGGAAGATCTGAGGTAGAAAAGATATTAGAGGAAAGTGATTTGTTGAGATTCACATCATCTGTTGGTAGACTAATAGTAAGGGATTGTTGAGTAGGCATAATTATTCCCAATGGCATTATCCTTTTTAAGGTACTGAATTCTGTTGAGATATTAATTGTCCTTGCTTTTGACTGGCCTGAATGAAAGCACAATTTGATCATATGATCAATCAGGCAGGCGAACAGATCAAACAAATTATTTCCACTATTTCCTTGGCTAAACCCCTTTCGAGCAGCTTGTATGATTTCTGCAGCTGCCTCCCACTTTAAGGAACTATGGATTTTGAAACTGCTGCCATAATCCATATGGCTTGTTGTGGGTACATGAAGGAATAATACACAAACCTGCATCTAAAGATGTCAGCCAACACCTACCATTTTAAAAATAATAACAGCAGCAAAAGAAGTATATTTAACTATGCATAAAAGTAACATTCAGACACTATGAGAAATGAAGGAATCTTTACCTACCATTCTTATTAACACTTTTGCATCTTTCAAACTTCTTTAGTTATGACTGATTATGATGATAAATTTTTTATGTATATAAGTTTTAGAAGAAAGCAGAAAATGGTAAGAGCAAAAAATACAACCATTCCTCATGAAGGCACATTGTCGTCTGGAATCCAATTTCAAGACTTGCGACATAAAAAACAATACGAGGAGGTGTCGAAAAGAGATATTTGCCTTGGAAGAAGTTTAGATTTAGGACTTATAACAAGTTTGGGTTTATTTGATAAAATGAATGGTTGGATTCATCATTTGAAATAGGACCAATTGGTGAGTATTAAATATGATGGATATAAGCATTTGATCTATGAGTTTTTTGGTAGTTTGGAAGTTGTGGAGACAGATACTGATGAGTTTCCGGCGCATACAATGTTTTTAGATTAAAGAATCAAAACTTTGTAGTGAGACCACAAGATTTAGCAACCTGGATAGAATTTGATTTCGAAGGTTTGGATAACGTATCTAGAATGTGGGATTCCAAACAAGCTTGGATTAATGTTTCTAGAATAGGGATTTACAATCCACATAGGTGTAAATCTACAAAGTTAAAGAATCCTGCTATGAAAGTATTTCATAGATATATGACTTACACATTTAATGGTAGGAAAGAGACAAATGGAAATGTGACAGTTAAGGATTTAATTTTCATGGAAGTAGCAATAACAGGGAGGCAAGTAAATTCAGCGAAGTTATTGATTAAGAAGTTGTGAGAGGTTCAAGCAGAAAAAAGAGAAATATGTTGGGGGATGCTTGTTACGTTAATATGTGAGAAGTTGGGTATTCAGATCACCCCTAATGATGAAGCAAATAAGATTAAGTTTTCTGCAAATAATTTGTTGGGGGATGTGACATTGTGTAAAATGGGTTTGATTAAAAAGAATATGACAGGAGAATGGTTTGTGATTATGGATAAAATGGAGGGAGATGCAATGGTTCAAGAAGGTGTCAGTGTCCCAGAATGGGTAAATGAAGGACAAGTCTATGTGCACAAAAGAAGAAGAAGAACGAGTATTGAACTTGAATCATCTCAGAATGTACAAGATATGTCTTTTCATACTTTAGACGAAATAGTAAGCAGATTTGAGCAGATCGAAAAGTTTCAAGATGAGCGTTTTTCACATATTGAAACAACAGGATCAATTGCAAAGTGATTTCAACTTGTCGCATCAAGAATAGAAGAAACGGTTGACATCCTTGGGGAACGCATGACAGAAATTTTCAGCATGATGAAGAACTTTTCAATAGTCTCCTCTTCCTCCAGTCAACCTTCACCCCCTGCACCATGATAAAGAATTTCTCAGTAGCCTTCTCCTTGTCAACATCCTTGGGGAACGCATTATGAATGTTAATTGTCATTATGTGTGGTTCAAATACTAAGCCTTATGTACGAAGATTATATTTGCCTTTTGTTTATAAATATGTTAATTGTTAAGATTGATTTCAGCGGATGTTCTTGATAAAGGTTGCCTTTTGTTTATACATATCTCAACTACTCTTTTGAATGCATATGTATATGTAATACTAGACATACCAAAAGACATCAAAATTCCATCTACAACCGGTTAACAAACAGTGTGATGATAATATATACTGAAAACATTCAGAATAAGTTACATTAAGGTCATTATCATGAATTCACAACCCTACAGCAGATAGCTTACTCATACACAACCAACGACCAAAATACTAAAAACAAAACAACTGAACAACATACAACTGAACTACATTCGTCAAAAATTAACCAAAGCGTGAATAATTTCTACCAAATACAATTATATAAGCCTCAACCTATCGACAACATCAAATCTCTTAGACTCCTGCCCAGTACAAAATTACTTTTTCTTGCGAGATTCTGAACCGGAACAATGGACAACTGTCAATGTCCAACAACCATAATTTAGCACACGTTATAGAAAACTTAAGCCAATTACAATTATACAACATACATAACACATACTTGGGTAGCAACAACATCATTTGACAACACTTGAGTTTCCGGTATACTTTTAACAATGTTGATGTAATCATGTGGGAGGGCATCGACCACGGAAGTAGAAGAAAGAAAGAAACTGTTCCTTTTCTCGCTCTATTAATAATCATTTTCCTAAAAAGTAGCATAACACATTAATAATCAAGTCAATATTATTATAAACTTCAAATAAGTAAATAATGTTTCAAAAACAAATATCATGTAAGAATAGGTGTATAACTCATACCAATTCTTTATTTTCGTAATTTTTTATTTTTAACCCTACGTACAATTTCTTCAACTTTCGATTGCTTTCTTCTACATGGAGGACGACATTTGCTACAAACTGCCTGTGGAATGATAATTAGATTATTCATCTTTACTACTCAAACTGGTTGTGGAAGAGATGTTTACTTTTCTACCAAGCCCTCCCTCACTGTCCTTTTGCTCCAACTTTTTTCTCATGTCAATCATAAATTCCATCAACATATTACAATCTTTTTCATTGTTTGATGCCATATCGGCTACTGTTAGCATTATATTAGACAACTTATCAAAACGTTGTCCTTCAACGTTGGTGCTCCACCTATTATAACTCACCTTAATTTTCGTATGGCATCTATTTATATTTTTCCTCCAACGCCATAAAATGTACTTTTCTGGAACGTGTGAAACCCTTTTATGAATCAACACAATAATGACATGTCTGCATAAAATCTCCTTGAACTCAAACAAATGGCAAGTACAACGAATATCACACAAACTTTCTTCAAAGTATACCGCAAAGGGAACATGACGACTACTATCTCCAAACCAAACATCTTCTAAAACTTGATACTCCTTGTATGAATCACACTTTTTCAAAAAAGATAATTCATAATAAATTTTCCCTACAATCTCTTCTTAAAACTCTTTAAACTTTGTAGTTGTGTATGCACTTTGAAATTGTTTCTCAATAGGGTAATTAATGATGCATGGTATCCAAGATTTGAAAGACCTAAAATCAGCCGCCCTTTCTTTTTCCACTTTATCTCGCAATACATTATCATATTGTTCCACAAATTATTTCAAAGTAGTTTTGGAATTTACATATCCATAAAAAAATACATGCATACTTTCACTACGTTGGGTAGTAGACATACCTGCCCAGAAAGTATCTTTAAGAAATGTAGGAACCCACCGTACTCTTTCTTTGTACAATCCACATAACCATTCATTCTCATAAAGGTTGTACACATCAACAAATTGGTTCCACCGTTCTTAGAACTCTTCAAGCGTACAATATTTTGTGACTTAAACTTTATAGTTTCATATTCCTTATACCCTTTTAACTTTTTAGGTAGTTTCTTCATTATATACCACAAAAACCACTTATATCTTGTACCAGGGAAACCAATCTCAATTGAATTTTGCATGGCCTTATCTTGATCAGTGATAATTCCATTAGGAGCAACATCTATGCATTCAAGCCAAGAACGAAATAGCCATACAAATGTCTCAGTGTCCTCATGGAAAATTAACCCACAACCTAACAATGTCGAATGTCCATGATGATCAACCCCCACAAAAGCAGCAAATGGCATATCATACTTGTTCATCAGATACATTGTGTCAAAGATAACAAAATCACCGAATTCTTTATATGAAGCCCTACATCTAGCATCAACCCATAGCACATTCTGTAATCGACTTTCTTAATCTACATCAATCATGTACCAGAAATTTGAATTATCCTTTTGCATTTTCATAAAATACTCGAGTACTGCCAAAGCATCTCCAACTCCAAGTCATAGCCTTCTCACTTTTTCAATGTAGTTTCTACAATCTTTTTGTAGAAATGTCAGATTGTCTACACCTCCTGCCTCAACTAAACATGATTGATAATTTTTACACAGTCTAATCCCAACCATATCATTAACTTCAAACCTCCTTTTCACATAAGGTTGTATCGTTCGGTTAACCTTGAAATATCTTCTTTTAGTCGGACTTGTAAGATCATAGTTATGTTCAAGTACAACTGATTTAATTTCCCATTTGCATTGACCATTCAAACCTGTACTAATCCGACTCTTACAATCTGTTTTGGCAACAGGTTGCTTTTTCAAGGTATTTCTGGATTTACATCTCTCCTTCCCAGAACAAGAACACACCACTATCACGTATTTCATCTCCCTATCATCGTCTTTCTTTGACGTACGTATCATTACTTCAAAACCCATTTTGTTACCATACCGTTTGTAATACTTCACCAGACTATCAATTGAATCAAACACTATTCCAATATGAGGCTCAACTTCTTCCTCTGCACATCATATATCTTCTAATTTATTATGTTCATTATCCTAATCATTTAATAGTTTTATAATGGACAAAATTAGAATGTACTAATACAAAACATCCTAAGAAACAATACGATACAACAAATTTAAAATTATATTAATGAAAAAGTAAAGGTTTCGAGCACAATTTACCTCAACATCATTAAAATGAGGCAAACTGAAATCTTCCATATTCCATAATTTTGTGCAAAACCAATACTAGTGTTTGCATTCACAAATATGATTCACAATAATCACCAACAAATATTTTGTATTAGTTATTTTCTATTGTAACATATATTCAATCCAAAATATAATACAAAACTAAATAAATGCATAAATTAAATAAAAAACTCTTTAAGTACCTCAACAAATCTTTCTAATCTGAATTTTTTTTGATCTCCCAAACTCCTTTTCCACCCTAAACGATTATTTCATGAAAAATTAGTGGCTTTCTTTCTTGTCACGGTAGTTGTTTGTTGGCTATTAAGGCTTATTGAGGAAGAAATCGGTTGTGGCTATCGAGGTAGAAACTGGTACAACACTAAATATAACACGCAGATGCGAAGAAAAGATGGGAACGACGAAGCCAGAGGAAATAGGTTTAAAATGAAGTTCTTTTTGTTTTTTTGTTTCTAGTAAAAATTTTGGCGTTTATTTTGGAGAAGCGTATTAGACAAGCTAATGATTTTTACAAATAGAAAAAAAAATCATGTAAATTAAAAAAAAAAACATTTTATTTGCGTATGGACGGGCATCCATTTTATATGGACGCCGGTCTGTATTATATGGACAGGCTTCCATTATGTAACGCCCCGCTTGAGGTACGTTGTTATTGTTTCCTCTTTCGCCCTTAATCGAGTTGGTTGTTGTTATATTTGTTTGTTTGAGTGTTATTTGATTGTTGCCCTGAATCTTGGTTGAAATAGAAGAATTTGAGTGTACCAGGCTTCGCCGGGGCGAAGAAGAATCTTCGCCGCGGCGAAGATGGGTTGAACCAAGGGTGAAACTCTCTGGACAGTTTCGCCGCGGCGACAAATGTTTCTTCGCCGCGGCGACAGGCCNTTGTTTTATTTATCTGGTCTAATTCATGGGAAGTAAGTGCTTCACATTTTAAAAGCCGGACCGTTTGTTGACCCAGTTAAGAGGCCGGTTCGCAGGTTGACCGGTCTAACCGATTGGACCGGTCGGTCTGACCGGTATATAACAGTACCATCTTTAAACAAATATATTAATTGTTATAAGTTTAAAAACCAGCAAATACATCCCTAAAAGTTACAATAAACCCCTCTTAAGTTTAAAATAAAGCAAATTGACCCTCAATTTTATTATTAATTATTTTTTCTCCCTCCCTATCACTTTCATCTTTCACTTTTTTTTCTCTCTCCATCACGCCATCACTCCCCATAAATTCTCTCTTTTTTTTCTCTCTCTCCCCATCACTCCCCGTCACTTTCTTCTTCTCCTTCTCTTTTTCTTCTTCCTCTTTCTTCTTCGTCTACTGTAATTTTTCTCTCCTCTTCTCTCTCTTCATCTCCTCTTTTCTTTCTTCTAATCTTCTTCTTACTCTTTCTCGTGTCTCTTCTTTTCTTTCTTCTTCCCTTCCCTTCCTTCTTCTTCTTTACCAGTAGATTTTAGTGTAAGTGTCGTGAAGAAGCATTGAAGATGAAAATAGAAGATAAAGAAACGATGCTAAAATTGGTTTAGGGATTAGGAGTATGAATTTTTTTGGATTAGACGAACCGTTTTAAGCTCCAGGCCGATTGGATCGATGGTTTTATACTATTTCGTCGGTCCATTACCGGTCCAAAATGGGTTAATTAATATTTTCGATTTTGTGTTAACCCGAACCGAAGTAAAGGCCAGCTCTCGGTGGAACCAGTCGAACCGGTTGGTCTGGTCCGGGTTTTAAAACAGAGCTTCATAGTGCTATTTGATGCGGACTTGCAGTAACTATCAAGGTGTGTTTGGTTTATGAATTGTTGTATTATCTCAAAACATAGATTACTGGTAAAGATTACTGGATATAAATTATTATTGTGTTTTGTTTGTCAGAGCTGTATAAATGATTAAGGTGTTTGATTGACAATAATTATATATTATTGATATATTATTTTACTAAAACGACCTTACGTATGTAAGATTATTGGATATCAATTATTAATTTGTTTGGTTGAAAAGTGTAAAATTCCGAGTAAACAACTCATCCTTGGACCTAGGCACAATATTTATCCGAATTATAGCTAAGTTACGAAATGAGAATGTAAATTACTATAATACATTGATTTTGTTTTGGCAATTAGTTTTTTCAGAAAAATGAAAACCATTATAAAGGGAAAAAATCCTGCAATCATCGCATCGTGACAGGCCAATCACCATCCAATATACACTTGCCACTTTTGGGTGGTTCTACCATATGGCCTAAGCAACCCCCACTCCCCTTTAGACAAAAGCAAGCAACTTGCTTGCACCCCCCTACACCCAGCAGTCCACGAACCAGTAGCACACCAACACCATGCACTAGCACATATCAGTGCGTGAAGGCTTTATATGAATTATGATGTATGTTAGGCCAATCAAATAGATAATCTTCTACTTAACTAAGAAAGTTTTAATACATGTCATGAGGTAACATAATCATTTTAAATAGACTTTCTTCTAACATTATAGCTCAAATAAGTTTAGAATGATGGGCTCATCAGCTTGTAAATACATCCTAAATTTTAATAATAAAGGCCAACTTGAGAGAATTGTGGTGTAACTGCCAACATTCTGCAACTCAATTTTTCATTTCAGGGTCTTCAATTCAATCTATTTAAGTTCGAGTTTGCAAACAAAGATAGCCGATGAAGTTGTAATGTGTAAGTAACTTAACAAGGCGATGGAGTTGCTTCTTGTTTCTGATTGACAGTATAATATTCAGGCACTTATCTGCTAGGACTGTTTCCTTATGAAGATGTCTTAGTTCAAGCCCCTTGTAAATTTTCACAACCTAAGACAAATTATAGAAATGTCTAGATAATAAGTTAGTGCAAAGTGGAACATTCCTTCTTGTCTTTGATAATTGATTAGGAAGTGGAAAGTGGAACATTCCTTCTTGTCTTTGATAATTGATTAGGAAGGGTTGGGATGTCTTTTATCAACTAGAAAAAGAAAAAGAAAAAAGAAAAAACTGAGACTTCATTTTATGTATACAAAATTGAGAAAAAGAGTCATTTGATGGACAGGAAAGAGGAAAGAAGCCTGTGTCTATGATTCATCACCTTTGGGTCATATCTGGAGTCCCACAACTAGGAATAATCACAAGTTAATCTGGATCTCATATTATGTTATGTCTATAAAAAATTGTTAAGTGAATCTCCTGGACTTTTGGGTTCAATGTGATCCTAATTTCTACATGCTTGTTATATAATTAAGTTTTATCTTGCTCTCTTTAACATTCTCACAATCCATTGCTTTTAAAATTAGATTGCTTCTATGCACTTGTTTATTACTTCTTTGCATCTTCGTGATAGGGAATCGGTCAATTTAGAAACCAAAATGCTGGTTCTCAATCTACTCAAAATGATGTTAATATTAAGGTGAACCAAGATGCAGAAACCTTAGCTCTTTCACATACTAAACGAAGAAAGTTGGAATAAAAAAATAAACAAAAAAATGGAAGGGGATGGAGAGTTTGTAATCGTTGTGAGTAGCTCTGACCTAATGAATTATTAAATTAAAAAAGTTATTGGAGTTTATGTTTTCTTTATTTTCTTAAACTCTGATGCGGAATTGATGAAATATGTTAGGTAAGCAAAGGTGGCTAATGATATCAATGGTATGATTGATTGTGCAAAGGTTGCTGACTTGGCACTGCTTCTCATAGATGGAAGTTACGGGTTTGAAATGGTGAGATTATTGCTGTTTAGTTTTCACTGTTGATTACTGCATGATGTTTCTTTGGGGAACCTTACTTTCTTCTTATTTGAGCTGACAGGATTGATATTGGTTTGATTGATCGGATGCTTTTGGGTATATGAATTAATTTTAACAATAGGATTCTTTTTGTATTATTATTTTTATTTAATTGGATGTTGTTAGTTTGAATTATTGATGATTTTGTATCAGAGTATTAAATGGTTATACACTGATCATTCCTTGATCAATTTGTCAATTGGCATGTTTGGTTTCATTATTTTATATTAAGACTTTCATTTGGCTTGCATCATTTTTGTTTATGGCGCTGCCCAGTTTTGTTTCGTTTTCCTGATATTTTTAACTTAATTTTATGTATTAGTTATCTATCATTTTATACTTTTCTGCTTGTATGGATTGATCAAGATTTCTTTTGTCCATCTGTAATTGAAAACAATTTTGAGTTTCTCTATCTTTTCTGTTCATTGCAGGAAAGCTTTGAATTTCTTTACTTAATGTAAACTCATGGAACGCCCAGGGTTATGGGAGTTCTTACTCACCTTGATACGTTCAAGGATGTGAAGAAGTTGAGAAAAAAAAAGCAGCGTCTCAAACATCGTCTCTGGACAGAAATATATGACGGAGCAAAGTTGTTTTATTTATCTGGTCTAATTCATGGGAAGTAAGTGCTTCACATTTTAAAAGCCGGACCGTTTGTTGACCCAGTTAAGAGGCCGGTTCGCAGGTTGACCGGTCTAACCGATTGGACCGGTCGGTCTGACCGGTATATAACAGTACCATCTTTAAACAAATATATTAATTGTTATAAGTTTAAAAACCAGCAAATACATCCCTAAAAGTTACAATAAACCCCTCTTAAGTTTAAAATAAAGCAAATTGACCCTCAATTTTATTATTAATTATTTTTTCTCCCTCCCTATCACTTTCATCTTTCACTTTTTTTTCTCTCTCCATCACGCCATCACTCCCCATAAATTCTCTCTTTTTTTTCTCTCTCTCCCCATCACTCCCCGTCACTTTCTTCTTCTCCTTCTCTTTTTCTTCTTCCTCTTTCTTCTTCGTCTACTGTAATTTTTCTCTCCTCTTCTCTCTCTTCATCTCCTCTTTTCTTTCTTCTAATCTTCTTCTTACTCTTTCTCGTGTCTCTTCTTTTCTTTCTTCTTCCCTTCCCTTCCTTCTTCTTCTTTACCAGTAGATTTTAGTGTAAGTGTCGTGAAGAAGCATTGAAGATGAAAATAGAAGATAAAGAAACGATGCTAAAATTGGTTTAGGGATTAGGAGTATGAATTTTTTTGGATTAGACGAACCGTTTTAAGCTCCAGGCCGATTGGATCGATGGTTTTATACTATTTCGTCGGTCCATTACCGGTCCAAAATGGGTTAATTAATATTTTCGATTTTGTGTTAACCCGAACCGAAGTAAAGGCCAGCTCTCGGTGGAACCAGTCGAACCGGTTGGTCTGGTCCGGGTTTTAAAACAGAGCTTCATAGTGCTATTTGATGCGGACTTGCAGTAACTATCAAGGTGTGTTTGGTTTATGAATTGTTGTATTATCTCAAAACATAGATTACTGGTAAAGATTACTGGATATAAGAATTACTTGGGGGGGGGGGGGGGGGGGGGATACTAGAATATTATTGTGTTTTGTTTGTCAAAGCTGTATAAATGATAAGGTTTTGATTGCTAATATTATATATTATTGATATATATTTTACTAAAACCCTTACGTAGTAGAATTGTGGTATCCAATTATTAATTGTTTGGTTAAAAGTGTAAAATTCCGAGTAAACAACTCATCCTTGGACCTAGGCACATATTATATCCGAATTATAGCTAAGTTAGTAAATGAATGTAAATTACTATAATACATTGATTTTTTTGGCAATTGTTTTTTCAAAAAATGAAAACCATTATCAAGGGAAAAAATCCTGCATCATCGCATCGTGACAGGCCAATCACCATCAATATACACTTGCCACTTTTGGGTGGTTCTACCATATGGCCTAGCAACCCCCCACTCCCCTTAGACAAAAGCAAGCAACTGCTTGCACCCCCCTACAACCCAGCAGTCCACGAACCGTAGCACACCAACACCATGCACTAGCACATATCAACATTCACCGCCTATCAGACTTTGCCCTTGGCACACAACCAAATTCTGCATGCCGGAGCTACGCATAAAACTTAACAACGCCATCCTCATTTAACAAGAAACAAATGGAACTAAAACTGCAAATATGCATATATGCGCTTCGTTCCCCCAAAACAACTCGGCTAATCGGTCTGCACAATCGAAAAGCCTTACATTAGCATGGCAAAATTATTGCTGGAGGCGACGCGCTGCACAATATAATTACAGTCTATCTGTTGATAGCCCGTGCCGTTCTGCTGCTGATATACCTACCAACTCCTTGGCTTAAAGCAAAATAAATACAGCTTGGCCTGAATAAATATAGTCTCACGGCATGCCATCCTCATCGTTGCGACTCCCATGGGCACTTTGCATTAAAAAATGGCGAGGGGCAAGGCTCAAATGGGCCCAATGAGGCGCTCATCCAAGACACTAACCAAGAATATTAAGCTCTGTCTACTTGCAGCTATATTACAATATAGTCGCCGGCTATCACACATTCACCAAGTTAGAGCTGAGTCCTGCACCAATGATCATGTAGCGCATTACCGGCATAAGTTGTCAACCTACTAATCGACGATGATGCATCAATGGATCTACGAACTTTTACACTGAGGTTTCACATATATTGCGCATCGAAAAATTCAAGTTCTGCCAAGAGGTTGATGCAAATGAAATGTTATTTTAATAGAAATCATAAGTTTTCGGAACGACATATTATTTACACTCTGAATTCAGAACAACCGACTGACAGGTTTCGGGCTGTATTTAATGAAATTATTTAGTCTATTTGTTAACATTTTACATAATATATAACACCATTACATATCTCTCATTTTGCCGAAGTTTGATTGTTGTTGATCCCAGCCTCTTTGGGTGCAAACAGTTTTGTACATGGCAGTGTAGAAGACATGTTAAAGACTATACAATAATTGTCCTGTATATCACTACGTAACAGTTGATAGCACAAATGTCAAGAACAAACTTACTCTACGGCGAGTCACTGAAGGATTGAAATTCATCCATACCGAACCAGTCCTCCTTCATCTATGTTAAGAAAAATAGAATAAACGAGTTAGAAAATAAATTAAAAAACCAACTGCATGTGTACTTTGCACATTGCAATAAACAAATGTCAGTATTTTCCCAGTGTTTTTGCACTTACAAAGTAAGGGTACCCTTCAATTATGGAAAAAAAATGATACCACAAACTTCAGTATATAGTAAAGGACAAAATACCCACAATCCATTTGGTTTCTCTACTGGGGGAACCTACTTTCAATTGGAGTCATTAACTCAGTCAACGTATGGCTATATGGTAATACATAACGGAAATTTCAGTTTAGTTTAAGGCCATAGTAATGACCTTTGGCAGTAGGAGAGGTATTTCTGCAAGCCTGTCCATCTTCTTTTTCATTTTTTGATTTTCATAAACATCGCAGACAAACCTGTCAAGCAGGTTGGGAAATGTAAATTGCTCAAAACAACTTAAACTGCTTAATTTTGATAGACATGGACTTGGACCAGAAAGGGGTTTAGGTTTTAGGAGATTTTACTTTCTTATCAAGGGTTCAAACCTCATAGGGTCTACCGATCTAGGGGAATCCAACAATAACATGCAACTGATGTTGGGTTCTGAACACGTTTTTTGCCGAAAGTTGCATAAGATCAGCAAACTCCAATGACCCCTGCCCATATAGAAACTCAATGTGTTAGCATCATCTAAATACAAAAGTCACAAGGAGACATGTAAATACAGTGCACATTACCTACCCAGAGTACAATGGGAATGAATACATATTTCTTCTATAGTATATCCTCCTTTTGAATTCATCTCAGCACCTTCCGCCTATGTGGTCGTTGTGAGTACAAATAAAACCACATGGAATCAAGGCACTTGAAATCTGACATGTTAACATCTGCCCAACCTTTCCCCAATTTCCTGTCATAACCCAATGTATAAACACATGTAAAAAAGTGCATCAGATCAACAAGTTTTGGATGAAGAAGAGAAGCATACCCCAGGTGTAGGTCGAACATACTACTATTCAACATTCCATGCTTTCTATTGGTGGCAATGCGCTGACTCGCACGTCATGGAGGTTTAAAACCTATTAAGCAAATACAAGGTGTTAACACTTTAGCAACAATTTAATAGGGCAATTTAAGAATCTAAGTTACTTGTACCGTTGCCTTCGTAAGTTCTCTCAGTGCACATCGAGTGTTTGACTTTTGCAACTCCATCCATTCCCCGGGGGGGAGTCTTTGCTTGCATAAACTATGTTGCTGCAATTCTCTCTGAAATTGTACAAAAAACAACACAATTAGTCAATTTCAGTTCTTCGTGATGGGTGTTATGAAATAATAGTCCAAAGTTATTTCCATTATACCTTGCATCTCTTGAATAACTATTGGTGCACAGGACTATTCGCTATCATTAATAAAGTACTAACAACATAAATATGAGATATGCAACTGCACTAACGTCAATCACACATGAACACCATTTCCATACATTAACTTAGATAAGCTGGGTTTACAAAAACAAGTTAGTTACATAGCAAAATATACCCCCTGCAAGGTACGGTTAAGTGCAAAGACAATGCACTACCACGGGCAAGCTAATTGGAAATACATCCACCATTCTTACAATGCAAAATACACAGCATCCCCCCAATATAGCCAAAAACTACCATATTCATGCAATGGATAACACTAACTTAGACAACCTAGTTCGTTAAAATAAGACATCATTGCAAAAATTAAAATAAACTAACTTTAATTTAATCTAAATGATCAAACGATGGATGATACACATTACTTTCAGATAGTTGCTTCCTCACATACTCCCGCCTAACATCCATTGGCAACCCAAAGAAAAACTCCATTTTATGGGGTTCCTTGGTGATTGCCTCGCCAGCGTCCAACACTAATCCAATGTAAACCCATCCAATTCAAAAATAGCATTGAACAACATACCCCTCCCATCCTTCTCCAAAGACTCTCGTTTGAAAAACAAGAAAATGTCCTTCATTTCTTCATGGGATCCTTCAACAGCTTTGTCGAACACGCCCATTTGTTCCATGAAACTGTCTAGGCTCTCATCCCTTGCCTTCCTCTTGCTGTTACGGTTGCCCTTCTACTACGGTAGTAATGGCTGTCTGGCATGTAGATGCAACCACATCTTCCTTCATTGGGACATTACTATGGCCTTCCACCTCTACCTCGACATCGACATTCATGCCATCGCCATGGATGTCAGAGGTATCTTTCTCCAATTCCTTAACCATATTAGCGAGAGTCTCAACATTCATGCCTAATATGGGCAATATGGTTGGAGAGGGCTGGTGAGGAAGGGATTGCGCAAGTGATGGGAATTGGTGGAGAGGCATATGGGAAATGGGTTGGGTGAGTGGTGGGCCGGATAGGAAAGTAGGAGAAGATGGGCCATGTTGTGGGGTTGGACGAGAGTGGATAAGAATTCATTAATCGAGGTAGGAGCTTCCCGAGAAACAATAGGGGAGAGTTGTTGAAAAGGAAATAAAGTCTCCTCAAATTTAACATGGCAGGACACAAAGGTTTTATTAGTGTGTGGGTCAAAACAATAAAAAGAGTGATGAGCAATGGAATAATTGAGATATATGTAAGGATGAGATTTAGGCTCTAATTTGTGAGTAGTGTAGGGATGAAGCCAGGGATAACAGAGGCAACCAAAAACATGAAGAGAAGCATAATTAGGATGGTGATGGAACAATTTGTGAAAGGGAGTGTCAAAAGCGATAGTGGGTGAGGGCATGCGGTTAATGAGATAAGTAGCGGCCTGGAAAGCAAAAGACCAAAAACGAAGAGGGATAGAAGTGTGGTGAAGAAGGGTGAGACCGGTTTCAATAATATGATGATGTTTTCATTCAGAGGAGCTAACATGTTTGGGAGTGTAAGGAGCTGATGTGAGATGTTGAATGTCATATTTAGCAAGTATGTGTGCTAAGGATTGATATTCATCACCTCCATCAGTGTAAACCGTCTTAATGATAGTTTGAAAAAAAAAATTCAATTAAGGTTTTAAGTTGCTCAAAAATAGCAAAAACTTCATATTTGACTTTAATGAGATAAAACCAAGTATATTTCATAAACTAGTCAATAAAGATGACATAATAACGGCATTTATCAATAGAAATAATTGGTGATGGACCCTAAACATCTGAATAAATAACCTGAGAAGGTTCACGACAATGAATAGAAGAAATCTTAAAGGATAATTTGTGACTTTTATTACAAGCACAGGAGACGCAATGAAATCTAGAGGTGGAAGAGTCATGACAAGGGATTTGTTGGCTTGCGAGAAGCTTTTGCTGAATGGGAAGAGAGGGATGACGAAGGCGTTGATGCCACAAGTAAGATGTCATGGTGAGATGAGCAGAAGGTGGAGTTGGAGTTGATGTCGGCCATTCGTATAGATTGTTCCTATTTGAAGCTTTTACTCATAAAACTCGCTTAGCACTATTATGGTCATGTGCTCATCCTTTTCATGAACTTTTTTTAGAGAAACTCTTAACTCTCATAAGAAGCGACACCACCTCTAAATTCATATATGTGAAGTTCTTCCAATATTTTTGTTACATTTAAAATATTTGTCACACATAAATTGAACTTCATTAAGAGTTTTGAACTCAACCCTTAATTGTAACAACCAACACTAATCATCTAACATAAATAAGGCCTTACAAATTTTAATGTTGTAAACACTCCACTTATCATTGACTTGTTTGTACCTTTTTAAACTATTAGTCATTTTCTAGAATTAAGTTGGGTTGTCATCATTGGTGGATCTCTTAATTCAAGAGTTTTAGCCCCATCTCTGTAGATGTAAACTTTACCAATTCTCTTGAAAGAGGTTTGGTTGGATCAATCAAGTTTTCACTTAATCTTACATATAAGATAACAATAATTCCACTTTGAATTAACTCTCACATATTCATGTCTAAGACTGATATGTCTTGACTTTTCATTATACACTTTACTGTATACATGAGCCAAAGTGGTTTGACTATCACAATGTATCGATATAGCAGATATATGTGTTGAAATAAATGAGATTTCTAAAAGAAGATTCTTAAGCCACTCAGCTTTGTTTCCTGTCGCTGATAAAGCAGTAAATTTCGCTTCCATGGTTGAGTGTGTGATGCAAAGTTTGTTTCTTTGATCCCTAAGAAACCGCACCACTACCAATAGTAAACACCAAATCTGTAGTAGATTTATTATCTCCTACTCTTGATATCTAGCTAGTAAATGTATATTCTTCAAGTACAACAGGAAATTTTGAATATGGGAGACTTAGCCGGGGCAGTTTATTAAAAGGTCATCTGAAGTTTGAATTTAATTAAAAGGCTATTAAGTTTTAAAGTTTTAACTAAATAGTCATATTATTGATTAAGGGCAATTAAACTTGATTAGTGCTTAATTAGGATTAAAGAAGTATTATGTAATCTTTTAAAAATTATAATATATTCCCAAAAACCCGAAATTCTTGCAAACAAACCCAAACACCTTCTTCTTCCTCCCGCCATTAACGCATCTTCACCTTGGTTGTTGTTTCTTCTTAGCTTCGTCTGCATCTTCTTCTTCGTCTGCATCTTCTTATTCGTCTACATCTTCTTCTTCCTCCTTCCTCTACATCTTCTTCTTCCTCATTCCTCTATATCTTCTTGTTCCTTCGCCATTAACACTTTCTTCTTCCTCCACCATTAACATTTCTCCGCCAAAGATCCCCCTCCTCCTCCTCCTGACATTTCGTGTAAGCATGTGTATCTCCTCTTTACATTTTATATTTAGATTTACAAAAATTTAATAATGGATGGGGTTTGGGTTATGATTTTGATTTAGTTGTTTAGGTTGTTGGGTTGTGTTTGATGTAATGCAAGTTGAAAGGAGTGAAATTTGTTGAAAATTTGTTCTGGGTATGATGGATCGATTGTAGGTGGAGATCACTAAAAATGTGTTCTGGGTACGATGGATCGCTTAAGCGATCTGGTAGGTCTGGTAATGCAGCAGATAGATCGCTTAAGCGATCAGGTATGTGGCATAGGATCGCTTAAGCGATCTGGTAAAAGTCTAGTGTATAGGGGTAGATCGCTTAAGCAATCAGTAAATGGCATAAGATCACTTAAGCGATCATGGTTATTTATACTCGATCGCTTAAGCGACGATCAAGTTATCGCTTAAGCGATCCAGTATAAATTACGATGATCGCTTAAGCGATATAGCAGACCATATAAGCGACTGTGCATATTCTTTTTAAAATATTTGAACCCTTAGTATAGCATTTAAGAATATTTTTTTTCTTGCATTACAGGTAGTTGGCTATTATCACACATGGGAAAAGTTGTTTTGGGTGTTGAATATTTTGGTGAGTGGGTGGAGGAAGAAAGTAGGTGGAAGTGGATTGGGAAGAGCAAAGAAGTTATACCAATTGTTGTGAGCACAGAGGTTAGTTTTGATGAGTTGATTGATGAAATAATTAGAAGAGGTAATTTGAGTTGCTCGCGTAGTGATCTAAGTGTGAAGTATGTTTTAAGACAGAGTTCCTGAACATTATAAGTTACTTACTATATTAAAGTCGGATGAAAGGGTGAAGTTATATATGATTGATGTGGCCGATAATGGTTCGAGGCCTATTTTAAGGGTTTCTTTTGTAGAAAAACCGTTGGAGTTGGTTCAAAGGAAGGGGATAACGAGGAAGTAGGCGAAGATTTGCCTAGTTTTAATTTGAACTACGAGGCCATTGATTTGTTAGTTGAAAAATCAAGAGTAGACGGTGAATTGGGTGGTGAGGAGGAGACTGTAGAAGAGGTTGGTGATGGGGGGTAGAATGAAAGTTGAGGAGGAGGACCCCGTACATGTTCCCACAGATGTAGAGATTCATTTAAATATAGATTATGCAGAAGGCGTAGATTATGAGGAAGAGAACACTATGGTCGTTATGTAGGGTCAGAGGGGGCAATTGGAGGTAGTAGTGAATCAGCTCATGTTTTTACGGATGGATCGGAGTTGGTGTAGGGTATTTATTGACAACAAAGAGGAAGTGGTGAGGAAGCTAAACTTGTTGCCGTGAGAGGTAATTTTGAGTTCATCACCAAAAAATCAAATTCATTGGCTGTGACGGTTGCATGTCATGACCAAAAGTGCAAGTGGCGGGTTTATTGTAGAAGGTTGGCAGAGTCGGAAAAATTTATTCTTAGCACATACCCGGAGCAACATGTGATTTGGGACATATTTCAATGAGCACGACAAGCGTCTGCTAATGTTATTAGACAATTTGTCAAAAGTCTGTTCGTTGAAGGAAAGGTCATCTCTTAAAGAGTTAAGCGTATTCCATCAGCCTTTGAGGTTCCCCGGAAGATGAATAAGTGCTCAATTTGCAAGCAACATAGCCACAAGAGAAGCAGTTGCCAAAAGCAATCACATGCAGATCTAGAAATAGGTTCGAAAAAGGATAAAATTCAGGGAGTGCGCAAGGCCAACCGTTGATGTTTTAAATTATTTCAATTATTGAGTTATATTTAATATTTGTTACATGGCCTAATAATTTGATGTTTCATTTAATAAATCATTCTTTATATTTAGTATTCTTGTTACATGGCCTAAATTTTTGTTGGTGATTCTAGTTTGGTATTAGGTTGTCAAATTGAGGAGAAAATATGGAATTAATACGTGTTGGTAATTTGAGTTTGTCAAAATTCAAGAGAAAAGATGGAAAAGTATATATGTGTTGATCGGTTAAGCAAATAAGGGTATCGCTTAAGCGACAAAGGGTATTCATACAGGATCACTTAAGCGATCATGCACCTAGGCAGATTTGATTTGCCATTCACAGATACGCTTAAGCGATACCAACAATCACTTAATTGACAATGTGAAAAAGCCCAGAATCGCTTAAGGGGTCATGCACCTGGGCAGATTTGATTCTACCATTCACATATACCGCTTAAGCGATACAACGATCGCTTAATCAACCATATGAAAAAGCCAAGAATCGCTTAAGCGATATCGCGGATTGCTTAAGCGATCATGCACCTGGGCAGATTCAGATCTGCATTCACAGATATTGCTTAAGCGATATCAACGATCGCTTATCGACCATGTGAAAAAGCCAAGAATCATTTAAGCGATATTGCGGATCGCTTAAGCGATCATGCACCTAGGCAGATTTGGATCTACATTCACAGATATCGCTTAAGCGATATCTACGATCGCTAATCGACCATGTGAAAAAGACAAAGAATTGCTTAAGCGATATCAAGGATCACTTAAGCGATTCTTGTCTTTTTCACATTGATTCTGCCATTCAAAATATCGCTTAAGCCCATTCACAAATATCGTTAAGCGATATCAACGATTGCTTAATCGACCATGTGAAAAAGGCAAGAATCGCTTAAGCGATATCACTGATCACTTAAGCGATCATGCATTCGATTCTGCCAATAACATGATCGCTTAAGCGATATCTACGATCGCTTAATCGACCAGGGTAAAAAGAAAAAGTATCGCTTAAGTGATATCTACGATCGCTTAAGCGACCTTGTGTAAAACAAGTTCCTTGACTTAAACTAAATTTTATTGCTCAAACTCTAAACATATAGTTCTTTGACGTCAGTATGAAACATATCAGGTGTAGTAATCATTACATCAATGCAACACTATGGGTTTACGATTCGTTCAGTGGACCATGATCTGCATTATATTAATATTAAACATATAGTTCTTTGACGTCCGTATAAACATATAAGGTGTAGTAACCATTTACGTCAATGCTAAACATATAGGTTTACGATTCGTTCAGTGGACCATGATCGTCATTATATTAATATTAAACATATAGTTCTTGACGTCAGTATGAAACATATCAGGTGTAGTAACCATACGTCAATGCTAAACATATTGGGTTTATGATTCGTTCAGTGGACCGTGATCGTCTATATATATTAAACATATAGTTCTTTGACGTCAGTATGAAACAATAAGGTGTAGTAACCATTACGTCAATGCTAAACATATAGGGTTTACGATTCGTTCAGTGGACCGTGATCGTCATTATATTAATATTAAACATATAGTTCTTTGACGTCAGTATGAAACATATCAGGTGTAGTAACCATTACGTCAATGCTAAACATATAGGGTTTACGATTCGTTCAGTGGACCGTGATCGTCATTATATTAATATTAAACATATAGTTCTTTGACGTCAGTATGAAACATATCAGGTGTAGTAACCATTACGTCAATGCTAAACATATAGGGTTTACGATTCGTTCAGTGGACCGTGATCGTCATTATATTAATATTAAACATATAGTTCTTTGACGTCAGTATGAAACATATCAGGTGTAGTAACCGTTACGTCAATGCTAAGCATATGTTGTTCTTCTTTGTTTATAACATAAAGGGTGCGTCTGGTTGAACATTTCTATAAATATTACAAATCCTAAACCCAAAATTTTTCTTTGCTTAATTATTCAGGAAATTTTAGTATTTTTTTAATTAATTTTAGACCCATTAAGTGAATTAATTTCATTAATATCCCCTAAAAAAGTTTAAAAATTAACAAAAACACCCCCACCACCCAACTTCCCAGATTCCTGCTACCACCGACAGCTACAAACGACTGCTTTTACCTGGTTCCAATGAACTCTGCTCGCAATGAATAGATCTGGTCGCAGTCTGACTATATCTGGTCGCAACGAACAGATTTGGCCATAATCAACTCCGGGCCAGATGCTGAGATTTGAGATCACTTTTACCTAGTCACATCAAACTCTGCTTGCAACGAACAGATCTGCTCGCAATGAACAGATTTGGCGATCATATTTGAGATCGCTTAAGCGATCTTGTCTGAGGCAGTATATCTGCCCAGATCTATGAAAATATTTCTGGCGATCATATACGTAATTATTTGGTACTGAAAAGATTTCAGATCCCTTAAGCGATCCTTTGGTATTGCTTAAGCGATTCTTCGCTTTTACTCTTGGTTGCTTAAGCAATTTTAGATTGCTTAAGCGATCATTTGAGGAAAAATCTTGGTCGCTTAAGAGATATATGTGGTTGCTCATATATTGCTTAAGCGATCATGACAAAAAGAGAAGAATCCTACATTTCTCCTGAATTATGTAATAATCTGTCTTTATAGAGCTAATTTCGAAATAACTGTGATTGTGATACATTTCGACCTCACTCATTTTCCTCCTAAATCCGAAAAGAATAAGCAGCAAAATGAAGCCATTTATATCAATCAAATCCATCATAGATCAAAATATAAGAGACATCAATGTAATTGAAAGTTTAAACTTAAAATCATTCATAATAGTGCCAAAACAGAATAAATCCTAAGCCACTTTGACAAGTTTTGGAATTCGGTATAATCACTGTCTGAGATCATTCTTTCGTACCATGCCTTGCCAGCAGCCTTGATTGCAGATGCCTCCTCCTGGCCACCAGCCTTGATTGTAGATGCCTTCCCGGCAGCCTACTCTGACAGCCCAAGCCAGTTTGAGAAGTTCCCTCTCATTGTTTGCCAGCAACCTGCCAAATTATCTAGCACACCTGCAGCCATGTCAGCTTTTCTAAATAAAACACAAAAACACAAAAAGTTTTTCAAGGCCAATTTGTTAAATGGAAAGTTGGGATGTCCGAGGAGTAAAATTTTCTCTCTTCACGAACCCAAGTTATAGAGTGCAAGATTGAAAAGTTCACTGAGTCCGTCTATTTCGGTAAAGCTCTGTATAAGCATGACACCTGCAGCATCAGCACTACAACCCAAGTATCAACATCAACATCAACATCACATAAACTACAAAATTCAAAGTACAAGTTCCAAACCTTTTGATTGGGTTGTGGTCACTCAAAACGGATCCATTTCCCCATGGAAGCACTCAACAGCCCAACGCTCCTGAAAGATGGTCATTGTTTCATCATTCAATCCGTCCATCGGGCTATTGGTCATGTCGAACTGAATAAATTTCAGGGCATATGCCCTACAATCAGCACTGCAATAAGAAGATGACATTAGCATTAGAATCAGCTTATAGAACAATTGTATTATGTAAGTTTAATACAAAATTTACCTTGACTCATTTGTTGAGACGGGAATGCGCTTGAGTGGCCACTTTCCCGTCAATGCTTCATCACCGAGGTGCTTAACTATCCCGCTGTCACGTAACAGCGGCGGGAACAACACGGACAGCAGCTCCAACTCGGCCTCCAACTGCCTGTCTCGACAAATTGTTGGGTTGCAGTCAAGGATCTTCAGCAACCTCTCCTCTAAAAGCGCGACGACTGCTATCCAGTGCATTTCCTTGACCAGGATGATGCAGTAGACACTTTTAACCTTTGCCCAACTGTGGCCATATTTGGGCTTATCCCCCATTACATACTGCATCATCTTGTCATCAAACTTAAAATCATTAGGGACGTAGTCCAAGTCTTCTGTGCCCGATCGTTTTCGCATGCCTCCTTTTGCTACAGATGTACCAATGGCCTTTTTCAATAAATTGCGATATGTCGATACCAATGTTTGGCCAAAGGCCATATCAATGATGGCACAATCGGGATACAGTAGATCACCATTGCTAGTTTGTCACAGCCTCATCAGTGCCAATACCTCATTGATGTGCTGCATCAAATAAAAACAACATGATAAGTATACAATACCTCATGGAAAACATAAGCAAAAATAAGGAAAATTAAGTGAAAATAACTCACCGAGTCGTGAAGCCAGCTGCCCATTGTCAAAATCTTTTCAAACCAATCCCGAGAATAATCCCTGGTCTTACACTTTACAAGGGCATCACTTTCGGATTCATTGTAATAGGCATAGAAGGGTTTTTTCTTTTCCTCCTCTATTGGCCTATACAAATCGACAGTGAACTCCATTTTCGCTTGCCCGCTTCCTCCCCCTTCCTCCATTTGTACGTCCCCGCTTCCTTCGCCTCTCGCCTCAACCTCCTCCATTATAACTGCCCCACTTCCTCCAGCAACCTCTTTAATGCCCTTAATTTTGGCTTCTTCCTCAATTTGTTTCTTTGTTTTCCTCTTAATTCCATGTGTTAGTACGGTGTAAGGCGATTTCACAAACCTACTCTTTCGGCTCTCTCTTTTCAACACATGTTGCACTTCAACCACCTTCAATACTCCACCAACTTCCTCCTGCACCCTACCAACTTCCTCCTGCACCCTACCAACTTCCTCCTCCACCCTAACAACTTTCTCTACCACCTTATCCACTTTCTCCTCCACCCTTTTCAACTGCTCTTCCATCTTATCAAACCTGCCATAAATAGCTGTTGTAAAACTATCAAACAAACTGTTTATGAGGTCAACCACCTCACTCTCCCAACCCCGACGCCTCGACAAAGCGGTACTTGTTGTACCTGTTTGCTGAGGCATACAAACCTCTTCCTCCCTCCCCTCCTCCTCCCTCCCACCAATTGCAGCTTCATCCTCCTCGGCATCAACCACATTCTCAAGCAGTGGCCCTGCAACTACCCTCACATGTGTGAACCCTTGTAGCTCCCGCGTCAGGCGGTCTATCCCTTCATCCCTTTGATCCTTCAGTGCTCGGAAAGATGTGACATAGTGTTGTTGCGCTTCACCCCTAGTAGCGATGAGAAAGGGACAGACAACCCTTTGCAATAAGAAACAAAATCAATCAGATTTAAGCGGCATTTTAAAGCAAATGCATACTCAAAAGCTTAATCCTTTAATCTTACCCGAGCTGATTGAATTTCAATCTCTATTTGCTCATAATCCCAATGGGTACACTTCTGGTCATGCCACCGCAACATCCTAGGAAATGTCTGTTGCACAACCGAAGCCCTAATCCTCCGCCCTGCCTTAGCCAGGACAGGGATAGTCTCATACATCCAAGCCTACATTGTAATAAAACAGTCCATATCATAATTATATTAAAAAAATATAACAAAAACCTATTAATATTTACCTGCATTGCCCATGAAAGCCAAACAAATTGTACGTGGTTGCTCTATTCTTCTCGGCCCATTGGGAGTGTTTTAACACCAGGTCTTTTGCTTGCAAGGACTCCATGATTCGCTTAAATGATATCCGTCCCCACGGATAAGCATTAAAGAAGTTCAAGTTGCTTACAAACTTCACCCAATCAATATCAATGGCTGTTATTGAGTCACCAGCTATTAGGATCAAATGTAAGAACAATACCAAGCATAGTTTGAAGGTCTCTGAACCGTTAAACTCACCATCTTTTAACCTGTCCTCTAATTCCTATGCCTTAATAGACGTGTTCCCAGCCAAAACCTTGTTAGACAACCTTTTGGCTCCCGTATTGTCCTGTATTCTTTTTTCTTCAACCTCACCTGGCAATTCCCCACATCTTAAGCCAGTCACCAACGCATATTCCATCATCCCGAAACGTAGTGGCTTTCCATCCACTACGAACCACATTTCGTGCTTTTTGTTGCTTTTTATTGAGTGCAGCAACATATAATGCACTCCCGATCCCCAGAATGTCTTTTTCCATTTTGTGTCCATATCCTAAAAATGACTGAAACAAGTCTCTTTGAATCTCCCTTCACCATTCCTCACTGTCCCTAAAATCCCCGTTATTCTTGTTAAAACATCCCAACTTGACCTTACTGTCACCCTCACAGGGAAGTACGGTACCGTATCGCTTACATACTCCAATCCGTACTCTCTATAGTTTACGCTCCGGAAAATCTGCACAATCGATATAAACAAAATATCAGCAAAAAAATTAAACCAAATCAAATATAAACAAAATACGCTCCGGAAGAATCGCTTAAGCGATGGGCAGATGATTATGCCTCATACAAGATCTCTTAAGCAATCTGAAATCGCTTAAGCGATTTCAGATCGCTTAAGCGATTCGTCGATTTTACTCTTGGTCGCTTAAGCGATCTTAAATCGTTTAAGCGACCAAGAGTAAAAACGATTCATCACTTTTACTCTTGGTTGCTTAAGTGATTACAGATCGCTTAAGAGATCTTGTACGAGGCAGAATCAACATCTGTCAGATCTAAGATCGCTTAAGTGATCGTTTATATCACTTAAGCGATTCATCACTTTTACTCTTAAGCAATCCTAAATAGCTTAAGCGACCAAGAGTAAAAGCCATCAATCGCTTAAGCGATACAAATGATCGCTTAAGCAATCTTAGGTCTCGGCAAGTACAAATACCTTTTCTTCGGCAGCCTCCTTCTCTTTGGCAGCCTCCTCCTCTGCGGCCTCCTCCTCGTCGCCTGAACTCTCGCCGGACCCCTCTTCCTAGCCTGAATTCTGCCCGGCCTCCTCTTCCTTTTCAGAATCGTTTTGCTCCTGTTCTCTCTCTTGTTGTGCTGCCGTCGTCTCCGCTGCTGGAACACCTTCACTGATTGGAGGATCCACCGGAGTAGCCATTGAACTGCTTGCGCCGCCGGACTCTATGATTCGAAGAGGCGTTGGGTTTTCCTCCTCATTATGAATGTCAGCCATGGCTTTAAGAAAGGAAGAAGTTTCATGATTGAATTTGGGTGTGAAAATTTGCAGGAATGTGGACTGTTATTGCCAGAAATTGCACAGAATGCGTTTAGGCATTGAAGATATCAATTTTTGCCTTAATTGGTTTCGATTAAGCGATTTGAATGGGTGGGGCTCTTTTTGAAATTTCAAATTTTAAAAACTATCATTAATTATGATTTTGTCCTTATATGTTTTAATCTTTTCATTTTAACCCATACATGTTTAATGGATCCTAACTGTGCCACGTCAGCTTCTCTAAATTTAAAAAAAAAATGAAAAACGGTTTCAAGGCCATTTTCTTAAATCGAAACTTGAGATGGCCGGTCAGCTAAATCTTCTCAACTTAAACCTGTTTGGTAGATTCTTTTAAATCATTATTCTGTTTTTTTATTTGGATTAAAAATTGGAAAGCAGTTTGTTTACTTATTTACTCAATTCTACTAAAATCAATTTTTTTGCCTGAAAATGAAAACAGCCTTGGACTTGTTTTCTAATTGAGTAATGTTACAATTATTGAAAGTAGTGTATCGAATTTATGTACCGAATAACATAGATAATCCTGACTGTTAATCACTATTAAATTATAATTAATCTATTATCAGAATTATGTCAAGTTATTCAGCGCATAAATATGGTGTATTACTTTCGGTGATTATTTTCCATTCAAATTTTCCAATCCTATTCGAGTTAAAACATCTCTCCGATCGCTCTCCCTCCATATTCGATCCTGGCCTATCCTTATCAATCCTATGTCGTTCTCCCTCCACTCCAATTCATTTCTTCTTCTCTCCCATCGCTCTCCCTCCACTCCAAAACATTTCTTCCTCTCTCCCATCGTTCTCCGACCCTTGATGACGACCGCCGGGAAGGGCGATCTCTCTCTCGCGACCACCCTACCTTATTTCTTTTTCTGCTTCAGGTAAAGTCAAACTCAACTCTTGATTCTTCATCATCTACTTCTCATCTCTTTCAAGTTTCCGTCGCTTTTTTTTTGTTTTAACCGAATGATTTAGCTGCCGTTTAGATTATGTTATTTTATGCTATGCTAGCTAGTTACATTGATATGATTTAATTTCTGCTGTGTTTGGTATTAGGTTTGTTTTAATTATTACTCTTGCTGGATCATGCTTTGATGGTTAGTTAGTGTTGATTTTAATTAAATTGTGATAGTATTGCATTAATTGAGTAGATTATGTTTATTGGTGAACTTTTGAGGGTTTTTCTGAAGTGGGATTTTGGGGATTATTGTTTTAGTTCATCCATGATAATGGGAAATTTGGTTGAGGTTTATGTTATGTAACATGGTGACATTAGAGATAAATCAAAATTCTTTCTGATTTTATGTTTTTTGTTTTTTCGTATCTATTTGGTGGGTGGAATATGTTTTTTGTTGTGCTTGTGGGGTGCTGCTGGGTTGTGGGAGGCTCTAGCAGGTCTGTTGCGTCCAGCAGCTACTGTTGTTCCTATGGCGCAGCCTTGTGGGGGGTGGGGTGCGGTGTTGTGTTTGGTGTAGTTTCTGTGATGGATATCTGTGGGAGTTTCTGGAGGCTGCTTGGAGAGGTGAGTGGGGTGGCCAGTTGTTCGTGCTGCTGTGGCCTCTTGGTTGGTCTGTTTTTCTTGGATGGGCTCGGGATGTTTCTGTCCTTTTTAGAGGCTGGAGGGTTCATGTTGGATGCTTGTTTGTACGGGTGTAGATTGAAGTTCTTTGGTCCTTGTAAGGGCTGGGATGATGGGGCTGCGGAAGCAAGGTTAGGAGGGGCTGTTCTCTTTCCTTTTTTAATTTTGGGCTGGTCCTTGGATGGGCTGGGGATGTTTCTGCCTCGTCTTCTCTTCGTGTGCTCTTATGCATGTATATGGTCTTTTCCTCATCTGTAGTCTGTTTAGGTGCTGAATGGACTTACTTATCACATATGATTGCAGAGGATTGTTTGCTGCAAACTTCAAGAGAGACGAAGGCATGAACCTCTTGAAGGGCAAACAAGCTCTTCAACGGCTAACCGAGACTGCTGAGAAAGCCAAAATGGAGTTGTCATCTTTGACTCAGACAAACATCAGGTACGTTGCTTGTAGTTAGATGACTCTCTCTGTGGGCACATGGACAGCCCCTCCCTGATGTACGTATGTCATACTGATTTTTTTTTTTCTGGTTTGTTAGTTTGCCTTTCATCACTGCTACCACAGATGGTCCTAAACATATAGAGACCACCATTACTAGGGCCAAGTTTGAGGAACTGTGTTCAGATCTTCTTGACAGGTACCTTACTTTTTTTAATTTCTATTTTACAGTGAGTCAACCTTTATATGTTTTTGCCATTTTATCATGTGGCTTCTGGTCTTAATACTTTTTTAGACTTACCTCTGCCATTTTATAGAATAGTGCTGGGGGAATGTTTGAATGAAAATATGCAGGTAAAGAAAATGGTGCAAGAAGCTGAGACGTTTGCATAGGAGGACAAGGAGAAGAGAGACGCTATAGACAAAAAAAACCAGGTAGATTTCGTGTTCACCAGACTGAGAAGCGGCTGAAGGAGCTTGCAGACAAGGTTCCGGCTCCAGTCCAAGAGAAGGTTGAGGCAAAACTAAAGGAGCTCAAAGATGCAATTGCAACAGAGTTGACCAAAGCAATGAAAGATGCCATGGCTGCCTAGTGCCCTTAATCAAGAAGTCATGCAACTTGTTCAGTCCCTTTACAACCAACCAGGTGCTGGACCTGCGCCCGGCACTGAAGTGGACCATCAGATTCATCAACCAGGGGACCTGATAATGATGTCATTGATGCGGATTTCACTGAGAGCAATTGAGCAACTGCTCAGTCTTTTTGCCTTTCTTGGTAATGTGTAAAAGGAATTTTATTTTTAGGGATTGGATATGGTTTGAGCTGTATTTTTGGCAGTCATTTTTATTTCATGAGGAACAGATTCATATTGTTTCTAGGAAATATAGAGGATGATCTAGAGACCAATAGAGAGAATCCATAGTAGTAAAACTTGTTTCTTATTTGTGTATAATTTTTTTATATAAATTTTAGTGAAATAATATAAATGCAGAATATATTTTGCAAGCATAAATCTAATTGTAAGATGTGCTGATTATATATCTATGATTTTTCTCTGATTTCATTTTTCATAAAAATACTTTTATTTGATGTGGGTCTGATCTAAGTCTAAAGGTCCGTTTGGTTCATTATTCTGATAGTTTTTAGAATAATCTTTTGAAAAAAGTTAAATTAGGCAGGTATTAAGATGTAAGATTTGGAAATTAACAAAAATATCCTCTATGTTTGTTTATTTACTAAACACCCTTATAATAAAATATTAAAAGTTAACAAAAACATCGTCAATCCACCCATTAAATACGGACAGTTAGCCACCACCACCGGAGGGTGGTTGGAGTGTTTTTGTAATTTTTAAAAAAAATATTTGGGGGTGTTTTGTTAAATTAACAAATTTAGGAGGTTTAAAAAAAATTGAAAAATATAGAATAATATTTTGGGAATGATATTTTACTGTTTAACTTTTTTGAGAATACTAATAATAGTATTCCCAAAAGTAGTGATGGCAATGGGCCGAGCCGGGACTGGTTGCCCCTTGGCCCAGGCCCAAACCCGACCTCATGACACAGGCCCAAGCCCGTTATGGGTATGATAGGCAAAGCCCAAGCCCAAGCCCGGCCTGATGAGTTTTTTTATAACCGCAAGCCCAGTCCAAGCTCGCCTTTTTTAATAATGTTTATTTTTAAATATTAATAAATTTCAAATTTTTTTTATATTTTTAATTTTAGAAAAAGTTTTTAAATATTAATTGAAGCTATTTCCGTAAATAATTTAAGCAATAAGTGAGCAATTAAAACTCCATAATATATTATTATACTAACTTTTCAGCTGTGTATAATATGTTATGGTGAAATCCACTTTTATAAGTTGAACCAAACCCATCTAACTCATTTAAAAGCAATTTTAACATGTTAAACCTTCGATATGGGATGAAAATTGAGGTTAGGGTTTGGGAAAATATATATATATATATAAGGGTAAATTAGTAAAATTAATACTAAAATTTTCGGGCTGGGCCAAGCCAAGCCTAAAGATATACCCATGCCCAGCCCGTACTCGAGGTCGGGCCTTAAAATCAAGCAAAGGCCCAAGCCCAAGCCCAAGCCCAAGCCCGCCAACCTGGGGTAAAGCCCACCCCTTTCGGGCCGGGTACCCAAAAATATCGGGCCCATTGCCATCTTTACCCAAAAGCGAAACAAACGAAGTGTAAGAATTGGATCTACTAAGAAAAGTGGACACTCAAATTAGCTTAGAGTTTAAAAATTTTGCACTCGCACGTTACATTGTTATGTGATTATTTATTTACGTAAATTTCAATTTTTTTTATGAGTTTTATTACAAAGTAAGTTGTATGAATTTCTTTTCAGAAATATTAAATTTAAAGTATGTTGAAACTGAAAAAAAAAAAAAAAAGAATCAAATAATAAATATTTTTAGAAAATATACCAACCAACTGTTTTATCTTAAAAACTTAAAAAAGAAAATGATCCAAACACCTATTCAGCATTTTATCTAATTTGGATATAATTTCTAAATATTTTACCAAATATATTTTTATATTCAAATCATATTCGATTTGACTGAACTCAATTTAACTTAAAACACTTTATCAAAATAATATTTTTCAAATAACGTAACAAACATGTCCTAAATAACTCAGGCCTGGCTTACCCAGGTTAGGCCCAAGTGCATTTAAAAATAGCAACCCTAAGCCCAGAAAAATGTCTAAGTTTTTAATACCCAGGTTGGCACTACTTGGATTGAGTAAACGACTATTTCTCACCCAAGGTTTGCCTTAACGACACTTTTCCACTCAAAACATTTCTGAATACTATTTTTTTACCCAAGGTTAATATTCCGCTACTACCTAAAGCTGATTCCGACATATTCTGATAACGAAAATTCTATGTGTTATAATCATTTTAACCTTTGGTCTCCTCTCTACAAAACTCATCTCATTCCGACTTTGATTTTTCGCCAATTTTCGGCCATCGTAAAACTAAGTTTCTTGTTTTTAATTGATTTTTGATTGATTCCGGTGAGTCGGCGATAAATATTCAATCAGTCGTCACCATTTGATCCACTGGTAATTTATGGATCCTTATCAAATTCTATCTAAAACACCAACTGCACACGCTTTTGACACGAATATCCATCAAATTTCCAAATTTGAATTCGCGGATCCTTATCAAATTCTTTCTGAAAACTGCACACGCTTTTGACACAAATATCCATCAAATTTCCAAATTTGAATTCGCGGATCCTTATCAAATTCTATCTGAAACACCAATTGCACACGCTTTTGACAAGAATATCCATCAATTCCAAATTTGAATTTACGGATCCTTATCAAATTCTATCTGAAACGCACACGCTTAGACACGAATATCCATCAAATTTTCAAATTTGAAGGTGGAATATTCGCGGATCCTTATCGAATTCCATATAAACCTCAATGTTATGACACAAATATCCATCGAATTCTAAAATTTGAAGTTCGGACACTGCTAACCGAAGGAAAATTTGTGGAAGCTTCGCGGATCCTTATCGGAATCTATCCAGACATCAACTGCAGCACGCTTTTGACACAGATATCCATCAAATTTCCAAATTTGAAGGCCGAATATTCGCGGATCCTTATCGAATTCTATCTAAACTAATATGGTTGTTACACGAATATCCATCCAACTATGAAATTTGAAGTTTGGAGACTGTTAACCGAATGAAATTTTGTGGAAGCTTTGGCCGATCCTTATCGAGTGCTATTTAAAGACCAAGTCCACACGCTTTTGAGACGAATATCCATCGGAATTTCAAATTTTGAAATCTATAAAAACCACCGATGTCTATTTTTGATTTTTTGAAGGCGTTTTTCGTTTCAATTTACAGCTTCATCTCTTCAATACCAAACCGACCTTCCTCTTCTTCAGACATAGAAGCTCAAATTGCCAATCCAACTACTGCTCAGCAAGATCTCATCCAGTTCCTGTTCCCTTGGCATAACAAGGCCTTGGCCTTTTGCTTTGCATCAGCACTTCAAATTGCTGTTCTGTTTGTACAAAGTTGTTACAAAATACCTGCTTCCTTTCATTGGCTCAACTTTGCTATCTTGCTTATCTATCTTTATGTTTTTCTTGCCAGCTTAATAGGTCAAAATATCCTTGCACATTTTCTTGCCAGGTTTATAGGCTGCAATGTTACTGCCACAGCTAAATGGTTGGTCATAGTGTCAGGTCTCTTTGTTGCTGCAATAGTTGTCTTCACAATTTCAATACCATTTCCTCCGATTGTCAAGGGGGCTGCCTGGGTTATGTATGCAATCTTGTGCTTCACTATCATCATCTGCAAAGGTTATGGCTTCCAATCCAACGACATAGAATAGCCGATCGGGATTGTCTATATCAGACAAAGAAATATATATATATATATATATATATCATTGAACAATTGTTTAGACAAATATTGTTTGTAAATGATTGGCATAAGGAATAATTATAACCCATTAATATTTGTTGTTATCATTGTCGAATTTATATGTTTCAAGCATATTATTTCAAGAAAACTCGTGTTTTAAATGTGGTCAAAGAATTTGTTTCCAATTTATGTTGCCCTCTCATTATTTCAATGATTTCATACTCAATCACAATAACCCAATAATAAATAAATAAGTCAAACTTGCTCAAAAATAAGCCCAAGCTTGCAGTTCTCCGGAGGTGTTATTTCTTCCTTCCCATTGTTTCAATGGCATCAGCTTTATCAGTTTTAGGGTATGCCTTGTTTCTGGAAAAATTCAGGTGGGTTTTTTGAGGATTAAACAGTGGCAAATTGAATATCAGCTTTTCAGTTTTGATGCAAGAATAAGCAAAAGAAAATTATCAGCCAAAGATTTCTTTTCTGCTTCTTGAATCCATATATGATATTGCGCTGTACTGTGCAATTATTTATCTTTGGAACTCCTCTTTGAGTGTTGAATTTGATAAAAACATAACTTTGCTATTTTCCTTGTCTTTTAGAAAAGTTAATTCTAAATTAGATCCAATTTATGTTATCTATGGCTGTGAGTTTGTTTCAAGATTGGTTTTAGAATAGAGTTCTCGTATTTGTGTGCTCATTTGGAATCTATAAGATTCATGCATATTAATTTGGAGGATTTGGTTTTAGAATAGAGTTCTTGTATTTGTGTGCTTATTTGGAATCTATAAGATTCATGCATATTAATTTGGAGGATTTGGTTTCAATGCCTTTGACCGCACAAAGATCGACGTCATCGACCGTCACATGTGCCTCCACGCGTAGTGTTTCTTTCCTGTAGATCCAACTCCGATCTCCTTTTCCGGCGAGCATTAGTTCTCACCGTCGGCACCAACTTGCTCAAAAGATGACGGCGAGCAAACCCACTAAGGTTCTACTGTCTTTAACATTAAACTCAAACCCGGATCTTCTGCTGATTTTTTTTTTCAGACAGCTTGTTATGTCTCTGATCTGTTTGTTTGATCCGTGTTACCTCTAGTTCTGGTTTCTAGTCAGATTTGCTAGTTATCATGGTTACTTCCAACTCAAGCTTCACTTCCGATGGTTTTTCCTTCTTGTCTCTCCCGCTAATTACCACTGATAAGTTGATTGGGAGTGCAAATTATTCTTCTTGGGCTGCCTCTGTCGAGTTATGGTGTACGAGTCAAGGTTTCGAGGATCACTTGACCACAAAGGTTGCTGACATCACATCAGATAAGTCTTCCTAGATCAAAACTGATGCTTTATTGTGTAGTCTATTATGGTAGTCAATTGACACTAATCTGCATCCTATTTACAAAACATACTGCACATGTTGTGAGATATAGAGTCAGGATAAACTACTATATACCAATGATATTCAACGCTTGTATTCCATTGTGTCCAATCTTATTCATCTAAAACAACAGGATATGAGTATATCTAGGGCTGGTTAATGAACCAAGCCGCTCACGAGCCGGCTTGGCTCGGCTCGGCTCGGCTCGAGTCCGGCTGGTTAACGGCTCGGTTTGTTATATTATGAGCCGGCTCGACTCGGCTTGTGAGACAAAACAAGCCGAGTTCGAGCCATACAAGGCTCGGCTCGTCCTGCTCGCGAGCCGCCCCTGGCTCAAAATAGCGGGAGGTTTTTTGAAATTTTGTAAACTATTGGGATTTTACTGAAACTAATGCAAACAAGTTTTAAAAAATAACAAAATAGCCCTTTTATTAAAATCCCCAAATCACGATCATCAGTAGAACCATGGCCGTAAAATTTGAATCAAATCCTCCCAAAGTAACGATTTCGGCCAGATCTTCTTCATCTTCGTCAGCTTCGCAGGATTTTCGTGGGATATAGTTCATCTTCATCGGACCGTCGGCAGCCGTTGGATATTCGTCATCGTCATCTCATCGTCGTTGGATCTTTGTCATCGTCATCTCATTGTCGTTGGATCTTCGTCAGAACTTTGTCATCTTCGTACGAGCTTCATCAGATCTGAATCGTCTTCGTCAGAGTTGAAGTGTCTTCGTCGGTTCGTCATCGTCTTCGTCGGATTTTCGTCAGACTTCAATCGGTGAGTAGGGGGTTTCTTCGTCGGATCTTCATCATCTGTTTGGGGTTGTTTGTTTGTGGTTTCTTTAATTTTTGTCAGATTTTAACTTGTTTTTTCATGAATTTTTTGTTTGTAACAGGGGGCTTTTTCCGGTGAAAGAATTCTGGAAGAGTAGACTGTGGTGGACCTGGTGGTGTTGCTGTGAAACCCAATCAAGGTTAATTTTGTGTTATCTATGAAGAGTAGTGCCGTGTATTGTTTATTTAAATTGCGTTACTGAAATTGAAATTGTTTGTGAATTGTGATTGTGGTTGTGTTGGGACAAAATTTCAATTGCAAAGGAGTTAAGGAGTTTGTTAATTGTTGACAGGTTGTTATTTATAAATTTGTTTGTGGGAATTTGGTTATAGGGTTTTGCATTTGGTGGTGGGGACTGGCCGACTGGTGGTTTATAAATATGTTTATGGCTTGTTGTGGGAACGTGGTCCTGCATCTGGTGGTGGGGACTGGGGGATTTAAAAATTTGTTTCTAGCTTGTGGGAATGTGTTGGTGTGGGGTAAAGAAAAAAGTGCCAGTGCCTTAAAGATGACATTTATGAAGGCATAGAAATTGAATATTACACAACATGATGTTGTCGAAATAGAAGCTCTTTTTTTTTTTAATATCTAACTATGTCATTAGCTTCTACAGTTCTACTTATCAACCTTTTTCTAAATGTAAACTTTGTTTCTTTCATTTGAACTCTATGAAATGTTCCTTATTCCAATTAATTATAGAGGGTTAATAACAGATTAACAGTGCATAGAGAAAATCTGAGTCAAAGAATAAAAATTAAGTGTCTGATAAGCATGTGCAATGAGTTGTTCCTAGTGCATTTTAGCCACAAGTTTATTTATAACAATAGGTGTTAAGAAAACATTAATAGAATAGCCTTGTCATAATCAACAAGCACATGGATATGTAATAATCTTTCATTTTGATTGTACAAAAGGAATATGCAAGCCCTCTCTTGATTAATGGAAATGACAGGAAGAAATACCAACTTTTTTGTATTATACTTGAAATGCTTGACTATATTATTTGTTACCTTGTCTTATATTTTAACCTTTTCAATACCCACCAGCTTGTCAAAGCTTTATAAAATAACATGAACCCAATATGCATGGCAACACATAGCCCAAGACCAAGGCTCCATACTAAAGTCTGATTCTCATCTCTCATGCATGCACACAAGTGCCGTGCAGCCAAATTGCTCAATCAAATTCAAACTTTATTTTGTTAAAGCCAAAAGGGATAGCAAGTTTTCTGCACTTATTGGAAAAAGAAGTGAATGGATTGGACATTAAAGAAAATAAAGCATTATGTACCCTTCCAATTTATTTACATAAATGAAGTTTATATATGCAACTTTAATGAATTCAAAATAGAACATGTGAGCTGCAAATGAAAGTGAGACAAATTTCAAAATATAACATTTGAAACTTAATCAAACATGATACAAAACCAATATCTCTAATTAAAGAATAAATGAATGTTGGGATGTATTGGTGACAATTAATATGATGTGTGCACAATGTAATAGTTTGACATTATTTCATATTGGTTTTGCATTAAATTGTTGATTTTTTTTTTTCCATTTATAGGTTTGTAAATGGAGGGTAATTCCTTAAGTACCTCTGCAATACAAGATACAATTATCGATACACCTGGTATTAGTAGCCTGGATAATGGTGATGAAAATCAAAATCCGATTCAGAAGCAAAAAAGAGCGAAGACTTCAGTGGCATGGTCGGAGTTCAAGGAGGTGGTACTCCTTAATGGCACCAAAAAGGCTGAGTGTATCCATAGCAAAGTCAAGTTGTGTATTAATGCCACCGGAAGCACCACCCAGTTCAATAGACATTTAAGTCGGTGTTTAAGGAGAAAAGCTTCCATGAGGCAACAACATATTAGTTTTCCGACTGCCGGTAATGATGTTCCAACTACTATTTTGCCAGCTTTAAGTGGGAAGTTTGACATATCGAAAATGAGGGAATTGATCGCCCATTGGGTGCTTATGCATGAGCATCCATTTACAGTTGTGGAGGAAGAGGGCTTGAACAATATGATGAAGTATGGGATTTCTAGATGGACTCCGGTTTCCCGATATACTTGTAAAAAAGATTGTATAAAGGTATATGAAAGTGAGAAGGCCAAATTGAAGACTTTGTTGAAGACTGTGACAAAAATCAGTTTGACTACAGACTTATGGAATTCAGGGAATCAAAAGATGGAGTATATGGTGTTGACCGGGCATTGGATAGATAGTACTTGGAGGCTTAATAGACGTATCCTCAACTTTGTCGTCTACCTCCTCCCCGGACTGGTATTGCGATTGCGGATGGCATTTTCAAGTGCCTAATGGGATGGGGAATTGAAAATAAGGTATATACTATATATATAGATAATGCTTTAAGTAATGATGTTGCGATTAAGGTTTTGAAGGAAAATTTTGAAGTTTCGAGGAAACTCCTTTGTGGAGGTAAACTGTTTCATGTGAGATGCTGCGCACACATCTTGAACCTGATTGTTCAAGATGGACTTCATCAAACTAGGGACATCATTGACGATATCTATGAGAGTGTGTTGTATATCAACAGTTTAGAAAGCAGACTCAAGGTATTTTCTGAGATTGTTCAACAACTTAAATTGTCGTACCGGAAACTTATTCTTCGTTGTAAAACAAGATAGAATTCTACCTATGAAATGTTGGCAACGACAATTAAGTTCAAAAAGGTTTTTCCAAGAGTGAAAGAGAGGGATATCAATTATCATAATAATCCGAGTGACGAGGATTGGGAGAAAGTGGAGAAAGTTTGTGAAATTTTGAAAGTATTCAGTGGTTCAACCAAACTCATTTCAGGAAGTGATTATCCGACATCTAATTTATTCTTGAAGGAGGTGTGTGCAGTGAAATATATGTTGGATAGTAAAAGTGAATCTGAAGATGATTTTATTAGAGTAATGGTTAGGAAAATGAAACTTAAGTTTGATAAATATTGGGGGGAATGTAATGTGTTGATGTCTGTGGCTGCTGTATTGGATCCTCGATTGAAAATGAGGGTTATTCAATGGGCATTCCCTAAGATGTATTCTGAGGCAGAAGGACGGGCAAATATGGTGACAATCCGGGATGTATTGTATGAGTTATATGGGGAGTATGTTCAAGCTAACCAAGGTGTGACTATCGCTCATGCTTCTACGTCACAAGGGGATGGACATGGAGCCATTGGTGAGGTGGTTGTGGTTGAGGGAGCCGAGGCCTGGGATGATTTTAGCACTTTTCTGGACGTGGTTGAAACTGTTGAGCCTAGTCAGTCTGAGTTCGACTGTTATTTGGGAGAGGGATGCCATAAGTGTGTGGGGGATCATGACTCATTTGATGCCTTACAGTGGTGGAAGGCAAATTCAACGAAGTTTCTTGTATTGTCTAGGATGGCTCGAGAGATACTAGCCATCCCGATCACTACGGTTGCTTCAGAGTCTGCATTCAGTGCTGGGAGCAGGGTTATTGATAGTTACCGAGCTTCTTTGTCACCAGCTACGGTGGAGATGTTGTTATGTGGATGTGATTGGTGTCGCACTTTGAATGGAGTGAAGAAAGGTTGCAAAGTAAGTTCCATTGCTTATATGTTTTGTTTAATTCTATATTTAAAATTACTTTATTCTAACCTATAGATTATTTTTATCTATTTTTCATCTTAGAAAGAGGAGGATGAGAATCACTTAGCGATTCAGCTTCTTGTAGAGCTGGGCATTTGGGACCGAGCCCAAAAGCCCAGCTCCAAAACCCGGTCCTTTTGGGACCAGGCCTAAGGAGGAGGGCCCAGGCCCTCCACTGGGCCCTCCTCCAAGGCCCGGGCCTAGGACCGGTCCCAGGCCTGGGCCCAAATTTTTTTGTATTTTTTCAATATAGTCCCCTGCCAAATTACATAAAACCCCCTATTAATTTTAAATAAATATAAATTATGAGGGTTAAAATGAAATTTATAAAAAAAAAATCTGCCAAGTCCAAAAAATTTATAAATTTTATCTCTAAAAAATACTAAAAACCCCCTATAAAATTTCATTTTGCCCCCAAAATATAAAAAAATTGAGGGGGAAAAATAAAATTATCCAAGCCCATGGGACCGGTCCTAGGACCGGTCCCGGGCCCATGGAACCAGTCCCGACCAGGCCTAGGGCCTTATCCGGGTCTTGGTTTTTCTCATGGGCTTAGGACCGGTCCCAGACCCATGAGTGACTGGTCCCATTTGGGACCAGTCCCAAACGAGCCCAGGCCTGGGCCCGCAAGGGACCGGTCCCTTGCCCACCTCTAGCTTCCTGTTCTATCAGGTGATGGGAGTCAGCAGATTGGTTAATTCACTCGTGAGTTATTGGCTGTGGCAGTAGGATTCTGCAGGTTAATATTTATTACTTTTGTGTTGAGGTTTGCATTTTCATCTTTATGGTTTATATAAAATGACAATTGTACTTAATATGTTTCACATTAATTTGTTTGTAGGAGGAGTGGGGCTACAATAGACATACAGCCAATTATCTTTTGCTATTATATATATTTTTTGATGGATGGGGATGTCACTTGACGTATAGTTATGCTAATCCCCTATTTTGTTTTTGTGAAAACTTTATTAAGTCAAGTGAACTAAACAAAAATTATTTAGTTCACTTAACTTAATTTGTGGTATATACAGTATGTTTAATGATAAATTGTTAATAGCAGTAGCATTTTATTTAATATTGATTTTAAGTAGGTTTAACTGTTGGGTGATGGATGAGGACCTGAGAAAACATGCAGACAATCAGATTAAGACCTACGTGCTGTCCAACAAATTAAAAAACAATAAATTAAAAGTGAAAAATAAATGAATCAGTTTGACAAAAAAAAATGAAAAGTGGAAAATTTAACAAAATGTATCAGACATTAGTGATTCTTCCTCTGCCCAACAAATTAATGAAAAGTTAAATTATAATTTTTCAATTTTAAGCCCTTCTGAATTCGCCTGCCATATTTAAATATTTTAAACTAGATTTTCTCATTTTCAATTTTGAACATTGATTCAGCTTCAAAGTGAAATTTTGGTTTACATTTATTTGGATTTCAAACATTCAGACTGCTGCCCAACGAGTTTTTGTTAAAAAAATTGACTTAAAACAGAAAAAAATATTTATTTGAAAATGGCTCGGCTCGCGAGCCGGCTCGAACTCGGCTCGATTAGCCGGCTCGCGAAATATATTAAATATATTACCGAGCCGAGCCGAGCCATATAATTTTTGGCTTGGCTCAGCTCGGTCTCGGCTCGTTTAATTTTCTTCTCTCTCGAGCCGAGCTTGTTAAGCCGAAAACTCGGCTCGGCTCGGCTCGATAACACCCCTAAGTATGTCAGATTTTCTTAGTAAGACGGCCTCCCTTAAGGCAGAGTACAATCTTCTCCTACCCGCTAGTAAATTTGCTGCAGAAGATCTAGCACAACGAGACAAAATCTTCATGGTTTTAACCCTTGTTGCTATTAGTCCTGATCTCACTCATGTACGAGATCAAATTTTAGCTAGCGCTACTATGTCATCTCTTGATGAAATATTTGCTAGGTTAGTTCGGGTTTCATCCCCAAGTACTATCCCCAATTCTACCATTGTTGACTCTTCTGCTCTGGCTTCCCAGTCTCAAACAACTTATAAAGGAGAGTTGGGAGCTCGTGGTTGAAGCGGACGACCCAAATGTAGTTACTATCATTGTTGGGGGCATAACAGGGAAAAATGTTACAAATTACATGGTTGCCCTACTCGGACCGCTAATGTTGCTCAAGCTAACTTTTGTTCTGACTCTTCTGGAGGACACACTCAACCATTATTAACTCTCATTGGGGCTGATTATGAAGAATACCTCCAATTTCAGGCAAATAAGCAATCTTCTTCATCTATTGCCTCTATTGCTTAATCGGGTAATTCAGTTGTATGTCTTACTCAATCTTCTTCTCTTGGACCTTGGGTTCTTGACTCGGGTGCCTCTGATCACATTTCTGGTAACCCTCAATTACTTTCTCATTTAACTAATGTTGCATCTTTACCCTCCGTTACTTTAGCCAATGGCTCCAAAGCTATTGTTAAAGCTGTAGGTCATGCCAAACCATTTCCATCCTTAAAATTAGACTATGTTCTCTATATTGCCAATTGTCCATTTAATATTGTGCCTGTCAGTAAACTTACCCACTCTTTAAATTATTCTATATCTTTTGATACTGACTCTGTTGTTATACAAGATTGAGGCACGGGACGGATGATTGGCGCAGGACATAAGTCACAGGGCCTCTATCATCTCCATCTACCATCTATAGCATGCACTGCCTCTGAATCTCCAGCTCTCCTTCATAATCGTTTGGGTCATCCCAGTTTAGTAAAGCTTAAAAAGATGCATCCTGGTCTTTCTAATTTATCGTCTTTAAATTGTGAGTCATGTCTACTTGAAAAACATTCTCGTAGCACCTTTCCAAAGAGTGTCAATAAATGGGTTGCGTCCCCTTTTGAGTTAGTTCATTCAAATGTGTGGGGACCTTGTCGTGTGTCATCTATTTCAGGTTTTTAGTACTTTGTTACCTTTATTAATGATTACTTATGCTGCACTTGGTTATTCCTAATAAAAACTCGTTCCGAGTTATTTTCCATCTTTGAATCTTTTTGTGCTAAAATTAAGACTCAATTTAATTATATTATTCGAGTATTATGTAGTGATAATGCTCGCGAGTATTTCTCTAATCCCTTTACTAAATTCATGTCTTCTCATGGAATCCTTCATCAGTCCTCTTGTGCTTATACCCCACAACAAAATGGGGTTGCAGAGCGTAAAAATAGACATCTCATTGAAACTGTTTGTACCCTACCTTTACATAATAAAGTCCCTTCCCGTTTTTGGGCGGACGTTATTTTGACTGCTTGTTTCTTAATAAATCAGATGCTTTCTTCTGTCATCAAAGACAAGGTACCTTATTCCATTTTATTTCCTGATCAATCGTTATATTCTATCCCTCCTCGTGTCTTTGGGTGCACATGCTTTTTCCATGTTTTCCTTCCTGGCTAGGACAAACTGGCAGCCAAATCTACTAAGTGTATTTTCTTATGGTATTCACGTCTTCAAAAAGGATATAAGTGTTATTCTCCATCAACACATCGATATTTTCTCTCTACTAATGTTACGTTTTTTGAGTTGTCTCCATTCTTTTCTCCTTCTACCTTAGATTGTGAGTCAATATTCACAGTCCTTCCCATTCCATACATTACCAATCTTCCTGAGTTTGTCATAGCCCCACAATCTTCTATTATCGAGTCTCCCATTACAGACCATAGTCTCGTTCCATTTACAAGTACTACTCCTAATCCGACTAGTGTTCCTGAGGCTCTTGTTGATGGTAGTCTTACTCCTGATTCCTCCAATGCCACGGTCTTCTCTCCTGATGATCAGTTTCCCATTGCCATTCGTAAAGGTATGTGGTCTACTTGCAACCCTCATTTGATCTATAATTTTTTAAGTTATCATCGTTTATCTTCATCATATTATGCATTTGTGTCCACACTTTCTTCTATTTCTATCCCTTCAAATGTTCATGAGGCACTCTTTGATCCTGGATCGCGTCAAGCGATGGTTGATGAGATGATTGCTTTGCATCATAATCACACATGGGAGTTAGTTCCATTACCTCCAAGACATTCGACTGTTGGGTGTCGCTGGATTTATATGGTCAAAGTTGGTCCTGATGGTCAAGTTGATCGCTTAAAGGCCCGATTAGTTGCCAAGGGCTACACTCAGATATATGGAATGGATTATTTTGATACTTTTTCCACGGTTGCTAAGATGTCTTCTGTCCACTTATTCTTAGCAATGGTTGCAATTCAACATTGGCCTCTACATCAATTGGATATTAAGAATGTCTTTCTTCATGGTGAACTTTAAGAAGATATTTATATGGAGCAACATCCTGGGTTTATTGCTAAGGGGGAGTCTGCCTTGGTATGCAAACTTCATCGTTCTCTATATGGTTTGAAATAGTCTCCTCATGCTTGGTTTGGACAATTCAGTACTGTTATCCAAGAGTTTGGTATGATTCGGTGCAAGTCTGATCATTGTCTTTTATAGACATACATCACTAGGACAACGTATCTATCTGGTTGTCTATGTTGATGATATTGTCATTACAGAAAGTGATCAAGATGGCATTGAACAATTGAAGAAGCATTTATTCAGACACTTTCAGACCAAAGATTTAGGACTTCTTAAATACTTCCTTGGTATAGAAGTTGCTCAGTCCAAATCTGGTATGGTTATCTCTCAAAGAAAATATGCACTAGATATTCTTGAAGAGACAGGAATGTTAGATTGCAGACCAATAGACTCTCCTATGAATCCTAATGTAAAGCTCTCACCTGGACACGGGGAGCCGTTGGCTAATCCTAGAAGATACCGAAGACTGGTTGGTAAACTTAATTATCTCATTATCACACAACCTGATATTTCCTTTTCTGTTAGTGTTGTAAGTCAGTTCCTACAGTCTCCATGTGATAGTCATTGGGATGTAGTTGTTCGGATTTTAAGGTATATAAAGGGTGCACCAGGCAAAGGCTTGTTATATGAGAACAAGGGTAATTCACATATTGTTGGATATTCTGATACTAATTAGGCATGGTCTCCATCTGATAGACGTTCTACTTCAGGTTTTTGTGTTCTTATTAGAGCAAACCTAGTGTCTTGGAAAAGCAAGAAGCAAGTTGTAGTTGCCCGTCAAGTGCAGAAGCTGAATATCATGCAATGGCCTTAGCTACTTGTGAGCTCATTTAATTAAAGCAACTGATCCAAGAGTTGAAATTTGTAGAAGTGTCACAATGAAGTTACTCTGTGATAATCAAGTTGCTCTCCATATTACCACTAATCATGTCAGTTCCAATGACTAGTTAGCAGACGTCCTCACTAAATCTCTTAGAGGTCTGCGCATTGATTTTATCTATAGCAAGTTTGGTGCATATGACTTATATGCTCCAACTTGAGGGGGAATATTGAAATGTATAATTCTATATTAGGATATTAAAATTGTAATCAATTTATATTAGAATATTAGGATTGTAATCAATATATATTAAGAAAAAAATCTGTAAAATATGAAGTTAGATTGTTCATTTCCTAGATTAAATTATTTGTTTCCTAGATAAGTTCTTCATTTTCCTATATATTGATGTATTAATTTTTATCAATACACAAGTAATAAAACACACTATTAGTTCTCTATGATTTTCACCCAAAAAAAATTTCCCAAGCTTGGACAACCACAAACAATTTCAGTCTTTGAAACCCAACTATAAATGCCCATAAAGAAATTCATAATTACAAGATAATAATATTACATTTGTTAATCTTTAAAGCGACAAAGTCATACCTCGCAACTCAAATAAAAAACAGAATAAAGAACAATCCAACAAAAGTAAAATCTATAAATTGAAGAAAATGCGAGACAAATTACATGATCAGTAAAAATCCAAATCTTAAAATTTTTTTTTTCTACTTCATTATTACAGTGAATACCAAACCCTTCAAAAAAATCTCGAGAAAGCACAAATATTTGTCTAATCAAAACAATAGCACCCACAGCTTTGAATTCAAACACAACTCAGAAAAACAGAAATTATGAAAGAACATAGACATAAAAGTATAATGATTGGAGAACAGAAAATACCTGTCAAAGCTTATTTGCTTAAGTTGGAGAAGTTACTGAGAAATGGAAGATAAAGTTGTAGGGTTAATGAGAATTAAGGTTGGGGTCTGCCCTGGTTTTTTCGCGGGAAAGTTGGTTTCTTTACCGTGCTTTTGGTACTTCAGTATAAACCAGTAATGTTACTGGCTCGGCATAAGAGCTCAGCCTTTTTCCCATTAAATAAATACTGGCATTACTCTAAATACTAAATTTAAGTAAACAGAGAAAGGAGAAGAGCCATGGAGAAGAAGACATAAAGAAATTGAAATATGAAATAATAAAGTAAATAAAGAAATGGAGAAGGAGAAATAGAAATAGAAAATTAGGATTAAAGAGTTAATTATTCAAAAGTGATGTGGCAATTGGTTATATGGCAGCTGATGTGGTATTGTCACATCAACTGCCACATTATTTTATACACAACTCTACTCGGCCTTAATTGGGACATCTTCTCTGCTTAAATACAAAATTTAAGTAAAAAGAGAAAGGAGAACTTTCACTGTTGTTTCAGTAACTTTATTATTAATTTTCAGAAGTATAGTGCAACCAAATCTTTGTACAAGCCAAAGCTCCCCTTAAGTCATAATCTAGGTTGCTAAAATAAAAAATATTTCCAATCTCAGTTGCTAAGGAAGAATCTAAATATTCAACTGGAGCAGCAACAGGTATTGCAAAGAAATCCCGCACCATCCTTGCGAGTGTCGGATAAGCTGGGGAGTTGACATGCCACCACGCTAGTAAGTCAAAATCTGTAACTGCAGGGAATTTTGAATCTTCCAAATAGCGTTCAAGTTCTGAGGTTGGTAAAGTAACATCATTAATACGTTCTGAAGATTTACATGGCCTCCCCATGCTGTCTAGCATTTTGAATGGAGTTGAAGAATTCCTAACACCACGGTCCGCAATAGATGATGATTTGAAACTGTTAGCCCCCTTTGCATATTCATTAAAAATATCAGTTACAACATCACGGATTTTCTTAAACTGGGCTTCTGCATCATAACCGTAAATCATTTTGTACCAAAGCTCTATGATGTCCATTTTGAACCGTGGATCAAGAATTACCGTAATTACTAAGAGCAAGTTAGAATTACTCCAATATTCATCAAAACAACTTTTCAAACCTAATGCTATCTTAAAAACATAACGATTGTCACTTTTTTCCCACTGACACAATTTAAAAAATATGTCACAAACGATGGGAAAACACACATTTGCAGTATTATATTTGCAATCAGACAAGCTACTAGCAGCATCTTTTATGCCTTTCCAACAGTTATAAAGTGCAGTTGCTTTATCCCAATCCTCTTCGATAAAATTTATAGACTTGAAATCAGGATCTATCTGCTCCAGTTCACAAAATGCTTCTTTATATTCCATTACCCATTCAAGCAGTTCAAAGTTACACTCAAGCAGTTCGAAGTTAACCAAAAGTGTAGGAACACTTCGATCAGTTACAGTTTTGCCCATGGACACAGCTTTTTCTACCGCATATTGAAGCTTATTTTCATTTGATAGCGTCCTGGCGTACTTCAGAATCTTCGACGCTTTATCTAAAATATCTCTGTTCCATTCTGTTCTCATCCCAGCATATCCTATGTAAGATTCAAGTTCATCTAAAAACTTAAAAACTGGAAATACGTTGCAAATAAAAAGAAGTGAAGCTCTTTCAGTAAGCCACTCGTTAAATTCATCACTATTTTTAGCACCAAGTTTAGCACATATATTTTTATCTATGTTCCAATCTTGAAGAGAACGCTTCAGAAATTTTTCAGTGGAAGACTCTAAAACTTCTTCATTCTCCAAAACAATAACCCTATTCTTCAATTTCCAATTGTCATCAATAAAGCAGACTGCAATAAAAAGAACTTCACCCTTGCTGTATGAACACCTATCCGCTGTTACACTAAAACGACATGACATTTTATCAAAGTATTTATGGAGCTTTTCCTTCTCTTGTTGGTAAACATCTAGTATATCATTCTTTATGCAGTTTAGCCCATACTTAATAATCTTTTGCACCAAATCAGAGACATTCAATTTTGGATCAATCACACTTTTCTTTTCTGCTTTTTCTGCACCTACACCTGGATTCTTTGAACTCGGGCAACTTCTTAAATGATTTTTGAGATGTGTGGTTCCACTCTTACTTGAACCTATAAAGTCTTTCTCACAGTATTTACATCTAGCCATATTCCTTCCCATTACTTCCTACATACTTTATGAAGTGCTCCCAAACAACTGATGTCAACTTTCTTCTTTTAGCACTTGATGTGTTCTCTATATTTAGTTTCATCAACACTTCAATCTCTTGATTCAGAGTAGGTCCCAAATTGGTACTTTGTTCTCTAATTTGAGTGATGTCCTGTTATAAGCGATAAAAGGAAAATTTAATAGATCTCAATGAAAGAGATTACATTGGTCAAGGATTCAAAGGAATTCTGAATAAATATTTAAATTGAGGCTTATAAATAAGACTATCGTACATGATTGTGTTATAATAGAGAAAAATTATGTTCTTAAGATATCTACCAGCAATAATAAGGAAATTTCATCTCTATCCTGCTAAACTTTTGCAAAACTAACAGCTAAAAATAAACAAAATATTTAATTGCATAAGATGGAAACTGCTTCTCCGATCACCGACTTTAATCTCTTTTCTATATATATGTAGAGAGAGAAAGGGTACCTGTTCATGGTGCAGATCTGCTCCACTGATATTGGAAGATAAAGGTGCTTCTCTCTGTTGTGTTAAAGATTCAATCTCCTTCATAATTGTAATGGTAACAAGAAAATAAGAAAATATGTCATTTGGATGATATTAACATGAAAAAAGAAAGAAATCCAGCAATTGGACGTCAGAATCCGACCCGAGGAATCCAGTGATCGGAAAGTTATCAGGCAATTTTTGATAACAATTCTTGTTCCAAAATGATTATTTCTAATAATTCTATATATCCATGTAACTTTCAACGGCCATACATGTGGCGTTTAGCCAAGATCTGACTCGAAAAGTTTCGCTCGAAACTTTCCCAGTCAGATCCCGGCAAAACGCGGCATCGATTGCTTTAAAAAATATAAGACTAGATAGATATTTCCGAAACGATCATTATGATACTATATCGTTACCTAGACTTGCTAAAACTTTTCTGGCCATCAAATTCCAGCGGCCGGCGGCCCATTCCGACAACCGGAAACTCTAGATAAACATGTTAGTGTGATGATCAGAAGATCAGAAAAGTTAATTAAAGAGGAAGAAACTTATAGACGGTAAACAAAGATTAATAAAAGAACCTGAAGACGAATAAACATGTTAGTATTAATGATACCTGTGCTTGTCGTTGAAGAGATTGAAGATAGGCCATGATTTCATTAACCACTCCAGCACTTTCTGGGATCAAGTTGTCCTTGTAGCATACTACTAAATCTTGCAAACCCTTCATTCCCTCACTAATTTTTTCCTTGACCACCTACATAAATTACACAGACATCAGAGAGAGAAAATTTTGTGGAGAAGTGGAAATTGAAAACGATTTAACATGAATGAGAAAACAAATACTTACTTGAAAATAAAGATTAGGATCAGATCCAATGGATATTGCTTCCATCTCTTTCCTTAAAAATGAGCCTAATTAAATCAATATGTAAGTTTTTAAGCGATAAAATTTGAGCAATTTTTCAGTGTATATATAGGAATTAGGGTCAATGAGTGGTTGGTTGTTTCTTAGCACTTTCCTTGTTTTTCTTTAACTGTCGGCTAAAAAGTTTAATCTGAACCAAAAAGTTTAAAGGAGCGGTGGTGATTAGATTTCAAATGTTTAATCTGCCAGCTAGGGCTTGCGTGATAAGCGAATATTCTTTGTCCAAAAACCGGATCCGATTCCAAATGTCCATATGTCTATGTATGATTTGAGGAAACAAAATCATGTGGGAGCAATTGGATCATATAATATTTTATTATAGGAAAAAATTATATTAACGGAAAGAAAGATCATCTTGAATATTATTGTGAATGTGTAGAAAATGTGTTTAGTTAGTTCAAATAAATTGGTGTATGATATGTTTGTTTGGGAGTATGGTTGTATACGAGCGGAGCCGAGCCGAACACTATGGGATTCGAAACTCAGCTCGAGAAAATTTAGCGAACTTGAGCTCGAGCTTGGGTTCGACGAGCTCTAGAAATCAGGCTCGAAGCTCGGCTCGAGATGATTTGTTGAGCTCGAAGCTCGGCTCAAGCTCGGCTTGTTTAACAGGCTTTAATCTAAAGCAATCCACCAACAATCTTTTAAGAAAAAAGAAAAAATTCAAAGCTAAGCCACCAGATTGAAACCTTAATGATAATGTAAAAGCAATAAAAACCGAGCAAGCATAAGAACAAAATCTCACAGCCTCATTTTTGGAGAAGAAAAAGTAGCTTGGAGAAGGGAGAGTGAGACAAGATTTGTCATGCCATAGATTTGAGGTAGAAGAGCTAAAGGAAAGAAGAAGGAAAGAGAAAGGAAAGGGAAAGAAGAAGGAAAGGAGAAGAAAAAGGAAAGAGAAAAGAAAGGAGAAGAAGTGTGACTGTGATGAAAAATGTGTTAGGGTTTTTAGAATAAACAATTTATATATAAAATAATAAATTGCATATACACCCTTATACTTTGAAAAACTTACACCTTATATTTAAAAAACTTACACTCATACCCTTTCAAGCCATGGAGGCTCACGAGCCTATCGAGCCGAGTATTGGGTGGCTCGGGCTCGACTTGAAAAGGCACTTAAGTAGCTCAGGTACACCCCTAGTGGGGAGTATAAATGGGTGGGTATGTTACATAGATTACTAAATTGTCCTCCTTTTAAAATATTAATATAATAGTATTTTTTATTATTATTTTTTGAATCATTTCTTTTAACCCACTACATTTAAAATTTTGCTAAAACACCCCAGCCATATAAAACTTTAATTTGTAGCAAAATCACTCCCACCTACCCCAAACCACTATCGGCAACCAGCCACCACTGCCGACCACCGCTAGCAATGGAAGGAAGCACGATTGGTCATATATGGCCGATCGTGCACTTGCAACGCCAGAAATGGCTATGGATCACAAATCCATGGCAAAAAACAGCCAGATCTATGGTCATTTCATGGGCAAAGATGTAGCCGTGAAATAGCCACAAATGTGGCTGTTTTCGACCATGATTCATGGCTGAAAACTGCCTTATTAGTGCATAACCAACTAGATGTCGTCGGTCGTACACCATTACGATGATTGACGCCGACGGTCGGCAATGGTGAGTCACAACCAGCAGTGGTCTTGGGTAGTTGAAAGTATTTTGTTAACTTTTAAACTTTTTTATGGCTGGGGTGTTTTAGCTAATTTCTCAAAGGTAAGGGGCTGAATAATTGTTATTTGGTAGACATTTGAAGACAATTATGTTTGAAATAGTTTTTAATCAAGGGCAAAATAGGTAGAAAAATCAGATTATCCTGGTAATGTTTTAATAACACCTCTCAACAAAGTAATAAGATTACTCGCCACATTACCAACAATAAACACTATTTACAATAAAAGATTACCGTAATATTTTATTACTTGCAAACCAAACACCAAAATCTTGCAAAATAAACGAAGATTACCTCCGTTATCTTATATACCCCCGATCCAAATGACCCCTCTAAGATACTTGAATACACACAATCTCACTATTTTCAGCATAACAATAGCGAATACTTGAAAAGAAACCCTAAATCAAACTATAGAAATATTGTACATAGATCATTTCATATATCATGTTTTGGTCCTTCTCATTTAAAAATATTACTGCTTTAGTCCTTTGACTTAATAGAAGGTTAATTGACTATTAAATGTATATTGAAACTAATTGAAAGTCCTGTGCGTTACACGGGTTACTTAAGAAAGTTGTTTTGACACCATGTTTGTTTGAATAATTGGATGTTACAATTGGTTGAGATCTACTAATTAATTGTACAAAATGTTCTATTGGTCCAAATTTCCTATTCTCATAATGCATATGTTTATAGAATTTTATTTTAATTATTGTTGTTTTTCATGTGGTAAAATATAATTAGTAAATAAGTTTGTTGATAATTTATTGTTTTTTATGAATTGTTATTGAATTTAATGTGATAGTATTTATGTAAATAGGATTAAAACCCGCACGTTGCGCGAGTATATTTTACTTTGTTATTTTCAAATATTTTTAGATTTGGCAATTAATATATAATATATCTAAATATTACTAAGTAGTAATTTCTTTAGATTTATGGCATTTACATTTAGAGAATGATTATATTAATACTATTTATAGTTTTGAATGATATTATGAAAAAAAAAAACTTTGAAAGGTAACTCCTTTATTTTCTATAAGAGAGACAAAAATGTTAAATTTTAAAATGAAATAGTAAATATAAAATTTTGAACACAGAAAAAAAACACTCCTAATAAGACTTTAATTAAGTAGTAATCATAAAATTTATCTTAAAAGTCAAAACCATTGATTCACTTGTGAAGACAAAAACAAAAAATTGTCAAATCCAAAGGAATCATTCATTCGCTATTCCATTTAATAGTTGACAAAATGTCCTCCAAACATGGCAAAGTAATTTATATTTGTAACAATTAATTAAATGATATATTAAAACAATGACAAAATGAATGCTACAATATCTAACACATCTTTAAATAGAGCTGAACCTAAGGAGGAGGGCTCAGTCCCTCCGTTGGGCCCTCCTCCAAGGCCCAGGCTTGGGATCGGTCCCAAGTCTAGGCCCAAACCATTTTAATTTTTTCTATTTAATTCCTTGTATAATTACATAAAACTTCCTATAAATTTTGAAATAAACATAAATTATAGGGTTAAAATATAAATTTTAAAATAAAAAAATGTGTTTAACCACTATCTGTTTTACGTCAAGCAATACGTGGAGTAACTCCCGATATAGTAGTAAAAGTAAAAGAAGGGGGGGGAGGGGGGAGGGGAAGGAATGAAAAGACAACTACACTATAAATAACCCTCAAATCTTTTATTTTTTTCCACACTACTAAATCCTCATTCTCTCAGTCTCTCTACTCTCTACTCCAAATCTCCAATCAAATTCTCATTCAATTTATATTTATATTTATAATTTATTCAAATTATTTATTTATATTATTCAGTTTTTTCTATTTTTCAATATCATTTCTTATTCATATTATTATTTAATTTTTTTTCATTTTAATTATTTATTATTTTATCATAAATTCATAATGGATTCCCGAAATGATGCATTTGAAGGATCATTCCCAAATGAGTTTTACGTTCCATCCATCGAAGAAGTAGAAGGGTTCAATCTATTTTCACCCTTTCCTCCAGAGGTAGCAACTGCAATTCCACAACCACATTCGGCCGGGATAAGGTGTAGCCAAACACATGTGAGCTGCAAGTTAATGGGTAGAGGCATAGCCCAACCCCCCTAACCGTCAAAGAGGGTCGTGTCCGATATATGACGACACTTCACTAAATTAAAACGACTAAAGACAAATGGGGAGGGTGAAGAATTATGTGGGGTATGTAATTTCTGTGGAACTATTGGCGCTGAGAAGGGGACTTCAACGATGCGATGACATTTGGAGAAGAAAGCTACCTGGTACATCTTCAACTGGATCAAGTAGGCAAATTTAAACTTAATTTATTCCACAATCCTCAACTCTCTCAACATGGCAATACAATGCACATGTTGCTGTTAGAATAGGTGCCCTAGAGCCAATCAATTATTGTAAAATTGATTCTATAATAAATGTTTATATATCAATAAAATACATATTCTACTATATCACATAAATCATATTATATGTATTAATATATGTCTTTACTTGCTCATGCTTCTATGCCATTGCAATTACGGTGGTTTGCATTTGACACTGTTGTTTTCTTGATTAATAGAAGGCCCACTTCTGTTTTAAACTTCATCTCACCTTATCAAGTTCTTTTCAAAAGATCACCAGTATATTCTGAGCTTAAAACTTTTGGTTGCACTTGTTTTCCTTTCCTGAGAGACTTTAACAAACATAAACTCAGTTTTCATTCATCCAAATGCACTTTTGTTGGGTATAGCTTAGTGCATAAAGGCTATGAGTGTTTAACTTCTTAAGGTAAAACTTTTATCACTCCTAATGTTCAATTCAATGAAAAAGAGTTTCCTTTTGCCACTAAATCTGATCAGTCTTTATCAAAGCCCTCTCACTCTACTATTCCCTCACTTAATTCACCAGATACCAACTCTCCTACTCCTAGCGTCCCTTTTATTTCTGTTCAATCCACACCTGATATAAGTAGCAAAGTCCCTCCTGTAGTGGCTAGCTCTGATCCACGTCCCACTCCAACAGTTGGTAAGTCAGTCTATACTTCAATCTTAGCACTTAACTTTACTTCTAATATTCGTTGTAGCTCTAACATTAATTTTGTTTCTCCGTTATCCTCATCACATAATACTTCTGTTCCTATAGATATCTCCAATACCTCAGGTTCTACTTCTTCTGATACAATTGTTATAGATTCAACCTCCACTACACTAAACACATCTCCATCCACTTGTCCTCTTGAGTTGACTTCACCTGTTTTAAGAACAATTGTCCTACTAGTGAGTCAATATCTTTGTCTACTAATCAGCCCCATTTACAGCAATCTTCTCAGGCTCCTGGTTGCTCTCTAGTAGTAGATTTAACTCCATCACAATTTTCTACTTCTCTTTCACCTTCTTTACCCATGACTACCAATACACACCCAATGATCACTAGGTCTAAAGCCTGTACATAACCTTCCACTGCCCTCACTTGGTTTACCATTACTACTGTCCAACCTAAACCTCAACAACAAGTAAAGCCTCTACACAACCTTCCACTACCCTCACTTTATCCACCAATATTGTCCAACCTGAACCCTCAACAGTAAGTGAAGCCCTTGTTAGTAATGAATGGAAGGAGGCTATGCAAGTTAAGTTTAATGCTCTAATGAAAAATGAAACTTTGAGTCTTGTTCCTAAGATTGTTGATATGACTATAGTTGGCAACAAATGAGTTTTCAAGACAAAATTTAATGCTGATGGATCACTTTCCAAGTATAAGGCTAAGCTAGGCTAGTTGCTCAAGGTTTCCAGCAAATACTTGGGTTGGATTATTTTGAAACCTTTAGTCTAGTCATTAAGCCTATTACTATTAGAACCATCCTTATACTTGTTGTTTCCTATGGATAGGACATTCAACAAGTCGACATAAATAATGCTTTTCTTAATGGCCAATTGAATGAAACTGTTTATATGAGGTAGCCTGAATGGTTCGAAGTTCCTCATCTTTCTTCATATGTGTGCAAACTAAACAAGGCTCTTTATGGCCTAAAACAAGTACCAAGGGCATAGTTTGATAAACTCAAACACGCACTACTGGAAAAAGGTTTTAAGAATTCCATTTTAGATTCCTGTTTATTCATTCTTAAGGATAATGCTCAAGTTCTCTATGTCCTCATTTATGTAGACAACATTCTTATTACTGGTTCCAACACTCCTTGCATCTTACAGCTTGTTGAAACCTTAAATAATCAGTTTGCCTTGAAGACACTTGGTTCAGTTACCTATTTTCTCGGCTTGGAGGCTACTAGAACATATGAAGGAATTCACTTGAAGCAGACCAAATATGTCACTAATCTGCTTGTAAAAACTAAGATGCAAGATTCACATTCTTGCCCTACTCCCATGACTACTGGTAAAAAACTTTCTGTCACGGATAGTGAGCTGTTTAAAGACTCTGGTTTGTATAGAAGTACTATTGGAGCTCTTCAATACTTAACTTTAACAAGGCCTGGCATTTGGTTTATAGTCAACAAACAAAGTTAGTACCTTCAAGCTCCTACTGAGTTATAATGGCAGTTTTAAGATACCTTAAAAGAACTCAATCTCATGGTCCTCAATTCAGACCAGTAGCTTCCTTTCATCTTGAATGCTATGAAGATGCTAACTGGGAAAGTAATCTGGATGACAGGAGGTCCACCAGTGGCTATTGTGGGTATCTTGGGCCTAACTTGATTCAGTGGAGCTCCCAAAAGCAAAAAGTGGTTGCCTTACCATCTACTGAAGCTAAATATAGAGCACTGGCACAACACCAACTACATTAGCCTGGCTGGAAAGTCTGTTTTTTGAATTGGGTGTATCTCTCAACTCTTGTCCAGTAATTTGGAATGATAATGTCAGTGTTGGTGCCTTAGCTTCTAATCCCCTTTTTCAGTGTTGGTGCCTTAGCTTCTAATCCCCTTTTTCATGCTCGGACAAAGCATATTGAGATTGATACTCACTATATCTGAGATCAAGTTTTAGCAAAGAAAGTTATTGTACAATATGTTCCCTCACAATTGCAAATTGCTGATGTTTTAACCAAAGCCCTCTCCATTACTCAATTTCAAGAATTGAAACAAAAACTTTGTGTTGTTGACACTCCACAGCCTGTTGCTATGTCTTGAAAAGTCAGTAAGTCTTTAATAGCAGTTTTCACTCTAAGCTGCTCTACTGCTCTATTGCTGGACTTTGGAGCTTAGCTCTATAGTTTAAAGAAGTTTGGTTATATTGCTGGACTTTGGAGCTCAGCTCTGTATTTTAAAAGGTTCAATTTTGGCTTTCTGTAGTTTAAAGAAGTTTGGTTCTGGTTCTTCTTTTTGGAAATATAATTCTCAGGTTCAGTTCTGGCTCTCTGCACTTTAAAGAGTCCATTTCTGGAAGTTCAGTTTTGCATGGATTTGAAGTTCATCTTTTGCGGTTTCATGTTAGAAGTTCATCCTGTGCAGTTTCATAGTGGAAGTTTGTCTTCTACAGTTTCATGTTGGAAGTTCATCCTCTGCAGTTGTATGTTGGAAGTTCATCTTTTGCATGCTGGCAGTTCATCCTTTGCAATTTCATGTTGGAAGTTTGTCTTCTGTAGTTTCATGTTGGAAGTTCATCCTCTGCAGTTGTATGTTGGAAGTTCATCTTTTGCAAGTTGGCAATTCATCTTTTGCAGATTTTTATTGGAAGTTCATTTTGCTGTCATACTGGAAATTCAATTCAGTAGTCTCTTAACTACAAAGTTCAGCAAAGGTTTCTTCTATAGATCCTACAGTCTATTTTGAGGGGGAATGGTAATCAAATAGGCACCTCACGAAAAGTACAGCAAAGGACAAGAATAATCCAGTTTGAGGGGCAATGATAGCCAAAAATGTAAAAGGACAAAATATGAAGGTCCTTTTTGTAATTATTAATATTGTGACAATAGCTCCAAACTATGACATTTTGCATTTCTTTATGTCAACTGTTTACACAGTTGCTTCTTCTTGTATAAAACACTCACTAAACGATTACTGTTTAGTTAAGAAAAATCAGAAATTAAGAGTTCTAAATTTCCATAACTCTCTCAACTTTTCTCTCAATCTCACAATATCATCTCAATTCTCTTCCTCGGTCGTCACTCACCAAAACTCCTCAAACCCTTCTCCCGTTGACCCCGTCAATCATCAACAACCAAGCGATTAGGGTTTGCATAGCCGTCCCTCTCAAGTCAAATTCTGATCAATCCCAACCACCAAAATCCAACCAAAAGACTCATTGGCCTCCCCTGTTTAAAAGCCCCAATAGTCTGGATCGAGTTTGCTCTCTGTTCGTCGTCACAATATAAATTTAGGTAGTAAAATGGTATTTTAAAAATCTGTGGGTGGGAAAGTGTCATTAAGCCATTGTTTGGGTGGAAAAAAGTCATTAACTCTAGTGCAATATATAATAACATTTTTGTTTCACAAACTTCTTCACTTCCTTTCTCATCACAAATTCTATTGAAAAGTCCAATCATCATACAATTGAAATCCACTAATTGAAGACTTGATGTGTTAGATAATTAAAACTCAAAATTTTGTCTTGATTCTACTCATGCTAAAAGATTTAAATTCTGAAGTTAAATTACCAAATGTTGATGATGGATAAGTTAGAATATGATATACTGTTGATTGGCATGTATGTTTGTTTGGTAAATCGAAGAGAAAAAGCCTACTAGAAGATGAAACAGTTGTAATTGTTTCTACAGAAAATTTAAGAAAAGGAAAGTAAAATAAAAGAATGATTGAAAAAGAAACATTAATTACACCACAAACTACAGGTGAGACTTAAAACTCAGAGAGTTTACGGTTATGGTGAACCCATGCATGAATTTATATGAGAAACATTAATTTATAAGAGTCTCATAATTGGGCGCTATCGCGAGAACATCCTTAGTGTTGGTGAAATAAGGAAACTTATAGGTTTCAGAAAATGACACTTATAACTTCTATAATTGAGTAATTGACACCAGTTAGTGAAAACTAACAATTTAAAGGGCAAACCCTAAGGGGTTGGTCTGATGATCAAGGAGGTATACTTCATTTTTTGACTTCCTAAGTTCAAACCTTGGAACTACCTATCTCAATGCATAATTATGATTTACTTAGTTCATTGGGTTTGTAGGATATATAATGGACCTTAGAGTGGTTTGTAGGGTATTTAAAAGGACCTCAGAGATTTATTGAGGTATGCGTAAACTGGTCCAGAAACCTCGTTACCCAAAAAAAAAAAAAAAAACAACAACAACAATTTAAAGGGCATGATGGACTACTAAAGGGCATCTCGTAATGATAAATACCCGATTGAGATTTGATCTCAAATGAAAGAGGGTCCCGCGCAAAGTTAGTGGTTTGTTTCAAACTTTGTTTTCACACTAGCAAAAGTTAATCTTATCTCTGTACATATCTTGTTGACACAGACACAAAATTAAATACATAAATCTTATAACTTAATTGGTGATTGAAATTGAAATATAAATTTATGATTAAGAATTTATTGTAATCTAACGGATATCAGATAAAAGTTGAGGGAGATTATTTTCATTGTCGTCTCTTCAACTTTTAAAATATTGGATTGTGATGGATCAACGATCATGAATTTGTGTAAAAAAGATTAAATTAAAAGATTATGTCCCATATTTAAATATAATGCTACTTATTTTATTTTATAAATAGATTATAAATCTCTAACAATTATATTAAACTTATTGAGATTTCAGTTTTATATTTCAACTAATATAACTGTAAATTTTAGTTTTAGATTTTAGCTAGACAGAATATCATAGAAGAAATTAGTTGATTAGTTAAAATAGTGTTTTCATTAATAATAAATCTTACTTAAGTTTTATTAAGTTGGGTTTTTAATTATATAAAAAGTTAATTTTTCTAGTAATTGAAAGAATTCTAATCTTGAAAATTTCACAACATAACATAAGTGATATCAATAAAAAATAAAAATAAATTGATTTTTCTTTTAAGGGGTGATTAAGTATATATAAGCATTAGAAAGAATTATACATATAATTGCTTAAAAAAAAAGCATGTGATAATGAAATCCAACCACCAGTCCACCACCGCTCCTTTTTAACTTTTTGACTGACAGAGGTTAAACAAAAACAAGTTATATACTGAAGGATTGCTCAAATTTTATCACTCAAAAACTTACTTATCTCGTGAGGAGAGAGATGGAAGCGACATCCATTGAATATGATCCTCATCTTTATTTTCAAGTAAGTATTTATTTTCTCATTCATGTTCAATCTCCACTTCTCTAGAAAATTTTATATGTCTGATGTTTATGTAATTTATGCAGGTGGGAAAGATAAAAATCAGTGAGGGAATGAAGTGTTTGCTAGATTTAGTAGAATGGTACAAGGACAACTTGACCCCAGAAAGTGCCGGAAGGGCTAATGAAATCATGGCCTATCATCAATCCTTTCAACGACAAGTAGTACAAATAACCTTACATACTAGCGTTATATGGATCGTCGTTGTTAATAACTGGATCTTCTTAGTTCTTATCATTATAATAAAAAAGTCTCTGCATTTCATATTTTACATAAACCAGTTTATGGGAATTTTGGAAAGGAAAATTGGGTCTTGTTGTTTCGGTTTTCTAATGCAAGTACATTTCTTTCGAATATTAGCATTTGGGTCCTTAGATTGAGCTAAAATTGTCCAAATCTGAAGAAAAAAAATGCCAGTATTTCACACGTGTGTTCTTACTGTTAATATAGATTCAAAACAGTAGGAACTACTCCCCTAGCCATATATATTAATCATAGGCTTTGAGTACAAGTGTACAGCACTGACCGAGCAAGATGGTCCAAGGACAACTTTGTCCTGAAAAGAAAATTTCAGTAATGTTTTATATCCTAATCTATGTGTTAGACTAAATAACTTTATTATTTAAATTAATATAAATTAAAAGTTAATTGTAATTATAATAAAATAAGGTATATAATGTAAATTATTTATTATGTTTACACTAACAATAGTATATTTCCTTTTGTAAAATCTCATTTATAATATTGAAAAAAAAAATTAGAAAGGAGAAAATTTAGTAGAAGGGGATGAAATATGCTTCTCTGGTTTTATTGTGAATACCCTGGTTGTCTAATCCAAACGACATATTTTTTTTTCATTAAAATATTTGAAGGAAATTGAATCTTTAGCACCACAAGGAGAAGTATCTGTATCTTCCAATGTTAATGGAACAAATCAGCAACATGAACAGGTTCTTTTTCTCTATATGTATGAAAGAAATTAAAGTCAGATGAAAAATATGTAACTTGTTTAGTTTGAGTATAGTCATGTGCCTTACCATATACATGCTCAATTAATAAAGAAAAACATATATTCAGTAATCCTTGGGATTCTTGGCCAATGTTTCTGCCCTTGCTAGCAAACTATATAAGTTGACTTGGTTGCCTTAAATATGTTTCAGAGATTTAGTCTCTTTCATTTAGCTCAATTTTATTTTCCTTTTATTGCTTCTGAGGTGACAGAGTTGTTTGTATATTAACAGGAAATCACTCAAATAAGAGAACAAAATGGACCTACTCTAAATCTTGAAATTGAAATGGTGATGAATCAAAATATAGAGAACACATTAAGTGCTAAAAGAGGAAAGTTGAAATTAAAGGTTTGGGAGGACTTCATAAAGTATGAAGGAATAGATAGGAAGGAGTGGGCTAAATGTAAACACCGTAAGAAAGACTTTGTAGGTTCAAGTAAAAGTGGAACCACACATCTCAAAAATCATTTAAAAAGTTGCTCAAGTTCAAAGAATCCAGGTGGAGGTGCAGAAAAAGCTAAAGAGAAAATTGTGATAGATCCAGAATTGAATGGTTCTGATTTGGTGCTAAAGATTATTAAGTATGGGCTAAAAAGCATAAAGAATGATAGACTTGATATTTACAAACAAGAGAAGGATAACCTTTATAGATATTTACATAAACTCCCATCTCGTTTTAATGTAACAATTGAGAACAAGTCAGGCTTATGGTTCCTGACAAGCTGGTTTATCGATGATAGTTGGGAATTGAAGAAGATGACTAGTTTATTGGGAAGATACAAAGATGAAGGTGAAGTTGTCTATGAAATTGTGAAGTCTTGGCTTGTGGATTGGGACATAGACAAAAAATTAAGCTCCATGTCTATGGTAAGAGTTGGATATTTTGATGTATCTCAACATGAGGAAGTTATTGAGAATATTAACGATTTGGTCAATGAACCAGGTTCACTTCCTTTCATTGGGTATTTTTGGCCGAGTTCTCTTTTGTTACATGAATTTGAATATGTTATCAATTTTCATCACTTGACAAGTGTTTTGCGGAATGATATTTCAACTAAAGCGTTGGAGCTTTGTTACTATGCCAGGATGTCATCAAATGCAAGTAAGTTTCAATATACAGTAAAAGAAGCTTTGTCCATGGGCAAAACAATAACTTCCAAAAGTGTTCCTTCATCCAGTTGGCTCAATGTTGATGCTTGAGTGGGTAATGGGATGTAAAGAAGTATTTCATGACCTGGAGCATATAGATCCTGGTTTCAAGTCTATAAATTTTATAAAGGAGGATTGGGACGAGGTAACTTTATTGTACAACAGTTGGAAAGTGTTACAAGGTTTGAGAAAAGAAGCTCTTAACTTGTTAGATCCTAAACATAAAACCGCAAATGTGTGTTTCCCGATGTTTTGTGACATATATTTGAAATTGCTTCAGTTGGGAAAAAGTGAAAATCGTTACTATTGCCACGTTGCATCATTGGGACAAGTCTAACTTGATTTTAGTAATTATAGTAATTTTGGATCCGATTCAAAATGGATATTGTCAAACATTTTTACAAAGATATTTATGGTAATCATGTAGACACACACTTTAAGAAAATTATTGATGATGTCACAAATATTTACAATAAATATGCAGAGGGCACTAATAATTCTAAATCATCATCCTCTTCGGACCACGGTGCTAGTAATTCTTCAAGTACTCCATCACAAATTGTAGACATCATGGGGACATCATCTGCGTTTTCTCAACATGTCAACGATACTGTTGCACAAGAATCAGAATTCGATCGCTATTTGAAAGATTCTAAGTGTTTTTCAAGTGAAGGGTTTGATATACTAGAATGGTGGCAAGTCAATTCTCCAACTTATCCAACACTAGCTAAAATTGCACGTGATTTCTTATCAATACCTTTCTATACTTCTCTGCCTGGTTTAGATTATTCATTATTACGTGAAATTGGGGATATTATCGTTGTAGTAATCTTGATGATGACCTCAAACGGACTTTGGCATGTACAAAAGTTTGGTTGAATAGCAGGGTAATTAAATAATCAAGTTGTTGAAATAAATATATTATTAATGTAGGTGCATTAAAGTCAATACCATTTAACTCTTGTAATATTATATTGAATATCAATAAAGGCATAAATTTTCATATCATGTTATTTATTTATGTAATGATATATATCCTTAGAATGGTTGAATCATAACGAAGGAATTAAGTGTTTCAAATCTTAATTGTGAGGACCTATGATTACATATAATGGTTATTCTAGAAATGTACATAGCCCCAATATTAATTTAACTAAGGACACAGACAATACAGTAAGATTATCATAGCGTTAAACGACCCTACCAAAAGATAGTGACAGTTCTCACATGTTAAGGTTGTTTAGTGACATTTTAAAGATGCATGCAACATGATTTTGAAAATAAAACACCTCTGTCGTGCGAAGAAACTGGTGAGTGGTGGCGGCAACGACGATTGACGACCAATCGAAGTTGGAATCATGAGGCTTTTGATCTATAGGTTCCGGCGGTCCAACCGTGGCTCAATCCGATTTAACGGGAAATACTGGTTTTTAGAAGATACCAAACCGGAAATACCGCCGGCTCCCAGTCGAACCGATCTGACTGGACGGTCCGGTCCAGTTTTCAGAACATTGTTTCATAGAGCTCTAAAAGTGAAGTATTTATAGTTTTCCTGTATTTTTTGCATAATTTCAAGTTTCCTGTACACCATAGCTATATACGAGATCAATTCTCTGTAAATTTAACTGTTTCACGTGCCTCTTCTGAACCTCAATAATCTGACTAGGGTGAATCTGGTACATATTTTGACTCCAAGAATATGAAGCAGAGAGACAATAGTTTATTTGCATAGCATATATTTCTTTTCTCAACTCTGCTTTTTTCATTGAGACAATTCAATAGAAGCAAATGGGTCCTGTCACTATTGATATTACCTTTATGTGGAGTTAGCGTCACTGTTTTTATGATCTTGATAGGAAATCACCCCAAATTAGAGAGCAAAATGTTGGTTCTGAACCCACTCCCAATCATGGCAATGAGATAGAGAATGCAGATTTGAAGAACTTGTCACGTACTAAACGAAGAAAGTTGAAACCAAAGGTTTGGAACTAGTGAAGAATTTAGTCAGACTAATAACTGGTTTAGTGAGCAAGGTTCACTTCCTTGCATTGGGAGCATTTTCCCATTTTCTCGTTTATTACGCAAACTTCAACATAATATAATTTGGAGGAGTACTGAATGGAAAATTGACATTTTCTTTAAGACGGAGAAGCTTTTGAAGTACCTCAAGAAGATGTCATCAAATGAAAAAAAGTTTCTGAAAGTTTTAAAGGATTATCAAGTACTTAAAACTTGTGCAGAATGGGTTGCTTATTCAATTTTTAGTGCAAATGAGTTGTAAAAAACTTAATCAAAACATACTTCAAAGCAAGTAAAGAACACACTCATTTTTACATGGTTCGGCATCAAGCCTATATCCATGGGACAATATCTAGAGGAAGCAAATTTACTATGAAATGCTAATGAGTTCAAATACAAAGCATGATAACCAAAGTTGTAAAAACACTATCTGTTTTCTACATGACATCTCTATCTTTTTCGGTTGAACTTCAAGTTCTCATAACAAGCTTCATGTACACAGCAACATCATGTTGAAAAAGAGCTTCTCTCAAGATTCAACAATGAAGACAGGACAACAGCTTGTACACAAGCTCTCGTCACAACTGAAACAACATCAGAAGATCTCACACAAGGACAAGTGAAGATGGTAATTCTAAGCCTACCAAAGCATAGTAAGAAATCTTAACCAAAATGAGAAGCTCAGAGAATATTCAGAAAGGAAAACAATTGCAATCAGATTCCTTAAAGAAAACGCTAGAAATGAATGAATATATAGAGATCAATGCGCTAAGGGTTGGGGGACAAAAAATTAAAAATTAACTTTTATGTTTTTCTTTTTGCATAAGAAATTTTGCGACCACAACAAAAGTAATATTCATTTTCTTACACAGCAAATAAAAAGTGGACAAGTGTAAAAGCACAAAACAAAATATCAACAAGGAATAATATTGTCCAAAAAGTAAAACGAGTGCGTGAATTGTGATTGAGAAAAAAAATATCTGTCAGAAGCATTGTGAGCACACACACGCTAAAGTGCTTACACTTGTGAAGGTGTTCACCTTTAGCGAGTGTGTCCACAATTATAGAAAGGAAAAGATAGTGCAAGACTCAAAAAAGGATCATAAGATGACAAAAACACTAGCAGTTTCAATCTGCAGTAGATAGCAAAGTCCATGGGCAAGAAAATAGCTTCTCAAGGTATTCCTGATTTTCAGCTATGGGGCTTCAAACTAACTGAGTGGGTAATGGGATTTAGGGAAGCATTATGTCAACTGGAGAGTATAGATCTTGATTTTCAGTCAATAAATCTTGAAAGAGAGGTTGGGATAAGGCAACTGCACTATACGACAGTTTCAAAGTGTTAAAAGATGCTAGTCGTAGCTTGTCTGATCGCAAATATAATACTACAAACGGGTGTTTCTAATGATGTATCACATATTTTTTAAATTTCTTCATTGGGAAAAAAGTGGTGACCATTATTTTCGTGACATAGCTTCAAGTTTGAGAAAAGATTTTGATGAATATTGGAGAATTTCTAACTTGATTTTAGTGATTACAGTTGTTCTTGATCCGCGATTCAAAATGGATATTGTAGAATGTTGGTACAAGGAGATTTATGGCAATGTTGTAGACACCTACCACAAGATAGATTGATGTTGTTACAAATATTTACAAAGAATATGCAAAGCGAGCTAGCAATTCTGAATCATCATCTACTTGGGACTACGGTGAAATGCTAGACGACATGTGGACGCCATGTACATCTTCACAACATGTTGATGATGTTGTTTCAACAAAACTCAGATTGCTATTTGGGAGATTCTTAATTTTTTCTTGTCCAAGAGTTCGACATATTGGCTTGGCGACGATTAAACTCCTCCACCTTTCCACCTTCTAACAGATAAGCTAAAAAATCTAGACCAAAAGATTTTATTATACTTACTTTTTTGCTATGTTTAGGTCCATTTTCAACCTCTTGACTATTTTCAACCATAGTTTCATATATTCATTTAGACGAACTGGATCCTTCTTTGGATCTACATAGAAATACATGTTTTAAGAAAGATGTATTTTTTGATTCCATTATCATGTTCCCGTGTATGTCTAGGATTTTGAGCTCATGCACAAGAAATCGAAAAGCACTACTGTGCATAGCCAATGAAGATGCAATCAATTATTTTTGGAACTATTTTCACCTTCTTTGGTGTCGAAACTGCTACTTTGGCAAGACACCCCTACACTCGCAAATATTTATAGGAAGGCTTCCTTCCTTTCCATAATTTGTAAGGGGTTTTATCTTCCTTTTTTTGGGGTATCTTATTTAAAAGATAATTGGTCGACAACACAACTTCCCCCCACATGTTTTGAGACAACCCAAAACTTATTAGCATTGCCTTCATCATTTACGATTCTTTCGCTCAGTAATTCCATTTGAATAAGGCGAATAAGGTGTTGTGGTTTCATGTATAATTCTGTGTTATGCACAGAAAACGAAACGGTGTTTCATGCTCATCACCTTGGTCACTTCGTAACACCTTAATCTTTTTATTGAGTTGATTCTCAACTTCATTCTTATAAAGAATAAACTTATCAATAGTTTCGTCCTTGTTTTTTTAACAAATACACATAACAGTATCTAGTGCTATCATTAACAAAAGTAATAAAATACTTATTGCCACCCTTGTTTGTACAAATTTTAAGTCACAAATATATCTATGAACTAAATCAAGAGGATTTGTGATTCTTTCAATATTATTAAATGACGACCTTGTCAATTTTGCCTCAACACATGTTTCATACTTATGTTTGGAATCGATTTGGAAAATAGGTTTGTGATTTAAGTTAATTAATTTACGTAAAGTATTATAATTAATGTGCCCTAGTCTACCATGCCACACATAAGAAGACTCAAGCAAAAAAGTAAAAGAAATTCTCTTATTAATCCTTTTAGGTTTTACAACACAAACGTTGAGCTTAAATAGCCTATCACTCACATAACCATTTCCAACATATATTTCATTCTTTGACAAAACTACTTTGTCCGACTTAAGAACTATAGAAAAACCATGCTTGTTCAACAAAGAACCAAACACCAGGTTCTTATGGATTTTTGGCACATATAGAACATTGTTCAAAGTTAGCTCTTTCGAAGATATCATCTTTAGGACCACCCTTCCTTAGCCTTCAATCTCCAAAGTAGTTGAGTTTCCCATGTACAACTTTTCCCCATTCTTATTTGCTTCGAAGGAATTAAATAGTCATTTGTCTGAGCAGACATGCCAAGTGGCTCCAGTGTCAAGCCACAATTCTCTTAGGCTAGACCCAACCAGATTCACTTTTGAAACCACTACAGAGAGACTTATGTCAAAGATATCCTAAGTAATATTCTCCATAACATTTGCCTCTTTGATTCGGTTCGTCCTTGACAATCTACAATCAGAAGCTTTGTGACCCATCTTTTTACAATTAAAACACTTGCCTTGGAACATTTTTGGCTCCTTAGAGATGCCTCATTTCGACCCTAGCTTGGCCTTTTTCCCTATCTTCTTAGAATTAAAACTCTAGCCATACTCCACAACATTTGCTTTTATTGCTATAGGAATAAACCCTCTATTTTTAGAACTTCTGTTGTCTTCTTCAATTCAAAGTCTAACAATGAGTTCTTCAAGGTTCATCTCCTTTCGCTTGTGCTTAAATAGTTCTTGAAATCTTTTCATGCGAGAGGTAGCCTCTCAATGATTAGCAGCTACATGGAAAGTTTCACTTAGCACCATCCCTTCAGAATGAATTTCATGTAATATCATTTGGATCTCTTGCACTTGACTGATGACATCTTTTGAGTCCACCATTTTACATAATCGAGGAATCGTCCCACCACAAACTTTTTGGACCCAGCATTCTTAGTTTTATTTTTAAGGTCTAAAGACTCCCATAATTCTTTGAAGCATACACATTGTACAGTGAATCTGTCAGATAATTTATGACAAAATTTCAGTACAAAAATTCAGAATGTTTCCAAGCATCAACAACACTGATAACTTGAACATTGTGCTCATCTTCTTTGAGCGTAAGAGCATCCTCAATTAAGAATCTCGCAAGATTCAAGATGGCCAGATAGAAAAACAACTTTTTTTGCCATCTCTTGAAATGCATTCCACCAAATTTTTTCGGTTTTTGCGCATGGTTCATAGGAACAGAGACCGATGCCACATGAGTTGGTGTGGTAGCCACAACTTGGGTTAGCATATCAAAGGGGTTTGATTCAGATGTCATTTTTTGAAAAATCCAAACAAAAAAATTATTATGTGAATTTTTGAACAATAGTTAATATATAATTCCCAAGAAACATCAGAGGGGTCACAGACGGTCTCTCTTAAAATCCAGTCTTCTTAGACAAAATTTCTCTAAATCGTACTGATCAAATTTTACCACCACACTTTTACTGCACATGGACAACAACCTTTGGGAATATCAAAGTCCAATGTTTTCTTCAAATTAAAAATAAAATACGATTACTAATAAAATCGAATATGTTTTAAGATTGTTATAAAAATAATCAAATATTATATTAGTAACCGCAAATAATAAATATATTGAATATAAATACAATATAAATAATGTCAATAAAATAAAATGACAATACTATAAAATTAACAATACTAACAACGTGATCACGTGTGGGAGATCCTTTAGAATGACAAGAAGAGATCCGGAAAATAATACAACCTAAGGATGAAAGCTGATGCCTGTGTAACACACAGTTTCCTTAAAACATATTTGTCTCCTTCACTCAGGTGCAAAAGGATTTGAACAGCGTCTGTTTCCCAAGATACAATGACAGATGAATAGCAAGATAAGCACCATTCTTTTATTCTGGCGAATTAAATCAAGCCTTAACTCTAACAAAGGAAAACCTTAAAAAAACTAGAGAGACAATAAGAGATTGAAAGAGCTCTCAATTTATTTATTTATTTATTATTATTATTATTATTATTATTATTATTATTATTATTTTGTGTAAAAAATGAGAGAAATAACATCTTTTTATACTACTCAAGGTAGGACAAATGTTGAATTCCACTATCATTTTCCACCTTTTCAATTTCCAATTTTAAAATCTCCTCCATTAGTCCACTAACCTTTCATCTTTCAATTCTTAACTTTCAGTCTTTCCCACCACATTTCATTTCATTCAATTTATTTAATATATTCCAAGGTTCATCTCCTTTTGCTTGTGCTTAAGATAGTTCTTGAAATCTGTTCATGCGGAAGGTAGCTTCTCAATAATAGCAATTACTTGGAAAGTTTCACTTAGCACCATCCCTTCAGAATGAATTTCATGTAATATCATTTGGATCTCTTGCACTTGACTGGTGACAACTTTTGAGTCCATCATTTTATATAATCGAGGAATCGTCCCACCACAAACTTTTTGGACCCAGCATTCTTAGTTTTATTTTTATGGTCTAAAGACTCCCATAATTCTTTGGCTATTTTCTTCGAAGCATACACATTGTACAATGAATCTGTCAAACAATTCATGACATAATTTCAGTACAAAAATTCAGAATGTTTCCAAGCATCAACAACACTGATAACTTGAACATCGTGCTCATCTTCTTTGAGCGTAGGAGCATCCTTAGTCAAGAATCTCGCAAGATTCAGGATGGTTAGATAGAAAAACAACTTTTTTTGCCATCTCTTGAAATGCATTCCACCGAATTTTTTCGGTTTTTTTGCATGGTTCATAGGAACAGAGACCTGTGCCACATAAGTTGGTGTGGTAGCCACAACTTGGGTTGGCACATCAAAGGGGTTTGATTCAGATATCATTTTCTAAAAAATCCAAAAAAAAAAAAATTTATTATGTGAATTTTTTAACAATAGTCAATAAACAATTCACAAGAAACATTGGAGGGGTCACAAACAATCTCTCTTAAAATTCAGTCTACTTAGATATAATTTCTCTAAATCGTACTGTTCAAATTTCATCACCACACTTTTACTGCACATGGACAACAACCTTTGGGAATATCAAAATCCAATGTTTTCTTCAAATTAAAAATAAAATACGATTACTAATAGAATCGAATATGTTTTAAGATTGTTATAAAATAATCAATTATTATATTAGTAACTGCAAATAATAAATATATTGAATATAAAAACAATATAACTAAATGTAAATAAAAATAAAATGACAATACAATAAAATTAACAATACCAACAATGTGATCAGATGTAGGAGATCCTTTAGAATGATAGAAAGAGATCCGGAAAATAATACAACCTAAGGATGAATGCCGATGACTATGTAACATACAGTTTCCTTAAAATAGATTTGTCTTTTTCACTCAAGTGCAAAAGGATTTGAGCAGCGTCTGTATCCCAAGATACAATGATAGATGAATAGCAAGATAATCACTATTTTTATTCTGACGAATTGAATCAAGTCTTAATTCCAACAAAAGAAAACCTTAAAAAAACTAGCTAGAGAGACAATAAGAGATTAAAAGAGCTCTCAATTTTTTTTCTGTGTAAAAAATGAGAGAAATAACATATTTTTATACGACTCAAGGTAGGACAAACATTGGATTCTACCATCATTTTCCACCTTTTCACTTTCCAATTTTAAAATCTCCTCCATTAGCCCATTAGCCTTTCATCTTTCAATTCTTAACTTTCACCACCACATTTCCTTTCATTCCATTTATTTAATATATTCCAACATTGCCCACCTCTGAAAAAGTGTAACACACAGGCCACCATTCATAATGACTTTTTCTTTGCTTTTTTGCTGTCCTATCATCACAATAAAAGTTTCTGCATTTCCTATTACAGAAACCAGCTTAAGTGAATTTTGGAAAGAAAAAATTGGGTCTTGTTGGTTTTCTAATTCAAATATTAGCATTTCTGTCCTTAGATTGAGCTAAAATTGTTCAAATCTGAAGAACAAAATGCCAGTATTCCACACAAGTGTTCTTACCTGTAATAGATCAAACCAATAGGAACTGTAATCATATCTATAAATCACAGGATTTGACCGCAAGGGTACAACACTAATCCAGAACATGCCCAAGGAAAACTTAGGCCTTAAGAGAAAATTTAACTAGTGTTTTATATCCTATTCCATGTGTTATTGAGCAATAACTTTATTATTTAAAATAATATAAATTAAAAGTTAATTGTAATTATAATAAAATAAGATATGTAACATTTACGCAAACAATAGTATATTTCCTTGTGTAAAATCTCATTTATAGTGCTGAAAAAAAAATTAGAAAGGAAAAAAATTTAATAGAAGGGGATGGAACATGCTTCTGGTTTTTTTTTTTTTTTTTTTTTTAGAATTTTTCAGTTAGTAGAATAAAACTTAACTAACACTTAAATTGAAAATAATGAATATTCTATTGGGAAAAGATTTTACTTTCAAGAATAGTTATGGATACGTATTCCAAGAATAAGAGTAAATATTTAATTCAATGATATTAAATAGCCTTATTTCAAAGTAATTTATTATGTTTTTGTTTTAATTCAAAAAAATATTTAAATTACATTAATGAAGTGGTTAAGGAGATTTTATACTAATAGGACCTTAATTAACTCATGAGGAATGAGACTTTCATGTTAATTATTTACTGTGAATACCCTTTTGTCTAATCCAAAATGACACAGTTTCTTATTTTTCTTTTTTTCCATTAAAATATGTAAAGGAGATTGAATCTTTAGTACAACAGAGAGAAGTACTTGTATCTTCCAATGTCAAGGGAACAGATATGCGACGTGGACAAGTTCATTTTCTCTCTTTATATTATATGTATAGTCAGATAAATCTTACGTAATTTGTTTAGTTTTAGTATAGTCATTGTCTTACCATATACATGTCTCAATTAATAAAGAAAAGCATATATTCAATAATCCTTAGAATTCTTGGCTAATGTCTCCATCCTTGCTAGCAAAATATATAAGTTGACTTGGTTGCCTTAAGTATGTTTCAGAGATCCAATCTCTCTCATTGAGCTCAATTTTATTTTCCTTTTATTGCTTATTAGGTGATAGAGTTGTTTGTATATTGAAATCACCCAAATAAGAGAACAAAATGCCTATTTTGGACATGCTCTAAATCAAGAGATTGAAATGGTGATGAATCCAAATATAGGGAACACATCAAGTGTTAAAAGAAGAAAGTTGAAATCAAAGGTTTGGGAGGACTTCACAAAGTATGAAAAAGATGGGAAGGAATTGGCCAAATGTAAACACTGTGAGAAAGTCTTTGTGGGATCAAGTTAGAGTGGAATCACACATCTCAAAAATCATTTAAAAGGCTGCTCAAGTTCAAAGAATCCAGGTGGAGGTGCAGAAAAAGAAAAAGAGAAAAGTGTGATAGATCCAGAATTGAATGATTCTGATTTGGTGCTAAAGATTATTAAGTATGGGCTAAACGACATAAAGAATGATATACTTTATGTTTACGAACAAGAGAAGGATAAGCTTCATAGATATTTACATAAATTCCCATCTCGTTTTAATGTAACAATTCAAAAGAAGTTAGGCTTATGGTTCTTGACAAGCTGGTTTATCGATGATAGTTGGGAATTGAAAAAGGTGATTAGTTTATTAGGAACATACAAAGATGAAGTTGTCTTTGAAATTGTGAAGTCTTGGCTTGTAAATTGGAACATAGACACAAAATTATGCTCTATGGCAAGAGTGGGATATTTTGATGCATTAGAAAGTGAGGAAATTATTGAGAATATTAACAACTGGTTCAATGAACGAGGTTCACTTCCTTTCATTGGGCATTTTTGGTTGATTTCTCGTTTATTAAATGAATTTGATTATGATATCAATTTTGACACATTGAAAAGAATTTCGCGAAATGATATTTCAACTAAAGTATTGAAGCTTTGGGACTATGTCAGGATGTCATCAAATGTAAATAAGTTTCAATATGCGGTAGAAAAAGCTCCATCCATGGGCAAAACAGTAACTTCTAAAAGTGTTCCTTTATCAAAGTGGTTCAACGTAGATATGCTTGAGTGGGTATTGGGATGCAAAGAAGCATTTTTTGAACCGAAGCATATAGATCTTGATTTCAAGTCTATAAATTTTATAAAAGAGGATTGGGATGAGGCAACTTTACCGTACAACAGTTGGAAAGTGTTACAAGATTTGAGAAAAGAAGCTCGTAACTTGTTAGATCCTAAACATAAAACTGCAAACATGTATTTCCTGATGTTTTGTCACATTTTTTTTATTGCAGTTCAGTTGGGAAAAAGTGAAAATCATTACTATTGCCACGTTGCGTCATGTTTTGGAAAATATTGGGACAATTCTAACTTTATTTTAGTAATTCCAGTAATTTTAGATCCACTATTGTAAAACATTTTTACGAAGAGCTTTATGGTAATGATGCAAATGCATACCTTAAGAAAACCATTGATGATGTTACAAAAATCTTCAATAAATATACAAAGGGCACTAACAATTCTCAATCATCATCCTCTTCGGACCATAGTGATAGCAATTCTTCAAGTACTCCATCAAAAATGCTGGACATTATGGGAAGATCATTTGCATCTTCTCAACATGTCAATGATATTGCTATACTAGAATCAGAACTTGACCACTATTTGAGAGATTCTATATGTCCTCCAATTGAAGTGTTTGATATACTAGAATGGTGGCATGTCAATTCTCCAACTTATCCAACACTAGCTAAGATAGCACGTTATTTCTTATCAATACTTATCTCTGTTACTTGTACTTATTTAGATAATTCGTTGTAGTTGTCTTCATGACGACCTCAAACAGGCTTTGGCATGTACAAAAGTTTGGTTGAATGGCCCAGTAATTAAATAATCAAGTTATTGAAATAAATCCATGTTCTCATTTTTTTCCATTTACATAATTTTGTCCTTTTAATATAAGCAATTGTCCTTTTAATACGAGTAACCATTGAGCTAAAATTAAAACAAGGGGTCAACATATTTTTATAAAAAAAAATGAAAAATATTAATTTCTCAAATTTTATCTTAATTTTCCATCTTTTGACTCTGTCTTTCTATATCTTTATAATTGAATTAAATTTTCATCATAAGTCATATATATTCTAACATTATCATTTTATCTCATATAGTGATATACGAAGGAGAAAAACCTATATAAAGACTTATCAATTGAACTATTGAAAAAAAAAAAAAAAAAGAACTTACAAAATAAACAAAATAGTTTTATTATTTGAATTGAATCCCATTAACTTTCTAATTAGTCTTATTATAAAATGTTTTCGCATTAATTTCAAAATTATCCTTGGTAATGGAAATTTTCTCTCGTTTTTTGTTTTCTAATTCACTTACAAAGCCCTTCAAATCACAAAAGAGTTGGCGCTATTGCAAGAGCAAGTGGTAGAGTCAGGAATTCAATTGATAAGAGGCAAGATCAAATAATGGCATCATTTAAAATTTTCAACTCCAAGAGGTATACATTTAAAATTATTTATCAACACTCGTTTATTCAAAAAAAAAAAAAAAAAAAGTCAATTCACAATTAAATTTAAAATTTAAAATTTTCAGAGTCTTACTTCACATAACTTTTATTATTTTAACCTAAAATTAAAAAGATTAATGGTTGATTGTATAATAAATATAGCTAAAACTAAAAATATTTTAAAATCAGGAGATAATTAAAAAAAAAAAAAAAAAAAAAGTCCTTTCTAAAATTTAGTAATAGATGTACTCTTTAAAATGGGTGTGTATAATATAACGATTATTTGGTCTTTTTTTTTTTTTTTTTTTAATGTACCTAATTAATTTTTTATATAAAACTCGATGTAACTTTCTTGACTTGATGATTTGGAAAATATTAAAGTTTTTAGAAGTATTTTAGAAATTATTTATTTTAACAAAATTCAATCTAAATTTAACTCAAATGACTTTAACTAATAAAGGCAAATTAATTCTACTCAAATTTTCAATTTTCAATCTGATAAAGTTTGTTTCAGCGTAGCTTTCAATAAACTCTTCTGTTTTTATTGTTGCGATGGGCAATGGGAATGAATGCATCAAAACAAAGGTAAATAAAGAAAGTAACCCATGTCGTAAAGAAAAGCCCAACCAACAATGGGAAGGGCCCAAAATAAGGTAAATTGTAAGCCCAAAGTAAACCTAACCTAGCCTAGGAACTAATGGATGCCCGTCCAAAAAACTTTAAAAACAAATAATGGATGGACGTCCATCTTATATAAACGGCCATCCATACCTAAATTCTAGTTTAATAAAAAAAATTCTTTAAAAAATTCTACATTGTGAGTACTTTTTATCTATCTCTCTTGCTTTGCATTTGTTTTATAAATAAAAAAAAAATTGTAAATTAAAAAAAAAAAATTATTTGAGTATGGACTAGCGTCCACGCTTTATACTTTAAAAATCTAAGTTTTTTTTTTTCTTCTTTATTTCACCTAAAATTTTTGTGCTTTAAAAATGAATATTTCATCTAAAAATTTTGACTTAGACAAGCCATAGGTTTTTATAAATGAAAAAGAAATTGTAAATTAAAAAATATATATATTTAAGATGGATTGACATCCAATACTTTGTGCTTTCAAATTATATGGACGGTCATCCATATAATGTGGACAGCCGTCCATAGTAAATGGACTCCCATCCATAATATATATACGGGATTCCATTGATATTTTCTAGACTCTCGTCCATTCGTGATGAACGGTCGTCTATAAGATATGAATGGGTGTCTATAATTGTTGGATGACCGTTCATTCGCTAAATACCTGTATTGTATCCTACGTGACCACGTCCGAGTCAGATGCCACATAGATCGGTGCAAAATTTTGGTACCAGCATTCGGTGCCCATAGCATTTTTTATCTGACATTACTCCAATAATATCATTTTATATTACTTACATTACCATTTTTAGTTGTTAAGTGATAAAAGATTTTGGTAATCCTCCAAAACTAATAGTAATTACTGTTAGTTATATATGTAGTAATTTGAATACCACCATTTTTCTTAAGTATTCTAAGATTACTTGGTAATCTTAATTTTGTTACAATTTTATCCCTAACTAATAAAAATTTTGGACAGTAATGCCCTTATTCTAAAAACAATTTACAAGAATATTCATTGACTATTTTATCCTTATACACAAGATTTTTAGGATACCCTTGGATTTGAACCAAATTACCTAAGATAGATGGCCAATCTGGCCACCATTGCCAAGCACCGAAATAGCGTACGACCAGCTAGATCTTGCCAGTTGTGCGTAGATCTAATTATGGATCTGGTTGGAAACGAACATAATGGATCTAGCCATTTCCAACTAAATCCATTGCCATCTGGCTGTTTTCAGTCTTTCATCTGGTTGAAAACAGCCAGATTAACACACAGTCGACTAGATCCCACAGTCGTTCAGGCCACGACGGTGGTGGTCAGCAGTTGGCCATTTGTCTTGGGTAATTTGGTTCAAGTTCAAGGGTAATAATTTCCTAAAAATCTTGTGTATAAGAATAAAATAGTCTATAAAAATTCTTGTCAATTGTTTTTAGAATAAGGGCATTACTGTCCAAAAATTTTATTAGTTAGGGGAAAAATTGTAACAAAATTAAGATTACCTAGTAATCTTAAAATACCTATGAAAAGGGTGATATTAAAATTATCTATATAAGAACAGTAATTACTATTGGTTTTAGAGGATTATTGAAATCTTTTATTACTTGACAATCAAACATAATAATATAAGTAACATAAGATGACAATACTGGAGTAATGTCAAATATCCTCTAACCAAACACACCCTTCAAGTAGGGGTGAGCACGGGTAGCGGGTAGAACCAGAACCGGGGGTAAGAACCGGAACCGGAACCTACCCAGAACCTGCACTGTGCGGGTAGGTTCCGGTTCCAATTTTTTGGAACCGCTACTGTGCGGTTCTGGTTCCGGTTCTTGCATGTGGAGGAACCGGAACCTGTAAAAAGGGTACCCTGTTTGGAACCTGTAGGGGGTACCCGGTTTGGAACTTGTTTTTGGAACCTGTTTGGAAACCTGTTTTGAAACCTGTTTGGAACCTGCTTTGGAACCTGTTTGAAACCTTTTGAAACCTGTTTGGAACCTTTTTGGAACCTCTTGGAACCTGCTTTGGAACCTATTTGGAACCTGTTTTGGAACCTGTTTTTAGAACCTTTTTGGAACCTGGACTATAATGAAATATTTGTGAAATGTAATAATGGGGAGTTTCTATTATTTTACATATAAAAAATTTAAAATAGAAAAAGTTAAATTTTAGAATAACCTAATAAATAAATATATGAATACAATTATATTTATACATATAAATTACACCATATTAAAAGCTTTAATAATTATAATACATTATATTAATTTTTGATCAATTAAGTGAATAATTGAAATTATGATCCAATTAAAAGTGTTTTACATTTTTAACTTATTAAAGATTATTTTTGAATAAATAGTATATTTATTGAGTAATAATATATTTAGTTATTTACTTCAATTATCAAGTTCTAAGTATATCTATAATATTAGTATTAATTAATTATATATGATAATTGATAAACATTAATAAATTTAATTACTAGTTAAATACATACTTAATCAATTATAACATTAACTTATAGTTAAATGATTACTTAATTATTATAATTTTATAACATTACTTAATTGATTTATAATTATTAATTATAGCATTATATTAATTGATTACTACTTAATTAATTGACTTATAAGTTATAACATAATTAAATAGTTAATTAATTGACTTATAATTGAAATTAATTAATTATAGCATTACGTTATAGATTTATAGTATAATTACTTAATCAATTATAACATTTTATTATAACAAGTACAAACTTAATTAAATGATTAAATTTAATTATTAATTTACATTAAAATTAATAGTATGATTACTTATAGTTAATTAACTATACCATTACATTTAGTTGATTATATAATTAATTATAACATTACATAATAAATAATTACTTATTGATTATGTCATTATATTATAAATATTAGTAATTCTATTTACTACATAAACATTAGCATATACTTAATTAAATGATAGAAATTTAATTAATCATAACATTACCTTTTAAACATTTCATTATAACATTACATTATACTATTATAGTATGATCATATAATTAATATAACATTCATAATTAACTGATTACTTAATTGATTATGAGTTATGATATATGTTTTAAACATTAGTAATTACTAATTTACTATTAAACATTAGCACAATACTTAATTAAATGATAAGAAATTTATTATTATAACATTACCTTATAAACATTTTATTATAAACATTAATTAAACATTACATTATAGTTAAATAATTACTCAATTAAATTATAATATTATTATATTACATTATATTTATGATCACTTACTTAATTATAGCATTACATAGTTAAATGATTACATAATTACTTATTAATTATGAATTTATAACTACATTATAAACATTATTATTACTATATTATTACATTATTTAATTAAACGATTAAAATTTAATTAATTATAACATTACCTTATATATTTATAATATAATTACTTATCAATTATAACATTCCATTATAAACATTGTATATTAATCAAATGTTTGAAATTTTATTATTTAATATTAAATTATAGATTTATAGTATGATTACTTAATTCATTATACATTACATTATACTTTATAGTATGATCATATAATTAATATAACATTACATAATTAAATGATTACTTAATTGATTATAAGTTATATATTATGTTTTAAAACATTAGTAATTACTTTTACTACATAAACATTAGCAAATACTTAATTAAATGATAGAAATTTAATTAATTAATAACATTCCTTATAAACATTAATTAAGCATTACATTATAGTTAATAATTACTCAATTAAATTATAATACTATTATATTACATTATATTATGATCACTTACTTAATTATAGCATTACATAGTTAAATGATTACATAATTACATAATTAGTTATGAATTTATAACATTACATTATAAACATTAGTATTTACTCATTTACTATATTATTACATTACTTAATTAAACGATTAAAAATTTAATTAATTATAACATTACTTATATATTTATAATATGATTCTTAATCAATTATAACATTCCATTATAAACATTAGTATTAATCAAATGATTTGAAATTTAGTATGATTACTTAATCATTATAACATTACATTTACTATTATAGTATGATCATATAATTAATATAACATTACATAATTAAATGATTACTTAATTGATTATGAGTTATGATATTATGTTTTAAACATTAGTAGTACTAATTTACTATATAACATTAGCACCTATTTAATTATGATAGATTTAATTAATAATAACATTACTTTATAAACATTAATTAGCATTACATTATAGTTAATAATTACTCAATTAAATTATATATTATTATATTACATTTATATTATGATCACTTACTTAATTATAGTATTACATAGTTAATGATTACATAATTATATAATTAGTTATGAATTTATAAAACATATAAACATAGTAATTTTAATTTACTATATTATTACATTACTAATTAAACGATTAAAAATTTAATTAATTATAACATTACCTTAATATATAATATGATTACTTAAACAATTATACATTTCATTATAACATTAGTATTTAACAATGATTTGAAATTAATTAATTATATATAATTATAGATTTATAGTATGATTACTTAATTCATTATAACATTACATTATACTATTATAGTATGATCTAATAATAATAAACATTACATAATTAAATGATTACTTAATTGATTATGATTATGATATTATGTTTTAAACATTAGTAATTACTAATTTACTTCATAAACATTAGCACAATACTTAATTAAATGATAAGAAATTTAATTAATTATACATTACCTTATAAACATTTCATTATAAATATTAATTAATTATTACATTATAGTTAAATAATACTCAATTAAATTAATATATTATATTACATTATATATTGATCACTTACTTAATTATAGCATTATAGGTTAAATGATTATATAATTAGTTAATTAGTATGAATTTATAACATTACATTATAAACATTAGTAATTTACTATACTATTATATTACTTAATTAACGATTAAAATTTAATTAATTATAACATTACTTTATTATTTGTAATATGATTACTTAATCAATTATATATTATATTTAAAATTAGTATATTAATAAATGATTTGAAATTTAATTAATTATAATATTAAATATATTTTAGATTATGATTACTTAATTCATTATAATATTACATTATACTATTATAGTAATAATAATATAATTTAATTAACATTACATAATTAAAATGATTACTTAATTGATTATGACATTATATTATAAACATTAGTAATTTACTAATTTATACTTAATCAAATTATTATAACATTATATTATAAATTTATGGTATGATTATTTAATTAATTATAACATTCTATTATAAACAATATTACAATACTTAATTAAATGATTAACAATTCAAGTGTTGCTTAGAGATTACAGATTATGAGTTACATTGGACACAAATGAATGAATAATGAAAATTTGTTAGGGGTGTATTTGTAAACTTATAAGGTGCTTTTATTATTTTTTAAACTAATAGGGGGGTAATTAATTTTTTATAGGGTACCCTGGAAAGGAACCGGAACATGCATTTTAGGTTCTGGTTCCTTGAATTGAAGAACCTGCACTGTGCGGTTCCGGTTCCGGTTCCTTTTTTTGAGAACCTGTACTTTGCGGTTCCGGTTCCGGTTCCCCTGAAAAATACAGGATACCCGGAACCGCTCACCCCTACCTTCAAGTAATACAACATTTCCTTACTCAAATGCACCTTAAAAAGTAGCTATCAATCTAATTTAAAAAATTAGATTGGAATGAATTGAATATAATATAAATGGAATAAACTTAATGTTGTCGCATGTTTGGTGCAGCATTGTATTAAATTTATAATTACTGTAATAAAGATAAATATAACATAATTATTTAAAATTAAATTATTTAAATATTTAAATAAATAATAATACATGTTTTGAAATAAAAATTTTGAAAATCTCTAACGAGATTCCAACAGCACGTTTGTCAACATTGTCGACACCATTGGGAATGGTGACGATGGAGGAGTCTTCCGGCCAAACCATTTTGATAATGAAAATAATATTACTAGTTTTTTAATGAAATAGGAAAAGGTTGAGTAGGAGTTTCTCTCTTTCAATTTTAATAATATTACTAAAACGTTATTAGTATATATTAAACATAAATAAAAACAAGGATAGGGAGAACGACTTATACATACCCAATGTTTTTCGAAACGACAAGTTGATACCCAAAAGGTTTTAAAACGACAAATAGATACCTTTCATCATGTTCCATTAGTGATTTTGGTTAGATAATAGTGAAAAGACTAAGATACCCTTGAAAGTTTAATTTTTAGTTTTTTATAAATTTAGAAACTTCTAAAAAACCCCCTAGGTTTGCTAATTTACTAAACAGCCCAATATATAAAAATTTTATAAAATAACAAAAACACCCCCGCCACCCCCGCAGTGCCAGATTCCGGCCACCACCGCCGGAATCTGGCCGGAAAATTGTGTTACGACACAGACCCATCGGATCTGTGTCGTAACACACCGATCTGGCCTTTCCGGCCAGATCCGCCTCGGATCTGGCCGGAAAAGGCCAGATCTATGTCTGGCCTTTTTCGGCCTCGACGGCCAGATCTGGCCTTTTCCGGCCAGATCATTTATGGAAAAGGCCAGATCTATGTCTGGCCTTTTTCGGCCTCGACGGCCAGATCTGGGCTTTTCCGGCCAGATCATCCATGGATCTGGCCGGAAAACGCCAGATCTGGCCGTCGAGGCCGAAAAAGGCCAGACATAGATCTGGCCGGAAAACGCCAGATCGACGTGTTACGACACAGATCTGATGGGTCTGTATCGTAACACAATTTTCCGGCAAGTTTCCGGTCTCGACGGCCAGATCTGGCCGTAGATCTGGTCTTTTCCGGCCAGATCAGCCACGGATCTTGCCGGAAAATGAAAGATCTACGCGTTACGACACAGATCCGATGGGTCTGTGTCGTAACGCAATTTTTCGGCCAGATTCTGGCAGTGGTGGCCGGAATCTGGCACTGCGGGGGTGGCGGGGGTGTTTTTGTTATTTTATAAAATTTTTATATATTGGGCTGTTTAGTCAAATTAGCAAACCTAGGGGGTTTTTTAGAAGTTTTTAAATTTATAAAAAACTAAAAATTAAACTTTCAAGGGTATTTTAGTCTTTTCACTATTATCTAACCAAAATCACTAACAGAACATAACGGAAGGTATCCATTTGTCGTTTCAAAACCTTTTGGGTATCAACTTGTCGTTTCAACAAACCTTGGGTATGCATAAGTCGTTCGGCCACAAGGATATTATAAATTTAGGTACAAAGTTTTCAGGAAATAATATAAAAAGACACAAGTTTTGAATTCTTTAGAAAAGGGACAAATTAACAGCAACTTGCTGCTAAGTTCAACAGAAAAAGACTTCAATGCCCCTAATAATTTCAATATATTGTTTTATGAAAATTTAGTGTTTAAATTATAAAAAACTAAATTTATTGTTACCTCTGAAAATAAATTCTAAATTGATGAAGGGCATAGAGAACAAATAACAAGAGAGCATTTCATAGACCTAAAGTTCATAATCTGAACGAATATGTAGAAGAAGATGAAGAAATATGTATTTACCAAAAACGCCCAACGATTTATTTTTTATTTTTTATTGGCAAAGCTTTTATTTTTTATTTTTAATTATTTACTTTGATTTGAAGATTTATTAAAATTAGTTACATTTTCTATTCCTATTTGTTAATTTTGTTGGTTTTTTCTTCTTTTTATGTTTGTGGTTTTTAATTTTAAAGTAATTTTAATTTATTTTTGAAACCAAATTTGAAATTAAGGTAGAAAATATATATTAATATAGTTTTCGGCTGTTTTACCTTATATTTTTCAAATTAAAATTTAAGGTCAATAATTCTTGGCTCCTTCAGTCAACGGCGAGAACCAATTGAAAATTGAAACTCCGGCCGGTTGTTTAAGACAAGTTGAACAGAAAAATAGTTGGCACTTATTACTTCTTCTTGACTTTCTTCACCATCATCTGCAAAATTCTTAAGCTCATTTTCAGGATCCATGTCAATCTAAGTGCATAATCAAGTAAGTATTTTAACTAGTGCTACTTTTTCAATACCAGCTCTTTTTGAATAATATTTTTGCTTTGATGATGTCTTGGCCTGGTGGAAGTGGAACCCTTCAATCGGCCGAAGGAACATCAGAAATTTATTTCCAAACAAGTTATGACGATCAAGTTGAAACACTTCCAAATCATGATCTGGTGGGTCTCTCTCTATCTACTTTTTTTAATTGAATCTTGAATTTAATCAGAGGAATATTCACTTCTCTGATCCATAGAAATTAACTAGTGTAAATGCAAAAGTTCTCCATTTTTTGTATTAATCTTTGAGACAAAAGTCTTATGTGCTGTGATTATTAACGAATCCCAAGTGAATTTTTGTGGTGGGATTTATCTTGAAATTAATGAGACTTGGAAGAAGCACAAAGGATTCAAATTCACAAAGATTGAACTTGTTTCATAGAGCACTGAAAGTGAAGTATTTCTGGTTTTCCTGTATTTTTCACATAATTTCAAGTTTCCTGTACATCAAAGCTATATACTAGATCAATTCTCTGTAAATTTAAGTGCTTCACGTGCCTCTTTTGAATCTTAATAATCTGATCAGGGTGAATACTTGTACATATTTTGACTCCAAAATTTAATAACCCACAACAAACATTGTCTCCAAAACTATGAAGCAGAGAGACAGTAGTTTATTTGCATAGCATATATTTCTTTTCTCAACTCTGCTTTTTTCATTGAGACAATTCGATGGAATCAAACGGATCCTGTCACTATTGAAATTACCTTTACGTGGTACAAGAAACTGAAGTAGAGTTGAAGAGTTTGATGAACCTATTTTAATGAACCTAAAATTCCTTCAGTTGAAGAGTTTGATATATTAGCTTGGTGGCGCACCACTGTGCAAAATATCCAGCACTTGCACGAATGGCAGGAGATTTCTTGGCGATTCCTCTTTCTACTCCTGGTTTTACTTCAAATTCTTATTTGAGTTCTGAACTGTATAATATTTTTCATGGTGATGGCCTGGATGTTGATTTGAAAAAGGCTTTGGTATGCACAAAAAGCTGGTTGGAAAACACTCAAAATAACTAATTGAGTTAGCAATATAAATAAGTTTTATTTTCTTGTTTATATTTTGTCTTTCCATATTAGGGTAACCATTAGTCTCAAACATTGTTGTTCAGTCTTATACAAGTCTAACTTAAACTACTTTTTCGCCTGCAAGAACTAAAGGTTGTTGAATAGACTTTCACCCAAGCATTACTCTTCCCACTGGTAAGTAGTTATTTTAAAATACCATTGAATTGAACTAAATATAATTTATCAAACTCAAAAGCAGAAAAAACTCAAATTAATAAATCTCGTTAATTCAAGAAGTCTTGAATTTGAATTCTCACGACTACTTATAAGGGATAACCATTAGAGGTTTACCTAACTGTTCACTTCAAAACCTTGAGAGAATAGTTGAGATGCGCACAAATTAGCTCGAACACCTCTAGATTCTCCAAAAAAAAAAAAAAAAAAAAAAATCCCATCAACATTACATCAAGTAATAATTACACTTAACCTTCTGCCGTTAGTGTTTTTGTGTTAGTTTGAACCAAATAATTAATATCCTCATCTATGAGTTTTTAACTTTTTATTATTTAAGAATTTTTAAAATTTTTATTAGTCAAGCTCAAAATATAATTAGGAGAAGTTTATAATTATGTTTGATCAAAACCAGTCAACTTCCATATTTAATTAAAAAAGAAAAACTAAGAACAGGGGTTTTATGTGGTAGTTCCTTGAATTTTTGAGGTTTAAAATTTTTGCGAGTTTCAGGAGGTGTATTGTTAGTAGCTATTAATAATTATATAAACCTTTAGATACATTTACTCTTTTACCCTTTTTCCTGTTAAAACTAACCTGAAAAGCATGACGAAAGGAAGTGGAGCGTAATTAGTAATTACCAGTGCTGAAGGGGCTTTTCCTCTTTTATCCAAACCTCGGGGTTTAAAGTCACTTATCTCGTTAGTTTTACCATACGAGGAAATTTAAGAAGACCAGTGTCACTCTCTTCTTATATCAAATATTTGAATTTTGAGCAGCCGCCAACTCTCTCAGAAGTCGAAGTCCGCCTTGACCATGCCGGTTGTGCCGGTTGCCTCTTCCCTTTCCGGTAGCTTGTGTCCATTACTTAAGCCGTGTTTCTAGCTTCAACAAGCGAAACTTTGACAGTTTTTTTTTTAAAGTTTTTTTATGAGTTGTTAATAAAGTTTGGCTAGTGCATATGTTGATGATTGAGTTAATATTATTGAAAAGAGCAAAGGGCGAAGGATCTTCTTTCTTTCATTTTCTTTTTAAATTTGTATTACATTAGATCAATTTTATGAAACAAACTTAGGGTTTTTAATGGAGTTTGGCATATGGCTTTTGTTTCTAACTCTGGGACTGTTCTTACTTCTTCCATAGCTCAAAATCTTCTTCATTCTGTCACACGAACGGAAGCTTTTTCAACTTTTTTTTTTTCATTCTGTTTTTTATATTTTAGGAATTAAAAAATGGCTTTCAAATTTGATATACTTATCTTGAGTAGAAGACTTTCAGGGGTTTTTATTTTTCCTTTTATATCATTTTATACTTTTCCTTGCATCTATTTAGGGGTGTTTGTCTAAGTTTATAAGCTCTAAAATTAAGCTGACTTGTTTGTTTATAACTTTTTTGAGTTTATAAGTTGAGTTTTTTTTTTTTTTTTTTTTTTTTTAGTTAGTTTGACCAAGTATATTATTATTATCCTGTTAATTTTAAAATTCCATAGTATATCTTTGTTTAATGTGGTATCCTTTTTAGTTATTTTATAATAAATATACTTTAAGCCACATTTTACCAAACCCGTCAATACTTATCAGTCATTTATAAATACTTTAACCAACACGCAAATTTCAAGAGATTATAGCTAAAATTAGTTTTTAAGCATTTGTTGCTTATAATGTTTTTCATTAGCTCAGACAAATACCTGTTAGCGTTTATTTCCCTAAAAAAAAACGTATCATTTTGATAAATTTTAAGGGAGTTCTGTCTTAGGCACGTTAATGATTTTCTAAATTTTGGGTCAACTTCACTGTATCTTTCAAATTATAAGGTCAAACGTTAGGGAAGTCAGTTAATTATATGATGGTATCTGGGTTTGTTTTTTTAGTTACGTGCATGCGGTTATTCTTTTTTCAGGATTGTGTACTTGTAGTGTGTTTGGGAGAAACAGAGTTTGGTTTTGAGTACTGCTGATATGCATTATCTTATCCGTGTATTCTCGCTTGTTATCTACTTTCATTAGTACTCTCACAAACACCACAAAATTTTGGAGAAAACTTTAACATCATGGGGAATGTGCGAACTTCAAAGGTGGATGTGAGGCTAATCGGGGTATACTGACCCAGCATTCTCAGTGAAGTCAGTTGACGGTGATGGTGATGGGAGTGAAAGAAAAATGAATGGGAGAAGGCTATGGGTGGATCTTTTGGTGTGACCAGTTCTGTATTTAAATTAGGACCGAGCTCAATGTGGTCAACTGGATTGACCAAGGAGCATTTTGATGGAGAGGCTGCGGACATCAAATTGTTCCAGCGTAATGGACAGGACACATATTGTCATCTAACAGTGGTCTCCAAGGTGCAAGAGATTGAAGATAAGATAAGGAGCGGAGAACAGAAAGAGCAAGGCTCTTGTTGAGGGATGGGGTGAGAACGCGTGAATCGGGTGCTGCTGAAGCAACGAGAGCCTGGTGCAAGAGGTCTTTCTCAAGGACTCAGAGAAGGAAGAGATGTACCGCTTGCACAAGCGAATCCTGAGTTGAGAGGCTTGCCAGGGATTATAGGGTTATGAGGTAAGGGTGCATATAATTCTGGGCTAAGGAGCTTGAGGAGGAAGAGGAGAACGCTTGGCCATCCATTTGATGACTCTGTTGACTTCTGTTTGACACCTGCCCAGAGTATTTCGTATCTAATCATTGTTTATTTTTAATAGTTAATTGTCTTATATCATTCTGGCTTGGCTTTTTGCTTGATGTTGGTGTGGATTATCAGTACTTACATTATGTTTTATGATGTAGTTGTTAATAGAAAGCATGATTAGAGGATATAGTGGCAATTTGAACGACTATGATTTATAAGTAGTTCCTCTTCAATAACTACTTTGAGGTTATTTTATTGCAAAAAAATTGAACTTGTGGATCCTCTGATCAAATGCTCAAATTTTTATTTAAACCATGTAATTTGGAGATACATAGTCAATATTCTCCTGTTTCTATGGTAGCAATGTTATAATTGCCTTGTGGCATGTGGAATCCCTAAGGTGAGAAGTATCATATGGGAGTTGGGTATGTCAGGTAGAGCGATATTTGATGTTATAATTAAAATTCTTTCTCGTCTACTGTTGTTCACACATTTAAAGTTTTTACTTTGGAAAAATTTTACTTCCTGAATTATTTCTTGTAATGCTTCTAAGCAAAAGCTACCTTAAAAGTATCTCAATTGTAAATGCAGTTTTCTTATACTTTTGATAACCTGATATGATATGTCTAAAAGAAAACGGAAACTTGTACATGCATGTATATGATAGTTTTAGTATATATGTAATTTAGAAGTGCATTCACATTCTTTTGTAGAACAGAATTTGGTGATAATCCATTGAGGGTATTAAGAAAATGTGTTACAAACTGTTATCCATAACCGTAGCTGTGGTGGTGCTTTGGGGCAGATGTTCACTGTCTTGGGTTGTGGTTGGTTACTTCTGTTGGTAGAATATACTGCTAGTAATCATGGTGGCGATGATGGACAATGATCAAAACAATATTTTGGTCACCAATGGTAGTAATCTTGGTGGCAATGATAACAATGAGCAAAACAACATTTGGTTAGCTGTGGTATGGTTAATGTAAGTTTACTTTTGCTCCTTTTACCTTGGAGCTGGTGTGGCTTTGTGTGTTGCGGGTCATGTTGATGAAACTGGTTTTTGTGTTTTTTATTGTTGACATGAAATAGATATTCAGTACCATGGCGAAATGGGAATGACAATGTTAATTAAACATACAAATGCTCTCTGCTCTAGATTGTTATGTTAATCTTTTTGTGTACATGTGGTCTTACATTCATGTGCTTACATAAGCCTGCATAAATTTATAGCTGTCACTAAAAAAAAAAAAAAGTTGTGTCATTACAAATGCAACATTGTCTCGGGTTGATTCATTGTAAACCAAACTAAAACATTGAATTAGCTAAACATTGGTTGATTTGCCTCTGAATAATAACCTTCTATCTCCTTTGTCTTTTTATTTTTTTACTGCAGATTCTTTATTTGTCATATGTGAATTCCTTGTGGCATCCCTTCCATACAAACCTGACTTTAAGGTTATGCCGAAGGGTTGGGATGGTATTATCAAAGACCTGGATGAAGTTTATTATGAGATCTCCAGAAAGAGGATGAAAGCTATATCAAGAATTTGTTTTGAAAGTGAACTTCAACAAAATGAAAGTAAGTCCAAGTCCTCTTAGCCTTAGCCTTGTGACAAGGAATAGATAATTACCTTTGGTATAAAACTTGGCTTTTCATTTCAGTTATTGAGAAAATCTATCCAAGAGGGAGAGGGGGGAAATTACAATGTTGTTATTGTTATTTTTCAGTCTCTTCTCTCTCTACATAACACTAATGACTTTCATGCACTGTTCTGAGTGAATTTAATTTTATATGTTAAACTGATGACAGAATTAATTTGGCAATATTTTTTGAATTGGATTCTGAGGTGAGCTGTTAGACAATAGACTCCTGTTTCATCTACTATTGCTGGTGGAGGCAGATCTGTCTAAAAAATTAGATTCCTAAGATTTTGAGTGTCCTTCTCTTTCAGTCATTGTCAAATATACCAAATATCTGATGACTAGTCCTATAAAGAAAAAACCCTAAATATGGATGATTAGGAGCTGAGTGTTTTTTTTTAGTAGTTAGACTTAGTCAGGTTAATGTGAGGAGCTGAAAGGGAAAGGTTGATGATTAACTTTTAGGTTGAAGATGAGAGTAAAGTCTCGAAAAAATTTATGAGTTGTGGAGGAGTTTGGAGATAGAAGACCTTTTGAGGGCAGTAACTAGGTGATACAAGCTTTCCTTTTTTTTTTTTTTTTCCCCTCCCCTTCTTGAAAGGTATCATTTTATTAAGTTATGAAGAGAAGTAATAGAATGCAAGTTTGCTATTGTGGTCAGTTTTGCATGGGTCCTTTTGTTTTCTCTTCTTGATTCGCTTGCTCAGTATGCTGCTGTCGACTCTATGCACGTTTGGTTCCTTTGTTGTCCCCCCAATATAAACTCATTTTGTCTCTATAAAGTTGGCAGAGAAGGTAAATGCACAAATATAGCAGGCATTGTCCTTCATAGGGTTGGCAATTCACTGTGGAGAAATGGGTCCACGAGGCAAATGTGGAGGGAGTGAGGGCTGGAAGTTTGTTAGCATGCCCCATGATGGGTCTAGTAGCCTTTTCTCCTAATCCTGCGCTTTTCTTGTTTCTTCGTGGGTTCACTGGACCAAGTTTTTTGAAGTTCAATTTTGTATGAAAGTTATATACGTAACTCTTATTAATGGTGTCTATTATAGTGTCTCCCTCGCTGCTGATTATTTTATCTTGTAAAACTAGGTTTGATCAAATTTCTTAATGTGATCTTGCGGATCTTCCCCTTGCAATTAACGGACCTTCCTTTCCTTCAATATGCTACTGTGATATATTAATGCTACATTACTCAATTAGAATCATATAGTTTATATATTGTATAGATACGAAAAAAAGCCTCAAAATTCCAAAATTGAAGTGAGGGTTTTATGGGTTGATTGAAGACGGCGGGTGCTTGCAGGGGCGGAGCAAAAAGTTTTTTCTTGGTCTGTTTGACTTTATAATAACGGAATCAGAAATAGCATTTATTGTAGTTAAAGTGTTACCTTCAAAAACTAGGGGTGCCAAGAAAACTACATTATAGGAATTAAATTGTATTTTTCTATATAAATTTTAAAGATCTATAGGGGTTAGAGATAGGGCCTATTTGGTTGATTATTGGAGAATGTTATTCTAAAAAAGTAATTTAAGTTGAGTTGAGTTGGATTAAATCGAATTAGATCAGATTCTAAAATGTGTTTGATAAACATCTGAAAACACATTGATAAAATGTTGACATTTATTTAGCGTTGTTTTGGAAACATTTTTAAAAATATTTAGATATTTTTTAACCTCCTACATTTATTAATTTAGGTAACACCCCCACAACAAATTTAAAAATATTCAACACACCACCCGGACAGTAGCCACCTTGGCAGGAACGGCATGACTGGCTGGACTGGCAATCTACGATATATGGCCTTTTCAGTCCAGATCCACGCCAAAATCTGGTCTTCGTCAATGGCTAGATAATTGTCTGTTAAAGGCTGGATTTGGCCAAATGGCCATCAACAGCCAGATCTCTTTGTAGATCTAGTAAAAACACAAGGATAAATCGACTTTACTTTTTATATACAAGGTAGAAAGTCAATTTTATTCTAATTGTTAAGGTGAATAAAGGGTAAAATCTACTTTTACTAATTTAAATTATCAAATTGGATAATTTCTGAACAGATTTTTAACAAATCAGGGCTTTTTGATACTTTCTTAAAATGTTGGGGGTGTTCGAATCCCTCAACTCTCGAGTGGGTGAAAAAACCCCAAAAGTTATAATAGCATCCAATATTGTACGGTTTGTTACGTAGTCATAAAATTCCTAATTTGTAATAAATCAATTTGACTAACAATAGTGATTAGAGTTCTAAAGCAATAGTGGATTAGAGTTTTAAACTCATAATCAAGTCATTGCGTAATTATTAAAAAACTCAATTGTCTGATCTCGAAAGGAAATTTTTTGATAATCTTGGACGTACATAATAATCTTTTATACATGAATGGCTCCCATCCCATGGCATTAGGTCTTCCTTCTTAGTGATTTATAATACAAATTTAAATTCTATCACCAACCATGGATACGTTTATCGTTATCATAATATTTAAACAAAAGTAACGGTAGTTCGCAAATTGAATTTGTTTAAGAAGAATTTCTGCTCCATTTTTGTTGAATTTACTTTATAAAGAAATTAGCAAGAGTACCATTCATATATAAAAGTCGCATTCCATTATTAAAAAAAATTCTTAAATAAATGAGTGATATTTTCCTTGATTTTAGGTTTATTATTATGCATTCGGATATCTCCCACCCCCTCAATTATATAATCTAACAATATCATTCTTAATTTAGTAATTTTCGAAGTAAGACGTTTATAGTTATTAGAGGAAGGGTAATATTTTGCTCTTATTAAATTACGGGGTTGAAATTTTGCTTAAGCTATAGAGGGGGGTTGATTTTTTTTTTTTTTTTTAAATAATTAATCTTGCCCATCTTTATTAGGGGTCTCCACCCTTGAGTTTAATCAAATAACATTTTTTTTTTTGAGATTTTAGAAATAACATAAATCCCCATGTTGGTTGTTAGAATTTATAATATGATTTGTTAATAGAATATTACCTAATTGCCCCTTTGCCATTTATTTTAACATAAAAAACTCAATAAAGGATTTTTTTTTAATTACTATAATGACAAGAGGATTTTTATTATTTAATTATATCTGAGAAGGGATATAGTATTAACGCTATCCTTGTCGTTGTTGATTGGAAATTCAGGACATGATTCTGAGAGTGGGTAAGTTACACGTATACTATTCATTGGCTTAAGGTCTATTGGTTTCGTCTTGCCATAGACTCATCACGGAAGCGCTCGCTTCTAACCATTGTGCAAGGATGGCCTAGTTCCTTTTTCATCGTTGACTATGAATACACTTCTAATGACTCCTACACTCCCATTTCATAGAGCATCTCCCTCCTAAAGATGTCTATGAAGCATTTTTGATATGTCAGGAGGAAACACTCCTAATGTCCCAATTGTCACACCCCACATAACGCTTCACAAAACCCTTCAACCTCGTACACTCTACACTGCTTTTCTTGTCATAACATTGCGGAATAAGGTTGTGACATTCTCCCACACCAATGTATGCACCACTCGTCCATATTTTCTTGCAAACACCGCTTGACGGTTTTTAAAGTTTTAGCTTGTGGCACAATCCTATGGTTTAAGGGGTGCCAATTACCTTTAGGCATGATCTGCGTCTCGCGTTGTAATCTGTGTTGCCTCTTTGCATGATTTTTTTCTTTGTTTTTTTTACTTTTATCTCTTTTTCACTTGATCTACCAAAGTTTTGAGCTTTCATTTATGTGTATTGGTTGAAAATTTTGATGAGGATCCATCTCAAACCTCCGAAGAGTATCCGATTGTGCATCGACTGGAAAATAGCTATGCATGGACTTCAGGTCCCAACGTCAGGCATCTTGCATTACAATACACTATGATATTGTATCTATGCATGACTTTGATCCCCACGTAAGAGACATTGTGGTAAAGGTTTTCCTCCGATGCATCCCTTGGCATTCTAATATTGCTAATATTGTTCTTGATTTACTATGCTTTCTAATTGAGATTTATAGGAAGTAGTAATTCAAATAAATTTAATCTCATTGCTAAGTGATTCTCTGCCTTTCTTACTCTGCTGCACCAGCTCAACAGAGTTAAAATGGTTCTTTATTCTTTCAATCTAAGAACTCAAAGAAGAATATATCAATAAATTTCTGAATATAAAGAAGATTTCTTTTGTCTCCAACTATGTATTTCAGGTGCTGAAAAATATCAGTCTTGTTTCTGAAGAACAAACTGTAACTAACAGTGTTAGCATCCAAGGGTAGTTTGTGACGACTTTCCCAAAATTAGGGGTCGTTTGTGTTGACTTTGTGCAAAATTACAAAATTAGGGGTCGTTTTGAAATTTGTCCCAAAAAATAAGATTATATATACATATTCAACTTGCAATACATATGATTAAAGCAGTGGCGAGCATACAAAAGGATGTACATACTTAAAAGCATCGCAAGTGCTCCAACATACAACATCAAAGAATCAGGAGAAATGAGGTGAAAGGTTAACGGGGACATAGATCAACATTTTTATATCCGTCCCATGAAAGTAGTTTCGCTAGACATACTCCGGTGATGGTGGCCAGCTAGCGGCAATCCTTCAATTGCCAATGGGTTTAGATATATATAACCAATTTAATAATACAATTTCTCAAAATGTTGCAAGTTTTATTTAATAGAGAAATCTAGTAGTAAAATCTAGTGGGTTACCAATTATACTCCTAATGAATAACAAATGACATATTCCTAATAGATGACGCTAGATTATGTTTAGATTATACAAGACTCGAAAGTTTAACATTTAACAGTATGGTTTGATAGGGATATAAAAACCTCGGGCTTGGGATGGGTTCACTCAGGCTCGGCCTGGTTTTTTTTTTTCTTTTTTTTTTTTTCAAATCCAAGCACAGGTTTTATAATCTTGGCTCGGCCACACTCGGGCTTTAGGCTCGGTTTGAATGATATGAATAGGGGCATTTCTAAAATTTTATGTTATAAGTGGCCCTGAGTAATAATATAAGGGACTTTTTGTAACATTTTAAGGTGTTTTATGTAATTTTATATAAGGGTTATAAGTAATTTTATAGGTTTTTTTTTTTTTTTCCTTACGGTTTGACAATTTAATTAAAGTATGCTAGACGATTCTAGACTTGATAGTCTAGAGTATTTCGAATATTTTTGTCATTGTTATTTTTTCATTAAAGGTAATTTGCGTAAGTCATGTGATTTTATGGTTGAATCTATCCTTTAAACAAAACTTGAACATTTTGAGAATTAAAATTAGGATAAAGATAGACTCACAACCCAATCTTACAAACTTTCACTCACTTAACCTTGACCTGGCAGCTCCCAATTGGTCAGTTTGCAATTAGGCAGATGAGACCCTCAGCAAACAAGCAGGACCTATTTGCGAGCTGATCAATTACGAGTTGTCACATCGAGGTTGTGAAAGAAAGTTTGTGAGATTGAGTTGTAAATGCAGTATTATCTAATAAATTAATAAGGATGACCATATATGAGAATATCTCTTTTTGTTTCTAATTTTTTTTTTTTTTTTTTTTTTTAACTCTTAATATAAATAGTCTTAATATATTCAAAATATAATTTTATAATTGAAAAAATAATTACTATATATTTAATTAAATTATTTAAATGATTTTATATTACAAAAATATTGGAATTTATTACTCGTTACCTTATAAACCTACCCGAACTCACTTTAGATGATGGGTTGGGGTGAATTGGGTAAAATTATAAGGTGCATTTGGTTGGAGGTAATGTTGGTTTACTGAGGCAATGTTATCTTATATTACTTGATTACTACATTTAATTGTCAAGTAATATAAGATTCTGATAATCTAACAAAACCAATAGTAATTACTGTTCGTAATATAGGAGGTAATTTGATTATCTTTATTTTCTAAGGTGCAGCATTTTAAGATTACTTAGTAATCTTATTTTTGTTATAATTTTACCCCTTATTAATAAAATTTTTGGACAATAATGCCCTTATTTTTAAATTAATTTATATGAATTTGTCATTACAATTTTACCCTTATTTAATTAAGTTTTTGGACAATAATGTATTTATATTTAAACAAATTGTAAGCCTCCCAGGACCATCGACGCCCGTTAGCCACCACTGCCAAAAGTCGGCCAACCACCGCCGGTTGTAGTCAGAAGTCATTGAAAATCATTGGGGGTCGCCAATATGGTCGGAAAGTTTCCAGCCATATTGATGGCCAAAAACGACAAGATGGTTACAGATCTAGCTGTTTCTAGCAACTTTTGGCAACTTCTGACGACGATCGATGGTGACCACTGACGGCCGAGAGTGGCTTAGGATGGGTGGGGGTGATTTTGTTATAAATTAAAGTTTTATATAAGGTGAGGTGTTTTAGCTAAATTTGAAATGTTGGGGGTTAAAAAAAATTATTCAAAAATTAATAATAAAAATAATATTATATTAATATTTAAAATGAGGGCAATTTAGTAATTTACATAACATACCTACCAATTTATTCCTCCCAACCAAACATATTTATATAACATACTCATATATTTATTCCAACCAACCAAATACATTTCTCTAAAGATTCCTAGTAATCTTCAAGGTAATATAACTTTCTATTAATATAATATTCTCAGTAATTCAACATTCCATAAACTAAACACACCCTTAGGGAATTGAATTTTGAACCCCCACCATTTTCTTCTTTGCCGACATTTTCTACTTTAAGTGAGGATAAAATTGTCATAAAAAAAATTATTCTTCTTCCTCTGTACTTTTATTTAAATCTTTATATTTGCAGTTACAGAAAACTTATGTCAATTAGAATTCATAATTTCACAAATAAATTAAAACTCATGATAATTATCAAAATTAATTAATATTTCTCCTTCATGACAAGAATGAATGTTTTGATGTCATATCCTTCTACACAAAAAGCAAACATTTCTACGTTTAATCTTCTTGCTTCTTCTTCTTCTCTTGGTTTTCTTTTTTAAGTTTTATATTTTGGAAATATATTAAGAATTTCATTATTCAAATGAAAAACTAATCATATCATCAAGAAATTACTGGAACTTAAATAAAATAAAGTGTTTATATAAGTTTTTTAAGTGGATAACTTTATATAAACAAGATGCATTAAAAATTTTAGATTTGGAGCAAAATAATGAAACATAATTCAAAATTTTCCTAAAAATTTTAAAATACTATTATACCCCTATCTAATATAAAAGATGGGGGCTAAAGATAAAAATGTGGGCGCCAAAATAAAGTGTTTATATAAGTTTTTTATTTTCCTAAAAATTTTAAAATACTATTATACTCCAATCTAATATAAAAGATGGGGCTAAAGATAAAAATGTGGGCGCTAAAAATCACTTCTAAATTTTTATGTGGTGAGTAGGTTTGGGTTTTAGCCCACCCCAACCCAATCCACCCAATTGCCATGCCTACCTAAAAGTGGGCTTTCAAAATCTTCTTCGTCTATTCTAAATTAAGCTTTATGAAAACATAAAATTGAGAATATATAAAATACTTGTAAACATATTATATTGTAAGATTATAATATCTGTTTTAATGTTTTTCAACCAATAATATATGTAACGAAAAAGAGTGATGATAAATAGCTCATTAATTTTGTTGGTAACCTCATGTAAATTTGTAATTTTTTTAGCTTATATATAATTAAAAGTAATTTTATTTTTTTAAACTGTTTTTTAACTACTTGAAAGATTTTCTTTAGAAAGATTAAAAGCGCCAACAAATTTATAAATATATCAATGGAATCATTAAGTTAATATAACATAATTAAATATAATAAAATGCTCTTATGAATGTTAAGTATGATTTATATATTTATAATTTGTATTACAAATCATGAATTTGATGAAATATATTAAAAATATTTTAATTTTACAAATAATATTTTTACCTATTTTTAGTCAAAAATATTATTTATAAATAAATAAACTATAAAGTTGTGAAACTTATTAAAATTAAAAAAAAAAATTATGCAAAAAAATTATTAAAAAATCCTCATAACTATTTTGTATTGAATTCTTATGTCCAATAAACTTGAATTTTTATTTCAACGCGTAATCTTCAGTTTAGCTATATTCTAAGTTGTCAAATAATTATTTTCAAAAAAATATAAATCAAACACGTATTTATAAACTTGAGTTTTAGAATATCATTTTCAGACCAATATTAAAAAAAATATTTTCTCATAATTTTAAAATATTATTTTCAGAAGATATACTGAACACGTCTTAATTTCTATTAAATCAATTATTGTGTAATATTTTTAACAAACAGAAATTGATATTCTGATAAAAACGTCTCCAGCCAACGCCTCCATCATTTCCACCAACCAGCTATCCCTGGAATTTTCCAAATGATTCTGGCCCTACTTTCTTTTTGGATTAACTGCTGCCTCTATGGTGCCAGAACCATCACCATGCCACCAACAGTTGTTGACAAGATCAACATCAACCGATGATGCGCTGAGTCGTAGTCCGCGTTGATGGTCGCCGCAAGGCTATGGTGGCCCAGGCTTCTAGCTGTGGCACAGCCACCAGTGGCCAATGCAGTTGCTTGACGAGTGTTTGATGGCCAGGGTTGTTGAAATTTGTGGGGCTGAATTCGCTGATATTGCAGCTTACAGGTGGGGCTTGATTTGTTAATTGATTTATTTATTAAAGTAATACTATATGTACAATGAAACCTTACCACATTACAAAGATTTTTAAATAAAATGATGTGATAGAAAATAAATAAAAGAATAAATACGATGAATTTGAATTTTTGTATTAATTTTTGTATTTATTTTTTATCATATAATTTTATATAAAAATTTTACAAAAAATTCTTTATACGTGTAATATTATTGATATTTATAATAATAATATTATACCTATAAAGACATTTTACAAAAATTTAATACAAAGTGATATGATAAAAAATCAAATTCGTTATATTTATTTTTTTATTCATTTAGTGTTGCATCATCTTATATTTTTATATAGTAGTATTACTTTTATTATATTTAGTGGCTAAAGGTAAAAATGACATTTCATTATTTGTCAAAAGTTTCATATTTATAAAAATAAAAAAAATAAAAAACTCATAAAAGTTGACTTGGATCGAATTTCCTAGAAAAGAGAACATATCTCATCATCTCCTTTCCGTAGTTGCTACTTGCTACGTATCCAAATCTCAGAAATTTTGGTTTTTTATTCATATTTTTATAAAATGACGTCTGAACTCGTTGAATTTCTTATTATTACTGAAGTGGAAAAAAAGGTCAACGTCAAATGCCAACGTTTACTTTGACTGCCACTCATACAACGTAGTTTTCTTCGTTAAGTTTACCGATTGATGTCAGCATTACATCAAAAACTATCACATCTTTATTTACTTGCTTTGAATTATGTGACCCATCCATTTTGCCTTCATATTAAATTTGCTTCTGGAGAAAGTTGAGTCAACGTTTATTGAATCTCTCTGTGTCAAATACTACTGAATTATCAATCCTAGTGAAAAAAACCCCTTGTTACTAAAGAGGAAAAACAAAATCCTAGTGACGGAAAAGGCTTGGAAAGTCAGTTTTTTCGCGAATACCGCGATTGCAGGGAAAGATGCTAAGCAAGAAACTGCTGTGCTCATCCACATGAGACGATCAGGTAACGCTGTGCTCATGAGTGCTAAAAAGCCATAAACAGTTGCAACACATCCCGTGCCCGACAAGATTCTGGCCGCTTCAGGTTTCCGTCCATTCAGGAGGATAGCATACAAACAACTCATAAATCCAGTAAAGTTACAAGCCACTGCTGAACGCAAAAGAAACATTCCATTAGGCGAAAGAGTACTTGATTCACCTATTGAAAACATAGCCACCCCACCTTGTGCAGTAATAGCGAGGAGTGCCGCGTTCAATTTGATCTGATATGAGCTTCCTCTTCTAGCTTCGGTTTCTTCATTTATACGTCGGATCTGATTACCACCACTGTTGTTGGTAGTAATCGGTAATATGGGTTCAGCAATAATGCACCACCGGCTGTAAAAAAATGATTGAACCCATATCCAAGAACGACTTGGCCCCGGCATAAGCCTGGTGAACTCACGCTCATAACCAGACATGGTGAGGCTGTCAGTGAAACGCCGAGTTGTTGGATAAATATTGTGCTCCGAGATGTTTGTCATCTCGTCGATTGCGATTACCGATCGATCACCAATCTCCATGCGTACCAGAAATCGAAAATTTAGAAGATAAGTTTTTTGTATAATGGAAAGATATGAGCGGAGATCTTTGAGTTAACTCGGATCCCCAAATTGAAGCAAACCTGTATGGCAAAATATATACATCTAGGGAGGGGTGTTCTTTAGGTAAATTACTTGGAAACTACTTGAAAGTTTCTGGGAGCATTCCAAGCAAATTTTCCACACTAGAAACAAGTACTATTCGGAGAGCAACTTTAGTGTCTTAAGAGGTTTTAAAATGGATACTCTTCAGGTTTGGTGAGAGATCGAGAGCACCGAGAATGAAAACTTATACCTTTGTGGTTTTAGAATGAGACACGTCTTTATAATTTATGGACACGTTATGAAACATTGATTTGAACACAGAAATTTCGTACAATGATTAATATACTTTTATTTATCTTTTCTCTTACAACAAAAAAAGTTAATATTTGACATTTATCATATGATCAAATTATTAAATATATTAAATGATTTTAAAATATTAAAATTTGACAATTAAATAAGACATTTAGAAAATAAAAAAACTTTTTTTTTTTTTTTATTGTGTCATATATTTCACTCTTGTGGTAGTTACTTTTTAGAAACATCATTCAATTACAAAGTTATAATTGTTCAATTTTGAAACTACATATAAGGTGTAAGTGTTTCATTTTAAAACTTATAAGTCTCCTTGTTTCTCTAATTAAACCTCAATGGTGTCTATTAAAACCTCGTGTCTTAATGTAATGTCAAGAGGATCTTATTTTATTTTATTTTATATTTTCTTATTTGATTTTATAATTCTAATTATTATTTTATATTTGAAAGTTTAATTATTTTAAGATTTTATTTATTGTTATAATTAGTTTAGTATAAATAAATTTGTTATTCCATAAACAAATATCAATAATTATTAATAAAATTTATTAGGGTTAATATAAATTTGCGACACTCAAATGGCTGAAATTTTTGAGATTTTAATACAATTTAATGCAATTTGAGATGAAATTCCTAATTCAACCCCTCCACGATTTTGTTTACAATTTTATATATACAAACATTTTATAAAAAGAAATAAAAAGCCACATAAGTTTTCCTCCCTATCCAGAAGAAAACTTGTTTCTCTTTCTTCATTTTTTTAATATTATTGCTGTGGGACTATTCAATTAAGAATTAAGGAAAAAACAAATATTCAAGGTTAGTGTAACAAATATTTCTCCACACCTCCCCATCCAGAAGAAAACTTGCGGGGAGCAGCAAACATAAACGTCCCAAACATAACCCCTCCTGGAAATCTCACATTCCTTGAGCTCTTCTTCGTGATACCCTAGCATGTGATCAAACACCACTAACATAGGACAGTAACTCCTGCAAAAGAAGCTTTGCATTTCCAAATAGAGTTGACAGAAAGACCCAAGAGTTAAGAGTTAAGAAATGAATTGAAAGTTTTAAACTCTTACCAAGTTGATTAAAATTTATGTGAAATGTGATAACTTGTTTGATAAGTGCTTAATGAGTTGTTTAACGAATTATCAACATTCGTAAATTGTAGACGCAAAAATCTACCTGTACGGAAAGAGGGTCTGATCCCGTGAGGTTGATGCCACTAGTGATCTGCTGCACCTGCATACGTAAGGAAACAAATGTGAAGCGACGGAAAACATCAGGGTGGTGTTTGCCGTAAGCACTCTAACGCTCAAGTCAGTAAGGGCGAATGAGGCAAATTTAGTGAGGGCGAGGGAGAAGAGAGGTTACCGGAAGTCTAGTTGAGGACCTTGACTACGGTTGTAACACAAAGTTCTCAAGAGTAGGAACTTTAGGGTCTGAGGGTGCAATCTCATCTCCCATGTGAGATGGCTGACCTTTGTTTAAATAGTGACTATATGGTTTCCCAATCCCAGTGGGATTGGGAGTTCTCGTAGTAATCGTTTCCCCCAAGGGGGTAACCTTTGGTCCCCTTATCCTGGCGTGAAAGGGAGTTCGAGCATGGCTCGGATACAGACTTGGAGGAATTGAGATAGTAGTCGACTTCCTGATCAGAGTTTGAATAGGAGTGTACTCCGTGGGTGATTGTGGGCTCCGAATTTGACAATAAGCCCAGAAAATGTGTTGGGATCAGGAGGCCCAGGTCTAAATGGTATGGATCAACTGTACCTCATACCAAATGGGCCTCATCTGGGAATTCTAGCTCAGGCCGCATCGGGATTGGGCCTAGGCTTCCCTCTTTGTTAGAAGTGTTACCCTATTTGGGCCAAAGACATTTTTTGGCCCTAACAGTTTTCCCCCTACTCTTTGAGTTAAGGGATGCTTAACTTAGAGAGTACGAATTGCCTAAGGCGTCTCCATTTAGCCTTCATGGTCAACCGATTACTGGTATGATCGTGCTCGTAGTCAGTGAGGTCTTTAATGCAACTGACTGGTCGAATGGAGGTGACATGTGGTCAGGAGTCACTCGGTGCCTTTCACCAAGTCGAGGTGTGTAGCCAGCCCCAAGGGATGTCGTCAACCGATGTATGGAGTCGAGCGGACTAGTCGAAGTCGAGCAAAGGGATGTGCACATGCTTACAGTGAGGTCTTTAATGCAACTGGCTGGTCGAATGGAGGTGACATGTGGTCAGGAGTCACTCGGTGCCTTTCACCGAGTCGAGGTGTGTAGCCAGCCCCAAGGGATGTCGTCAACCGATGTATGGAGTCGAGCGGACTAGTCGAAGTCGAGCAAAGGGATGTGCACATGCTTACATACCCTTCGAGACCAACTCGTCAATCAAGGATGACCGGATGGCCGGTACTCTTCATTTTTGCCTTGCCTGTTTTGAGGCAAAAGGCAGGGTTGACAATTTCAGGGTCATCGCCTCGGCTGAGAGAATCACCTGAACAGGTGAAGAAGTTTCGAGGGGTGTTAGCTTTGTCTCGAGTGACTAGCGTGCTCCAATATGCTAGCTCGGTCGGGCGGATAGGGCGATCAAGCGTGGCTCTTGTACCGTATTACAATTTCCTAGGTATCACGAATCTCTTCCACATGTACGGTGGTGATTTGGTCTTCGTTTTGGGCAGGAGAATGAAGAGTCACTCTGCCCTTTGGCCAATTGGGGACTACCGTGTGTCTTGCTCTATCAGATTTTTGCCCATAAAATGATGGAGCGATGGTACGTATTCATTTTCATGTTTTCTTCCCTTTTTCTTCAGTTTCTTCAACTTTTTCTTCTTCCATTTCAAGTTTCCTCAGTGGCGGTGGTTTTCTCTGTTGGATTACGGCCTTATTCACGATAATCTATATATTTTTGCGCTGTTCTTTGTGTGTTTTGTTCTTCTTTCAGTTAGCATTGAGTTTCTGGAAGATTTGGGGTTGATTTGCTTGATTTTGAAGAAATTTTGAAAAGTTTTCTAGGGAAGATTCGAGTTTTGGGTTAAATAGAGAGATTTTTCCGGCGACTAAGTTTTCTGGATTTTAGAAGATAAATTCGATTTTTATGGTTTTCTGTTCGACTCGTCTTGGCCTGCTCGATCGAGTCGAGCAGGGTGTTTAGCCAAGTTTTTTGAAGTTTAACGGTCATTCTGGGTTGGTTGGTCTCTCAGACTAAGTGATAGGTGTTTGCCGTCTGGGTCGAGTCAAAGGTCAAATAAGGAGTTGGGAGGGTTTATTTTGATTAATCGGTCGGTGGCTTAGGACGATTAAATCTCTGAAGCTGGGTTAGATTTGTGGGTTGATCGGTGGTGTGGGGTGAACAGTGATATAGTCATTGATTTTGAGGAGATTGGGTCGGTCGACGGTGAAGGGCGAGAAGTGATCAAGTGTAACAGGTGTTTTGAAAATAGTTCTTCGGTCGGTTGGTAAGAGTGTATGGCGACCAGGCGATTGAATTTGAAGTAAGTGGATTGGTTGGTTGGGTGGAGTGAATTGGTTTAGGGATGCTTGGGTCGGAGTCAAGTGGGTTGAGTGGGGCTAAGGTGGATGTCGGGAATGAGTATGAGAGTGCCCTGACTATGGTGATGATGCCCCAAGGTGGGGGTGTTCCGATCGGTATACCGACCAAAGTGAACATCGCTGCCCCTAGGACGAGTGGGGCTAACCCGGGTGATGATGAGCCTGGCAGGCAAGGGGGGAGTGGGGAAGACTCCGAAGGAGTTGGCAGTCCATCATCATCCGATAGTGGCTCTAAGGACGAGCCTAGTCGGTCGGGTGGTGGAATACTGAGCCAAGATTATCCGCCCCTTCTGAAGGGTAATGATATGTGGCGGATCCGAACGATGTATCATATTTCGGAATCCGTTGAGATTAGGGCGGCTTAGTCGTACAAGCTGGTGAACTGGGAAGCAAGGGATGGGTGAGCGTCTATGAGATGTGGTTCAATGATAGGCTCAGGCTTTCCATTCCTCGCCTAGTATGGGAGGTCTTGGACCATTTCAGGATTGCTCCGTCCTAACTCATGCCGAATGGGTGGAGGTTGCTTATGGCTCTTAAGGACCTTTGTATGCGGCATCAGGTGATGTTTGGGCTGCACGAGCTGCTTTATTCTTACTTCCTAAAGGAGAACGATAAAGACAAAAGTCGATACCTACTAAACCTTAGGCATGAGCAGGCCTACCTCGTGACCGACCTCAGGTCTAGTGATAAGAATTGGAAGGATTAGTACTTTTTTCTACGTGGTGATGTAGTCTTCAAGGACAGAGGCCAAGGTGACAACCCATACACTTGGTGAGCTACTAGTGAGAAACTTTGTCTTTTCCTTGAATTTTGATTACTAAAATCTTATTGTGTTTTTCCTTTGCATGGCTTGAATATAACCAAGCTGGGCAGAGCGGGGACAGCTTGGACGTGCAGACCCAAAAGGTTCTGGCCATTCCGAAAGCGCGGAGGGATTGGCAGGTGGTGTTGGAGGAAGCTAACCTCAGGACGAGTCATCTCTGGGCCGGAGAAGAAGCCATCCAGTGAGGTATCCCTTTCCCTTCAGTGAAGCAAACCTGGAGTGTGCTGCTCACTCGCTACTACAATCATACCTTATATGGTAAGTCAAGGCTGAATCCACTAACTATTGGAGAGTTTGCGATTGCAGAAAAGCAAATGAAGAAGCTGACCATCTCGAGTGTAAGCGAGTCCATTGCGAGGCGTTGCCAGAAACGGAAGAGGGAGTCCTCGACCAGGAGGAGAGAAGAGCGGAGGATATGGTGGCTACTCCACCAAGTCGTCAGCTTGCAACCAGAGTTGGATCATCCAAGACAATAGTACTGTCTTGGATGAGGAGACTGAGAGGATTACGTTTAGCATCCCAGCTTTCGCATCAACCTATTCAGACACGGCTTCCATGAGCTAGTTGGCTAACTCATTCCTGTTCCCGGCTGACGAGACTCGCTTGAACCAGATGGGTGCGATTGCGGCCGCTGACTGGGGGGTTTCCTGTGCTTTTCAAGTATGAGCTGAAGTTTTGCTTTATTGTGTTTGTTGTAGACGTGTACTGATCAAGTTGTTTTGTTCTGCATGCATTCACCAGCAACCTTCATCTGAGGAAATCCATTTTGTCATAGGAGAAGAAGACACAAAATGTGTCCAAATCTAATGCCAACCTATGACAGAGGGAAGCGGCAACGCAAAAAGCTGAGCGAGAGAGCCAGCAGCGTCTGAAAGAGGCCGAGAGTGAGTTTGAGAGGCTGAGGAGAGAGTTGGCCGAGAAGACTGCGGAGGTTGAGTCCCTCAAGGACAGTGCCTGAGCATTGCTGATGATGTCATTATCAGGGCCTAGGGAGAGCTCATGCTTGAGTACAAGGCCAAGAATACCTCTCATTGGAACTCGGACGAGGACATCCAGCTCATGCCGAAGATGATGGAGGAGGAGGCCGCGGGGTATACGGAGGAGTAGATTGATCAGCAGGTGCTTGACTTTGCTAGCCAACCAAGGCCATCGATTATTGAGGATGTGAGCGACCAGGCTACAAGGGCGAGAGTGCTAGTATTGGTGATAAGGTGATCAAGTCAGAGATGGGTGAGATGACTCGCACTGATGATACTTAGCTTTATTTTTGTTTTTGCTCATGTATTTTGGGGCCTGCGATGCCCTTTCCTGGCGTGTGTGCTTCACATTGTACTTGGAACTCAGTCGCTTGAGGTTTCTTCTATATTATATTTGTGATTCTTTCTTTGGTGCTTTCCTTATGTGTGAATGAGTTGATTGCTTGTTTGTTTATAGGTGCACTAGGGGTTGAACCGCATGTTTGTGTTATGATTTTGGTCCAAACCGAGTGGTTGAGTCGTGTGGACTCTCTATTGGGTTGGGTCGATGACTTGTCGATTTTGAGGTGTAAGAACCCTTCAATCGGTCTGGGCCGACTGAATGTGTAGATTCATGAATCAGGCAGGGCCGATCAAAGGTGTAAACTCGTGAATCGGTTAGGGCCAATTCGAAGGTGTAAATTCGTAATCAGGCAGGGTTGATTCGAAAGTGTAAATCTGTGAATCGGGCAGGGCTGATTCGAAGGTGTAAACTCGTGAATCAGGCAGGGTCGGTTCGAAGGTGTAAATACGTGAATCGGGCAGGGCTGATTTGAAGGTGTAAATTGCTGAATAATACTTCATTGAATTCGGGCCATAAGGCCGACTATCTGTGAAGGAGGTGGATAGGCCCACTCATCATTTTTTTTTTTAAATAAAACAAAAAGAAAACAAATATGTAGATGACTGAGTTCACCTAAAATTAATAGTGTTTGAGATGGACTGCATTCCAACTGTTGCCAATGTCTTTGCCTTCGGGAGTTTGGAGTCGGTAGGTTGAGACTGAACAGCATCACCTTGTAGCAGTAGGTTCCCCTCTTATCTGAGGTTGCTATCACCCTTATCAATATGTATAAATGAATAATGAGTCAATATGCATAAGTTTTAAAGCCTTATCAAGTTGATTAAAACTTATGTGCAATGTGATAACTTGTTTGATAAGTGCTTAATGAGTTGTTTAACGAATTATCAACATGCGTAAATCATGCACAATAGAAAATAAAGAACACAACTCATTTTTACATGGTTCAACAACTTGTCTACATCCATGAGACCAAGTCCAATAGAAGCTAATCCACTATGAAATAATTATATGTTCAATTACAAAGAGAAGAATAAGTATTAGTTGTAAAACTTCCAGTTTAGATAACCCTTCAATCTTCACTCTTTCGTTGAACCTTAAACCACCATAGCTAGCTTCTTTTCCACGAGACCAGCTGGTCACACTTGAGCTCCTCTCAAGTTTCAATGATGAAGGATTACTTCGGCAAAGGCAGCTTGAACATGTCCAGTCATCAACACGGAACAACATTCCAAAAACAAACTCACGCAAAGCAAGAAGTTAATCGAGGTAATTTAAGCCACCCAAAGCATAAGGAAAGCCACCATTAAAGAACTAAAAAACCTCACAAAAATATTCAGAGAGAATAGAGGTATAATTTGGCTTCCTTGATCAAGATCACAATACAAGAAAATATATATACACATGTGATAAGGATTGGGATAAAGGAAAGAATCATTTTTACGATTTGCTTCTTAAAAATTCTCCACACCCTAATCTCCTTTTAAGAAAAGGATTCTTAAAGTCCTAATCTCCTTTTAGGAAAAGGATTCTTGAGATCTTAATGAAATAAAACTCTTCTAGCTCACGTCCACATAAAAACTTTCTACAACCAAAGATATAATCACATTGAATTAAGGCAGGTGCGATATGCATGATTGTAATAATAAATTCTGCTAGTCGTGTGTAATCACTACGACTCTGATGTGCCCACACGAGACTGAATGAAATATAACGCCCACTTGAGGTACGTAACTAATGTATGTTCATTTTGCCCTTAGTATTGATTGTTTTGCCCTTAGTGAAACTTATATGTTGTTGATATTGCTTGGTTGGCTCCTAATTGAATTGATATGTTATTTTGGTTAAGTGGTTGCCCTGAATTTGGTGAAGACTTGGCGGAATCTTGGAGTTATAGACTTCGCCAGGGCGAAGAAGAATCTTCACCATGGCGACGAGGTTTTGTAATTTTTTGCCGAGGCGAAAAGCCGGCTGAAATTCTTGATGAAGTTTCTAGAGAATTTTTTCCTTTGGGGCAAAGTGTTCATTCTACCCCTAATTAGCAGGAAAGATGAGGAGTGAAATGCAAGGAAATTTCATGGAAAATAGTTTAGTATGGGGGTGACTTTGTAAAGAATTAAAGGACAAAGATAGAATTCCCAAGAAAGGGTAAGGGCAAAATGGGAAAGTTAAGGATTCAGTTGTCTAAATCTCCTCATTTCCTTTCCTCCACCGCCTCTTCCATTCTCCATTTTCTCTCAATTCCTCACTCCATTTTCCAAGGATTTTTGAGGGCTTTTGGTGGGATTTTTTTATAAGAGTTGATCCTAAGCAACAAGAGGTAAGAATTCCTACTCTAGATATGAATTTTATTTATATAAGGGTTAAGTTCTTACTAAGTTTATGCTTAGGAAGTTAGAGAAAGCTAAAGTCCAACAAGAGTAAAGAGCTTAGTGAAGACTACTCAAGCATAAGGTAAGTAAATCCAAACCAAGTTAAGGTTAAGAAATCAATTGAGTAGAGATTTCTTTATGTATGTATATGCTATGATTGTTGAGAAATTGAGATGAGATTGGTGTTTATTTATGTTTGCTGTTGAATATCTTTGGGTTATGAGAAGTGTTTTGATTGTATGATGATGGATTGAAGTTTGGTGGAAATTGAAGAAGTTTGAGGAAAATTTTGGGAGTGTTTTTCCTTGACAGGGATTGTAATGCTACAAGGGAGTTTTATTCCCATTTTGGATGGTTTAAGAGACAAATAGCATTATAGTTAAAGTAGAGTTTATGTATGCACATTAGTTGTTTGATGAAATGCCTAAGAGAAGCATAAGTATGAGTAGAGAACCTTACTTTATGCAACAATGTATTTCATGAGTACATTTAGAATTCAAGCATGAGCCATCCATATGCATATAATTATATATGTGGAATACTTAAGAAAGATTAAAGAATTCTAAGAAGAAGGTACTCTAAGAATAAGCACAAGAGAAAGAAAGAATAAGCATTAGAGAATAAAAGAAAGAAAAGTGCAAGAAAAAAGAATAGGTTGTGCGATGGGGAACCCGTGAGTGATGAGCAAAGTATTCCCGCATGTATGCCGCCTTTAGTGAGTGGCCTGAGAATGAGAAAAAGAATTGGTATAGCCCGTGAGAGTGCATGTAGATGAGGGCTATACCAAAGAAAGAGAATACATTCACATGGCCAAGGGTTTCGAATCCATGCATCTACCGAGTCCGATCGGCATAGAATATGAAAGAATAAGAATGAGAAAACACAAGAAAGAAAAGAAATGCTTAAAAAAAAAATAGAAAACAGAAGAAAAGAAAGAGAATGCATTTTTATGCATTATTGCATGTGCATTTCATTCTTGCATTATTATCGTGATTTCTATCATGTTTTGACAAGGAAATAGAAAGAAAGAAAGAAGCAGAAAGAAAGAAAGAATTGAACTAAAACATTAAAGAGTGATACCTGGGAATAGTGGTGTAGAGGATTTACTTACTAAGCATTTTTGTGCTCACCTGGTTGTTTTCTATGTTTTTGTAGGAAATAGGTGAGGATGCGGTCCGATGGACGTCGGCAAGCGGAGAGAAATAGCTACACTGTCCATCTTTTTGATAGTTTTTGTACATGTTTATTTTGTATTATGTAAAGAATGTATATATATTAAGTAAAGAAAAATTTGGGCCCAACTATTTGTTATTAATTATACATCTATTTTTATTGAGTATATGTTATGAGCATATGAGTAGAAAGAAGTCATTACATGAAATGAGTGTGGTCACATCGACAGAGAGTCATCACACTGGGATTGAAACTAAAAAGATTGTGCAAGAACCAAAAAGAAGTCCTGACATCAAGACTTAAAGATGCCACACAAAACTCATAAGTTGACAAAAAAACTTACATGAATAAGTTAAGAGAGATGGAATGAAGAGATCGATAGTGAAATGAAAAAACCGCAATCTGAGAGAGTGAAATCGCAAAATGGGAGAGTGAAAATATGGGTTGGGGCTCGATAAACTAAAAATTTAGGGAAAACTGCTGAAAATTCGAATTTTAGTAAATAAAAGAGGGGGGTAATGGTTGATCTGGTTTTTCCTAAAAACTGGTTGGACCGGTGGGTTGCTACAGTGCCCCGGTCCAACTACAGGTTATTCTGGGTGAAATCACCCCTTTGCGTTTTATGTCAGCTCAACTTGGCTTAGAGGCCAGTTCCCGATCAAACCGATTCAACCAGCCAGGCCGGGCCGAGTTCTAAAACATTGGCAAATATAATCAATTAGACTTAGGTTTTTGTCTTTTTATCTCTTGATTATTATTATTGTTTTTGCTGTTGTTGCCTTTTGTTCTTTCTTTATGTATTTGAGCTTTTGACACATGTTTATCTCTCAATGACTAATAATATTTTTTAATGTCTATTTTTACTTTTACATTATATGATAAAATAAATTTGCATGTATACCTTTCATAAAAGTTAAATTAAATTGTCTTATAAAGTTAAGCTTGTCTTTTAATAAACTTGTACCCCTTTTTAATTATTTTTACAAATATATTTTCTCCCAATTTATAAATAAAACATTCCGATTTGAATATTGTGGCCGGATGATTCAATTTCACTTGAATTCTCAATTTATTTAATTTAAGAATTACCTTGGGCCCCCTCAAGATTGAAATCTTAGATCTGCCACTAATGACATTTTTTCAAGAAAGTAATTAGCAAAGAATACAAATTCAAAAACACACAAAACATCATCAACAATTTTGTTAATATACTCACTGAAAAATATTTAAAGAAGAAGAAAAATTAAAATTTCACATTATTAAAAACATTTAAGAAACTTTAAAATTGGATATGATTATATGATCAAACGTTGGGGGGTTTTACTAATTAACCATTATTTCAAGCCTTATACCTTCTATCCAAATAACTCAGTTAAATACCAAATTGCCCTTATCCCAAGCCTTACAACACCTAACCAATTTTCACACCATTTTATTCCCTTCACTCATTCACCACACCATTTTCACAACAACTCATTTTGCTCCACAATAAGTAGAGATTATTACAAACCTCATCTAGGCAAGATCATCAACTCGAAATAAGTTTACTTTCTCAATTTTTTTTTTTTTTTTTTTTTTTTCAATTTGTGATTAGGAAATGAATTTAAACTAGTGTTTTCATTATTGAATTCTGTATTTTTTGTCAGGGTTTACGTTATTTTGATATTTTACAGAATAAAGATTGTGAATTTTTGTTAGGTCGAGTGTATATTGAAGTGTTTACTGTGTTTTTGTCTTTAATTTGGAGAAAAGATCGGCTGGTACAATGACTTCACTTAGAATTTCTCAATCGTATAGCATTACGTGAACTGGATAATCTTCGAGTAACCATTCATGCTAACTCAGGAATTTTACGCTAAGGGACGAAAGCTTAAAATGAGTTAGCGTAATTTTATGCAAACTGATTTATTCACCATTCTAAATGATTACAAGCCTAAAATCAGTTAGCATAACATCACGCTAAGTCATGTATTGAACTTAATTGCCCATTATTCTTCGTTTTCAATCATTTGTAACTTTTAAAGGGTTAATGCATCTTCATTTTGTTATAAAAATTCATTGATATATATGTTGAAAGTTGAAATCTGGAGACAGACAGGAAACAAGAAGAGAAAGAAGACGAGGAATCGGAACCATGGGCCCGTTATTAGTTTTTATGTCCACAAGCCTAATCAAATTACAAATAAAAAGTGAAAAGAATATGAAACTTTGTTTCAAAAAGACTTTAGTAATCTTTATCTTATTATAATTCCCTCTCCCATTTTATTTTATTCAATTTTTAGTATGTCGTTTATTTTAAATTTAGGGTTTGTAATTAGACAAAAGGTACTATGGGAATCAGTTTTCGGGTGCATTTGTTACTATCCGAAACCTTTGGGTGTGTGTAGTTTCCTTAAACCTTGAGGAAATTATTTAACCCCTTTGAAAAAGAAATTAATTAAACCACCAACCCCCCAAATCCCTCCCCCCCTCCCCCCACCATTTTTAATATCCCCTTTAAAATTCGGGGTCAGCCATTTTATATAAATATCTTAAACACACTTTATAAATATCATTCATCCCTCCTTACAAAGAGAAACTAAAAACCAAAAACAAAAAAAAATCCCAAAAGCCTCGTGCCACACCCTTACCCAGAAAACATTGCAGGCTACGCTGAAAAAACTTATTCAAAAATCATAATCCAACTAATTAAAAGAAAAGACGCCCATTAATGTATATCTATTTCCTTCAAGTGTATTTTTTGTTTTGTTTTTGGGTTGTCTTAATGTCACTAGTCTAGCAGCTGAAGTAAATTGTTCTCATGGGATAGACCTGTTGATGCTTGATTTTGACATCAACTACTCGCACGTGAGAAATGCTAAGCAGGCTCAAAAGTCACACGTGATTATGGAAGTATTTAGTTGGATAAAGAGTGAAAAACAATGTTTAAAGTGGTTCGGATGCTCATAAAGTGAATCCTACGTCCACTGATATTGTATTAATGAGTAAAGTCAGTCGCATTCAGCGAGCTGAATTACAACTTAGAAATTACAAGAGAGAGAGAGAGAGAGAGAGAGAGAGAGAGAGAAAGCTATTCCAGAGTGAAATTAGCCAATCTCACTGATGGGAGAGGAGTCCTTTATTTATAATGGAATGAATTAAGGTACTGATTTCTAAATCTGCGAGTGGGGTAGATGTCGTGCAAATCCTTCTCTGCGTCCTATTGCTCACCTGCCCGAGTGATTTTCTCGACTTGTGCAGGGATTGGACACGTGGACCATTTCTAACCATTCGCTAACTCACGTCATCACACGACATGGCTGCACTTGAGCGATTGTAGAATTTTCTTAAGTTTTGACCACCCATGTTGACAAGACTCCACGTCGGCCCTTCTTTTCCAGGCATAATAGAAGTCCCCTAGTTTTTGAGGTTTGAGAATCGAACCTTGAGAATTACGCAATTATGCCTTGATTTGATAACTTCCGAATGATGCCTGATCGAATCAACCTGATAGCGAGGAGGTTGCAAGACATTTCCATATAGGCTACCTGAAATGGTTTCCTTCCGCAACGTCTATGACCTAGACCAGACCTTATTCAGTGCCATATTGATGAGCCTTTTATCTTGACCGAGGTCCACGACCTGGTTATACTTAGCGTATTTTTTGATGAAGCCAAGGAGTCACATCGCTTTGCAACCGACATGCAACGAAGGATGTTTTATCTAATGACCTCTTCAGATGTTATCCATTGCGTTTTGGCAGCTAATACATTAATGAAATACCTTTTGCTCTGACAGACGTGTCTTATGCACAATAAGTACCAGGCATGCGCATTAAATGTAAGCCATGCTGAAATGACATTCCTTATCAGAATATTAAATGTGGATCAGAGCGCATTTATGTGGAAGAGGGAAATGAGTCGTCGCTCGATTATTTCAATGGAAGGAAGCGACGATTTGATTTCTTGAAGCATGACGGTTACTCATTTCCATTGATCGATGACACGTGGTCGCGATCAATGGCTATAGATGATTTCCGTTCAAACGTCGCTTGGCTTCAGGAAAATCAAGCACCACTTCCTTCACTATAAAATCTCAGGCTCTCCTCAAGCAATGTCACAATATTCACTTTTCCAGAAAGAGCAAGAAGCTGTCATAAGACCAGATTTTCCATCTTTTAGATTGGTGCGCATTTGACGTTCTTAGCAAGAAGTTCAATGGTCATACTCAATAGGTAAGGATGATTCTTTTATTACTTTCCTTTCTTCTGTTTTGATGATAACCATGTGACAACGGTGGGCGCTTGTGGGTGGTTGATCGAAGAATAAGCTTTTTTCTAGGGTTTGAGTCTTTGGGAGTGGTCCCCAAGGACTCTTAGGGTTTAAGGAAGACACTGTTTGTTTGTTCTTCCATGTCATCATACAAAACTTAGTACGACGATTGAGTAATTCTTGCGTGTCACTCTTTTTCAGATTGGAGAAGAAATGGACCCTTCAGTGACCGAATAGACAAGGGAACTAGCTCGCCGGTGCAAGACCCCCTAGCAGGCCCCTCACAGGAAATCCTGTCAATTGCCATAGGAGAAGAAATCCAAAAAGTGGTAGACCAATACGCGATTAGCGTAGATGTTTATCAGCATAGGATGTATATAGCTCAGAATCTGCCAGAGGGAATGATTGCGATCTCTAAGAACATTTTCAAATACGGAGCATTGATTCCCTTTCATTTTTTCATAAGGTCGGTCCTCGATCACTTCAGGGTCGCTCCTTTACAACTGATGCCAAATGCATATATGATAGTCGTGGCAATGTATATTGCATGCGATGAGAACGGTTTTGGCGAGTTAACCGCGCTAGAGCTCGGTTGCTTGTATTACTTGAAGAAGAGTAAAGACAAGGACTCTTTTTACCTCTCGAAGCGATCTTCGATCGAGGGAGGGATACATAGTTACCCCAGCAACGTTGGGATGCATGAGACGAAATTTTTCAATTTTTGTTACATGGCATTTGCCAGTTTAATGAGTCGAGTAGGTCTTCCTTTCTTTTACTCGGCGAATTTTCCTTCTTTTAATCTTTGCTAATGAACTTTTTGTTTCTTCACAGTAAACAAGCCAACCAGGTTGTCGGCTCTCGTTGACTTCAACAAAATAACAAATTTCGGTCTTCTGCCCGAATTGAGTCGTGACGTGAGGCTGCTTGTGACAACCACGAACCTATGAAATTATGGCTTTTTCAGCCCCGAAGCGACCTTGGAACCCTTATTGAGTAAGTATCCGTAACCTTAGCCAACTTTGTTATTTTTATGCAGCGAATTGTTTTACTAACGATGTTCGCATGCAGCAACCATGCCACCAAAAAAGGTGCCTAGGTCGTTGAGAGCTAGGCAGTTCACCTTCCCTCGGGTTGATGTCACAAGACCAACCGGGGCGACCCCTAGCGGTCCCCTAGTCAGAGAGACACCGGTGGGGGTGCCAGTTCGATTAGCGGGTGCTCCTTAACCTATAGTTGCCCGTCCTAAGCAGAAGATGATGGCCTAGAAATCTAAGAAGAATAAGAAATTGGGGTCAAGGAGTCAGAGTCCGAGTCAAAAGGTTTAGGCATTTAGCCTGGGAGGTCACAACCTTACCAGACCTTCCGCTCGGGAGGGCCTCCCAAGGGCACGACCAATATTACCATTACCCTTAGAGATTTGCAGAGGGGGCAAAGGGAGGTTGGGATCCCGGGAGGAGAGCGGGCACGAGACGCTACCTGTTGCAGGTACTGGCACGTCCGTGCTGGACTCTATAGTGTAACTCTTGGAACATTTGCAGTCGGTGATGTTTTCCCTGCTAGAGTGCCAGCTCACAGAGGCATTTGAGCAGTTCGTGGCCTCTAACCCTATGGACCTGATGACCATGGCGTTTCAACATCAAAGCCAGGTAAAAGGGTTTGTCCTCATCGAGGACTTTCTTTCATTTCCTTACCACGCAGTTGGGGACTGTTGAGGGGCCTGTCGAGCTGAGAGAAGAGAATGTGTAGCTGAAACTAGACTTAGAAGCCGCACAGTTAGAGAAGAACCTATCCACCATTCAAGCGAACCAATATCTGTCTGAGAGGAATGCTATGCTTCGCACGGTGGATTTCTAGAAGGCCAAGTTGGAGAAGAGGGGAGAAGAGGTTAAAGAGCTCCAAAGGAAAGTGGCCAAACTCATCAAAGAGGATGGCAAGAAAAAGCTTGAGCTACGTACGAACTCCAAGCGGGCCTTGCGAGCAGAGCAGGACAGAGCGCAGTTATGAGAAGCCACCGAGAAGCAAAGGTGGGCACTTGAGGCAAAACTCCAATTGTCCCAGGGTCGTGTTGCTTTGCTAACCGAAGAGATGAAGCGACAAGAGCTGTAGATTGAGAGGAGAGTTACCGACAGGTCGATCCAGTCCATCTATGCCCTTCGGCTAAGGAATCCCAACATAGACCTCACCAACCTCCGAAATGATTACCAGAGGATCCTTACTTCCATGGCGTTGGTTGAGGATGAGGAGAAAGGTCAAGGGCCTGATCCAGAGGATGAGCATCTGAAGGAGTACGTCCTAGAGGAACCAGCGGCCGACCAAATGATTGGAAACCAACTGGAGATACTGAGGTCGCACCTCCGAGGTCTAAGGATGAAGGCCAGTGATGGCTTCTTCTTTTTATTACTGTTTCTGTGCTCGCAAATATGTACTTGCCCTTTTTAACTTTCAATAAATAAAGAGATCATTTTCCTTAATCATTCGTGGGTACTTATAATTTTCCATACCTTACAAACGTTACACATGTGGACACGAGGTCGCTTTTTAACTATTTACAATAGTGTTTGTACAAATAATATTTATGCGAACAGAAGGGCACACATTTGGGAAATGATATTACACAAGAGCTTATCTTATTTACAAAGCTTTAAAAAGGTAAGTCTTTACAAGAAAATTAGAAAATGAGTTCGGAATTACTAATTATAAGGGCGAAGGTGTTCAGCATTCCAAGCTTGTGGTACTTCGGAATCATTCAGCCTTTTAAGGTGATAAGTCTCTGGTCTTATCACTTTAGCGATACGGTATAGACATTCCCAATTCGGCCCCAATATCTCGCACTCGGTTCTCTTGTACCAAGAAGAACTTCTTTCAGAACAAGGTCACCGACCTGGAAATCTCTTCCTCTAACCTTAGAGTCAAAGAACCTCTTCGCATGCTGTTGGTAGGCTGCTATCCTTAGTTGAGCCTTGCTGCGATGTTCTTCAACTAAATCCAGACTTGCGCGCATAAGCGCTTCATTGCCTATTTCATTGAACAGATCTCTTTGAAGTGAACCAGTTCCTACCTCCACATGAACCATCTCCTCGCAGCCATATGCTAGCGAGAAAAGGTGTTTCTAAAGTAGAGGTTCTCGGAGTCGTCATGTATGCCCATAAAACTTCAGGGAGGTCGTCGGCCCAATTACCCTTGACTACGCCAAGTTTGGCTTTCAAAGTATGCTTGATAGTCTTGTTGACAGCTTCAACCTGACCATTTGCTTTTAGTCTTGTGATTGAGGCGAACTTTTTGTGGATCCGTAGCTCGTCGCAAAACTGCTTGAATTCCTCGTTATCGAACTGTTTCCATATATCAGAGATGAGGGTATGAGGAATTCCATAGCAGTATACTATGTTTTTGAAGACAAAGTCCTTGAGTTTTTTTGTGGTGATTGCGGCCAAGGGTTCGGCCTCGGCTCACTTGGTGAAGTAATCCACTGTCACCACCGCATACTTGACTCCTCCTTTACCAGCTAGTATGGGTCAAATAAGATCGATTCCCCACATGGAGAATGGCCAGGGGCTGGTCATGGTTATTAGCTAGTGGGAAGGAGCTCGTAGTATGTTCGTGAACCACTGGCACTTGTCATACTTTTTCACAAAGTTGAAGGTATCCTTTTGGAATAGAGGTCAATAATACCCTTGACGAACAACTTTGTTGGCAAGGGATCACGAGACAGTGTGATTACCATAGATCTCTTCATGTATCTCCCTCATGATATAATCTACTTCCTCATTAGTTACACATCGAAGGAGATGGGCGCTAAACCCTCGCTTGTACAATTGATCTCCTATAAGTGTGTAATGAGCAGCTCTAGTTCGCATGGTTCTTGCCTCGATCTTGTCGTTGGGCAAGGTCCCATCTCGGAGATACCGAATAATCGGGGTCATCCAAGAAACTGACTTGGTTACATTCACGACCTGTTAGGGTGAGCTGATACTAGGGATCTCTATGAACCGAATAGGAAAACTTTTTGACACATCTGAGTCCAGTGACGAGGCTATCTTTGCCAAGGCATCCGTGACATAATTATTGTCTCTAGGGATTTGCGTGATCGTGAAGTGCTTGAATGGCTCGAGCGCAGCCTTAGCTTTCTTCAGATAACTGATCATGTTTTCTTCATTGGCCTGATATTCCCCCAAGATCTGGTTAACAACCAGCATGGAGTCTTTGTGAATGTTGATCATGATTGATCTAATTTCTCTTACCAACTACAGACCAGCAAGCAGAGCTTAATACTCAGCCTCATTGTTGGTCGCTTTGAACTCAAACTGAAGAATGCCATGAATGCGAGTCCCTTCGGGACTAAGGAGGAGAAGGCCTACCCTGGCCCTTTTCCTGTTTGAGGATCCATCGACATAGAGGCTATAGGTTGACAGATTCTAAACGGTTTGCTGGGTGACTTCGTTGTTCTGTTGCTCGAATTCCTTAACTGGTTGATATAAGAATTTTGAGATGAAATCGGCAACAGCTTGCCCTTTAATGGTTGCTTTTGGTCTATACTGCAGATCGAACTAACTCAATTCCATAGCCCACTTGAGCAACTTACCTGAAGCCTCAGACTTCTGGAGGACTTGCTTGAGCGGATAGTTGGTTAATACATGGATTGTGTAGGTGTGGAAATAAGGTTGCAACTTCCTGGAGGCGATCAGCAGGGCATAAGCTAATCGCTCCATTTCTTGATACCGCATTTTGACATCCAGCAAACGCTTGCTCGCGTAATATACTGGCCATTGGACCTTGTCATCCTCCTGGATTAAAGCTGCACTGACCGCACACTAAAAGACATACATATACAGAAGAAGAATTTCCTGAGGGAGAGGTTGAACAGAAGAGGTGGCTTTCTAAGGTGCTCTTTAATGCTCTGGAATGCCTGTTCGCACTCGGGAGTCCATTTGAATTTCTTGTTGGCCCTGAGTATATTAAAGAATGGAAAGCAACGATATGTTGCCTTTGATATGAAGCGACTGAGCATCGCTATTCGCCCATTGAGACTTTGAACCTATTTTCGGTTGGTCGGGGCTTTTCATATCGAGGAGAGCTTAGATCTTTTCAGGGTTGATCTCTGTTCCCCTCTGGTTAACCATGTACCCTAGGAATTTTCCCGAGGATACTCCGAACGAACACTTGAAAGGATTGAGCTTCATTCTGTACCTCCGGAGTATACCAAACATCTCAACAAGATGCGCTATGTGATCTGAAGTGACATACGATTTGACCAGCATGTCATCAACATAGACTTCCATTGATTTTTCAATTTACTCGGAAAACATCCGGTTAACCAGTCGCTGGTAAGTCACCCCAACGTTCTTTAGGCCGAAGGGCATAACCTTATAGCAATACATCCCTCGATCTGTAACAAAGGAGGTATGCTCTTCATCCAGCGCGTACATCGGAATCTGATTGTATCCTAAGTAGGCGTCCATAAAACTCAGCAGCTCGTAGGGTTGTTCAAAAAAATCCGATATTCGATATCTGATCCGGATCTACTCCAATTCGATCCGAAAAAACTGGATATCCAAAAATTCGGATTAGATACGGATCATAATTTTAGAAAATACGAATATCCGGATCGAATACGGATTGGGATTGCTAAAAAAGTGGATATTTGTGTCCGATCCGGATTTTACTAAAACTATGTTGTTTTGATTTTTATGCACACCCCTTTCAAATTTCAAATAACCCTACAATTTTAATTTAACTCAAACTCTGTCTCTCGACAGTCACAAACTCACGACTCACCATTGTCATCTTCATTCTTCAGTCTTCACTTACAGTCACCAACTCACCATCGCCATCTCTCTTACTCACTCCTTCCACCATCAAAGCCAAGATCGTCATCAACATTGGCATCATGGAGCCCCAAATCCTCAGTTCCTTTCCTAAATCCCTAATTGAAGCCCCAAATCGATTGTAAGTACAAATAATCATATTCTTATTCATCTCCATATCTCATCTCTTCTTTTACCTTCCATCTCCATATCGTAAGTACAAATAATCCCTAATTTTTTGTAGTGGTTGGTTTCTTTTTTCTGGTAAATACCAAGAAATAGGTTTTTAAATTTCTTTAGATTTGCTGAATTTTCTTTTTCCCTTTCGAAATTGTAGTGTTTTCCATTATAAAGTCAAAATTTTGGTAATGAGTTGATTGTATAATCAGTTTTCTGCACTTTGGTAATCTCATCCATGATGGGTTATAGAATGATATTTTGATTGATTTGTAATGGTAATTTGGTTCTTTGCTCAAGTTGAAATTAATAGTTCTACTTATTTTTAGGAGCTATCTAGCCGCTCCCCTGAAGATTGTGATAGCACTAGTTAGTGGATCTAAAACTCTAGATCTTTACCACAGCTTACTCTTAACTATTATCCATGATTTTTGTTTTTGCTGGCAAAGTTCAAATATCTTGAAATGCTTGATTTGAACTTCTGCCTTGTTTTGTGATGGATGCTTTGACTATGGATTGTTGGATCTTCATTCATGGTGCCCGTGCCTTACCAAGAACTAACCAAAAAAACACCCTGATATTTGTTGTTATTGTTGTTCCTTTGATAATTTTTTTAATGTAATGTGGTAGAGAAATGCCTAGAATTTTTAAATTCTGGAAAATTACCTTGTTATAAAATACATGAAAAATGTGAATAAGGTAAACTTAATTTACAAAGAGATGGACTGGTAGTCCACAAAATAAAATTGAAAAACAAGATAAGGATTTTAGAAAATTAAGAAACAGCAGCAGCCAAATCCTTGTGAATAAAGAAAAAGAGTTCCCCTCCAAATTGCTTTGTATCTGAAGCCCACAAAGAAGTAAGCAAGGACCTTGCTCTAGTAGAACCTCTGCATCCTCATCCTCATCCTCGGCTTCTTCAAAGATTCATTTATTTCATTCCATCCAAATAACTCAAATTGTGGCCAGTATATAGCACAGGACAATAGCTATCCCACCTTTTCCAAATGCACATCGGTATTCAATAAACAATGAGAAACAAGACTTTAGAATGAGCAACCCAAATCATCCTCTCCAAAATCTTGAACTACCTTTAAAGCTACAGGGCAGTGAAGAAAAAAATGGTTTTTTTTCTGCTTTCTTTTTACTATTTGGAGATAGATGGCCGCTGTGCTTAGTATAAAATTTTTTCCCATATTTCTGATTGATATATTCTGGCAGTAATAGAATCTAGTGGTAGATTAACATAATAATCTTTAACTTTAGTTTTTTCCACTTAATTCTGGCCTTGTGTAATATTGTAATTTATGTTATACATAGATATGATGTCTATTATTCTTGGAGCTTATGGTATTGTTGAAGGTTTGTATACCAAAGCTGTCAGTCACCAAATATCATGAAAGATCTCTACAGTGTACATCTACACTGCAATATATTTTCAAAATATAGTGTTTTTGTAATCAAAATAGTTCTCCCAGCAAGAACTAGACACACATTACCCTAATATACATTTATATCTTTATGGTGCATTCAATTTATTGATATCATAATGATAATCTTAGAAGATTCATCTATAATCATACACAACCTTACCCTAATATACATTTATATCTTTAAGGTGCATTCAATTTATTGATATCAGAATGATAATCTTAGAAGATTAATCATACACAACCTTTCCCTAATATACATTTATTTTGTGTATACTAATTTGAGAATGTGCTAATTATATGCATTCAATTTATTGATATCATAATGATAATCTTAGAAGATTCATCTAAATCATGTAAGTATCACTTAAAAATAAAATGGGATTTACTTGTTAATTATTTATTTCAAATGTTTTAATTGATATATTCTTTTGTATTGATATTGTAGATGTCATCTACCGGTGAAAATAATAGTACTACTTGTGGGACTTCAAATACCATTCATATGTCGACACCGGTGACAAGTGACAATGTGAGTCCTACTCCTGAAAATGTCATGTCTCCACCAGGAACACTACCACCACCACCACCACCACCACCACCACCACCATCATGAGCATCCAAACGTGTAAGTTCTACTACTAGTAGTACTAGGAAGAATGCTTCTGATTTGTGGAACCATTTCACTATAAATGATTGTGAGAATAGGGAGAAAATGACAGCTTCATGTAATTATTGTGGGGCTAGTCCTGGTTGTGCAAGTTGTTGTATCGTTTGCAACAACTACTAGCAAGTGTACTAGTCTCAAGTAATATAGTATAACAAAATACAAGTTATCGTACCCAAGGGATTGCGTAAATAAGTACTGAAATATTAATTAGTCTTAACTTTATCTAGATAATCAAAACTTAGAATGGTGATCCTTAAAACTGAAAATATTAAAATCTGGAATATCAGAAATGAATTGCAGTAAAACTAAAATTAAGAATTCAATGAAAGAAAATGGCTAAGACTTCAGGCTCATCTATAACTTCTCTACTCCCCTCAATTTACTATGGTTAATGAATTTATTTAATTAATGTGACAACGGGATTTCCTAGGTTAACCAATATTCTTTCTCAAGCAATATTAGTTCTACTTCTATTTCATAACCTAGATATCTCTATATAGATTTAATGAAATAGACAAGCATTAAGCTTTATTAAATCCTCTAACTTTCAGCACAAGTTAATCCTGCATATGACTATTGCATGTATCAATTCATATATCTCTATATCCAATTAATCCATGGCCTATATTACTAGAGCACTCATGTGATATCTCCTCTCGGTCTCAATCACACAAAACAATTCTATCAGAAATTGATCAAGTTCCTAATAGCATTAAGCACATAATATAAACTCATCATTAGAAAAATAATTCACTAACCAAAGAGTAAAATATTGATCACAGATCCATAAATAGACTAACCCTAGTCTTAGCCTGAGAAAATTAGTTCATAATAAAAGAAACAAGAGTAGAATCCAAGAAATAAATCATATTGAAAAGTAAAAACAAACTCTTTGATGAATTTTGTTCTTGATTCTGCTTTCTCTTTTGTTACACAATAATCTCTCTCCAAGAATGGGTAAAATTCGGCCTCCCTAAGGAGTAATCTTAATAACCCTTAAATACCCAAAAGAGTCCTAAGTGAAAAAAGGAAAGAAAAATTAATAAAAACCCTAAAAGTGTCCAACACAGCCCTGGCTGTGTCCAAATGTACGTCACCACAGCCTAGGCCATGGTGTTTTCTGTCCTCATTGTTTTATTTTCATTCAACCACCACGGCCTTGGTGAACCACCAAGGCAAGGCCATGGCCTTCAAACTTGTCAGCTAATCTCAATTTCTTCAAGCTTTGAGTTCCAATTTCATTCCAATGCTCCAATCTACTCAATTAACGCCTGAAAATTACAAAATTCTCCAAATCAATAGCTAACCATTCATATTTCAAACTTAACAAAAACTAACATAAAAACACAGAAAGCAAATGAAAAATTAATTAGAAGGCTGTAAAACAAACCTAAAAACACTAAATTTATGCAACTTATCACAAGTAAAAGTGGTACTACTATTCTACGTAATCACTTAAACCGGTGCATAAATACCCTTTCAATTTAGTGGACAAGAGACAAAAAACCTTAGTTTTTCAACAACTCTCGGGTGACTTTGCTAGTGGTGTTGCACATACTTCCACCTCCACACCCGATTCACTTGTGACTTGGAAATTCGATCAAGATATGAGTAGACAGGCTGTAGCTAAAATGATAATTATTGATGAGTTACCGTTTAGGCATGTTGAGCATGAGGGGTTCCGATACATGATGAATGTAACACAACCTAGGGTTCAAGTTCCCTTTCGTACTACTGTGGCTAGGGATTGTTTGAACATTTATATTGATGAGAGACAAAAGTTGAAAAACTATTTTAGTAAATACTCTCATAGTGTTTGTCTAACCACTGATACATGGACATCTTGTCAAAATCTTAATTACATGTGTCTTATGGCTCACTTTATTGATGATGATTGGAAAATGAACAAAAGAATTTTAAACTTTTGTCCGATTACTGGCCATAAAGGTTTAACTATTGGAAAGTCAATTGAAAGATGTTTGATTGATTGGGGTATTTCTAAGGTGTTCACCGTGACGGTTGACAATGCAAGTTCTGACGATATTGGAATAACTTATCTTAAACATCGGTTGGAATGTTGCAATGGAAGTGTCTTGAATGGTTCATTTCTTCATATGAGATGTTGTGCACATTTATTGAGTCTAACTATTAAAGAGGGGTTAAAATATATGGATGAATCAATATTTAGAATTCGTTCTGCGGTAAGATATGTGAGGTCTTCTCCAGCGAGATTACATAGGTTTAAGGAGTGTGTGGAGCAAGAAAAAATTAAAACAAAAAGTCTTTTAGTTCTTGATGTAGAAACAAGGTGGAACTCCACTTACTTGATGTTGGATGTTGCTTTAAAATTTCAGAAAGCATTTGACTTGTTAGAAATCCAGGATAATAAGTATAGAGAATAGCTTACTAGCGGGGTAAGGTTAAAGGGTTTGCCTACACCTACTGATTGAGAATATGCTCGATACTTATTGCCTTTTTTGAAAGTTTTTTATAATGCAACTCTACGTGTGTCAGGTTCCCTTTATGTTACCGCTAATGTATACATGGAGGACATATATGGCATTGGCTTGAAGATTTTGACATGGTGTACAAGTAAAGATCCGAGCTTACGTTTGATGGTAGCGAAAATGAGAGGAAAACATGAAAAATATTGGGGAAATGTTGATAATATCAACATAATGCTATTCATTGCAGGGATATTGGATCCCAACAAAAAGTTAGAATATGTATATTGGGCTATTGATAAGTCGTATGATGATGATAAAGCTGGTAAACTAAAAACAAAAGTGCTTGACACTTTGTTTGCTCTGTTTGAGGAATATAGTTTGGCTAAGGCTTTTCCTAGTGTGCAATCAAGTCAACAAACTAAACTTGCAAGAAATATTGATTTGAATGATGCAAATGTTGCTCCTCAAGTTGCTATGAAGGCTATGTTTAAAGAGCAAAAGGCTGGACAACTGCTTTGAAGCTAAATCTGAGTTGGAAAAATATTTAAAGGAAGCATGTGAAGATGAGAACTTTGATACCTAGACTTGGTAGAAGATGAATTCATCAAGATATCAAATTCTCTCTTTCATAGCACGAGATGTTTTGGCTATGCCTGTTTCTACTATTGCATCGGAGTCAGCTCTTAGTACTAGGGGTGGTATATTAGATTCATTTCGTAGTTCGCTTACTCCTAAGTCAGTAGAAGCTCTTATTTGTGCACAAGATTGGATTCGGGCTACGCGTGCACCGTTCGTCAATGAGGAGAGCTTGGATGAATTATCAAAAATTGAGTCAGGTAAAACTTTTGCTTTATTTTCAAATAATTAATATTTAGTTATAACTTATATCTTTCGTGTTGAATATATTTGGTATCATTACTCATATTATGTTTTTGTCCAACTTTTTGTAGGGATTTCATCTTTGGCAATGGAAAATTCTCGTGTTCATCTAGATGATTGTTAACTAAGACCATTTTTATGTCATTTTGTATTGGTGCAGCCCCCCAAAAGGTAGAATATTGATTTTTTATTGTTTAATTAGTTTTACCAAGAATATGATTTTTTTTCCCAAATACAATTTAATTATATATGTTGGATAAAGAATGTTGTTATTTTAATGTTGTTGATTGCCTTCTGGTTATTTGATATGTTGTATTGTGTAATGTGTTGATTGTTGAAGTGGGAAAATCCAGCCAATTGGTGCGGCCGGTTTGTTTAATTGGAAAAATAGAAGTGTTTTAATTTATGAGTATGGCTTTGTTGGTTGTATACTTTCTATTTTGGATCCATTAACATTGGTTGGACATTTTAGAGGTTGCTAACATAATGTTATCTTTATATATTAGTAGGCTGAATTAAATTTTAGGGATGAATAATTAAAGAAGCATAAATTCTAAACTTAAAGTTTGTATTTTGTAAATTGTAGGTTGGAAGCATAAAGGCAAGCTTTAACTTGAGAATGAAGAACCTTGCTCGCAATTCAGTCCATGAAGGAAATAGAGTGAAGTTGGTGTGATGAAGTTGGCATGAAGATAAAAAAATGTATTAGTATTAAGCTGGCTATTTTGTTTATCTTTTTATTAAATTTGTAATTGTAATTTGGGTAATAGATTTTGTGTTAAGTTGGCATTAAACAACTTGTGGATTAATTTGTTGATAATCATGCATTATAATTTCAATTTTATTAGAAGAATTATTTGATTTTAAATTTTTAATAAGAATTTTCTAAAATTCGAATAGATTTCAAATATCCAGTTATCCGATCCAGAAAATCGGATATCCAGAAAACCGGATATCCATATATTTTGGATCAGATTCTGATCAGGATATATGCTGATCTGAAAATCCGGATTGGATCAAAAATAAGGCCATTCGGATCGGATATCCAGATTTGAACAACCCTAGCAGCTCGTGCTTGGAGGTGACATCAACGAGCTAGTCGATTCTTGATAAGGGAAAGTTGTCTTTCGGATAGGCTTTGTTAAGGTCGATGAAGTCAACGCAGGTCCGCCATTTTTCGTTAGACTTCTTTACCAAAACCGGGTTGGCAACCCAGCTCGGGTAGAATGCCTCTCAGATGGATCCATTTAGGAGGAGATTATCTACCTCAACTTTCAGGGCAGCATATCACTCCGGATCCATTACTCTTCTCTTCTGGTGGACTAACTAGCCTCACTATCGATATTTAGGGCATGACATATGATATTCGGGTTGATCCCAACCATATTAGCATGAGTCCATACGAACACGTCGATATCTTCCCTGAGGAAGCTAGTCAGGTCACTGGCAAGCGATGAGTTGAGATTACTCCCAATTCTCAACACTCGGCTTGACTCGCTCTGATCAACCGATACTTTAGAAAGGTCCTCAACCAGCCCACTACAATGGCATTCCTGGATACGAGGATCCATGCTATTCTCGATTGGGTCAGGCTGTGGTTCGATCCTGTTGATTACCATTACCTGTTCAGGGATGCCAAGGGGAGTGCCTTTTCTCTTACACGCCATCTGTATTGCCCTTACATAGTAGTCGCGAGATGCGCATTGAGATTTGCTTACTTCCCCTATCTTTATTGGGGTGGGAAACTTCATCTTGAGATGGTAGATCGAAGTGACTGCTTTGAAGCTTTTTAGTAAAGGTCGTCCTAAGATACCATTGAAAGCGGATGGGTAGTCCACTACTAAGAACTCAGTAATTTTGGTTACCTCGTTGGTGTCACCCAATGTGACCAAGAATGAGATCATCCCTTTGGGGATCAGTTGATCCCCGGTGAAACCATATAGGGGGATGGAGGTAGGCTTCAGATCGACCTCATCCACTTTCATTCTTTCGAAAGCTCGCTGGACCAAGATGTTCACAACGCCTGCATTGTCAACTAGCATTCTGTGAACCTCACACCGCCCTATTTCTGGCATGATGACAAGAGCATCGTCGTGGGGATGATGCAATCATACTACATCTTTCTCAAAAAAGGTGATTTCCTCCTCTCTGCAGACCTTTCCTGGTCTCGGCGTCGTGCTCATCACACTTATGGGGTCATGACGGGCTGCGTGAGCATACCTTTCATGGGCACCTTGCGAATTTCCAGCGAGATGTGGTCCCCCAAAGATGATCCCTACACTGTAGAGACCTTTGCGACCACGACGCTTCTTGCCCAGTTCCTCTTGATTTTTTTCCCAAATGGGAGTAGAGTCATCGACATACTCTTTGAAGTGTCCCTGCTTAATGAGGTCCTCAATTGCTTGCTTGAGGGCTCGACACTCATCGATGTGGTGTCCATTATCCCGATGATAGCGATAGTACTTTTTACTGCTTCTGGCTAAAAAGGGGATTTTTCATGGGCTCAGGCTCTTCGAGCAGACCGGCCTCCTCTGACTTATCAAGAATAACTGAGACTAAGGCATTCAGAGGGGTGTACTAACTCTTGTTGCGATCGCAATGGGGAATTGGGGCATAGGATTTCTTGGGCTCATATCGCTGCTTCTTTCCTTTTCGCTGATCGTCATTAGCCCATCTACGATCAGCCTTCCTATTCTCCCCTCAATCGGGAGCATTGCCCGTAGTAGGCCTGAAAAAAAAAATCGAAAACCGAACCAAAATCGGTCCGAAAAACCGGTTAACCGGTTTTTCAGTTCGGTTTACGGTTTATATCATTTTCTAAATCGGTTAACCGAAACCGGTTTAATAAACTGGTTTTCTTATAAATTTAATATAATAATATTATTTTAAATTTTAATTTTTAAAAATCCTTTATTATCTAAAATCCTAAATACCCAAATCTAAATGACTAAATCTAATATTAGTTTGAACTTTGAAATCCCTAACAACTACACAATACATACTCGACGACGTATACCTCTTCTCCTCCTCTCAAACTCGCCGGTCGTCGGCCCGTCGTTGCCGTCTCCACTCTCCATTGTCTCCAAGACTCCAGACTCCAGTCCCTGCTGCCTTCTCCATTCTCCAAAGGTGTAACATCTTCTTCTCAAACTCGTCTCTCCTCCTCCTGTCCTCTCCTCTCAAACTCGTCAGTCGCCATTTCCATCTCCAGTCTCCACTCTCCAAGACTCCAGTTGCCATTGCTGCCCTCTCCAGTCTCCAAAGGTGTAACATATTCTTCCTAAATACCTGCTCTTTAAACTGCAGGAGGTTTCTGTTTTGACTTTGGTGTTTCTTCATATTTTTTTATGCTTATGTTGTTGTGAGATAATTATATATGCAGTGTTGTGTTTGGTGGAATAAATATAAAAGACTTTTTGAGTAAATGTAAAAGTCCTTTTTCATTTCTGTGCATTTTTCGGTGGAGTAAATGTAAAAGATCCTATTCATTTCTATGCACTTTTTGGTCGAGTAAATGTTAAAGACTTCAATTAGTCTTTTTTTTTTTCTGCAAATTATGAATGGGCATATATCATATCTTGACACATTTGTGGGAAAACAGAGGACCCTGTGCAGGAAATTTGCATAACTTCTGTTGGTTTATAGTTTCTTGTAACCAGGAAAAATCTTTTTGTTGCCCTTTTCAATAAGACTCCTTTTTCAGTAGTAGGTAATTGAAGTCATATTATGGTGGAAATAAGCAATGGTCTAAACTCTAAAGTTGTTTGTAACCACATTAGGATACCCGATACTATAATTTAAACCCAGAAAAGCAATTATTTTTAGATGAAGATGGCTTTGAAAACACGAGACTAATCTATCTGTCCATCTTTGCATAGATACACAAGCCAAAATGCAGCCTCACTGCTATAAGCATTAAGCAATCAGAAATTAGAATACACACTAGCAATTAGAAATTAGTCTGCAGTAGTTGGTCTATCTGGAAAAGATAAAAAAGAAAAAGATACAAGTTAGGAATTTAGGATGTCAAAGTTCTGAGCTATATCCACCACACGTTCTTTTTTATTTCTTTATAAAGAATCCTATGGAATCATTCACTGTATCATATTATTTATGTGTTTATTTTATTTTTTTGCAGTCACATTTGCTGAAAACGAAATGCATTCTCTTTATTTAGAAAATATTAAAGCTGATTTCATTTCTCTTGTAGGCGATTCTGTGATTGCACTTGGCCAATTGAAGAATGCTTGAGCCTTAAAGTGGAGGGGAGATGTCTATTTACAACTCACTTGTTATTTCTTAATCACTTTTGTACTTGATCATTAAAATTTAAAGGAATAGTTTGTATTTTATGATAATGTAATTGGTGATTATTAGTTATTATGCTTGTATGAGAAGAATTCAGTAGCATTAATTGGTGATTAATTGGTCAAATTGTTGTGGATCTTTTGGTTTTTTGGTTTCTTGAAATTGTCATCCAAAAATAGGAATTTTTTTTTATCAGAACATATAAAAAAAGGCAAAAAAAATTTATTAATAAAACCGGATTGCAAACCGAAAATTCTGTTTGGTTTGCAAACCGGTTTATGTAAAAACCGGACCGGTTTTGGTTTGCAATATGGCTTAAACCGAAAAATCGGTTCGGTTACAAAAAGCATGTATCCAGTTCGGTTAACCGGTTTTTTACAGCCCTAGCCCATAGGACTGGGGTCGTGGTGGTTGAGCGCCACCACAGAGTTTCCAATGCGGAGGTTTCCGTAAGGTTGTAGAAGCAGGTGAGGGAAACATCATCCTTAGATTGTAGTTTGATAATCCGAGGATTATACTAGTTTATTTAAGCTTTTAGGCCGGATTTTAGATACTTCTTAGTCTATTTTTGCCTGAATTGATACTTTATTCCTTACATTTTGTGTTTCAGGTTAAAAATGGAAATTTTGAGCGAATAAAGGTAGATTTGGAGTTTTTTGACTCAGAAGAGCACGGAGGGCAATTCTGGAATTTCAGAACTCTTCAGGAAACTTCGTTGCGGTGAAGTCTGCATACTCCACTTTTTGTAAAACACACAGTTTTGTGTTTAGGCTAAGTTGTATTATTTTGGGCGAGGTATAAAAGAGAGACTTAGTCTTTTTGTTTAGGGCGTTCGTGGAGAGATTGAGAGAGTTTTTTACATTATTCGTAGATTGATTTTTGAGCGATTTTGGATTAAAAAAGTTGGAAGATTCGAGGAAACCAGTGGATTCATCAATTTGGGGAGATTCTTTTCTCTTTTCTTTTGTTTCCATTATGTTGAACCTAGCGTTTTTCATTTCTTTTAATTGTTTTATTGATTTAGCCATGAACTAACCTATTTTGGGTTAGGGTTTTGATGTAGTTCAGATTCTAATGGGTTAGAAAGTTGATGATTATTAATTTGATATGATTTTGCTTAGATTGTGTGATTATTCTGTATTTATTGTTTGTATGTGATGAACATGATGAGATTGAGAGATAATTCATGTTAAGCTTCTTGGGTAATCATCGTTGTATTATTGGAAGCTAGAGATAGATTCAAGAACCGATGAAATCAATCCAGGATTCTTATGCTTAATGAACTTAGATTTATTAACTTTCATTTTGTTGGGTGCGGAAGGTTAATAGGGAAGAGTAGGACAACATAGCCTGAGAAGGTATGTTGGACACTTTAGAGAGTTCGATTTACAATCAATGCATGAAAATATGAATTTAGTTTAATTCGTAAAGTTTAACCCATAGAGTCCGAATGAAGTCAAAACCCTACCCATTTGTTTGAATTGATTTTATCCCATTTTAAATCTTGCTTTCATAGTTTAAGTTTATTTTAGTAAAATTTTGTTTTAATTATAGTTTGAATTGCTCCCTTAAATCCAAAAGAATTCAATTGCTTCAACTTGAAAACGTTAGGAAACTAAATGCTTAGCAACAATCCTCGTGGGAACGATACTCACTCATCATTGTATTACTTGTGCGACTAGTATACTTGCTACATATTGCATGTTGTAGGAAACACACATCAAGTTTTTGGCACCTTTGCCAGGGATTGAGTTTTAAGTTAACATTGAGTTTTTTCTACAGTTAGCTAGATTGATGTTTTAATTTTTGTTTTAAATTTTCAGTTGCTTTGTGATTTCACTTTCTTTCATTAATTTTGTGTAGTTTATGTGACGAGCGAGACGTTAGCCAGTGGTTCCTGTTGATCTTGAGATTGAGAGAACCGCCAGATGACTTAACAGAGAGAGAAGAGAAAGAGAGGATTTAGTGGTTGAAACAGAAGAAATAGTTGTTGAAATGACAGAACCAGAAAACAGGACACTAACGGAATTATCAGTTCCCATGGTTAATGGCAGTGGGTCGAGTATTACTAGGCCTACGATGCAAGCCAACAACTTTGAGATTAAGCTAGCAATCATTCAGATGATCCAACAGTTGGTAAGGTTTAATGGTGATTTGAAGGAAGATCCGAATCAGCATATTGCGAACTTCTTGGAAATTTGTGACACCTTCAAGTCGAATGGAGTGTCACATGGCGCCATTAGGTTGAGGTTATTCCCATTCTCACTGGGGGATAAAGCTAAGGGGTGGTTAATGGCACTACCAGTGGGGACTATCACAACTTGGAATGATCTAGCATAGAAGTTCTTGACTAAGTTCTTTCCTCCAGCAAAATCAGCAAAACTGAGAAATGATATCACATCTTTTCTACAAGAGGAATCCAAGTCATTGTATGAGGCTTGGGAGAGGTACAAGGAATTGATGAGGAAATGTCCACACCATGGGTTGCCAGTTTGGCTTCAAGTCCAAACTTTCTACAATGGACTGATGGGTAACGTGCAAACCATGGTGGATGCAGCATTGGGAGGAGCTTTGCAGAATAAGACACCAGAGGAGGCTTATGAGTTGCTTGAGGTTTTGGCAAGCAACAACTATCAAAGACCAAATGAGAGAGCAATACCAAGAAAATCCGCGGGTCTTCATGAAGTTGATGCTTTCACAGCCACCTCAGCCCAACTCACGGCACTTTAGAAACAGTTGGGAAGTATGCAGGTAAACTCTATTAAAGCACCTTAACTAACTTGTGATTTTTGTGCAGGAAACCATGTGAGCGGCGAGTGTCAAGTGGGGAACACATTTGCTTTGTCATCTTCATCAACGGAGCAAGTGAACTACTTGGCAGGAAATCAGAGGCAACCAAACAACCCGTACTTCAACATATACAATCCGGGATGGAGAAATCATCTAAATCTAGCTTGGGGCAATCAAAACCAGCAAAATAATCAATGGAACCAAAGGACGGTGCCGAATAACCAACCAGGGGTGAATAATCAACCGGGAGATCCAAGAGTGACAAAGTTGGAAGACATGTTTGGGAAATTTATGTATGAGACCATGAGATTTATGAATGAGACGAGGACAAATTTCAAAAATCAAGGGGTATCCATTCAGAATCTTGAGGTACAAATGGGCCAATTGGCCGAGAAGCTAAATGAGAGACTGCAGGGTTCCTTACCAAGCAATACAGTCATTAACCCACATGAGCAAGCAAATGCCATAATTTTGAGGAGTGGGACAGTTTTGGAAGAGGTTGAACAAGCCAGAAAGAAAGAATTTGACAAGGAAGAATCTGAAGAGGAAGTTGATGAAGAGATTGTAGTTGATGAGAAACCAAGCGGTTTGGAGGAAGAGAACAAGAAGAAGGATGAAAGGCAAAAGAGGAAGGAGAAATTGCCATTCCCCAAGATACCACCAGAATTAGCACATCACACTCCACCCGTGCCTTTTCCTCAGAGACTGAAGAAGAAAAATTAGGATAAGCAGTTTTTAAAATTTATTGAAATTTTTAAAAAATTGCATATTAACATTCCTTTTGCAGATGCATTGCAGCAAATGTTGAGGTACGCGAAGTTCCTTAAGGAAATCCTTTCGAACAAAAGGAAGTTAGAAGATGAGGAAATGGTAATGCATACGGAGGAGTGCAATGCCATTCTCCAGAAGAAGTTACCCCCGAAGCTCAAAGATCCAGGGAGTTTTACTATTCCTTGCACTATAGGAGATATTATGTTTGATCGTGTTTTATGTGATTTAGGAGCTAGTATTAATTTAATGCCCTTTTCTGTTTTCAAGAGATTGGGAATTGGTGAAGTGAAGCCAACAATTATGTCGTTGCAACTAGCGAATAGGTCCATAAAACATCCGAGGGGGATAGTGGAGGATGTGTTAGTGAAGGTGGATAAGATAATTTTTCTAGCTGATTTTGTGGTTCTAGATATGGAAGAGGATAAGGAAATTCCTCTCATTTTGGGCCGACCATTCTTGGCCACGGGGAGAGCACTAATAGATGTGCAAGAAGGAAAGCTACTGTTGAGAGTTCAAGATGAAACAGTAACTTTCAATGTCTTTGAGGCGATGAAGTTTCCATCCGAATCAGATTCGTGTTTTAGTGTCGATGTGGTGGATAAATTGGTTGTTGAATCTATTGAAGAAAACAGCCCACAATTACCTTTAGAAGCGTGTATAGCAAAATCTAAAACAGCAGAGGTAGATGATTCGGCGAGTAATGAATATGCTAGGTTGTTAGAAGCACTTCAACTGATTGATGAGAGTCAGGATTTTGATTTTCAAAAAGAGAACGAAAAGGAGAAAAATGAAGAACCTTTAAAGCTTGAGTTGAAACCTTTACCTTCCCACCTCAAATATGTATATCTTGGGGACTCAGAAACCTTCCCAGTGATCATTAGTTTAGGATTGAGTAAAGTGGAGGAAGAGCGGTTGATTAGGGTGTTGAGGGAACATCGACTAGCAATTGGATGGACGATTTCGAACATTAGAGGCATCTCGCCATCATTTTGCTTGCATAAGATACTCATAGAGGATGATATTAAGCCTAGGGTGCAACCACAACGAAGATTGAATCCTTCGATGAAGGAAGTGGTGAGAAAGGAGGTGGTGAAACTCTTAGATATAGGGATTATCTATCATATTTCCGATAGTCCATGGGTGAGCCCGGTACAAGTGGTCCCGAAGAAGGGAGGTATCACAGTAGTAAGGAATGATAGTAATGAATTGATACCAACTAGGATGGTGATGGGCTGGATAGTGTGCATTGATTACCAGAAATTGAATGAGGTGACTAGGAAGGATCATTTTCCACTACCTTTCATCGATCAGATGTTGGAAAGGTTGGCAGGACATGCTTATTACTATTTCCTGGATGTGTATTCAGGATACAACCAGATTGCCATCGCTCTTGAGGATCAAGAGAAAACGAACTTTACTTGCCCCTATGGCACCTTTGCTTACCGAAGGATGCCTTTGGGTTATGCAATGCACCAGCAACATTTCAGAGATGCATGATGTCAATCTTTGGAGACATGGTGGAACGGTTCATAGAAGTCTTCATGGATGACTTCTCAGTTTTTGGTTCGTCTTTTGACAGTTGTCTAACTAATCTTTCTCTTGTTTTGCAGCGATGTAAGGAGACGAACCTGGTGCTCAATTGGGAGAAGTGTCATTTCATGGTCCAGGAGGGAATAATGCTCGGCCATAGGATTTCAAAGGACGAAATAGAAGTTGATCGAGCAAAGACAGAAGTGATTGAGAAGCTGCCACCACAATCGAATGTCAAAGTGATCCAAAGTTTCTTGGGACATGCGGGGTTTTACAGACAGTTCATCAAGGATTTTTCTAAGATTTCTAAACCCCTTTGCAATTTATTGAATAAAGATGTTGTGTTTGATTTCAATGATGAATGCATGCATGCCTTTCTAACTCTTAAAAAATTATTAGTATTTGCACATATTATTGCAGTTCCCGATTGGGGACTGCCATTTGAATTAATATGCGATGCTAGTGATTTTGCTTTAGGGGTAGTGTTAGGACAGCGGAAGAACAAAATGTTGCATGTAATTCAATATGCTAGCAAACTGATGCATAATTGAATTACACCACCATTGAAAAAGAATTATTGGCTGTGGTTTTTGCTTTTGACAAATTTCGTTCGTATTTGTTAGGTGCAAAGGTGATCGTCTACATGGACCATTCAGCACTTAGGCACCTATTGGCAAAGCAAGAAGCGAAACCTTGGCTCATAAGATGGATCCTATTGCTTCAGGAGTTTGAGTTGGAAATTCGTGATAAGAAGGGGTCAGAAAATGTGGTGGCAGATCACTTATCGAGAATTGAGAGGCCACTTCAGGGAAATGTGGAGGAATTCCCAATTAGAGAAACCTTTCCAGATGAGAAGTTGATGAGAGTGGATGAAGCGCCATGGTATGCAGATTTTGCAAATTATTTGTCATCAAGGGTGCTCCCAAGTGTTATGACGTTCCAACAAAAGAGAAAATTTTTCTTAGATTTGAAATACTACTTTTGGGAAGAACCATTTCTATACAGACACTATGCTAACCAAGTGATACGGAGATGTGTCTTGGAGGAGCAGATGAAAAGCATTCTACAACATTGTCATGAGAGGGAAGTAGGTGGCCATTTTGGACGAACTAGGATAGCAGCCAAGGTTCTACAATCGGGGTTTTATTGGCCAACCCTTTTTAAGGATTCTTTCCAGATGATTCAAGAGTGCGACCAATGTCAACAGAGTGGTAATATTTTAAAAAGAGATGAGATGCCATTGAACAACATCTTGGTGGTTGAGCTTTTTGATGTGTGTGGGATTGATTTCATGGGTCCCTTCCCAAACTCTTTTGGGAATACATATATCTTAATAGCGGTGGATTACATGTCGAAGTGGGTTGAAGCAGTTGCATTGCCGACTAATGATGCTAGGGTAGTGATTAAGTTTGTGAGAAAGCATATTTTCTCGAGGTTTCGAGTACCACGGGCAATTATTAGTGATAGAGGATCCCACTTTTGCAATAGACAACTGGATGTACTGTTGGGTAAATACGGAGTGACACATAGAGTTGCAACGCCTTACCATCCACAAACGAGCGGGCAAGTGGAACTGTCTAATAGAAAGCTTAAAGGCATTTTAGAAAAGACAGTTAATGCATCTAGGAAGGATTAGTCATGGAAATTGGATGATGCATTATGGGCCTACCGAACTGCATTTAAGAATCCGATTGGTATGTCCCCATTTAGAATGATTTATGGGAAAGCATGTCACTTACCGGTGGAACTCAAGCATAAAGCATACTGGGCAGTCAAGCAGCTAAATATGGATTTAAGAGCTGCTGGGGAGGAAAGGATGCTGACTTTGGACGAACTCGATGAGTTCCGTCTCGAAGCATGTGAAAATGCTCGAATTTACAAGGAGAAGACAAAAAGGTGGCATGACAAGCATATCAGGAAGAATTATTTTGAAGTGGGGCAAAAAGTGCTGTTTTTCAACTCTAGACTTAGGCTATTCCCCGGAAAACTTAAGTCTAGATGGTCCGGACCATTCACGATTACAAGAATTCACTCATCCGGAGCAGTGGAAGTTACACATGAAGAAAAAGGCACTTTTACAATCAATGGACAGAGATTGAAGCCATACATTGATGGGGTGATGAGTTGCAAATCCATCCCAATACGGCTTGACATTCCAACGTGAAAAATTGAGAGAGTCGAGCTTACCGACTATAAATAAGCGCTTCTTGGGAGGCAACCCAAGTGTTTTAAATTTTTGTTCTTCTATTTTTATTTCAGTGTGTTGAATGTTTTTTATTCTTTCTAATTTGTGTTATTTTGGGTGTTTCAGGTGAAGTTTTCAGCTAATGAAAGGAAGGAAAATACTCCAGACTTCGCAGCGAAGCACATTGGGTAAAATAAGTTTTGAAAAGTCCCAGACTTCGCTGCGGCAAAGATTTTTCTTCGCCGGGGCGAAGAAACCTGAAACTGTAATTTTTCGCCCCGACGAAGTATTTTACTTTGCCACGGCTAGGATTTTTTTCTCGCCGTGGCGATTGGCCACTGTAATTTTTCGCCCTGGCGAAGTATTTTGCTTCGCCGCATCGAAACCTGGGTTTCAAATTAGGGTTCATGAACGAAGAACTTCGCCACGACGAAACCTATTTTCTATATAAACTCACTTTGGCTTTTCATTTTCCACGCGTTTTTCAAATACATTTGAGAGAAAAAATTTCCAATTTCAATCCTTTGCCTCCCAAGTGTTTTCCCAACCAAAGTTTTCACTCCTTAACCCTTCTAAACACCAAAACAACTCATTTCAACAACAATTTTTTCGAAAATTTCACGAAAATTTCAAGTTCAAGAAATTTGGGGCTTTTAAATCTGGGCTAATTTTGAGTAAATTGGTGGCGAATAACCCTTCATATTGGTAAGATCTCAAGTTCCCTAAACTCATTTTCGCAAAATTTCAAGTTTTAAGTTGCAGATCTGAAGAATTTATTTTTGGTTGAGTTGCGAATTTTGTGAGTTGGATTTTGTTGAAGAAGGGTTTATTGTGCATGTTGTGATTTTGAGAAGTGTGGGTGTTGAGTTTTGGAGTGTGTTTTTGATTTTGGAGAAATCGTAGTTTGGGGGTCTGATTGCAAATTTTTGGAAGTGTTTTCAATTCTCTTTTTCAGGTTTGAATTGGTTGTTGTGGGGAACCTAGGCTTGAATTTTTGGGTTGTGCTGTGAATTGATTTGTAGAAAATGGCACCCAAGGTTAAGGTTCCATACAAAGGAAAAGGGAAAGGAAAGAAAGTGGACAGCCACTTTGTGAATGAAGAGGCCCAGAAACGATATCAAGGGGCTATCCAAAGAAGAGATAAGGGCTTTATTCCCGAGCGCGGTTTGACCGCGAGTCAGGCATTGGATTGGAGTCGAGGGAGACGATGGGAACTGTTTATGAGTGCTCCTGCATAGCCAGCTGTAGAGCCGCTAGTAAGGGAGTTTTATGCCAATCTCCCGAATTGTGAGGAGGGTTTTGCATTTGTGAAAGGGGTTGATGTACCGTTTACAGAAGATGAGATCAATAAGTTTTACAACCTGCCTGGATTTGATCAGGATGAGTACGGAAGGTTTAGGGGGACACAGTTTGAGGATAGTATCATTCCTCCGGTCATTGCAAAACTGGATGCAACTTGGTCAGTGTCGAAGAAACAAAAAAAGACCATTAAGGGAACTTCTTTGAAACCGATTGCTCGAGTGTGGCAGTATTTTGTTAGTGCAAAGTTGATGCCGGAAACGCACTATAGCACAGTAATTTATGAAAAAGCATTACTGCTTTATTCCATTGCCACAGGAAAAAGTATTGATGTGGGAAGAATTATCTTTAACAACATTCATCATGCCGCCAAACCAGGGCGATCAAATTATTCTTTGCCACATCTCATCATAGCCTTGTGCATTAGAGCTGGAGCCAAGGTAGGAGATGATGAGCAACGTATTCATGCTGCCTCTATCCTCGATTCAGATTATTTTCAGGAGCATCTTGAACTTCTAGAAGCCGAGCAACCAAGTGCAAGAACAAAACGGAAGAGAACCACACAAGGCCCTGTCACATCCTCCAGCTCCACAGCTACACAGAAAGAGATAATGCAGCAGATGATGAGTATGATGAAACGGATGGCAAAACGTCAGGATTGGTTGGTTGAGCAGACCCACATGATGTATGAGATGTAGAAGAGTAGCTTTAACAAGCTCAACGTTGACACTTCAGGATTCCAATGGGCCGACTGGGATTCAGATGAGTGGATGGGCTCCGAATCAGAAGAGGAAGAAGAGGAAGACGAGGGAGGCGAAGAATGAGCACCGGAACACCTGTGTTGTTGTCTTTATTTTCATTTGTTTTAGTTGATTTTGTTTTTCATTTCAAACATTAAACTCAGTTTATATTTTTGTTTTGGATTGTTGTAATTGTTTTCGTTGTTTCATTTTTCTTGTAATTTGTAGTTTGTGTAAGGACGAGATTAGGTTGTAATACTTTCATATTAGTCTGTAAATTTTTCTAACTAAGTGGAAACCACAGTTTCAATTGTTTTGACAGATGTTGGGTGATGAAAAGGTCACAGATCGGGTGTGCACTGTGGAGCAACAATTCATGGATTAATCAGGGAATTATCTCGTACCTTTGTTATTTGTGTTTTTCTATTCTTAATTTATGCGTAATGGGACATTGAGGACAATGTCATTTTTTGTTTGGGGGGTTTATAAAATTTTTGATGTTGTTGATTTTATTTTGGTTTGATTGTTTTTGCCGATGATGAATTGTATAAATCAATGATGCGAATTGGATTGTTGCATTTTTATTATTGAGAAATGTTAAGCATTGCTTCAAGTTTAGGTTTATTGACTGAATTTTGATTGAGGTTTGTTGAGTGGTTCAACCACCATATTCTTTTTTTTTCGGCATGTTTAGATTCATTTTATGCACTTAGGTAAAGTTTGATAATGTTGGTGGACTCTATAACCTAGTAGAGAAGTGCTTGAGGCGAAATTCTAGGATCATACATTGTTGAGGAGATGATTTAGGCATTCTTTTTGGAACGTTTGAGCCTTTCTAGCCGACCAAGGAATGAAATTGTCCCTAGTCACCCGTTTGAGCCGTATGAATCATTATTGCTTCATTTTTCTTGGCTAACCAAAAATTGTCCGATCCTTGTACCCTAAACACTCTGTCGTACCCTTAGGAGAATTCGATCCTAATGCAAATACAAAGAAAGGGAAGAGTTGTACGAATTGACTAAAAGAATAGTTTGGGGGTTGTGAGAAAGGCAATAAAAATAAAAGAGGTAGTTCACCTCAATTCAATGGATGTGTCTCGATTCTATTAATTTCAAAAAATAAAAAAATAAAAAATAAAAAATTCTTTTGCCAAGTTGAAGGGTATCTCGGCTGGAAACCAGTAACAGCCTTAAAAACTGCCTAGTAGTACTTGGCGACCTCTAGTTTAACAACGCCATGTACACCTTTGACCCGTGCATTTATGGTTTCAGAAATAAGAAAGACACAAGTTTGAGGGTGTAAATTAGTGGATACTTTGATTGGTGGGTGAGAAGAAATGGAGTTCGATTTGAATTGAGTGTTTGCATGAGGAAAACCGAGTTCTCTTACTTTGTATTTCCTATCCTTTTTCTTTGAACCCACTTCCCGAACCTAGCGTTACAAGCTTATAAAGACCTGCCGATTCTTATCTTTGTTTAGTCCTCATTAGTGGAGAGTAGTTCGATATTTAGGCTTATGGAGTCTGCCACCATTTGATAAACTTTGCATTCCTACATAAAATAATCCGGGAAGTCGGAAGGTGGATTAAAGTGGGGATTACCTACTTGGGGGACCAATTGAGAAAGAAAGTCGATGCAACTTATAACTTCTTGAAGTGTTAAACATTTTTCTTTTAATAATTTTGCAACAACTTTTGAGATTGGTATATATTCTAGGCAGTTGTTTTGTGAGTCGAGTCTTTTGTTTCTCTTATTTAATTTTGTGTTTTGTAAGTTTGTGTTTTTTTCTTTTTTCTTGTTTTGTACCTGATGCTCGGGGACGAGCATCACCTTAGTTTGGGGGTATTTGATAATCCACGGATTATACTAGTTTATTTAAGCTTTTAGGTCGGATTTTAGATACTTCTTAGTCTATTTTTGCCTGAATTGATACTTAATTCCTTACATTTCGTGTTTCAGGTTAAAAATGGAAATTTTGAGCGAATAAAGGTAGATTTGGAGTTTTTGGACTCAGAAGAGCGCGAAGGCAATTCTGGAATTTCATAACTCTTCAGGAAACTTCGCCGCGGCGAAGTCTGCGTACTCCACCTTTTGTAAAACGCACAGTTTCGTGTTTAGGCTAAGTTGTATTATTTTGGGTGAGGTATAAAAGAGAGACTTAGTCTTTTTGTTTAGGGCGTTTGTGGAGAGATTGAGAGAGTTTTTTACATTATTCTTAGATTGATTTTTGAGTGATTTTAGATTAACAAAGTTGGAAGATTCGAGGAAACCAGTGGATTCATCAATTTGGGGAGATTCTTTTCTCTTTTCTTTTGTTTCCATTATGTTGAACCTGGAGTTTTTCATTTCTTTTAATTGTTTTATTGATTTAGCCATGAACTAACCTATTTTGGGTTAGGGTTTTGATGTAGTTCAGATTCTAATGGGTTAGAAAGTTGATGATTATTAATTTCATATGATTTTGCTTTGATTGTGTGATTATTCTGTATTTATTGTTTGTATGTGATGAACATGATGAGATTGAGAGATAATTCATGTTAAGCTTCTTGGGTAATCACCGTTGTATTATTGGATGCTAGAGATAGATTCAAGAACCGATGAAATCAATCTAGGATTCTTGTGCTTAATGAACTTAGATTTATTAACTTTCATTTTGTTGGGTGCGGAAGGTTAATAGGGAAGAGTAGGACAACATAGCCTGAGAAGGTATGTTGGATACTTTAGAGAGTTTGATTTACAATCAATGCCTGAAAATATGAATTTAGTTTAATTCATAAAGTTTAACCTATAGAGCCCGAATGAAGTCAAAACCCTACCCGTTTGTTTGAATTAATTTTATCCCATTTTAAATCTTGCTTTCATAGTTAAGTTTATTTTAGTAAAATTTTGTTTTAATTATAGTTTAAATTGCTCCCTTAAATCCAAAAGAATTCGATTGCTTCAACTTGAAAACGTTAGGAAACTTAGTGCTTAGCAACAATCCTCGTGGGAACGATACTCACTCATCATTGTATTACTTGTGCAACTAGTATACTTGCTACATATTGCATATTGTAGGAAACATGCATCATAGCTCCTTCCACAAATTCATCTGTGGGCGAACTCCCGCAATAATGAGAGTCCGAACAGACTCTTCGAGAGTATGAGCTACTTTGTGAAGCTTCTTATGAAACCTAAAAATATAAGATTGGAGGGGCTCATCCCTCTCTTGGCTTATGGTAGCTTAGGGGCATTGAGAACTTTCTGTTCGCCTGAAAGTGTCTCAGAAATGTCAAGCTCATCTGGGGCCACGAGTTGATTAATCCCGCTAGGAGCGACCTGAACCATCGCTTCGCATGGGAGGTAAGAGTTATTGCCAAGCAATGATATTTTTCCAAGTAAGAGACTTGCTAGAGTTCCATGAGGTCGTTGAACTCGTATAGGTGATCCTGCAGATCAGAATTCCTATTGAATGCTCGCATGTCAGACATTCTGAATCTTGACGGGAGGGGAGCAGCTAATACTGCAAGAGAAAAGGGAGACACCTCTGCGACCTACCCTTGCTCATTTCGATGAGCCTTTAGCTGATCTAGAGCTCGCTGTAGTTCCTCAATCTAAGCCAGCGAAGCTACTTGGGGATCACTTTCTGCAACATGGGTTCGACCCTCACGGTTGCGGTTGAGGAAAAACTATAGGTTGGGTTCCTCCTCACTTCGGCCGACAGTTCCGGCCAATCTCGACACACGCTGGCTAGAGCCGTGTGATGGCGTTGAATGGCTCGGTGAACATTCCTGACCTCCGCAGTGGTACAAACCGACCCACAGACGGTGGGAATTGAAAGAACAACATGCATGAAGAGTGGTGGAAATGGAGAATGAAAGCATGAAAGGATGGATTCAAAAACCGTTTTCAAACAAAGCTTGGAAAAAGGGATTATACCTACTCCTTTGCTTCGGATTCATAAGATTAGACTCAAAGTAATGAGACCTCCACACTTTAACACCACCTTGAGAGATTTAGAGAGTGGTCATGGCTTTGAGAGAGAGTTTTTAGTTTGCTTTGAGTGAACAATGTGTGTTATGAACTAAAATCAACATTTTGCATTTATACATACTTGGGCAATTTTACAATTATTTGTTTTTCACTTCCAAACCCAATAAAATCTTATTTTAAAAAGGGAGCCCAAGTATTTATTATGTCACCCTTTGAATAATCAATATTATTCAAGGGTTCATGTAAACTAAACTAGGTATTTTTTGTTCATCTCATTAATCTTAACGCTTTAAGATATAATAATTAAATATAATTAATTATTGCTTGACCATTTTAACCTTTAAAATGTCACAAACAATTTTCCATGTAACTATTACCATAGAAATCCCGTTATTACCCTCGGAAGGTGCTAGCCCTCTTCGGATAATCATTTCTCTCTCTCATCATTCTCTAACTTCTTAAGGCTATTAGTGTGACCATGTACGTCCACCGTGGATTAGCCATGATCTGGTTCTGGATAAATCCAGAAACCTATCTGGAGGCCCAACGACTATAGTAAACATCTAGCAATGTGCCATAGTCCCTAAACCACGATGAAGAAATACTTCATCAAACCCATTTCAGATCATAAGTACCATGCAGGTAAAGTCCCTACATTGAAATATCCTGATTGAGCACAGATTCATGGAATGTCAAAATTCGAAACTCGGTCTTCTACTAAATCGTCGATCAATATGTCTGGAACTTGTCATCACAAACTTGCTTTTGTATGACTAATAATAGACTCTAACCAGAGATTCTGATTTCCGACATTTATTGACGTTCGTCAACGGTACTCCCGATCCTATATTTCCGAGTCAATGGATCACCTTTTGACCATCGTTCATTTCCGCATATGAACAACGTATGACTAAATAGGCTTTATTATATGAAACATGATTAGTCTCGTACTTATACACCATATGAACCATCCGTATCGGATCCGACTACAATGTCTTAGGTCAAAGGATTACATCGTCCATTGATATAACCAAATGATAAATCATTGACTACATGCTTTTCCAAGTGATTTGTCGTTATTCGGTCACGTTCAAAAAACAGTTCACCAACCGCTAATCCATACCAATGCCCCAGTGACATGACTATCATTTTCATCCGTACTTATATCAACTCATGATATCTTTCAGAAGCATCCGATATGCCTACTGTACAATATAGTTGCCCAAAGTATATTGCTTCCGTAGGGAACCCTTTTTGATAATTCACTTACCGATTAAATGAATCATTTGGACAATTCATATACATACTTTATTTTAAATGCATGACTGAATAAAGGAAGCAATTTATATACATGAATTGAAGAACTCTTTCTTCTATTATTTATGATATATAGATATAAGACAAAATACTCTGAAACCGACAACACGAATGGTTTCTAGGGCATACACTAATATACGCTTACAGGAATCCCTCGCACAACAACGATCAAAGTCGTCATTTTGGCGATAATGGGAATCTCCCCGCCTTGCACTTTTGTGCGAGTGCTCATGCGACGTGGCACAAGATGGCTCGGGCCGTAACATGTCACAGAGTCGCAATGCCACAGTTATTCTGCACGGGGCACGATCGGAGTTTGCGGGTCCCTCGGAGCCTTTGGGTCCACTGTGTGCCACTTGCTTTCCTTTTCTTTGACGCACTGCAATGCGTGTGGTACGGGCTTTTGCCCTTTTACGCACTTTCGCGCGACCTGCAAGAATTTTCGGCTGTGGCACCGCCCCATTTGATTCAGGTGACATGACCCGATCCAATCAATCCAGCCTTTGGCTAATCGTTTGGAGAGTATTGTTGAACCTCTCCAGGTAACTCATGACAACTAAATCGAGCCGTGAGCTTGAAGAGATATCCCCTATGATATTTTGCTGGGCTGGGGCCACTTCAGGAGAAGTGTCCTCTTGTACCCGAGGGATCTCTTCATTGCCATAATTGGTTCGCTCAGATTCAAAACGGCAAGCTATTTGTTGTAGTGGGACCGATTAGTCAGAGATTCTCCTGATGAAGAACAGGTACTAATTCAATGCACTCCTTTTAGCGCCAAACTGTTAATGCTTGATTTTGATACTAACTACTCGCACATGAGAAATGCTAAGCGAGCTTAGAAGTCACATGTGATTATGGAAGTATTTAGTTGGATAAAGAGTGAAGAACAATGTTTAAAGTGGTTCGGATGCTCATAAAGCGAATCCTACGTCCACTGATATTGTATTAATGAGTAAAGTCAGGTCGCGTTCAGCGAGCTGAATTACAGCTTAGAAATTACAAGAGAGAGAGAGTAAGCTATTCCAGAGTGAAATTAGCCAATCCCACAAATGGGAGAGGAGTCCTCTATTTATAGTGGGATGAATTAAGGTAATGATTACTAAATCTACGAGTGGGGTAGATGCCATGCAAATCCTTCTCTACGTCTCATTGCTCACCTGCCCGAGTGATTTCCTCGACTTGTGCAGGGATTGGACACGTGGACCATTTCCAACCATTCGCCAACTTGACGCACACCCACTACACTGGCAGACGCATGCCACTCACGTCATCACATGACGTGACTGTACCTGAGCGGTTGTAGAACTTTCTTAAGTTCTTACCACCCATGCTGACAAGACTCTACGTCAGCCCTTCTTTTCCAAGTATAACAAGACCTAATCAATCCACCATCTCGTATATGATTGGGCCTCGGGGGACTGTGGATTTGCGCCAACGCTGCCACTTCGACATCCGCAATTCTAAAGGTAAGCTTTCAGGTTTCAAGATGTCAAAAGTATGCTCAAGTATGGTTTTCTGGTGTCTTGCATGGTACAGCTTGCTCAGGTACATATCGTTACAAAATTGGAAATTATTATGAATATATCGTTTGTGAACTGTAATTATATCAGTTATGGTAGCCGCTAAAATCTTGTCTATGAATATGTTGATATATGATACCCATTTTGGGCTTGTTCGGGAAGGTTCCTCCTCACTTCGGCCGACAGTTCCGGCCAATCTCGACACACGCTGGCTAGAGCCGTGTGATGGCGTTGAATGGCTCGGTGAACATTCCTGACCTCCGCAGTGGTACAAACCGACCCACAGACGGTGGGAATTGAAAGAACAACATGCATGAAGAGTGGTGGAAATGGAGAATGAAAGCATGAAAGGATGGATTCAAAAACCGTTTTCAAACAAAGCTTGGAAAAAGGGATTATACCTACTCCTTTGCTTCGGATTCATAAGATTAGACTCAAAGTAATGAGACCTCCACACTTTAACACCACCTTGAGAGATTTAGAGAGTGGTCATGGCTTTGAGAGAGAGTTTTTAGTTTGCTTTGAGTGAACAATGTGTGTTATGAACTAAAATCAACATTTTGCATTTATACATACTTGGGCAATTTTACAATTATTTGTTTTTCACTTCCAAACCCAATAAAATCTTATTTTAAAAAGGGAGCCCAAGTATTTATTATGTCACCCTTTGAATAATCAATATTATTCAAGGGTTCATGTAAACTAAACTAGGTATTTTTTGTTCATCTCATTAATCTTAACGCTTTAAGATATAATAATTAAATATAATTAATTATTGCTTGACCATTTTAACCTTTAAAATGTCACAAACAATTTTCCATGTAACTATTACCATAGAAATCCCGTTATTACCCTCGGAAGGTGCTAGCCCTCTTCGGATAATCATTTCTCTCTCTCATCATTCTCTAACTTCTTAAGGCTATTAGTGTGACCATGTACGTCCACCGTGGATTAGCCATGATCTGGTTCTGGATAAATCCAGAAACCTATCTGGAGGCCCAACGACTATAGTAAACATCTAGCAATGTGCCATAGTCCCTAAACCACGATGAAGAAATACTTCATCAAACCCATTTCAGATCATAAGTACCATGCAGGTAAAGTCCCTACATTGAAATATCCTGATTGAGCACAGATTCATGGAATGTCAAAATTCGAAACTCGGTCTTCTACTAAATCGTCGATCAATATGTCTGGAACTTGTCATCACAAACTTGCTTTTGTATGACTAATAATAGACTCTAACCAGAGATTCTGATTTCCGACATTTATTGACGTTCGTCAACGGTACTCCCGATCCTATATTTCCGAGTCAATGGATCACCTTTTGACCATCGTTCATTTCCGCATATGAACAACGTATGACTAAATAGGCTTTATTATATGAAACATGATTAGTCTCGTACTTATACACCATATGAACCATCCGTATCGGATCCGACTACAATGTCTTAGGTCAAAGGATTACATCGTCCATTGATATAACCAAATGATAAATCATTGACTACATGCTTTTCCAAGTGATTTGTCGTTATTCGGTCACGTTCAAAAAACAGTTCACCAACCGCTAATCCATACCAATGCCCCAGTGACATGACTATCATTTTCATCCGTACTTATATCAACTCATGATATCTTTCAGAAGCATCCGATATGCCTACTGTACAATATAGTTGCCCAAAGTATATTGCTTCCGTAGGGAACCCTTTTTGATAATTCACTTACCGATTAAATGAATCATTTGGACAATTCATATACATACTTTATTTTAAATGCATGACTGAATAAAGGAAGCAATTTATATACATGAATTGAAGAACTCTTTCTTCTATTATTTATGATATATAGATATAAGACAAAATACTCTGAAACCGACAACACGAATGGTTTCTAGGGCATACACTAATATACGCTTACAGGAATCCCTCGCACAACAACGATCAAAGTCGTCATTTTGGCGATAATGGGAATCTCCCCGCCTTGCACTTTTGTGCGAGTGCTCATGCGACGTGGCACAAGATGGCTCGGGCCGTAACATGTCACAGAGTCGCAATGCCACAGTTATTCTGCACGGGGCACGATCGGAGTTTGCGGGTCCCTCGGAGCCTTTGGGTCCACTGTGTGCCACTTGCTTTCCTTTTCTTTGACGCACTGCAATGCGTGTGGTACGGGCTTTTGCCCTTTTACGCACTTTCGCGCGACCTGCAAGAATTTTCGGCTGTGGCACCGCCCCATTTGATTCAGGTGACATGACCCGATCCAATCAATCCAGCCTTTGGCTAATCGTTTGGAGAGTATTGTTGAACCTCTCCAGGTAACTCATGACAACTAAATCGAGCCGTGAGCTTGAAGAGATATCCCCTATGATATTTTGCTGGGCTGGGGCCACTTCAGGAGAAGTGTCCTCTTGTACCCGAGGGATCTCTTCATTGCCATAATTGGTTCGCTCAGATTCAAAACGGCAAGCTATTTGTTGTAGTGGGACCGATTAGTCAGAGATTCTCCTGATGAAGAACAGGTACTAATTCAATGCACTCCTTTTAGCGCCAAACTGTTAATGCTTGATTTTGATACTAACTACTCGCACATGAGAAATGCTAAGCGAGCTTAGAAGTCACATGTGATTATGGAAGTATTTAGTTGGATAAAGAGTGAAGAACAATGTTTAAAGTGGTTCGGATGCTCATAAAGCGAATCCTACGTCCACTGATATTGTATTAATGAGTAAAGTCAGGTCGCGTTCAGCGAGCTGAATTACAGCTTAGAAATTACAAGAGAGAGAGAGTAAGCTATTCCAGAGTGAAATTAGCCAATCCCACAAATGGGAGAGGAGTCCTCTATTTATAGTGGGATGAATTAAGGTAATGATTACTAAATCTACGAGTGGGGTAGATGCCATGCAAATCCTTCTCTACGTCTCATTGCTCACCTGCCCGAGTGATTTCCTCGACTTGTGCAGGGATTGGACACGTGGACCATTTCCAACCATTCGCCAACTTGACGCACACCCACTACACTGGCAGACGCATGCCACTCACGTCATCACATGACGTGACTGTACCTGAGCGGTTGTAGAACTTTCTTAAGTTCTTACCACCCATGCTGACAAGACTCTACGTCAGCCCTTCTTTTCCAAGTATAACAAGACCTAATCAATCCACCATCTCGTATATGATTGGGCCTCGGGGGACTGTGGATTTGCGCCAACGCTGCCACTTAGACATCCGCAATTCTAAAGGTAAGCTTTCAGGTTTCAAGATGTCAAAAGTATGCTCAAGTATGGTTTTCTGGTGTCTTGCATGGTACAGCTTGCTCAGGTACATATCGTTACAAAATTGGAAATTATTATGAATATATCGTTTGTGAACTGTAATTATATCAGTTATGGTAGCCGCTAAAATCTTGTCTATGAATATGTTGATATATGATACCCATTTTGGGCTTGTTCGGGAAAGGAAATTTGCAGAAAACAGGTGAGCTATAATAATTCAGATATAGTTATTTCCTCACATCATTGATCTCATCTTGAATTATTCTGTTCTATCATTGAAATAAAAATATATTCTCATTGCAGAGGAAATTAACTTAAAATACATAAAATAAAACTAAATAAAAGTAGTTCTTTATATGTTATTCTCACAAATTGATTTTCTTAGACTATGGGAATAATTCCAATGCTAGAATTGATAAAGCCAAAGACATGGCAATCAAAGACATACCGTTATAGAATCTTTTAAGTACTGCGAATAGATGGTTGTCTCCGATCAGTAACGAACTAAATGCTCCAGTGAAGGAGAACATGATGCAGATCACAAACCCTTGATAATTGACTGTATTTTTCTGGAAAAGAAAACCTCCTCTGCTGAGATATACCGCTACTGAGTACATAACGAGGCAAGCCGCAATGGCCACCGGCATTTCCTCAATTATAATAGAGGGTTGGGAGGGCCGTACTCCTGTATCATGATCCTGTATTGAATGAGGGTTGGGATCCATTTCAACATTTGAACTTACAAGCGGAAGATTGAACCTTGGTCAAAATTTGAACAAGCATCAGGTTCAACGCAGAAACTTGTAAAAATGCAATGGCACAAGCTGCGTAAAACTTGAAAACCGGCATGTTTCTTATATTATGGTTCATAAGAAACTTCCTAGAAATTTGACACCACATTCATTTCGTGCACTTGCCAACTTTTAGTAACTTCAACGAAATTTATTCAGATCATAGTCTTTGCTGAACAAAAGTAAACGCTGGGTGAATTTCCAATTGGAAAGAAACTGCGGAGGAAATTTCCACCTGAAAGGAAACTGCGGAGGAAATTTCCACTTACTTGTCAGTGGATTAGTGACCCACACGAACTTTATGCTTGACCTTCGCCATTTTATTACAAAACAGAAAAAGACTATCCCGATGGTACTAACTCAGAGTTGGAATTACTGACCACTAATAAATTTTCAACCTAAATTTATACAGAATATCTATCCTCTTTTCATCATTATTTCGGTTCGTTTGGAAATATAGGCGTTTTATTTCTGATCATCTTAACCAAACCAATTTCAATTTAGTTATTCAACTGCAGTAACCGTCATTTTTTTTTTGGGGCGGGGGGAAGCCGGTCTTAGGACTGGACCTGGACCAGGCCCAAGAGAGGAGGGACCGGCCTGGGCCCAAAAAAATTATGGGTTCAAGACCGGTCCTTGAAAAATTGGGTTTGGTCTCTCAAGAACCGATCCCAATTTGGGTCCAAGCCTTCCCAGGCTTGGGACCGCCTAAGCCAGGCCTTACCCACCTCTAATCCGTAAACCTTAAACCTTAAAACCTAAAATCTAATTGCTCACCCTTGGTTTTAGAATAGAACATTTACCCCCATCGTCAATGTCAATGATGAGGTAGTGAAATATGACCTCCACAAGTGCATAGTGGCGGAAAAGACTATAATACCCTTGGGCGATTTTAAAAACCAAAGCCTAATCTTATTAAACCCCATCACCACCGGGCCGGCAAATCGCGGCGTGAGCCATAGCGGCTTGGCTGCGATTTGGCCGCTCAAGGCTAGTCTTCCGTGGCTTGGCTGCGATTCAGGCAAATCACGGCCTTAGCAGCAGTGGTTGGCCACGATTCACGCAAATCGCGGCCTGAACCACCGCTGTTTGGCCATGATTTGGCCGCTCGACGCTTGTGCCGCCTGTAATATCATAGCATCGCCAACAAAGTTCATCGTCTCATCCCAATCGCGCTCTTTGTGCAGCCGGTAGCCGCGGCTGTTGTGCGGCCAGACTCGCCAGCGAAGGGAGAGCTCAGCCGCCCGTGGAAAACTGCCTCTGGCGGCTACATCACGGTGGCCGTGCTTGGCTCTACGAGCCATGAAGCCGCCGCACACAATCAACCCACAACCACCACAAATTTCAAACATTTGCAATCCAACTTCTTTGATTCAAAAAGCCAAACAACACACAATACAAATCAAGCAACAAAGATCATTAATAAATCATCAAAATAGCAACAATCCCCAAAGAAATTTCGAAATCTCCATGGGTAGCTCACAGCTGTGCAACGGAGAGAATGGGTTTCGCTTTGTTCGTTTTCTTCAAGTCTCCAAGAGGTTGTTCTTGGACTTTGAATGCTAAAGCATTACAAAAGAAATTCCAGAATACAGATTCGGGAATAAAATAAGATCTCCAGGAGTTTTTTCTATTTTAGCTTGTGTTAAGATGAGTTCTATTTCAGTTTGTGTTAAGATGAGTTTGGAAGAAAGAGATCAGGGTTAGTATGAGGATTTTCAAATATATCATAATTTGTGAACTGTTGGGAATACCCTGTTAAAAGTAACGTTTGAATTTTAATGATGGGTGGGAAAAGTTCGTTTGGAAAAGTTCGTTTCTGAAACCAAAGTGGAAAATGAAAATTCATCAAACTTTGGGTAGGAAAATGTTATCCGACCTTTCCATGAAATCAAAATCCTTCGATTAGGAAAATTTTCACCATTGGTGAAGTCTTCGACCCACACGTAACTTTATTTTATCAGTTTGACATTCTTCTTCTTGTTCAGTTTGACAAAGCTGTGTAAGGCAGAGATGATTTCAACATATTTATTATATATTTGCTTCAAATGAAACTTCCCAGAAATTTCGACGAAATTTTCGAGCATTAAAGTAACTTCCCAGAAATTTTCGAGCATTGAATTCCCAAAAAGTTTACCGTCAATCTCTGCTTGAAAGTAAACTGGTATGAGATTTCCACCTGAAATGAAACTGCTATGAAATTTCCACCAAGTTTCTCGTCTGAAGGACTAGTGGCCCACAAGAACTCTTTTCATGAAAAATATCGGACTTTACCATTTAATGACAGATGACTTACTAACTACAACGAAATTTCCGGCTTGAAAGGAAACTGCTACTAAATTTCCGATTGTGTCGGTGACCCACACGATACTTCACCCTTTGGAGTTATCAAAATTTACCATTTAATAACAACAAAAAAAATTATTGTCACTTATATTTAATGTCAAATTGCAATATGAGAATATAACTTTATAACACACCAAATAATAACTTTTTTCTGCAATATTATATAAGCTTCTGATATTCGTAGTACTAAATATTAATGTGGTCAATTTATTTTAAGGCCTCAATAATAGAGCTGAATTGTTTTTTATATAAATAATAAAACTCTAATATTGTCATCATATAAATTTATAGTTTTCTTACTTTATGTTAAAATTCTAGAATATTAGGGGTGTCACATTAACTATATGTACCACTCAACGATACATTTATACGTTTATGATTACTTTCTCTCTTATTAATATTTATCATAAATGGCTTTTGGTAGTTGATAGCCGTGGTATTCTATTTTATGAAACAGTTTGGAAAATTCTATTTTATGGAACGAATATTCTGTTTTCAAATTAAAAGTGTTAAGCCTCTGCCGTGCATTAAGAACCCTACGTTGAAAATTGAGGGGCAGAAGTTACCTTATAAGTTCGAACATATATATATTAAATGGCAGCAGTAGCAGTGGATTCTCGCTGCGATTACTTACTTTGAGTAATAAGTTGTGCGTGTTTCGGAAATTGTGTCTTCCTCATAAATCTTCAGTTACGTCCAATGGATACGGAGAACGAAAATGGTCCAATCACCACACTCGTTGCTCAGTTTAACACGGGCGATCCATCGAGTTCTGTTGCAGCAGCGTGGCCTGCGCAACAGCACTGGAGTTGGTCCTTTCAAAGGACAGTTGCTTTCTCTGCTCATTCTTCTTATCGCTTTCATAGTCAGTATGAGGAGTTTCGTTTCCAAGTTCCTGGACATGAACCCTGGCATTCGATCGAGGGACGTTCTCGAGGAGGGGGAATGGTTGACAAAGAGCGGTTGTTCAGTCACCGTAAGCTAACAGAGACAGTGTTCGTTACTGCCGCCCAAGGAGCTCTGGCTTTATTCACCTTTTTGTTCGCACCTGGTGGTGGATCAAGTACTGGCTACCTCAGTACCCTGTCTCATAATAGTAAACTTCTCTTGCGTTCTGCAGTGGTTTTAAATGTTATTGGATTTCTGTGTTGCTTGAACAGCATGTTGTTACATGACCGGAAACCTGGAGCTTCTACAATCTTGACTGGCGTCGGATGCGCTACTACTGTTTACGGATTCCTGGCTGTTATGGGCGTGGTTTTACACGATCATCTCATTCTATGGGTCTTCGGTGGCGCCTGCATTGCATCAACCCCGGCGATAGCAATTTTTTTGAAGAAAAAAACTCACTAATTAAAAAGTGGTAGGAGTAAAATTCGACTAAGTAATTGAGATTCTCTTATTTGGACTATATAAGGTAAAGTAAACGTTTTCCGTTTTACCCTTTATCCACTAGTTTCCAGTACAGATAAAAACTGAACTATCACACAAACACACCCAAAAAAGGATAATTGGAAAGAGCAAATATATATATTTGAAAAATAGTTTATTTTGTAGAGAGTTTAACTAATATCCAAAACTCAAGAGGAACTGCCGCCCAACCACATTTAACCCCAATGGACTCATCTCAAGCAGCAAAGACTGAAGCTCACTCATCAGGGACCAGCCACAATTACCGTCCACAACTCATCAGCAGTCGAAACTTAGAGGGACAACCGGCGAAAAGGAACTGAAATCTGTTTTTTCTTCTAATTTCTTGTTAATTGAAAGATTATAATGGAGCTAAAGTCCTTTTTGCCACTATCTTTCTTTTTATTTGCCAGATGAATTTAAAAGTTATTTTCTATAGCTTTTTTTGGGAATTGAGTATTTACGGTGCAGGGTCAAGAATTCAACTAGACGGTTAAACATTTGGATGTGTTGGTTTTCTTTTAATCACCGTGTATTTAATTTGTTGAAATAAACAGATGCAAGAATTCGTACTTGAAAAAAAAAAACATAAAAATCTTTTATACACATCTTAAACCTATTTCTATTTTAAGAGCTTATTGAATTGTTTCTTTCATGAGAAGTAGCCCTCGATACAAACTAAATTGTTCGAAGTTAAGATAATAATTTGTCTTTGTACCATAAAATGTTGGGTACTTTATCCTAATTGCATGTCATGCAAAGTCAAAGGGGGCAGAGGTAGAGTCAAGATATTGCTATTTTATTTCAAAAACTTCATTTCATGAGGCTCCATTTAATTCGTGAAATTCTATTTGTTTGAAGTTGAATATAGGAAAATTAATGTACGATAGTGACAATTGATTGATTAATATGAATTGACAAAGAATGAAAAAAAGAAGATATAAATATAAGGGTTAATTATCTTGGAAATACAAAGGTTCATTTTGTATTTTAGTCATTTATATATATCTATAATTTTAATTGGGGTTTTATAAGATAATAAAATAGGTGCAAATAACACCACTTGAAATAAAAGAAAAATACTATCAAATTTAATAAAAAAATGTTATTCGTCCTATCTTTATAAGATATTCATTTGGAATTCTGTTTAAGCGTAATATTATTGTTTTGCAAGTTTAGTCAAAGAGGAGATAAAGGGGAAGGAGGAGATATTTTTCATGAAATTTCCTCCAAGTGTAAATGTGTAGTTAATAGGTATTTTTTTAGTCAAAAGAAGCAGATTCGTGGGTAGTCTGGTCACATCAGAACTCACAAGGAGACTCTTTGCTAACTTTAATTTCTGGAAGTCCAATTGTAATTATCTAATGAAGTTCAACTTACAAAGTGCGAAGTTTCCAAATGGATCATAGGAAACTCCTCAGAAATTTCAAATTGGTTAATGTTTTGTGATAAACCATGAATAAACATTGGGAGTCGGGACAATTTTGCTTTTGGAAAGCAGTAACTTAAACGTATAAAAGATTAAAGAGCGAGTTTTCTACGAAAATTTTACGACCAATTTTCTTGTCTGATTTAACATCTTATAGTTTTGTGCCTTTTGGCATGCATGCCCATTTACCTTTTGAATCCAATTTCGTACAAGGGTCGTAAGGACGCAAAAGAAAAAAAAATATTGTTTGTAAATGATATAGAACAGCACTTTCAGATTATACATGAATATTGAAGGAAATGAATTTTTATATTAAAATTTATCAACCAATATCTTTTTTATAATAGCAATTAAAGAATTTGTCCAAAATATGTATTTCACTCCAAAATGGGGGGAGTGATTTTAATTTTTAAATAAATAGAAACATATATTTTCTAATTAATCCTTTTGTTTGTGTCAAAATTTTCCTCTTCAGTGGGTATCTCCTAAACTATAAGAAACAAAAGAAAACAACTCCAGTCCTTATCTTTCTGCTTCATGTTGCTTTGTATTTCGCTCTGCCTTTTAATAATACACAATACATAGCGTAATGATATGATAAAATAAGAGTAATGTGAATCCACAAATGTTAGCGAGACTATGTTATATGGAACCTGACTTTAAGGCTATGCCGGAGGCTTTGGATCAGGGGCGTAGCCAGAAAATCATTTTAAGGGGGTTAGGACGTTAATTAAACTTAATAATATAATTGTAAATAAACTTATAATTAATAATATATTTGATATAAGTTATACAAAAATATGAATATGTATTTATAATGCTCTTTATAATTAATANTTTGTAATATTGTTTGGAGATAGTGGAGTTTTCTTTTGCAGCGCCCGAGGACGTAGGTTTTAATACCGAACCTCGTTAATTCCTGGTATTCTTTATTTTTGCATTTAATTTTGGCAATTTATTTATGCTTTATTACTTGTATTATTATATTCAATAAGCTAGCGTTAGAGTTTATGTTTCCGTTGCATAACATACAGTAGTAGTAAAAAACTAAGCAAATATAAAGAAGCAAACTAAGTAACTCAAAAACTATCTTTATGCAAAGCAAATGAATTATGTTTAGAGGGAAACTGTGTGTATTAAAGAAATCAAAGTTATTTTGTTTAAAGATGTAATAAAAAGGAACAAAAAGAAGCATACTCTAGTTCGTTATCTAACATTCAGTATCTAACCTACCATGGTTTCTCTTTTTTAGTTTTTCATAAAATCTGAAGAGTAAAATTTTTCATGGAAACTACTACAGTCATTCACATCACCATGCCATGTTCAAACAAATAAACAGGTGTTTGAGAGTATAATAGCAACAATGGAACTTGATGGTAAAGAAGCCTAACCATTAACTTTAGGTGCTTCAAATCTCAGCCTTGGAACGCCATCCTTGTCGAACACAATTCGAACGTCTTTACGATTAATTTTCCAGATTAAATCTCCATAACTGGTGATATGAAACCTCTTTCTGCCATATGATTTGATATCTCTATAATGAGTGGGATTAAACATCTTTCTGCCATATGATTTTATGAGGTATCATTAGAAGCTCGAGCCCATACCAAATCGAGATTTTGATCAAGAATACATACCTTGATTCGGTATCGGATGATTCTTCTGCAGAATTAACAGTTTGGCTCGGTGGAGAAGAATTTATTTCGATACCGGCTTCGATATCAAACATTGCTGGTGCATTACTGGTTCGGTTGGACGGAGTTGAATTCACAGGTTTACCATCTGCATCAGCTTGGCAGTTATGAATCTGACCACCCCCACCATGGGATGTTTGATATTGAATTGGAATGGCATGCTCTTGAAGAGACGCTGGAGTTAAAAGAATTTTTTTTATTCGAAAGATAGGAAGAGTTACATCAGTACTAAAAATTGAAAATATATAATATTACATACAAAAATGTAAATCGCAAAAAACACAAATAAAATAAGAAACAGACCTGCAATGCCAAGAAAAATAAAATACTTTGGTATAATTAATATGGTGTTGATTGATCTATGATGCACTAATTTGTGTTTGAATGTATGAGACATCAATTAAATTAATATACTGAAACAAATGTACCAAATCATAATCATAAACTCAAATCCAAGCACAGCTATATGTTATATCCTTATATGTACTCAACTACTATATTCTTGATCATATAATGCTTTCAAAATATATAAAAAAAAATGAACAATTGTTTATACGGAATAACTTTTAGTTTATTATTTTAGTTTGCCTTTCCTCAGTTCCTCTACTGAATTCGTTCATGCTATGAGCCTATAATGGTTTTTGTATTTCATTTTCTTAATAAAATCTTAAGTGTAGAAATTTTCATAGAAGCTAGTACAGTTACTCACTTCATCTTCACCATGCCATGGTCAAACAAATGAATCTATCGCTATTTTCATAATCAGCTTGCTGGTTATGAACCTGACCACCACCATGATACTGAAGACCTGAGTCAATAAAGAGTGTTGTTTGTTGTTGTTGTTGTTGTTGTTTTTTTTTTTTAATTTTTGTCAATGGAATGACAAGAATAGTAGTAGTAAAAATAAATTGAAAATATATTATATTGCATACAAAAATGTAAACCGCCAAAAAACACAAATTAAATAAGAAATAGACCTACAATGCCAATAAAAACAAAATAATTGAAATAATATGGTGTTGATTGATCTATGATACATTATCATTTGTTTAGTTACATCAATTAAACTAGTATCATAGAAATGAACTATAAACTCAAATCAAAGCACAACTATATGTCAGCAAATATAAAGAAGCAAACTAAGCAACTCAAAAACTACAAAAACTATCTTTATGCAAAACAAATGAATTATGTTTAGAGGGAAACTGGGTGTATTAAAGATGTAATAAAAAGGGAAAAAAAAAAAAAAAAAAAAGAAGCATACTCTTATTCGATATTTAATATTCAATAGGTAACCTACAATGGTTTCTCTTTTTCAGTTCCTTAAAAAAATTAAAAGGGTAAAAATTCTCATGTAAAAGGTTACATGAAAACTACTATAGTTACATCACCATGCCATGTTAACAAATAAACAGGTGCTTGAGTAAAATAGCAGCAACGGAACTTGATGATAAAGAAGCCTAACCGTTAACTTTAGGTGCTTCAAACCTCAGCCTTGGAACGGCATCATCGCTGAACCCACCTGTAATTATACAAGACTCCTTGCCCGGAAAGAGTATAAACGCCACTCGCTCGTATCGGTGATTCTGCCATATGAATTTATGAGGTATCGCTAGAAGCTCGAGAGCCCATACCAAATCGCGATTTTGTCAACAGATGATGCCATGAGTAAAAAAAAAACTACGATTTTTTTTTTTTTGGTTTTCAGAATAATGAGTTTAAGTAGTAGTTGGTTTAATGACTCATGATCATGAGTGTCTGAAACGAGGTCGTTTTATGATCTAGGTCAATGGTTTGGATATGTCGGCTTCGACGGATTAAAACATTAAAAAATTTTAGGTTAAATTTTAAAATTTCCCATAAACATCTTCAAATATTGTAAATGCATTGTCTAAAATCTTCAAAATTTCTAACAACCAATACAAAAATATATAATTTGAAATACTAAAAAGTATTATTTTAACACTATATACAACCTCATTCTATGGGTCGGCCCATTCTACGAGTTAGACTACACTATGAGTCAGTCATTTCTACGAGTGACGCTACTTTACGAGTTAGTTACTCTATGATTAAGGCTACCCTCCGAACTAGGTCTCCACTTATGTTTTGGGTCATTCCACAAGCTGGGTTTTTCTACAAGCTAAGCTAAATTGAGCTTCAACCTATTAGCCTATATTCGTCTCAAAATAGGACTCAAAGTCCTACTTATTTACTAGTTCATCCAAGGTTCCTAATCTTAGATGAATTAGTATTCCTATTTCTACATGGATGAACATTATGATTGTCCTATTCACTCAAACTCCTAAATTAAAACTCATAATTCAAACCTCTTTGGTTCGTTATATAAACAGTGGCCAAAGCCCTTCATTATTCACTCACAAATAGCCTATAGTTTTAGCTCTCAAAATTTTTGCTCTCAAGAACCGCCTCTCTCACCGTAAAGCTTAGTTCCGACTAACTTTACCTCCCATAGCCGTCATAAAGCCATGTTTTAGCCACACACACCTGGTAAACCTTTTCTCGCTCTCAACGTTCACTAAATTGCCTTTAATAGTGCTGACTTGAGCGTCGAAGTGCCTATATCAAACATCACACTGATGTCCCCCAAGCCTTCACATTCGTTCCTTTTGTCTCTGCAGTTCCATACGATTGTCAGTGGTTTATTCCTCACCAGATTTTGTTAGACTATTGATAGACCTGGCAAAACGGGCGGGTGGGCTGGGTTGGGGTCAGGTCAATACGGGTACGGGTCTCACGGGTCCGGGCCTAATATGGGTCGAGTTATATGGGTCCAATATATTGGACCCGTACCATACCCTATGCGGGTACGGGTGGACCCGCGGGTATGGGTGGACCTGCAGGTACCCATTTTTTCTCTCTCTAATTTTTATTTTTTGCAGTTTCACTCCTAACAGTTTTTAATTATAATAGTTACACCCCCGAAATTCCTACAGTTTTAATTTTTTACAAAATTCACAGTGAGTTCTTTTAGTTGCCTTGAAAAGATCACCCGTATCCAAATTTCATCAAGTAGCCAGTTTAAATATTTTGACATTAAACTGAAAACTCAAAAAAGTACTCCACAATAGCTCCGCACTAAAAGGTGGGTATGTTCATTCGTATGATAGGAGATAATTTATACCCTTAATTATTCGTTGTTTTAAGTCTAAATCCAGCAATCTCCATTCTTCAAAAACCCCCTTAATTAGCAGTCAAACCATGATTAATTAACTTAATCTTTTCTCTTCTTTGGACACACAACAATTTAGTGAATGAACTTGCCTATTATCTCATAGGCAAAGAGTCACAAATCACAATCGATCACAAAGCAAAGAGTCACAATCACAAAGGCTTAAAGTCAAGCTTTTCACATCACAGAGCCAAAGGCAATTAAAGTAAGGCAAGTAAAGTTTAAAACTTTATTTCCATTTCAGACTCTTCTGGCAAACCCAAAAGAGGGAAATACAAAAACACACAAAGCACTTGCGCTTGCTCTTGCTGCTGGTGGTGGTGGTGGTACTCACCGAAGACGGAGACACTCTGGCAACATTCCATGAAAGTTGTTTTAGTGACAAAACCAAGAGAAAAACAGAAAAAGAAAGACTTTGGGTTGAGGAAGACAGGGGTCAGTGGGTGAGTCATGAGTGTGAAAGTGAGAGATGAGAGTGAGTGAGTTACATTTACATACCTTGGATAAGCAGGATTGATTTTGCGTGGTGGAGAGTCTAGAGACTGTCGACGACTGACGTGGAGTTGTGTTAAAGAAGAAGATCTACGTTTGCGGGATTGATTTTGGAAGAGGAGTTGCGTTAGAGAAGAATGAAAATCAGAAGAAGACGGCTAGGAGAGTGAATGAGTTAGGGATTTGGAAATGAAGAATAAAAGAAGACTAGTCTGGGTTGGGAAACGGGATTTAAAAAGGGGTACCCGCGAGCACCCGCGGGTGAACCCATATAACCCATTTGAAATACGGGTAGGGCCGGGTACGGGTTTGAAAAAAACTGGTCGAATTTCATAGACCCATGCCCTATATAATTTTCCCGGGTTTAGGGTCAACCCGTGGGTCTGGACCCATTTTGCCAGGTCTAACTATTGAGTAGTAGTTTGTAAAGTGTCAAAGAATAAGGGTCGAATTGTAATTAACCAAAGTGATGTCGTTTTGGTTTAAGTTGTTAGTTAAGAAGCATAGATGTTAAGCTGCTTCCTTCTTCTTCTTTACTTACTTTACCAAAGTCTGCTGTTTTCACTTTATATAAAAATGTGAAGATCTCTCATTTGTATCAACTAATTCAACTTTTACAATACAAGAAAGTAACATAGTTTCTCCTTTTTCTCTCAATTTTGCTCCTTAATTTTAATCTTTTCATGGTATCAGAGCTATAGACTTGCGTTAATGGCTAAAAATTCTGGTTTTGATTTTTCTGGAAATCACATGGAAAAGGTTCTTCATCAATCAACAAATTTCCAATCCTTAGCCTTTTCTTTAAGTCTTCAAGTGATAACTCCCAAATTGACTCGTGACAACTACAAAGACAACTACCGATTTTGGCGGTCACAAGTCTTGTTTGCCGTAGGTGCTCATGATCTTAAAGATCATTTGACAGGTGTAATTCAATGTTCTGCTCCCTTGATTGCTACTGAAGCTAAACTATTTGATGAGCTCAAAGAAATTAGGTCAAAGGAAGCTGCTCCTAAGGAAAAAATTAATCTAGCGTATATAGCTTGGAAGAGAACAGATTAGTTCCTCATTACCTGGTTATTAGCATCTATCTCATAATGCATGTTCAGCTGTGTTTCTAAATGTCAATTTTCAACTAAAATATGGCTTGATCTTGAACACGAATTCTTAACTGATTCTAAAGCTAGGGCCCAACACTTGAAAAACTTACTTCAGAATACTCAGAAAGGAAGTCTTAGTGTTAATGTTTACATCAAGAAAATGAGTAGTATAGCTGAAAGTTTATCTTCAAGTGGTCAAGTTGTCTCTAATGAAGAGTTATTACAGCACATTTTAGAAGGATTAGGTCCTGAATTTGACATTGTTGTTGTTAACCTTACCTCAAGGATTGAATCTAAGTTTGATTCAATCACTTTAAAAGAGGCACAATACTTGTGGCAAAAATATGAGATGCGTCTTGAGAAGTTTAATTCAGTTGAATTCTCACCTGGTTCAGTTAATATAGCTGCTATTAGTAACTCAAGATCTTCATCCTCTCAACATCATACAGTAACCCCACCGTATCCTACCTACACACCTACCAACTTTATCCCAACCTTGAATACACTTTCCAATCCCTCATTTACTCAACACTACTCTTTGCCTGCTGCTATTCCTAATATACCAGCAGCTAATCAAGTTGTCATGCTTGGTCCTGTAAATCAATACAGATCTCCATTTTCCCACCATAGAGCACCAAACTATAATACAATTGGCAGGGGAAGAGGTCGTGGCACTAGCAGAGGAAAACCAGTCTGCCAATTATGTAATAAAGTTAGGCACACTGCAGTGTAATGTTACCACCGATATAACTCTACATATAATGGAACCTTACCACAATATGCATCCTCTAGACAACCTGCTGGTGCTGGCTCATTTCAAGGCCATGAATCTCATATTGCAGTATCTTATGGCACTAATCAACCTCTTGTTAATCAATTTTACCATATCCCCTCTACACATCAACAACCAGTCCATAATGGTATGGTTTCACAGCAAGAATCTTATACTGACCATCCTCACCACTATCAAATTGGTCAACCAAAACCACCCCAACCTTACACCTCACCACAAACAGGATTCAAAGTTCCCAACCAACAACAACCTCATACTTCCACTCAAGCTCATTTTGCCTTCCACAATCAAACCAATTTCACTCACTTTGCCCCACCTTCACTTCATCATTAGAGCAGTCCACAAACCATAGTTCCTATGATAGCCAATTCAACCATAGCTCTTGATCCAGCTTGGTATATGGACTCGGGGGCCACTGATCATGTCACCTTGACCTTAACTAGTTGAACCTGAACAAAAATTATGATGGCAGTGAACAACTACAGGTTGGAAGTGGTGAGTTCCTTGATATATCTCATGTAGGTTTTACCCTATTACCTAGTTCTTTATAATCCAAATGTTTATACTTGAAAAATGTTTTGTGTTCCTAGAATATCAAAAAACCTACTTAGCATTTCTAAATTTACCAAGGATAATAGTGTTTTTGATTATTGTGTTGTTAAGGACAAATGCTCCAAAACAGTGTTACTATAGGGAGAGCTTAAGGCTGGACTCTAGCAATTGAAACTTCCATCTTCTATGTCTTTACCTTGTTCACTGCCAAACACTAATTCTGTTGTCTATCCAGATTCTGTAAACTCTAGTTACAATACCTTCATTTCATCAGTCAATTTTAAGTCTCCAATAAAAAGTCTTAGGAATAATTCAGAGTTTCACAGTCCGTACTACAAGTTCACAAGGATTGAACTCAATACATGTAATTTGATTTCTCTCAATAAAATTGCTAGTTTGTGTGATAAAATTGTTTCTGGCGCAATTGATAATCTGAATTCTATTGCTTTTAGTACTGATTCACATTCCCCCAATATAAGTAATATTGAGTGTGCTGGTTCTACGATGCAATCCATTGATGAAATAAATAATATTACTACTTGTTCTAATGCATCTACTGTTGTGAATAGTGATACAAATGATTGTGTATTGCTGTTAAGCATTCCATTGTAGGAAATTATGCTGAAAATGTTGCACTCATTGATGTTAATTCTACAGATATGCACCCTACATCCACTGTAGGAAATTGTACTGGAAATGTTGTAGTCATTGATGATAATTCTACAGATATGCACCCTATATCCTCACGTTGCATTGATCATATTAAGTCTAATAATTGCACCAGCTCCACACTAGCACTTCAGGTTAATAACAGTCCTGATCAATTAGCTTTAACTTGGCACCGTAGACTAAGACATCCTCATTCTGAAGCCTTTGCAAAAATTATGACTCAAATGAATAAAAATTCACCAAAAGTCTTGTCTTCTATTCCTTTTTGTGATGCTTGTCAACTAGGCAAGTTGCATAGAAATAGTTTTCCAGTTTCACAAACTAAAGCTGCCAAACCTCTTAAGCTTGTGTATAGTGATGTTTGGGGCCCCGCCCTTACAGTTTCATTTGAAGGCTATAGATATTATGTTCATTTCATTGATGATTACAGTAGATTTATCTGGTTGTTCCCTTTAAGAACAAAAGCTGAGGTTCAATCCACCTTTGTCAAGTTTCACCGTTTAGCAGAAAGACAATTCAATCATAAACTTAAGTGTCTACAATTTGACCAATGAGGTGAGTATAAAGGTTTAGTTCCTTATCTTACTCAGGCTAGCATTCATTTTAGATATTCTTGTGCATATGTCCATCAACAAAATGATAGATGCGAAAGGGAACATAGACATATAGTTGAAATTGGACTTACCTTACTAGCACAAGCATCCATGCTTTTGCATTATTGGTGGCTTGCATTTGAAACTGCTGTGTTTTTTATTAACAGAATGCCTACATCTGTCTTGAATTTTAACTTTCCTTATCAAACGCTTTTTAACAATCCTCCTTTGTACACTTCTTTAAAGACTTTTGGTTGTGCTTGTTTCCCTTATTTGAGAGATTTCAAAAAGCATAAGTTCAGTTTTCATAGCTCAAAATGTGTCTTCGTAGGCTATAGCTTAGTTCACAAAGGATACAAATGCCTTAGTTCTGAGGGAAAATTTTTAATAACTCCAATTGTCAAATTTAATGAGTCTGAGTTTCCCTTTGCTTCTAATTTTCAGTCTTCTTCCTCAAAATCATCAAGAGTTAAGAATGGTCAGTGCGTACAATGACCTTTATACCTAGCCAATAAGAACAAAACTTGTCAATTGCAAAAACAACTGCTAAAAACTTTTTCTCCTAACTTCCTTGGTAGGCATCTATCAAAGTCTTATCCGTAGCTAGAAAAGGTCTTCCTAAAATTAGAGGTACATCCTGATCTTCCGCCATGTCAAGCACAATGAAGTCTATTGGGAAAATCAATTTCTCTACTTTTATTAAAACATCCTCTATTACTCTCCTAGGATATTTTATAGATTTATCTACTAATTGAAGATGAACAGTGGTCAGTTTTACTTCTCCTAGGCCTATTTTCTTATAAATTGAAAATAGCATCAGATTTACACTAGCACCTAGATCACATAAAACCTTATCAAAATGGACACTACCTATTGTGCAAGGAATTGTGAAACTCCTTGGATCTCTGAGCTTTTGTGGTAGTTTCTTCAATAGCAATGCACTACACTCTTCCATAAGCATCACTGTCTCATGTTCTTCAAACTGCTTTTTGTGTGTAAGGATCTTCTTTAAGAACTTGGCATACTTTGGAATTTGCTCCAACATATCTACAAAAGGAACATTTATGTGTAAGCTTCTAAACATATCCATGAACTTACCAAATTGCTTGTCTAATCTTTGTTTATGTAGTCTATAAGATACAGAAGAGAGGCTTCATCTTTCTTCACATCTTGGGCTTTTTTCTCTAGTTCTGGTTTTGTGCCTAGGTATTGTGTTGAGGCATTCTTCATTATGGATTTTGTGCCTAGGCATTGTGTTGAGGCATTGTTGGTTCTTACCAATTTCTTGTCTTCAGCTTTTCCCTCAGTTTCTTCAGTTTTTCTTGCTTCTTTTAGCTCCTTGCCACTTCTCAACATGATGGCATTGAGTTGCTCATTTGGTTTTTTCTCGGTATCACTTGGCAACGTTCCTTGAACTCTTCTCGCTAAGATATTGTGAATTTGCCCCATTTGAGTTTCAAGATTTCTTATGGAAGCAGATTGATTTTGCAACAAAACTTCATACTTTTGAAGTTGACCTTCATTCTTGTCAAACCTTTTGCCCAACTCTTTAATTTGCGTGTAACAGGTCTTCAAAAATTCTTGTAATAATCTGCCTATTTGAATTGCATGACAAGGCGGAATGTTCCAGAACGTCGGTAGTGCAGGTGCGTCAACTTCAAGCTCGATTACAACCTTGATGCAGCAAGTATCTCTCCAAACTCAAAACATGAAAGTTGTAGATATCTTTCTTAACGTTCCACATAATTTTGAATCATCTCAATCGGAGCTCGGGTAAGAGAGTTATGCTCAGATTACAAAGAAATGTTGAAACTATCTGAATTCACTTAATTAGTTCCGTTTTGCAATTAACGCCTCTATTTGCATCCTAAATCAAAATAGAATAATAATGAGTACATTTAAGCAGCAAATAAGTATAAAAGACTAGACATTAAGGGGGGTAAATATGGAATTTTGCATTCTCATCACTCTTCCATGAATTTAGTGAGCACACTTTCCATATTAGATTTCTTCTCTTGAGGTTGGAAGCTCGGTGGTGGTTTGTGCTCATTGTTGTTACTCCACGAAAAGTTTGGATGATTTCGCCATGCTGGGGTGTGTGTTGGAATACGAATTCCCTTACCCTTGTTGAAAATTGTTGACATAGTTAGCTTGTTCCGATTGAGCAAATGGATTCCTTTCTTGACAATTTTTGGACAAATGATTTCCTACAAAAAGTTCACAAATTAGAGAAGATGATTCAATAGCATTTACCTTTAAGGCAACTCCTAATTGCTTCAGGATGGCTGAAAGTTGGGCAGCCAATACGGTGTAGCCATCAACTTCGTGCACTCCCGCCGCTTTCCTTGTTGAATTACTTTCCGAACGCCTCATCTAGTTATTGCTTGCCATTACTTCAATCAGATCATAGGCGTCCTCCGGTGTTTTGTTATTCAAGGCTCCCCCACTTCCAGCATCTACCATGGCTTGTATATTTGGCATCAACCCATTGTAAAACGTTTGCACTTGTGACCATATTGGTAACCCATGGTGAGCGCACCTCCGTAAGAGATCCTTATATCTCTCCCAAGCTTCGTAAAGCGACTCTATATCTTGCTAGAAAAAATTTGTGATGTCACTTCTTAGCTTGGCAAACTTGGTAGGTGGAAAATATTTAGTAAGGAACGCTTGAGCTAACTCATTCCATGTCGTGATGCTCCCAGACTGCAGAGAAATTAACCAAGCTTTAGCTTCATCCCGAAGAAAGAATAGGAAAAGCCTTAGCCTAATTGCATCATCAGATACTTCATTATGCCTGAATGTGTCACATAACTCTAGAAAATTGGTGATATGCAAGTTGGGATCATCATTAGGCAACCCTGCGAATTGGACTGACTGGTGAATCATTTGAATAATTGTTGGCTTGATCTCAAAAGTATTCGCTTGAACTGGTGGCCTCCTGATGCTGGAATAGCACCCTTCAACAGTAGGAGTAAAGTAGTCCTTCAATGCTTGTTGAACCACTACCACTCTTGCAATTCTATTGCCCCCTGGGATTTCCTCATTTTCTGGATTACTCATATTTTGATTTATACTTCCCTTGTCAGCTACTGCTTTTTCTAAGTTAGCTTGCCTCTTTTCCTTTCTCAACTATTTAGCTGTTTTCTCTATCTTAGAATTGAAAGGATTAAGATCACCACTACGTTTTGAACGTAAGCTCTCAAGGAGCAAAAAAAAAAAAATAATAAAATAAGAGAAAAAAAATTAACTTTAAAAACAAAGATAAAACAAATCAAACTAGCAACTAAATAGTTTGTAACGATAGTGAAAAAAAAATAATTCCCTGCAATGGCGTCAAAAACTTGTTGAAATCCGCAAGTGTACGGAATCGTGCAAGTAATAAAGCTCGAGTAACGAGTGTCGAATCCCAAGAGAATTACTAATACCAAGTATCACACTAACCTATCTTATTGATATTTGATTAATTAGATTTTCAAAATGATTCAATGGAAAATAAAACAACTTAGAAACAAAACAAAAACAGACTTTTATTAATACTATAATAGGAAATTAGTATGACTAAACCTAGGGCATAGATTTCACACTAATTTAATCCTATGCATTGACAATTATCATTAACCCAATTAAGCTTATTCTAAAGGCCAAACTCCATAATATTTTGCTAACTTTCTCTCGAATAATGAACAAATTAACTCCTGATTACTAACCTAAATTATCTCTAATAAGATTTAAGCAATGGGAGATCATTAAGTTCTATGGTATTTGCCAGAGCCTCACAGATCGCGGTAACCTATCTCTAGCATTCGCTCAATCTAAAGTTTTATTACCTTAGACTAATTAGGTTTCATCTCTCGATCTCAACCTAACCCATAAAATCATTCAACTCTAGGGTCCTTAAGAATTGAAAGCTTTAAGCACAATAATAAAACTTAAATTCAATGCATATTCATAAAATTGGGCTACATCTTAGCCCTAGAAAATAAAATTAGTTCACACTTTCAGTAATAGAAGCTGTTGTATTCATAAATATGAGTTATAAGAAAGAGTAGAAAAACTTCTCTAATTGGTGACTCAAAATTGGAAGAATTTGCAATCTCCAAAGAGCAGCTGAACTTCTCTCCCTCCTCCTCCCCCAAAAATCAGCTAAAGACATCTATTTAAACTCCTAGGGTTTTAGGGTTATGATTCCCACTATCCTAATCACTTTAGAACTCTTAAAGCAGGAAATACACGTCATAAATTTAATGTAACAAAGTCCAGAATCGCAGTTGTGCAGCGGCACTGTGCCTAGGCATAGTTGATTCTGCCCTAAAACTTGTAATCTTGAAAAGATGGTGGTTTTTGAGCATGATAACGTTCGAATCTTGCAAAGTGGTAAAAATATGAATTGTATCCCTTTGAATCAGCTTTCCAACGATTCAAGAATCATCTCGATCCAAAATCTACAGCTCAAGTTATTGTCAAATTACTGTCCCATGTTCAAAACTGGAACGTTTTCTTGGATTTTCACTTTAACTTCAAATCGCCATAACCTCTTCGTTTCAGCTCCAAATCATGAACCATTTGATTCTTGTCATCCCAAATTTCATCATCGATATAACCTTCATTTGAATGTCATCTTTAAGAACCTGAAAACACTCTAAACATATCCGTGATCCCATAAAAGACATTTATGAAATAAATTAAGTTAAATTTCACAAATTAAACACATTTTTTCACAAATAATCCAATTGAATCACTAACAAAATATGTATTTTCAAGCGTTTATCAATACAAGAGTGCTTACCTTTACGAAGAGTAATGGGAAGATCTAGGTAAGAAGTAAGAGCAACCGGATCTGAGGGCGAGGCAACCGATAGAGGCAGTGGATCAGATGTTGATGCAAGTGCCTTATAATGCTGGTGAACCCTACGAGAGTATACCTAGGTGATAGGAAGATGAGATGGTAGAAGACTATGTTCGGTAATGTTGTAAACAAGAAAATCATCAGGGGGGTTTCAAGAGAAATAGATGGAATGGAGGACTCAACATATGGAGTGGTTTCAAAAAAGGAAACATCAGTTGAGACAAGGTACTTACCTAGGACAGGAGAAAATCAACGATAACCTTTCTGATATTGGGTATAACCCAAGAATATGCGCTTGAGGGATCTAGGTTCTAATTTGGAGATATGGAGTCTAACATCTTGAATAATGCAGGTGCACCCAAACACCTTAGGAGGAAGGGAGAATAAAGGCTGAGATGGAAAAAGAATGGAGTACAGGATTTGACCCCAAAATAAAGGAAGGGATGCGATTGATCAAGTGACATGCAGTAGAGACAGCATCTGCCCAAAACTTTGTAGAGACTTTCATGTGAAAGAGGAGAGTATAAGCAACTTCTAATAAATGACGATTTTTTCGCTCAGCAATCCCATTTTGCTAAGGTGTATATACACATGATGATTGATGAATAATACCTCTAGTAGACAAAAAAGAGGAGAAAGATGCAGAAAAGTATTCTTTGGCATTATCACTTCTAAAATTTTAATAGGTGAAGTAAATTGATTTTGTATTTCAGCATAAAAGGTACAAAATATGGAGAATAATTTAGAATATTTTTCATAAAGTATAACCAAGTCACACATGAAAAATCATCCATAAGGGTAACAAAATATCAATAACCAGACTTAGACTATATAGGGCAAGGAACCCAAACATCATAGTGTATAACATCAAAAGGGGTTGTGACTTTTTTGTTTATCCTAGGGCTATTGGACACTTGATGGTGTTTTCCAAACTGACACACCTCACACTCAAGGTGTGACATTGACCCTACACTAGGACACAACTTTTTCAAAATGGGAAGGGAGGATGACTAAGGCGACCATGTAATATGGATACAGATGAATCACGGGTATACGCAACAAGTTGAGGAACTAGAATGGAGACATCATCAAGCATATATAAGCCACCTGATACATGACCCCTACCAATAATCTGCCTCATCCCAAGATCCTGAAATATACAATGAGTGGGAAAAAAATAAACACCACAATTGAATGCATTAGTAATTTGACTCACAGATAATAGGTTAAAGAGAAAGTGAGGAAGGCACAAAATAGAGAAGAGAGACATAGATTTGGTGAGATTAGCGGTACCGCATCTAATAATAGGTGCAGTAGACCCGTTATTTAAGGTAACAGAAGACAAATCGGAAGAAGATGTAAATCATGAGAGAATACCTGTATCGCCCGTCATATGGTGAGTAGCACCAGAATCAATGACCCAATTACTACTAGAAGTGGACAAACAGGCTGTAGGATTACCTAACTAGGTTAATGTAGTGGTAATCGATGGGATGGGTGACTTGGAGCTAGAATTCTGAGTAAGGTGAGCATAGTTAACTACAGAGATAGTAACCTGTGATGGGGAGGGTAAGAGACCATCTTGAGTTGCAACATGAGCAAACTTCTAAGTTCCTTACATATTCAGAGGCTTGCCATGGAGCTTCCAACAATTCTTTTTTATGTGACCCTCACCACCACAGTGGAAGCAAGTACAAGGGTCATTACCATGATTGTTTCCTGTGTCACAACTTGCCCCTTTGTTGCCTTTGCCATCACTAGGTTTCATGCTAGCTAGGGTCGCATGAACTACATTAGGATCCTTAAGGGTTTCTTTGTCCTTAGAAACTCCTCGATCTTCCCCCTTACTAACTTTGAGAAGTCGAGTACAGACATCTGTAAGAAAGGGATGTGTCTCGCTGGTAAGAAGCTGTGTACAAGCTATCTCATATTCTGACCTCAACTCAGCCAGAAAACATTGCACTACCACTTGTTCTTCTTGTGCTTGCATCATCTTCACATCAGTAGGAAACATAGCCTTTTTTTCTTCAAATGCTTGTTTTATCTCTGTATAATATTCGAGCAACGTCTTCTCTTGCATATTTGCTCAGTAGATCTTCAATAACAATTCACGGGCATGAGACAAGTCTTGTTTACCAGCATACAAGAACTTTAGATATTCCTATAACTCTTTGATGGTATCACAGTGACTAGTCACATCATCCACGAACGAATCGAGAGTGTTCGGAATCTGATTGAAGAGCTTATAATCCTCCTTGAGCCATTTTTTTCAAGTTTTATTATCAATTTCTATTTCCTTTGATGGATCCTCGATTAAATGGTCTCCCATGTCAATGCTGGACAAAAATCGTCGAATAATCCGTTTCCATTGAATATAATTCTTTTTCCCCAATAACTTTCAATCAATGATTTTGGTGGAGGAAATGACAATTTTAGTCACCATCTTCTTACCGTCCTCTACCATATTGTCTAGCAATCGACAAGGTCAAATAACTCCCAACTCCACAGATTCATAACAACCTCAACACCAAACAACCCAATCAAACACAAATGCACCCCAATCTCAAACAACCAGAAAGATACCAGCCACTTTCTTGTAAAAAGGAAACACCGGGAATAGCAGAGAAGAGAGAAACCAGCGAAGAGATTGTTGGCCACTGGAAAGAGCAAAGAAAAAATGTTGTCGTAGGAAGCAGAGGGATTGTGTCACTGAAAAATCGAGATGAACAAAAAGGAACCAAAGGAGAGAACATGGGAATGAGCAGAAGAATAGGACAAGTTAACTGGAACAAAACCAGTATTCACCGAAAAGGGAGAGGCCGAGAGCAAGAAGAGAGAAACTGAGAGCAAACATCATCAGAGATAACGAAGGAGGTCAAGGGTTCATCAGAAAGGTTTAGACGTCGTCGAAAAGAGAGAAATCATGGGCAGAAGGTTCACCGGAATCATCAGCCGCCAAAAAATAGAAATGCAGAAATGGGTTTTGGGGTTTAGTCCAGCTCTAATACCATGTTTTGACAATTTGAATTTTTTTTTTTAATTTCTATCTTCTTAACAATACAGCCTAACATATATATACACACACTACAATTACATACATATACTCTTGACTACATATATACATAGTTTCCAACAGTGGCCTAATAAAACAAGGGATGTAATAATTGGAAAGAAGCAAAGCACATGCTGTAGAAACTAAAAACTTTCCTAAAAAGAGAAACTCCAGCTTCAAAACAACATATACGAGCATCACGTCAAAACAAAAAAGAAATGGTGGTGATGTTAAAGATTGATGCTTACATGATCTGAGAATTGGTCCAGAGAATACTATATTGATAGAAATCATCATAAGGATCAAACCAAAGATTGTATCTTTTTGCTCCGCCTACACTGGTGCTTCCATTACCATAAATATTTGTTTGAATTCTCCATTCTTTGCCTCTTATGTTACCCGAGAACTCAAAGTCTATCTCATCACGGTTCTTCTCAAATATGTCACCATTTGACATCTGCAACCAAAGTTTAAAACTTTGTCAAGAAAAGCAAAAAACAATTACAGGATAACCCATTTGGGTATTATTGATAAGTCTATAAATCAATCAGAGAAAGAGAAACCTTGCTGAAAAATGTGCTAGCCTGGAAAAAAATCTTCTGTAAAATAAGGCAATCTAAGTACAATATCTAACTCCACAATCGACATGCATTGAGTTCTAAATTCAGAAATAAATAAATAAATATTATGAAGCTAAAATTTAGCTCCAAAGATAAGAGAGCATTTTACTAGTTCGTTAACACAATATTTCTTCAATTCCTGAGCAACTTTAGCAACCTCCTTGTGTCCTTCCTTAGTCAATGAAATTCCTCTATCTGTTTGTGTCACCTGATTCAAAGTTACAACTTAGATTTTCTGACGGTGAAGAGAAATATCAAGAACCAATCAAATGAAGTTCATCATAACAATAAGAAAAGCAAATAAAATAATTTTTTCTAATAGAGATCGAACCTTGGAGAGAATAGATTAGACCAGATCATCAGGATCGGTTCTCACTTCTGGATTTGAGATTGAAACCCTCGATTGATATATATATTCTCCATGCCACATTCAACTGAGGTGTTTTCTCCAATTTCAGTGTAGATATTTCTAATTTCATTGGTAGTTACTTGCTTTCAAACTTAACTGTGGAACCGATTGGATTGGAAGAATTATCAACCTCGACTTTCTTCTTCTTTGTGGCTGCGGATGCCATAGTTAAAGGAAAAAGAAAACTTAAACTCATGAGGGGTAGAAAAAAAAATATCTATCTTGGATTAAAAGCTTAATATAATAATACCCACCACCACCAAGTTCTGATGAATTTGTCTATGCTTAGAATAAGAAGAAAGGCTTCACAATTTTTTGATACAATATCTTCTTGGATTAAAAGTTAATATAATAATACCTACCGCCAGCAAGATTTGATGAATCTATCTATGCTTAGTATTGAATTGAGATCCGAAGATCACGTAGAAGATAATGTAGCAACTGTAAATCAGGCCAAACCTCAACGAGCGGAGAAGAAATAGCAACAATCCTGGACCTTTATTTTTGGCTCTTTTTTATGCCTTGATTTACATTACAGATTCTGTTTTTGAATTTCGTATATCGTTTTAGTAGGCGTCAGTTACTCATAGCTACATTATAAATTCTTATACTCTATACACAATTAATATAATGAAACACTGAAAGTTTTCTCAGCCAATTGATTTGTTAACTTCTACATGGTATCAGCCAGAACGACTTACACCCTTTCCTAAAATTCTTCATCTCTACTCACGTCTTCCTCTCTTCTTTCTCCTTCTCCTCCATAGCCACCATGGCCGCTTCCCCAATTCTTCATCTACTTTTGACAACCCTCCCAGCACTCTCCCTACCTTCAATCCTTCCACCAGCATTAATATCACAAAACTTACCCGCACCAACTTTCCAACTTGGAAAGCAACCATACTTCCCTATCTTAAGGGTCAGAAAGTGTTTGGCTATGTTGATGGCATTATTAAAATTCCTGCGCAGGAAATTCCTCTTAGTGATGGCATCATGCAACCCAACCCAGCCTTTGAAATCTGGGAAACTCAAGATAATCTTCTTCTAAGCTACATTAATGCCTCTCTTACTGATGAAGTACTCGTGTAGGTAGCACACTGCAAAACTTCTTATGAAGTCTGAACATCTCTTCACACTACTTTTGCTACACAATCAAAAGCCAAGGCCATCCAAGTCTATTCGCAGCTTGCTACTGCTCGGAAAACTACTCAGCCTATTACAGACTATTTCATGTATGTGAAAAAGCTGTCTGATGACCTTGCTATGGCAGGACAGGCCCTCAAATGTGATGAAATCATCACATACCTACTAGCTGGTCTTGGACCCGAGCATGATGCTCTTGTTACAACAGTTTCTATTAAAGAAAATGTCACCCTAGAAGAGGTGTACTCTATGCTGCTCACTTGTGAGGCACGTGTGAAGCAACATCAACAAGCTCTCTTATCTGCCACACCATCGGCCAATGTTGCTACCAAGCAACAATCTTTTTCTGGATCTCGTGGCTGCAGCAAAAATGTTATCTTTCGAGCCAGGGGCCGTGGCCAACACTCTTCCTGCGGTAGAGGTAATTTCCAAACTGCTTCTCGTTCAAATAACAACTACAATAATCTTTGGTGTCAGCTATGCGATAAACCTGGCCATACTGCGGCTCGCTGCTTCAAGAGATTTGATAGTCACTTTCTTCCACAACCTCCTCGCCCAACTCCTCAAGCCAACATTGCCTCCAACCAGCTATCTCAGTACTCAATGGAGCAAGAATGGCATGCTGACACTGGAGCTACGCACTATTTGACTAATAACTTCAACAATCTTAATGTTCGTGGTGAAGAGTACGTTGGAAATGATCAAATTTAGGTTGGAGATGGCACAAGTTTGCACATAACTCACCTAGGCTAGGCATCCTTATCCACACATTCTCACTCGTTTGTCCTTGATCAAATATTAGTTGTTCCTCAAATTATCAAAAATCTAATTTCCATCAAGAAATTCACTGAGGATAATCTTGTCTATTTTGAATTTCATGCTTCTTGTTTCTTGATCAAGGATTACTCGGGGAACACCCTGCATAAGGGTATCGTCAAGGATGGTCTCTACTATTTTTCACAGCCTTTTCAACGTTTATATCCCAAAGCTCTTATTGGTGTCCGTGTCTCAGTCTCAGATTGGCATTGTTGTCTTGGGCACGCATCCTACAACACTGTCAATCATGTTATCCACACCAATCACCTTTCATTTATTTCGAATAAAAGGCACTGAATATGCCCTGAATGTGAGATGGCAAAAAGCCATAACTTACCTTTTTCAGTTTCTGTCCCTCATGTTACAAAGCCCCTAGAACTAATTTATTCAGATGTATGGGGGCCTAGTTCCATGATTTCGAGCTACGGCTCTCGTTATTATGTTTGTTTTTTGGATGTTTTTACAAAATTTATTTGGTTATTTCCTCTTAAGCAAAAATCTGATGTTGAAAGTGTTTTCTTAAACTTTCAGATGTATGTTGAACGCCACTTTAACACCAAAATTAAGGCTATTCAAACTGATTGGGAGGGTGAGTATCGTAGACTAAATACATATTTTTCCAAATGTGGTATTCAACATCGTCTGGCTTGCCCATACACGCATGAGCAAATGGGATCCGTTGAAAGACGACATCGCCAAATTGTTGAAATGGGTCTAGCCTTATTAGCCTATGCTAATCTGCCAAAACCATATTGGGAGGATGCATTTTTAACCGTTGTGTATATAATTAATCATCTTCCCAGTAAAATTTTGAATAATTCCTCTCCCTTTGAAAAAGCTTACAATCAAAAACCAAATTATAACTTTATGCGTGTTTTTAGCTGTGCTTGTTGGCCTAACTTACGCCCTTATAACAAACATAAATTTGAGTACAAATCTAAAACATGTATTTTCATTGGCTAAAGTCTCTCACATCAGGGGTATAAGTGTCTCGATTTATCTACTAGCAAAATCTTTGTGTCCCGACATGTTATATTTGATGAAGCTTTTTTTCCTTACAAATCTAACACCTCTGCATCCATAGTACCCGAGTCAGACATTATCACCTTACCATCCAATTTACATCCAAGTGTCTTAAATTCTCTCAGTCTACCTGCAAGTGATGTTACTAGTGCCAATCATGTCTCTCCACATGAATCTGATATTATGCCAGATGTTGCTCCTACAACTGAAGTGTCAAATATGGTGCCGTCTCCAGCAATGCATGCGGTTTGTCCCTCTATTGCAGATGCACCTGTTCCTTCCACCATAACAAGAAAGATGGCTACTAGATCACAGACAAACTCTCTCAAACCGAAGCATCCATATGTTGGGTTCATCAAATACCCACTGCCTCAAGCACTTGTTGCTGAATCCTGCCACACAGAGGTTGAACCAAACTCCTTTATTGAAGCTTCAGAGAACCAAAAGTGGAGGGAAGCAATGAACGTGGAATTTAATGCTCTCTTACGAAATAATACTTGGGATCTTGTGCCAGCTCGTTCCAATATCAATCTTGTTGGAAATAAATGGGTTTATCGTATCAAGACTCACGCCGATGGAACTGTGGAGCTATACAAGGCACGACTAGTCATGAAAGGTTATCATCAACAGCATGGTGTTGATTTCCTAGAAACCTTTAGCCCCGTTGTCAAACAAGGAACCATTCGGTTGGTATTGTCTATAGCTCACTCACAGAATTGGTGTATTCGGTAACTGGATATCCAAAATGCCTTTCTTCATGGGCTGCTAGATGATGAGGTCTATATGTGTCAACCTCAAGGGTATATTCATCCGGATTTTCCCATGCATATATGTCGCTTAAAGAAAAGTATGTATGGCCTTTGTCAAGCTCTCCGTTCCTAGTTTTCTCGATTGACAGACCATTTGCTTCAATACGGTTTTGTTGGCTCTAAATCCGATCCTTCTCTTTACATTCTACAGACTAAAAATTTCCAATTGCTCATACTCATCTATATTGACGATATAATCGTCACAGGTTCTCACTTTGTGGAAGTCACCAAATTAATTTCTTATCTTGGACGTGCCTTTCCTGTCAAAGATTTGGGCTCGTTATCCTACTTTCTCGGAGTTGCAACTCTACGTGATGGTGGTACTCTTTTTTTGACTCAGAGGAAATATGTCATTGACTTATTACATAGACTTAAGTTAGATAAGGTGAAACATTGCAGCACGCCAATGTCCACAAGCTGCAAGCTGTCCAAATTTGAGGGAGTTGATTTCGACGACCCATACTTATATTGAAGTACCATTGGTGCCTTACACTATCTTGGTTTTACAAGGCCTGATATTGCGTTTGCAGTTCATAAGGTGAGCAAGTTCTTGCATCAGCCCAAAAATGTTCACTGGCAGGTAGTGAAAAGAATACTTCGTTATCTCAAACATACCGTAAACTATGGTTTACATATTACAAATCAGTCTACTCATACTTTACAAGCCTTTAGTGACGCCGATTGGGCCGGTGAAAATGATGATAGACGAAGTGTAGGGGCATATTGTATTTTTCATGGTTCTAATTTAATTAGCTAGAGCTACAAACAACAACAAACTGTAGCACGCAGCAGCACTGAATCGGAGTCTAAGTCACTGGCCAACACTGCTGCCGAATTACAGTGGTTTTAATCACTTTTGAAAGAACTCAACATGCCTCTCCAACGTTGTCCAACTCTTTGGTGCGATAATATTGGAGAGACTTATCTATCCTCTAATCCAAGGTTTCATGCTCGTACGAAACATATTGAAATTGACTTTCATTTCGTACGAGATCAAGTTGTGCAACAGAAACTTCAAGTTTCTTTCTTGTCTACGCGTGATCAGCTCATAGATTGTTGACTAAACATCTGGCTGCTACACGATTTAATCATCTAAGAGCCAACCTTCATGTGCAGGAGCTGCCCATTCGATTGAGGGGATGTATTGAATTGAGATCCGAAGATCACGTAGAAGATAATGCAGCAACTGCAAATCAGGCCAAACCTCAACGAGCGGAGAAGAAATAGCAACAATCCTGGACCTTTATTTTCGGCTCTGTTTTATGCCTTGATTTACGTTACAGATTCTGTTTTTGAATTTTGTATATCGTTTTAGTAGGCGTCAGTTACTCATAGCTACATTATAAATTCTTATACTCTGTACACAATTAATATAATGAAACACTAAAAGTTTTCTCAGCCAATTGATTTGTTAATTTCTACACTTAGAATAAGAAAAAGAAAGCTTCAAAAATTTTCAATACAAATAAAAACCAAGAAAAATAAGAAAAAAGCAAAGAGAAATGAGAAAACTTATAGATCGTCGTCGCTGTTAACCCATGTAGGCTCCTCCAATTCTTGCAAATAAAGAAGAAATGAAGTTTTGGAGACGGGAAGCGAATGCAGAGAGGAGAGGCGGTTGTTCATTGGTGAGTGGTGGTGGTATAAGTGATGTTGAATGAAATTAGAGAGATGGGTCATGCAATGAAGAAGACAAAGAGGGAAGAAGATAGGATGAAATGAAATGGAAACGTATAGAGATTAATTTGAATGTGAAGCGTTCGACAGTTCATAGAATGTGAAGAGATCAAGTACATCCACCAACCATCAACCAATCACATCATGTCACATATCTATCAAGCAATCACATGCAAACACTTAAAACAATTATAGAGCTTTTGAGATCCTATGTAACACCCCACTTGAAATACGTAGCCACTGTTTAAGGTATGGCCTAAAGGATTACTGAATTGCCCCTAAATGAGTTTATATATTGTTCATGTTGTTTGGTTGGCCTTTGGTTGAGTTTATGTTTTGGGTTTGGTTGAGTGTGTACCATGGAATTGATCAAGACTTGGCAGATTTTGGAGTTGCAGCCTTCGCCGGGGCGAGGGAGAAGCTTCGCCGCGGCGATGTTGGTTCTGTGTTGGCGGTGTCGGTTCTGGAATGTTTCGCCGGGGCGACGGAAAGTTCTTCGCCGCGGCGACGGAAGGCAGAAAAGTTTCTTGAGTTTTCTAGAGAATTCTTCATAGGGGTAAAATGACCATTCTACCCCTAATTAGCAGGAAAAGTGGGGAGTAAAATGTAAGGAAATTTCATGGAGAATAGTGTAAAATGGGGGTGAGTTTGTAAAGAATTAAAGGATAAAGGTGGAATTTTCAAGAAAGAGTAAGGGCAAAATGGGAAAGAGTGTATATTATATGAGCTAATAAGGGTTGAATTCTCTTAACCCATTCATTTTCACCCTTTTCCACCGCCTCTTCATCTCCCATTTTCTCTCAATTCCTCACTCAATCTTCCAAGGGATTTTTGAGAGTTTTGAGTTGGAATTTGACAAAGAAGTGATCTTAAGCAAGAAGAGGTAAGAATTCCTACTCTAGAGATGAGTTTTGTTTATGTAAGGGTTAAATTCTTACTAAGTTTATGCTTAGGAAATAAGGGAAAGTTATGATCCAACAAGAATAGAGAGCTTTAGTGGAGACTACTCAAGTATGAGGTAAGTAAATCCAACTCAAGCTAAAGTTTAAGAAATTCTTAAGTAGAGATTTAATTACGCATGTATATATGATGCTTGTTGAGAAATTGAGTAGAGATGTATGTCTATTTGTTGAGAAATTGAGTTGAGGAGAGTATTTATGTTATCTTTGTGGGGTATTTCCTTTATGGGAAGTGTTAATGTGTGATGAGTTTGAGATGAAGTTGGAGGAGATTGAGTAGATATTTTGGGAGTGTTCTTCTATGATAGGAACCATGTCCATAGAAGGGAGTTTCTTCCCATTTTGGATGGTTAAAAAGAGAAGGAGAGTGGTAGTTAGAGAAGAGGTTTTGTATGCACATGAGTTGCTTGATGAAATGCCTAAGTGAAATCTGCCTTGTCACAGCCGTGACTTTCTAAGTGAATTTTGGGCATCTTAAAGATTTAACTGGGCTGAGACCAAAACATAGAAGTTGTATCCCTGTCTCTAAGCTTTAAAACGAGATAAAAACCGTAGCAATCCGAGGTGTATAACGCAAGTTATGTCCTTTTTAGTGTGACCTGTGCAGAATGACTGTTTTGATGCAATATTGCATTTGGCATTTCAAAAGTGCATTAATGAGTATGAACCATCCATATGCATTAATTGTGCATTGAGACATAGCTTGAGAAAGAATAGAGAATGTTGAGTATGAGCTACCTTATGAGTAATAGCTTAAGAGTAGAGAATTTTGAGTAAAAGCTATACTATGAGTAATAGTTTGAGTGAGAAAGAGTAAAGAATGTTGAGAATAGCAACTCTTAAGAGTAAAGAGGATAAGAACACTCTGATAGTAAAGAGAAAGAGAGATTGAGCACTAGTAAATAAAAGAGAGAAAAGTGCTAAAGAAGAGAATAGAGTAAGTTGTGCGATGGGGAACTTGTGAGTGATGAGTAGAGTCACGAGAGTGGGTGCTTTGTGATCCCCAGCCGTGCCTCCTGTAAGATGAGGTCATGACCATCACGTAGAGTGGAACACGAGGTTCCAACCGTGCCTCCGGTAAGAAGGGGTCGTGACATTTGAGAGAGATAGAGAGAAAGCATATACACTCACATAGCCAAAGGTTCCGAATCCATGCATGACCAAATCCGATCGGTAGAGAAATGAGCGGAAGTCACGTAGAGTGGTAGCACCCAGCCGTGCCTCCGGTCAGATGAGGTCGTGACATTCCAATGAGTAAGAATGAGAAAGAACAGAAATAGAAAGAACAGAGATGAGAAAAGCTAAGAGTTAAGCTATATTATGAGTACTAGCTTGAGTATGAGTACTAGCTTGAGAGAGAGATGAGCAAACATGAGAAAGAATAAGAAAGAGATAAGAGCATAGAGTAGGTTATGTGATGGGGAACCCGTGAGTAATAGGTAGAGTATTCCCGCATGTACGCTGCATTGAGAGAGCGGCATGAGTATGAGAAAGAGAAGTGGTGTAGCCCGTGAGAGTACATGCGGATGAGGGCTATACCCGAGTACCCGAGAGAGAGATTATACACTCACATGGCCAAGGGTTCCGAATCCATGCATAACCGAGTCCGATCGGCTAGAATGAATAGAAGTCACATAGAGTGGGAGTGAGTCCCGGTCGTGCCTCCGGTAAGATGAGGCCGTGACTACTAAAGAGCGAGTTAGTAGAAATGATTTATGAGAAATGAGAATGAGATAATAGAGAGAATTAAAGAATGAGAAAGAATGAGAAAGCTTGAGAAAGAATGAGAGAGAAAGAGAGAGAATATGAGAAAGAATAAGAGAGTTTGAATTAGTAAGAATAAAGAGTAAAAGAAAGAAACATGCAATTCTTTTGCATTAATTGCATGTACTTCTCATACATGCATGTACCATGAGTTCTTCCATGGTCAGTGAGAGTATAACAAGAATAAGAGAGAGAACCATGATTTTCCTTCATGGTGAGTATGATGAGAATAAGAGAGAACCATGATTTTCCTTCATGTTGAGTAAGAATAAGAGAAGGAGAAAAGAGAATAGGAACAGAGAGAAAGAACGAATAAAAAGAGCAGAACAGAGTTAAAGGAGAATAAAAGTATTAGAAAGAAAGAGAAGAATAGTAGAGTAAGGAAAGAACCAAAGAGTGAGTTGCAGGGACAGGTAGTAGAGGATTTACTTACTGAGCATTGTTGTGCTCACCCCGTTGTTCTTCTCTGTTTTGCAGGAAATAGGTGCAGCGGTCGGATGGACGTCGAGGAGCGAAGAGTATTGGCACCACTGTTCACCAGCTATAATATTTTGTATTAATTAGAAAGTTTTTAATACATAGTATTTTGTATTTGTAAAGAATTACATTTTATGAGTAAGAAAAATTTGAGCCCACTATCTTCCATACGCTATGTATATCTATAATTTACATAGTATGTATTATAAGAATAGGAGTAAAGAGGAGGTGTTACATCCTACATGGCACTCAAATAGCAAGTGCTTCAGGATTATATAGATATATAGATATAGATGATAAAATACACCTTTTGGATAAAATAAAAACACTAAATTAAAAAAAAAAAAAAAAAACATATTACACGCTATAAATTCAAATTAAATAAACACATTAAACACTATAAATTCAACATAATTATTTAATGGGTTAGGCTATTATAACACAAATTTTTTACACAAATTTGTAATATAAATTCATAGCTTTAAATTTAATTCAATATAATCAAACATATTTGGATGAAAAGTTAGAGTTGGTCATTTTTCAATGTCAACAAAACAATTTTTTAACTATTAGATTATTATGAATCAAATGGTCATGAATTGGTGTTACAAATTTGTGTCAAAAATTTGTGTTACAATAGCCTACCCTTTATTTAATTTTGATTTTCTATGTGTAATGTGTTCATTTATTTCAATTTGTAATGTATATACTTTTTTTTAATTTTAATTTATAATTTGTTTACTTAATTTGGTTCGTAATATATAATATATAATTTTTAATATTTGTGTGCATATATATATATATATAAACACACACAAATATTAAAAAAATGGGGCAGATCCAACCCCTTCGAGGGTAGGCTTTTTAAAAAAATAAAATTACTAATATAGGCCTACAAAAATTGCTATTAATATATGTACTTAGACTCACTCTTAGATTTTTAAAGAATGAGAACTATATATATACATATATATTCCAAGCCCACATCATATTACAAGTTTAAAACACTTTCCACTCTTCTTCTCTACGATTTCACCTACTTTTTATGATTTTATCCCCAAAATTATTTAGCCTCTCATTCTCTTTCTCATGCTATTTGATCTTAAAACTTTTGAAGACTGAAATTGTTAAAGCTTTTACTACTTAAAGTGCCACAATTAGTTTCATTTTATGTTTTATCAATTTTAGGTATGTGTATTATTCATTTCAATTTAGTTTATTTTAGGGTTGAATTATGCTTGTTTTTTTGGAGGTTTTTTATTCTAATTTGATAGAAAAAGACATGGATCTTTTGACTTTATTTTGTGTTTTATGTCTAAAAATGAACATGTTTTCCCAATTTAAAACTTTAACTATATTTTTTTATATTTCAAACGTCATCGTTCAGCTACTCAAAATAATTAAAGAAAGTTAAGTTACTATCTATGTTTATACCAAGAAAATTCTATTTTATTTTATCAATTTATATTAAAAGTCAACGCAACATTGACTTGATTTAAGTTTTGGTTGACTTTAACTTAGGTTAGGTCTCATCAAAGTCATAAAAATTTGTATTATAATCTTTGGAAGCCAAAAATAAAAAAATTAGAAGAAAGTTTTGCTCAAGGTCTACTCTACACATTTACTCAAAAATTTTCTTTTTACGAATTTATTCAGGAAAGTATTGTGTTGTGCATTCTTTTCTCTTAGATTCTTGATATTGTAAATGAAACTCAAATGTTAAACACACCAATCAAAATGTATATTGCAGAGAGTATGGAAGCTCTGTTTTCTTCCATCATCAGCTTCATCATTTCCCAAGTCCCTCAAAGATCAGACCCGCCGCCTCCACCATCACAGACACCATCTTCCTTTTCTATTGACTTCGAATCGCAGGCGGTCATTGCGCCTCAACAGAATGGCAACCAGTTTCATCAGCAGTGGCAAAATGTTGTTATGACATTTTGCTTTACTTCGGCTCTTGAAATAGCTCTCCTGTTTGCACAAATTCAATCCTAGCTCCCTGTTTCATTTCATATTCTCTCTTTTGCTATCTTTCTTATCTTCCCTTTTCTGATTGTTGCAGACATCATTGGCCATAATTTCTCTACCATATTTCAAGTGCGGGTTTAGTTTCAGTGACTCTTGTTGCCACGACCGTTGTCTTTACCATTGCGTCTCAAATGTGTCACCTGGGCTCTGTATGTAATCTCCTTGTTAATTATTTTGATTTCCAAATATTACTTTTAATTACTTGTTACTTATATCATGTTTGTCATTCAAGTTTCTGTAAGTTTCTATTCCTGTCTAATGAGATGATATAATATTTCCTGTGTTTTTGTATTTGTAATAAGATGGTGTAATATCTCCTGTCTTTATACCGGTTATAACTGTACTCAAATTTCTCCACGACAGAGATCGTTAAGTATATTGCAGATTTAGTAATATCCAAATCTAATGTCTCCTTTATTTTTCTTTTTTTCTTTTCTTTAATAAAACTCCTGATTGTGATTGAAATAACTAACATTGAGAAGCATGTAAAATGAAAACCATTTTCTCAAGTTTGTTACATGAGCTCTTTTATGTTACGTCCTTGAACGCCATTGTGATCGCAATTCCTTTATTACCAGTTGCATGTAAAAAGAAAACAGTTTATTTTTCATGTAAAATTAAATGAAACACCGGAGTTTCTAAAATACCGGTTTACATTTACCTATCCTATTTCGAAACAACAGACTCTCAACCTAAGTCTCGGCAACTATCAATATCCCACCCAAAGTTTACCTCCGTTAAGCTGATTTATAAGTTTGACCAACTTTGACTAGAAAATACCAATTATAACCCTACAAAAAATATAAAATAAATTTAATAATTACTTATACTTAAATCAAAAAAAACAAAAAAAAAAAAAAAAGCACACACACACGCATTTTAAATTAAGCAAAATACAAATGTTCAAAAAATCAAAAACAAAAATATAATCAACTAAAATACAAAATCAAAAACATTTACCAAAACATTAATAACATTTAAAAAAAAAAAAAAAACACACTCAAAACCCTTTCTTGTACAACAAAATCATATTCATTCAAACATACTACCAAAAAATCTCATCCCTTCAACACAACCATCTTAACCTAAAATCCTTAAAACTCTTTTTTTCTTTTTAAGATAAACCGTTAAGGCGGTAAGCACCCTACAGGGAACTCCCCTTCAAACAAAACAAGCAACTTGGACAGGCCCAAGAGCTCAACAAAAAAATAGGCCAAGATCCAAAAGGATATACAATCCTCTACGAGAAAAGCCCAAAAAAAAACCAGGCCTTAGCTAAATAAAAGCAAAGCTTTACAAGGTATACAAGCTACAAACTGCAAGCCCAAAAGACCCCTCCACTGCTAGCACGTGGCCCAAGAAGAAGGAAAGGCCACCATTAACAGCCCACCTGCAACTCCTTGCCCAGCCGAGAAACCAGAGCAGGACCAAATCAGAGAACTGCACCAAACCGGCCCAAGCCCAACCTGCTTTCTCTTCATTAACCGCCCAAGGTAGCCCAAAGGAAAAGAAAGACAAGGCAGATGGCCCAGAACCAACTTAAAATCCCATTAAGCCTATCTCTAAGCCACCCGGTCATCAGCCCACAAAGGCCCCAAGCCGAGTACAACTTGGCCAGCTCCCAAAGACAACTTAGATGAGTTGTTTCTCTTTGAGGATAGCAGCAAACACAAAAAAAACCATTCCAATGACCACCAGAACTCCTCAGGTCCATACCACAGCACAAACGAAAAACCTCCAGTACTAAACCCCCTTTGCGAGACATCCCAGGCTTCCCAGCCAGCCCACAAAGCATCCTAAAAGAGCACCAAGACCTATCATCCGCCATGCACCGATCCAAGAGCTGGTTGCTAAGACCAAAAACAAAAGAAAAACAGCCCCAAAGCAACATAAACTCAAGAAACGTCAGCCTGCACAAGGGACCAGCACAACACGACACATCCCAGCCAAAACACAGAAAACCAGCAGCACACAACCAACACTCTGCAATGAACTCCTGGCCGCTGAACAAACCGAAAGCAACTAAATTTTGTGACAATCATCCTCCCAATTTTGTGAAAAAACACCCTCCCACCTAGCAGCATCAAGCACCAGCCCTTTCCAGATACAGAAAAGAGACAGCCCATAGGGACTACAATTCCAGCAAAGGCAGACCTGAAATCACAATGCCCCAACCAAATTTTACCAGCCAGCATGGTTCATTCAGTCCACTTAAAAGGCCAGCCCCAGAGACCATTTCCCTCAGATAGGAACCGGCCCCGCAGCCACAAAAATTATTACTCCAGCAGACTTTTGGACGCAACAAAAAACCCCAGACTTGGTTTCCTTCAACTGCACAAATAAGAACACCATTTTTTGTCCAAGTAGCACACAAAAACGAGACCCCGTCAGTAGGCATCTGGTTGAAAAAAATCCCCAAACCCTTGCAAAGAGTTCTGAAAGTAGACTGCATCATCAAGGGGACACCTGTACAAGACAAAACCAGCACACAGAAAAAACCAAAATGCATATCACTTCTGGCAAACTTAGATGACCACAACAATAAAAAGAGCTAAAACCACCCTCCATAGTCGCAACAAGAGCTGAGACCACCCCAAAAGTTGCAAGGAAACTCTCCCCTCAAACCCCATCTCTATCACAACCGATTTCAACCCTATCTCCATGAAAACCGAAATCAACCCCAACATCCTTCCATATGCAATACACCAAATTCAGAAACATAACTCATAATAAAAAGTGCTTACAAGATTTAAAGAACAAACCCATAACAATAAATACATACTCTTACAAAATTTAAAAAACAAACTCAAATCAATCCAGTTGATGCTAAAGGTGGGGATGGGGTTTGTTGTGGTTGTGACTTGTGAGGGTGTGAAATTTGCTGTGATTGTGAAGGTGAGGAGTGGTATTGGTTGTGATTGTGAGAGTGGTTGGCGGGGCAAGCAGTTGTAAGGAGGGTGTGGTTTGTTGTTATCTTAGATACTGGCCATAGATGGAGAAGAAGCCACGATGCGATGAAGCCACGCTATCCTAGCCACGGCCAGCTGGGACCCGGCTTGATTGCCACTCATGGCCAAATGGGACTTGGCCTGGTCGCTGGTCGTAGACTTTGTTGATTTGTTTTCTTTTTTGTTTTAAAAAAAAAAAAATATCTGAGAGATATTTTTCTTTTTGTGTTCATAAATGAGGGTTAGGTTTTTTATTCAGATAATTTTATTTATGTAAAGTGAGATCAGATTTATACTCTTCCGCGGTAAGTTGTACGACTAAATTCTAGCTTGTAAAGGAAAAAAAAATGTGGCTTCCCTAGAAGACTTTATTTCCTCACAAGATGTTGTACAATATAAGTCAAGCAAGAAGCAATCAGTTTAAACACTACTAAAATTGATCACCTTTATATGTAGATAATATTTCTGAAAACAAAATGATGCATATCATAAACTTTTAATCTTAAAATCAGAATATTGAGTTTCAGGCCCTACAAACAAAGCATATGAAAACATGCATATAATAAGTCTATAGGTGGTTTATATCGACATATGTGATATAACATGTAAAATGAAACTATGTCACGTGGGCCTCCTTGTGATGACCTAGAGAGGGGAAAAATTTCGTAAAAAGGTGAGCTGAAAGGCTTAGTGAGTGGGTAAGTTTATAAAACAATTTTTCAAACATTTAAATATAAGTATTTCTTTTAAATTAAAATCTCAGTTTGGAGGTGTTTGTCCAAGTTTATGAATATAAGAAAAAAAAAATATTTTTTTACAATTTTATCCTTTATTAATAAAATTTTAGGACAATAATGCCCTTATTTTATATTTATTTACATGAATCTTGCTTTTACCGTTTCACCCCATTTAATTAACTTTTTGGACAAAATTACCCTTGAAATCAAAACAAATTTCAGATTACCCAAACCACCAACCCCACCCACCTGCTGCAGCCTTTCGCCAACCAAACCATCTCCGACCACTGCGGGAAGTCGCTTGAAGTAATCTGGAGTTGTCGTGAGCAACCCATTGTGATCGGGAGGCCCTGATATGGCTGAAAATGCCATATCGGAAGAAGATCTGGTCATTTCCGGCCAAACCCTTGGCCTTTATCGGCCAGATCTAGGCGAGATCTAGCCGTTAATGGCCATGGACCTGGCCAAAATACATATGGCCATTAACAGCCAGATCTCGCCTGGATCTAGCTAATAATGGTTAAGGATCTGGCCGTTAACGACCAGACCCATCAATCTGGCCTGATATGGTCATTTTTCGACTATTAATATGGGTAGAAACAGCCATATCGGAGCCTCGTGGTCACGATGAGCTACTCACGGTGACTTTCGGAAGCTTCCGACGGTGGTTTATAGTGGCGGCAAGGGGTGGGGGTGGGGGTGGTTTTGTCATAAATTAAAGTTTTATATAAGCGGATGTATTTTAGCTAAATCTGAAATATTGGGGTTAAAAGAAATTATTCAAAAATTAATAATAAAAATAATATTATATTAATATTTAAAAAGAGGGTAATTTAGTAATTTAAATAATATACCCACCAATTTATTCCCCTTAACTAAACATATTAATATAACATACCCACCAATTAACCAAACAAATTTTTCTAAAGATTATTAATAATCTTCAAGATAATATAAAATTTCAATAATCCAATATTTCCTAAATCAACGCCCTAAATGTATTCTCCCCATACTAAAAAATTGGGAAGCAAGTTTTACAGTCTTATGAAAGCCAGTGAAACTTAATTTTGAAAAGATATAATGACATGGATTAATGCATGTCATAAATTTGTCTTATGCAGTCTTATGAAAGCCAGTGAAACTTAATTTTGAAAAGGTATAATGACATGGATTAATGCATGTCATAAATTTGTCTTATGCAGTAAGCGGTATGTCACCATCTCACATCTTTATCTTTCATCTCCACACGCGAATGAGGCTTGAGCCCAAAATTTTATTTAAACCAATTTCATTTAGTCCTCATTCTTTCGGATTTTTTAGAAGTTTAACCTCATATTTTCATTCTGTCTCCAAACGAGCTACTTAATTTCAAAAATTTCAAAGAGAACCCTCCCATGATTCCATCACGTCATTTCAATTAGACCAACGTTTTATTTCCTCGTTTAATTCACCAAACTCCATGATTACCCATGACATCCCTTATGAGTAAGCCCTTTGAAAATCCTTTACTCTTTACACCATATTTTAATAAATTCTCTCATTTATTCTTTAAAAAAAATGCTATTTACTCGTTATCCCATTGACTCTTAAACATTATCATGTCTTGCCTTTGTTTTCAACATGATTGTAAAGGAATTTGTTATGCCCGAAAAAGTAGGGCTGACGCAAAGCCCAATCAGCACAAGTGGTCAGAGTCTTGGTAGATCCTGCAGCCATTCAGGTGTGGCCACGTTGCGTGCTGACGTGAGCAGCATGCTCCTGCCAGTACAGTGGGTGCGCGCCAGACTGTTGAAAGGCTGGAGGCCGTCCACATGTCCAATCCCTGCATGAAACGAGGAAATCACGCGAGTAGGTGGACAATGGGACGCAAAGGAGGATTTGCACGGTACCTGACCCTTTTTTGGATTCAGTAATCATTACCCCAATGTATCCCACTATAAATAGAGACCTTCTCTCCCGTTTGGGGGATCCACTCAGTTTTACTCTTGATTAGTTAATTTCGCTTTGTAATAGCTCTCTCTCTCTCATTTGAATTCTTAACACTCCAAAGTCAGCTCGCTAAGCCGCGACCTGATTCTTCAAATATAAATACAATATCAGTGGATGTAGGATTCGCTTGTTTAAGCATCCGAACCACTTTAAGCATTGTCTTGCCACCATTTACATCCTCAATCCCCCATTCACGTGTGTCTTCTAGGCCAGCTCAACATTTCACACGTGCGTTTAGTTGGTGTCAAAATCACTCATCAACAGTTTGGCGCTAGAAAGAGGGCTTGATTTAGTATTTGTCCTTCATCAGAAGAATCTCTAACTAACTGATCCTACAACAGCAAATGGCTTGCCGATTCAGACTTGAGCGAACCAATCATGGTGCTGAGGAGATCCCCCAAGTACAGGAGGACACTTCTCCCGAGTTGCCCTCAGTTTCACAGAATGCCGCGGGGGATATCCCGTCAAGTTCACAACTTGACCCTGCTATCATGAGCTACCTGGAGAGATTCAACAATACTCTCCAAACGGTCAACCAAAGGTTGGACCGTTTAGACAAGGTCATGCCACCCGAATCAAATGGGGCGGTGCAACCGCCAAAAACGCCTGCAGGTCATACGAAAACACAGAAAATGGTGATAGCCTAGGCCACGCGCAGTGCAGCGCATCAAAGGAAAGGTAAGCAAGTGGCGAATAGCGAACCTAAGGGTTCCAAAGGGTCGGCAAACACCGACCAAGTCCCAAGTAGAATACCTATGGCGTTGAGACTCGGTGAAAGGTCGCATCCTGAGCCATCCATGCCACGTCGCATGAGCACTCCCATAAAAGTGCTAGGCGGGGCGATTCTTATCACCGCCAGAAAAACGATCCTGATCGTCATCGTGTGGGAGGTTCCCACACTTCGCGGGGCAGTTCGTACCACCGCAGAGGTCGTGAAAATTCTCTGCACCGTTCATCGCCATCATAAGACTCTAGCCAGCGTGTGTCAAGGGCGGTCGGAACTGCCAACCGAGGCAAAGAGGAATCCGACCTCCAGATTTTCCTCAACCGTAATCGCAAAGTTTGAACTCACATGGGGGAAAGCAATCCCCAGATAGCGATTGAGGAGCTGCAATGAGCTCTAGATCAGCTAAAAGCTCAGCAAAACGAGCAAGGGCAAGTCGCAGCAGCATCCCCATTTTCTTCGACAGTATTAGTTGCCCCTTTCCCATCAAGATTTAGAATGCCCGATATACGGGCGTTCGATGGAAATTCTGATCCGCAGGATCACTTGTATGAATTCAACGACCTGATGGAGCTTCACCAGGTTTCAGACTTGGCGAAGTGACGTTGTTTGGCAGTAACTCTAACCTTTCATGCCAAACGATGGTTCAGGTCGCTCCCAGCGGGATCGATCAGCTCGTGGCCTCAGATGAGCACAATGTTCCTGAGGCACTTCCAAGCAAACTGAAAGTTCTTAATGCCTTTAAGCTACCTCAGCAACATAAAGCAAGAGAGGGATGAATCCCTCCAGTCTTACATCGACCGATTCCACAGAGAACTTAATAAGGTAGCTCACACTCCCGAATGTTCAGACTCTCATCATAGCGGGAGTTCGCCCACAAACCGACCTGTGGAAAAAGCTATAGGCTGAGGATGATGTTTCCCTCACCTGCAGAGAAGTACCTCATAGCGGGAGTTCGCCCACAAATCGACCTGTGGAAAGAGTTATAGGCTGAGGATGATGTTTCCCTCACCTGCTTCTACAGCCTTGCAAAGAAGTACCTCCGTATTGAAAACTTTGTGGTGGCGCTCCATCGCCGCGACCCCAGCGCTTCAAGTAGTGCGCATGGTCAGGTGGAAAGTAGGAGTGTTGATCACAGATGGGCTAATGACGATCAACGAAAAGGAAAGAAACCACGGTACGAGCCCAAAAAGTCTTATGCTCCAGTTCCTCATCACGATCGCAACAGAAATCAGTATACGCCTTTGAATGCATCTGTATCGTCTATTCTTGACAAGTCAGAAGAGGCTGGCCTACTTGGAGAGCCTGAGCCCATGAAAAATCCCCCATCAGCCATAAATAGTAAAAAATACTGTCGCTTTCATCAGGATAATGGGCATCACACCGATGAGTGTCGAGCTCTCAAATAGGCAATCGAAGACCTCATCAAGCAGGGACATTTCAAAAAGTTTATTGATGACTCCACTCCCGGGTAGGAGAAAAATCAAGGGAAACCAGGAAAGAAGCGTTGTGATTGCAAGGGTATCTACAGCATCGGAATGATCTTTGGGGGACCGCACCTCGCGGGGAACTCGCGAGGTGCCCAGGAAAGATATACTTACGCAGCCCATCATGATCCTATCAGTGTGATGAACACGACATGGCGACCACCAAAGGTTCGCAAGGAGGAGGAAATTACCTTCTCCGAAAAGAACGTAGTTTGATTGCATCATCCCCATGATGACGCTCTCGTGACCACGCCCCTAATAAGGTGCTTCGACGTCCATAGAATGTTGGTAGACAACAAGAGTACTGTGAACATCCTGTTCCAGACAGCTTTCGAGAGAATGAATTTGGACGAGGCCGACCTGAAGCCCGCCTCGATCCCTCTATACGGTTTTACAAGGGACCACCTAATTCTAAAAGGAACGATCTCGCTTCCAGTCATGCTAGGTGACTCTGACAAGGTGACCAAGGTAACTGAATTCTTGGTAGTAAATTGCCCATCCGCTTTTAATGGTATCCTGGGGCAACCTCCACTGAGAAACTTCAAGGCGGTCACTTCGATATACCATCTCAAGATGAAGTTCCCCACCCCGACGGAGATAGGGGAAGTTAGCGGATCTCAGCATGTATCTCGCAACTGTTATGTAAGGGCAGTGTAGATGACGTGCAAGGGGAAGGGCATCTCGCGCGACATTCCCTAACAGGCAATGGCGATCAGCTGGATCGAGCCATAGCCTAGCCCAGCCGAGGATAATATGGATCCTCGTATTCAGGAATGCCCTTCCAGTGGGCCAGTTAAGGATCTGTCTGAAGTACCGGTCGACTAGAGTGAGCCGAACAGTTGGGAGCAATCTCAACCCCCAACTTGCCACCGAACTGACCAGCTTCCTCAGAGAGAATATTGATGTGTTTGCATGGTTGTATGCAGATATGGTCCGGATCAGCCCGAATATTATTTGCCATGCGTTGAACATCAATAATAAATCTAAGTTGGTTCGCCAAAAGAGAAGAGCGATGGATCCGGAGCGATATGCTGCCTTGAAAATTGAGGTAGATAATCTCCTTTGGAATGGATCCATTTGAGAAGCGCTCTATTCGAGCTGGGTTGCCAACCCGGTTCTAGTAAAGAAGCCCAACGACAAATGATAGACCTGGGTTGACTTCACCGACCTCAACAAAGCATGCCCAAAAGATAGTTTCCCCTTGCCCAGGATCGACCAGCTCGTGGACGCCACCTCCGGGCACGAGCTGTTGAGTTTTATAGACACGTACTCAGGATACAATCAAATTTCGATGTACGCACCAAACGAAGAGCATACATCCTTTGTTACAGATCGGGGGCTGTATTGTTACAAAGTTATGCCCTTCGACCTCAAGTAAGCCGACGCAACTTACCAACAGCTAGTTAACCGAATGTTCTCTGAGCAGATCAGGAAATCGATGGAGGTCTATATAGATGACATGCTGGTCAAGTCGCATGTCGCTTCTGATCAAATAGCTGAGATGTTTGACATCCTCCGGAAATACAGAATGAAGCTAAACCCTCTCAAGTGCTTATTCGGAGTTTCCTCGGGAAAATTCCTGGGATACATGGTTAACCAGAGGGGAATAGAAATCAACCCCGAGAAAATCCAAGCTCTCCTTGATATGAAAAGCCCGACCAACAAGAAGCAGGTTATGAGCCTTAATAGGTGAATAACGGCATTCAGTCGCTTCATATTGAGGGCAACAGATTACTGCTTGCTGTTTTTCAATGTTCTAAGGGCCAACAAGAAGTTTGAGTGGACCCTCGAGTGCGAACAGGCATTCCAAAGTATTAAAGAGCACCTCAAAAAGCCACCTCTTCTGTCCAAACCTCTCCCGCAAGAGATTCTCCTCCTGTATCTGTCCATCTCTTAGTTCGCGGTCAGTGCAGCCTTGGTTCGGGAAGAGAATAAGGTCCAATGGCTAGTGTATTATGCAACCAAGAGTCTGTTGGATGCCGAGATGAGGTATTCGGAAATGGAACGATTAGCTTATGCCTTGCTAATTGCTTCCAAAAAGTTGCGACCTTACTTCCACGCCTATACGATCCATGTAATGACCAATTATCAGCTCAGGCAAGTCCTCCAGAAACCAGAAGCATTGGGTAAATTGCTTAAATGGGCCATGGAATTAAGTCAGTTCGATTTGAAGTGCAAACCGAAAGCAACCATCAAAGGGTAGGCTGTTGCCAACTTCATATCAAAATTCTCATCTCATCCGACGAATGAGTCAGAGCAATAGCCTAGTGAAGTCATTCAGGAAACTGCCCAAAATCTATCGACCTAGAGCCTCTATGTCAATGGATCATCGAACAATAAGAGGGCCGGGGTAGGTCTTCTCCTTTTAAGTCCCGAAGGGACTCGCATTCATGACATTCTCCGGTTCGGTTTTAAGGTTAAGTATGAAGCTGAGTATGAAGCTCTGCTTGCTGGACTGCGATTGGCCAAAGAAATAGGCTCTACCGCGATTAGCATCAAGAGAACATGATCAGCTATCTGAAGAAAGCTAAGGCCGCACTCGAGCCGTTCAAGCACTTCACGATCACACAGATTCCTAGAGATAGCAACTTTGTGGCAGATGCCTTGGCAAGGATAGCCTCGTCATTGGATTCAAATCCACCGAAAAGCATTCCTGTTCAGTTCATCGAGAGCCCCAGTATCAGCCCGATCGAACAGGCTGTGAATGTAGCAGAATCAGCTTCCTGGATGACCCCAATCATTCAGTATCTCAGAGATAGGACCTTACCCAATGACCAGGTCGGGGCAAGGACCCTGCGAACAAGATCTACTCGTTACACCCTCATCGGAGACCAACTTTACAGGCAAGGGTTTAGCACCCCTCTCCTCCAATGTGTAACCAGCGAAGAAGCAGATTACATCATGAGGGAGATACATGAAGGGATCTATGGTAGTCACACCACCACATGATCTCTCGCTAACAAAGTTGTTCGTCTAGGGTACTACTGGCCCCAAATCCAAGAAGACACCTACAACTTTGTCAAAAGGTGTGACAAGTGTTAGCGGTTCGTGAACATACTGCGAGCTCCTTCCCACTAGCTGATAACCATGACTAGCCCCTGGCCATTCTCCATGTGGAGAATTGATCTCATCGGTCCCATGCCAGTTGGTAAAGAGGGAGTCAAGTATGCCGTGGTCGCGGTGGATTACTTCACCAAATTGGTCGAAACAGAACCGTTAGCTGCGATCACAACCAAAAAGCTCAAGGATTTTGTCTTTAAGAACATTGTGTTCCGATATGGGATTCCTCATACTCTCATCTCAGACAATGGTAAACAATTCGACAACGAGGAGTTCAAGCAGTTTTGCGACGAGCTGGGTATTCATAAAAAATTTGCCTCAGTCGCAAGACTGCAAGCGAATGGCAAAGTTGAAGCTGTCAACAAAACCATCAAGCACACTCTTAAGGCCAAACTTGGCATAGCCAAAGGGAATTGGGTCGACGACCTCCCCGAAGTCCTATAGGCATACAGGACAACTCTGAGAACCTCTACCTCAGAAACCCCTTTTTCGCTAGCATATGGCTATGAAGCGATGATCTCTGTGGAGGGAGGAATCGGTTCACTTCGGAGGGACCTATACAACGAAGCCGACAATCAAGCGCTTATGCGTGCAAGTCTGGACCTAGTTGAAGAACATCGCAGCAAGGCTCAACTAAGGATAGCAACCTATCAGCAACGCGTGAAAAGGTTCTTCGACTCTAAGGTCAGGAGAAAAGACTTCCAGGTCGGCGACCTTGTTTTGAAGGAAGTTCTTCTCGGTACTAGAGAACCAAGTGCGGGAGTTTTGGGACCGAACTGGGAAGGCCCATACCGCATCGCCAAAGTAATAAGACTGGGGACTTATCATCTCAAAAGACTAAATGGTTCCGAAGTACCCCGAGCTTGGAATGCTGAGCATCTCTGACCTTATTATCAGTAATTCCGAACTCAACTATTTCCTTGTAAAGGTCGGTTTTAATTTTTGCAATCTTTGTAATAGCAAGTGTACAATTCTGATCATTTGTGATCATTTTCCCATATATACAATTCTGTTCGTATAAACTTGTACCAATATTATTGTAAATAGTTAGAATACGATCTCATATGTAAAGAACGCAGAAATTGTAAATACTCATGAAAGAATGTGAAAAGCAATATCTTTATTAATGAAAAGGGAAAGTACATAAGCATGAAGGGAGAAAACAAGAGAAGCGGATCACTAATCCTCCTCCCCAAGCTGGTCGTCGGCCGCTTGATCGAACGCGGGCTCTTCTGGAACAAACTCAGCATGTTCCTCCCTCGAGTCGGGTCCTTGAACCGCTTCCTCAGCTTCAGCCTACGCTATGGAAGCAAGCTCGTTTCGGTAATCGTCAAGGAGGTCAGACAGCAAAGTGACACGACCTTGAGTAAAGTGGAGCTCGGCCTCAAGCACTGATCGCTGCTTCTCAATACTCTTCCACAGCTTTCCCCTTTCCCTCTCTACTCGCATGGCCTACTCAGAGGCTATCTTCAGCTCTTAGTCTTTCTCACCGACCTCATTGGTGAGTCTGGCCACCGTCTTCCGGAGCTTATTCATCTCCTCCCCGTGCCTCTCTAGTTCGACCTTATGAAAGTCCACTGTGCGAAGAGCAGCGTTCCTTTCATTCAAGTACTGGTTCGCCGAGGTGGTGGACAAATCTCTCTCTGCTTCAGCGGCCGCCAAGTCCTGTTTAAGCCGCGCATTCTCTTCCCTCATCTCCACCAATCCCTCAACAGTCCCAAGCTGGACCTTCTGCAGGGACATGTGCATGGAGAGCAGGGCCTGCATAGCAAAGAGAATAAAGTTATTTATATCACATAAGCAAATATCCTCACCAAGGGCAGCTCATTTACTTGGCTCGGGTGGTGGAAGGATGTGGTCATCAGGTTCATGGTACCGGAAGCCACGAATTGCTTGAAAACCTCTACAAGCCCGCATTCGAGCAATACAAAGACTACCGACTGTAGATGATCCGGTAGATGTCTCATTGACTCCAAGAAGGGGGTGCCAATGCCCGCGGAGGGTAGAGTCCCCCTATGGCTCTTTTCTCGACCTCCTCCTGGGGACTGAGGTAGCCTGTTGTCCTACCTGTTGACCCCCGGGAGTGATGGAGATGTCAGTCGTGCCCCTAGCTGGCCTTATCAAGCGAAATGCCTGGTAAGGCTATGACCTCTCGGGCTGGACACCCAAACCCACTGGTTTGGACTCCAACTCTTCGGTTCGAATCTGCCTCCTCTTTTTAGGCCTTTAGGTCGTGGTTTTCTGCTTAGGGCGAGTAGCGCCCTCAGGTCAGGTCGGATCGGTTGCTGATGTGACCCCGCCGGAGGGACCGCTGGGAGCTGTTCCAGTTAGTCCGATGGCACCCCTTCGGGGGAAGGAAAATTGCCTTAGTCGTGGTGACTTGGGCATTTTGGGAGGCATCGTTGCTGCACGTGGACATCGTTAGTAAAATAGTTCACTACACGCAAAGTCAAAAAAAAAATAAAAATCGAAGTTTACACGATATGGTCTCCAGGGTCACTTTTGAATTGAAGAAACCGTATTTCCGTAGATTTGCGATTGTCACGAGTAGCCTCGCGTCGCGACTTGCTTCGGGTAGAAAATCGAAGGTTATGATTCTGTCTGGGTCTGTGAGCAGATCTAAATTGGTCGTTTTGTTAACTGCCAGAAAAATAAACAGCTCATTAGCGAAAAGCAAAAATCAAGTCAATAAATTCGCAAAGAAAAAGAACCTACTCGGCTCCTGGAAACGACAAAGACCGTCATGACGAAAGAAAAATAACTTCGTCTCATACGGTCCTACATTACTCGGATAACTGTGTATCCCCGTTTCTATGGTAGTTCGCCTGGACAAGTAGTAGGAATCCTTGTCTTTGCTCTTTTTTAGAATATATGAGCAACCGAGCTCTACCACGGTTAGCTCGTCCAGCCTGTTCTCCTGAAATGTGATGTACATGGAAACTGCAATCATGTATGCGTTCGGCGTGAGTTGCATTGGTGCGATCTCGAAATGATCCAAGACCGACCTGACAAAAGGGTGAAAAGGATCAACCCCCCACCAATGAAAATGTCCTCAGAGATCGCGGCCAACCCTCGTGGCGGATACCAAGCTGTGTGTGTCCTATCGCGGAAGACCTTCACGCTAATAGCGTACTAGTCTATCACCCTTTCAAGCTCTTCCTCGCTAAGTACCGAGAAGATCTCTTGAATGGGACCCACAGGAGCATCCTGCAGGGGCAAACTGGTCCCTTCCTCGGCTCTGGTCGCTAGAGGGTCCATTCTCCTATGGTATGCAAAAGCGACAAGCAAGGAACCATTCAGTCCTCGTACACTATCTCGTACGATGATGTGGAGGAGAAAATAAATATTTCCTCCCTTAAACCCTAGAAAAACCCTAACAGAATACTTAAAGGGCCACCATCAATGGACATGACCCAACAGAGGATATTGCATCTCCGATGAGCTACCAACGGACAGTCGTCGCATAGCAACTATCGAAAGCAAAATCAAATCAAAAATAAGAGAAGGGAATCGTGTGTACCTCTTGAAATGAGAAAGATTAGCTCTTCTGCTCCGAATATCAGACAAACACCATTCTGGAAGGCAAAGAACCAAGATTCGCGAAAAGTTTCTTGCTCTCTTTGAGAATGAAAGTACTGTGACTTTGCCTGAAAAGAGCTTGGGGTTTATATAGTTAAGGAAGTGGCACTTTGGTTTCCCGAAGTCAAATGACATTTGGGTGAAAAACATATCTGACCGTTAATCGAGACCACGTGTCACGAATCAGCGAAGAAGAGTGACCGTCATGCCTCAAGAAATCAGATCATCATCCCTTTCCGTTGAAACGCTCAAGCGACGACATGTTTTCCCTCCTCCACATTTAATGCGCCCACGTCCACATTTAATGCTCTAATAGGGAATGTCGTTTCAGCATGGCTCGCATTTAATGCGCATGACTGGCACTTATTACGCTCAAGACATGTCTATCAGAGCAAAAGGTGCTTCATTTAATGTATCCGCTGCAAAAGTGCAACGAATAACATCTGAAGAAGTCGTTATGAAAAACACTCTTTGTTTTGTAAGACGCGAGGCGACGTAATTCTTCAACCTCGTCTCACGTCGATTGCGAAGCAACATGATTCTTCGACCTCGACGGACATCAGCTGCGAAGCAGCGACCATTTATCCTCTTGAAAACTGTCAAGTGTAAATGTAATGCCCTACTTGAGGTAAATAGTTAAATTATGTTGCATTGCTTGAATGTTTATTGATTTGTTCTCAATTGAGCTTGCATGTTGTTAGTTTTGGTTGGTTGGCCCTTGGTTGGATTGATGAGTTGGTTTGGTTGAGTGTTTGCCCTTAATTTGGTTGAAACTTGGCGAATTTTGGAATTACAGTCTTCGCCAAGGCGAGGAATAATCTTCACCGTAGCAACGTACGCTCTGTAATTTTTCGCCGGGGCGACGGAAAATCTTCGCTGCGGCGACGGGTCGGCTGAATTGTAGGAAAAGTGGGGAGTGAAATGTAAGCGAATTTTATGGAAAATATGTTGGAGTTGGGGGTGTGAGTGTAAGGAATTAAAGGATAAAGATGGAATTTCTAAGAAAGAGAAAGGGCAAAATGGGAAGGCATGTGTTATTTGTGAGCTAAGGTATTATTGTTTAAAGTTGTAAAGAAGAGACAAGCTAGTAAAGGAAAGGAAACGTGTTAGTGAAATCTCTCCATTACAAGGTAAGTAAATCCAACCCAAGTTGAGATTTGAGAACTCTTTTGAGTAGAGATTTATGTATGCATGTGTATGCTATGTTTTTGAGAATTGAATTGAGATGAGTATTTACTTTGTGGTTGTTGAATACACTTCATTTATCAGAAGTGTTGAGATTGCATGATGTGTGATGAGAATGTAGTTTGAGATGAAATTGGAGGAGATTGAGAAATCTCTTTGGGAGTGTTCTTTTATGACAGGAATTATAGCTATGTGAGGGAGTTTCCTCCCATTTTTGGATGGTGAAAAAGAGAAGCAGAGTTATAGATAAAGTAGAGTTTGTGTATGCACATTAGTTGTTTGATGAAATGCCTAAGAGAAGTATGAGCATGAGTAGTAAACCTTAATTCTTGCAACTTTGCATGTGGGCATTTCATGAGTGCATTAATGAGTATAAACCATCCTTATGCGTTAATTGTGCACTGAGAAGTAGCTGAGAAAGAGTAAAGAACTTTGTGAATGAGCTACTTTAAGGGCAAGGAGAATGAGAAAAACTCTAGAGTGGGTTGGTGCCTTGTGAACTCCACCCGACAGTCACGAAGAATGGGTTGGTGCTTTGTGAACTCCACCCGGCAGTCACGAAGAATGGGTTGGGCTTTGTGAACTCCACCCAGAAGTCACGAAGAGTGGGTTGGTGCTGTGTGAACTCCACCCGGCCGTGCCTCCGGTAAGATGAGGCCGTGACATATAACAGAAAGTTAATAAAAGAGAGCTGTGTGAAAGAGAAACAGAAAGAGAAGATAAATGAGATGAGAAGAGTATAAGGAAATAATTAAGAGAAAGAGTTACGGGGATAGACGAGTAGAGGATTTACTTACTGAGCATTATTTTGTGCTCACCCCGTTGTTTTTCTTCGTGTTTGCAGGACCTAGGTGAGGACGCGGTTGGATAGACGTCGGCAAGCGAGGAGAACTAACTACACTGTCCACCAAATTTTTAATGACCTTTGTCTAAGATATTTAACTCTGTGTAAAGTATGTATATATTTAATAAAAGAAAAAAATTTGGGCCCAACTGTTTATGTCATCTTACATGTATTTTATTATAAGTATTTTAGTAGAAAGCAGCTATTACATTTTTGGTATCAGAGCCGAGATTTTTGGATTTGACAGTGTACTATTCTCATCGCCACGACGTCCGATAGCCAACCGTGTGAGTTAATTCTTTCCTTACTTTCCTTACTTTAAGTGTTTCTCGATTTGACCAAATGGGGTTGTTTTGTAGATGAGGCGTAGTAACCAAAAGCGTGGTAGGGGTGTGATGAATGAGGGAGAACCTTCTAACCCACCAGAAGCTACGCCCCCTCCCTTGGATGAAGCTAGAATTCGTGGGATTGTACTGTAAAACCCCTCCCTAGCCGGGTATTTCCTAAGTATCCCTTGGCCATTGAGAACCTAGAAAACGCACGCCTAGGAAAGAAGTTTGTTTTAAAATCCTATTTAAAGAATAAACTTGTCGTTTATAAACATATATTAATATAATTTCTAAATTATAATAAGTTCATTGTATAAGTCAAAAAATATAGTTTCCTTTCTTAGAGTAAATTATGAAATACATAGTAATACTTACTAGAACATACACACTTTTATAAAATTTACTAGCAATTTGATTTCCTTTATTAATACAACGTATTTACGAACATGGACATATTTACTGCATTATGAAATATGAACATAATTACTACACTAAATATTAGCAAAACCATTCAATAGTCATCATTAAAATATCCCTTCATGCTCATAGCGTCTCTCGGAATCCTCTCCCAGCATCATGCCTTAATCCTTACCTGCAAAACATTTTAAAACATTTCGTGGGGTGAGCGCTAATCGCTCAGTAAGGAATATTGCCATTCATAAACTATTAAGGTTCATTATACAAGTATATTAATGGACCTTACCTACCTACAAAACATGACCTTCATTTTTTGACATAACAAGTTCATAAAACATATCATACACTTTGGACTTTTCTCATAAACATAAGTCATAATATAACGATACATAATATAACATAGAACATATATGACTTATGAAATATTCATGTACATGGCATGCTTATTTCTTTTGTCTTTATATTTGATGGTTTCATTAGTCTTTGTTATCCGATCGGATTCATTTAAACCATTACCTTGTTCTTGGTCGTCACCTCAAAGGACTCATGGTTTCCATAAGAATTCCATTCCTCTGATCTTGGTTTATACCTCAAGAGACTCATGGAATTCATTCTTTAACATTTCATAAATTTTTCATAAGACAACTAAATAAGCTATATGCATTACCATTATGAATGCAAACATATGGACTAACATATTCCATGCTCAATCATACTATATTCTCCTACTAAACTTCTTAACTTAATTCATTCAATTTCTCATACAATACAAGGAATTTCAGTAGTAAGATTATTCAGGGGTTTATTAGAATTAGAAACAAATGGGAATTTCCATTAAGAAGGTGGATGCCATACAGTTCGTTACTTTCAAGCAATTTTTCCATTATCTTCTAATTCGAATTTATTTTTGGCTAAAACATAAACGTTTTAGGTCTGTTTCTAAACTTTTTAACACTTCAAGAATCAACTCAATCAGACTTCTATAACTTCAGTTATGACTGATTCAGTGAAGCATGTACAGTATAAGTCTCAAAAAGCCAAATCCGAATTCTATTCATTTTAACCATGTCACCTTCATTTGCACATTCATATCATTTGCCATGTCATTCTAAGTATAAAAGGCCATAAAAACCTCCCTTTTTACAGAACCAAAAAGTGCCAAAACATCGTCCAACTACAAATCTCTTAATTGGCATAATCATCCTCCATATGCACACATACACCAATCAACACACCCATTTAAACAATCCATAACCAAAACATAGCATCACACTCATATTAACATAAATAAATGTAAGTTTCATAAACCCTAGGTGTTATCAATTATAGTCATACGGGAGATTTTTTCCTTACCTTAGTATTCAAAGCACAAAGACACTCCTCCTTGGCTCCAAAGGTTCACCCTTTCTACCTTACACACATAACCACTTATGAATTTCTCTTTTAACTAAAAGATCAGAAAAACTAGGGTTTTGAAACTCACCTTAAACCCTGAAATTGAAGTTCTTTAAGTGTGGATGGTGATCTCCTTTGAAAAACAACTTGAAATCCTAAGCAAATTTGAGAATAAAATGCTTGGATTAGTGGCTTTTATGGTGGATTTGAGAGATGAAGAAGAAGATGATATATTTGGGGTGTACAAGGCCGACTACTCTCTCTTAAAACCATGTAAATATTTATTTCATTGTTCCTCTAATGTGATTGGTCAATAAAAGTTAGATATAAGGGTCATTTGGCATAATTTTTTCATATAAGGACGTTTTGGTCATTTCTACCACAACATATGATTAGCACTCATTTAATGCCATTTGACTTCTTTAAAACACTTAACAATTAAGCAATCCCATTTGGTAAATGACTACTTTACCCTTGGTGCACTTTTATGGATACTTATTTCATATAGATTTGAATGAAAAGATCATTATACCCTTAGTTACCGTTTACGCCATTTAACCATATCAATCAACTTTATGACCATTCTACCCTCATTTCTCTTCAATGACATCACCCCTTACACTTTATAATGGCCATATCTGGAAATACATGTAAATTGACCATTTTACCCTTCCATTCAAAAAAAAGAAAATTACTTGAAAAGGTAAATTTCATACCTTAGGGCATCGAAATAATAACGCGGGGTTTATATGTACAACGAGTTATGGCAGAGAGCCAAGGGAGAGTTGAAACCCCCGTGCAGGTACCACCAACCACTAATGTAGAAAGAGAACAACTGGTACCTCCCCCAGTACAGAACAGAGTTGAACTGATTTATGGTCTTTCTAGTCAACATCAACCCTCAGAGTTTAAGGGTACCATAGACTCGGTAGTAGCAGAAGAATGGTTTAGGTCTGTAGAACGTACAATAGCCTTGTTTCCCATGACGGACCGGGAGAAGATCCGGTATGCGAGTTTCTTATTTCGGGGTGATGCCCGAATTTGGTGGGAATTAATAGAAGATACCTATGATGTGGCAGTGATGACTTAGGAAGAATTCAGACAGGAGTTTGAGGCCAAGTGCAGAACAGAGGACCGAGTTCATGAGAAGGTCCAAGAATTTATCAGTTTGTAGTAGGGGTCTAGTACCGTGAAGGAGTACTCAGTGAAATTTAACTCCCTTGCTAGGTTCGCACCTGGGATAGTTAGTACTTCAGTATTGAGAAGAGACAAGTTTGTTCATGGGTTGAAGCCAGAGATAGCTCGGGATATAATGATGAGCTCCGATCCCCCTCGAACGTATAGTGAGGCCTTGAGGCGAGCAATGAGGGCAGAAATATTTGAGAATAAAATTCTCCCAGTAGGTTCCTCGACAAGAGGACGAAGTGAGCCATCCTCCGCCCCATAGAGAGAGAAATTTGAGGGTGTGAAAAGCAAAGACATGAAGATTAATAAGAAGAAGTTTCAGTCTAGGCAAAATAGAAGAGATTGGAGGAGTAAGTGGCCCAGGATGGAAGGGTTTCCTCTTTGCCTTAAATGTGGGAGGAACCACCCAGGAGAGTGTCTAAGAGACCAGAGGGTGTGTTATAGGTGCCGACAGCCAGGGCACTTGATGAGAGATTGTAAAGCTCCTCTTCCACCACCAGCACAGAGTTCTGGAGGTACTAGTGCCAAAGTGTTTACGGTAGCTCAAGGGGAAGTCGAGGCCAGTCCATCAGCAGTTACTGGTCAGTTGTTATTTCATGATGTTCCTTTATATGCCTTAATTGATTCAGGAGCCACTCATTCTTCAATATCTTATGGGATGATAGAGAGATTATGTTTGAAACCTACTAGAGTAACTCAACCCATTAAGATAGAGTTACCCGATGGGGTTAGTGTTCTGACGTAAGAGATGTTGTCAGGAGAGTCTGTGGTGATCTATAGTTGATTTAATAGTTTTTGATATGCCCGACTTTGATGTGATATTGGGCATGGATTTCCTAGGGAGGTATGGAGTAGAAATTGATTGTCGGAAAAAGAAAGCGAGATTCAATCTCGATAGTGGAGACAAATTTAGTTTTGGAGAAGGCCATCAGTTGAGCATGTTGATTAGTAGTGTGAAGGCTAGAAAAATGTTGAGAAAGGGGTGTTCGGGATATATTGCCCCTGTAGTGCAGAGTGGTGATGTTCCACAGCCAGAGATTCAGAGGGTGCCAGTAGTTCGAGATTTTTTAGATGTGTTTCCGGAAGAGTTATCGGGTTTACCTCCAGAAAGAGAGGTTGAGTTTAGTATTGAACTAGCATCAGGAACAATACCAATATCTAAAGCCCCTTATCGAATGGCCCCAATAAAGCTTTAGGAATTAAAGAAGCAACTCCAAGAGCTTTTGGATAAAGGCTTTATCCGACCGAGTCATTCTCCCTGGGGAGCTCTAATTTTGTTTGTGAAGAAGAAAGATGAGTCACTACGGATGTGTATTTATTATTGAGAGCTAAATAAAGTGACAGTGAAGAATAAGTACCCACTACCTCGTATAGATGATTTGTTTGATCAGTTGAAATGAGCCGCAGTGTTCTCTAAAATTGATTTAAGGTCAGGGTACCATCAGGTAAGAGTGGCTAAGCAAGATGTAGCTAAGACTGCCTTCCGTACAAAGTATGGGCATTATAAGTTTGTAGTGATGTCGTTTGGCTTGACTAATGCCCCAGCAGTTTTTATGGACTTGATGAACCGGGTATTCCATGATTATTTGGATCAGTTTATAGTGGTTTTCATTGATGATATCCTGGTTTATTCTAAGTCGAGGGAAGAGCATGAGGAACACTTGAGCATAGTGTTGCAACGATTGAGAAAAAAGAAGTTGTATGCCAAGTTTTCCAAGTGTGAGTTTTGGCTTGACCAAGTGATATTTCTGGGCCATACCGTGTCTAAAGAAGGAATTTCAATAGATCCAAGTAAAGTGAAGGCGATCCTTGAATGGCAGAGGCCGAAGACAGTGAAAGAGGTCAGAAGTTTCTTAGGCCTAGCAGGTTACTACCGGCGTTTTGTAGCAGGGTTTGCCCAGTTAGCTAAATCGTTGACAACTGGTGTGCTGTCGTAGGCAACCAAGATTAAAAACCTTCCTAACCTAACTACTGAACTGTAAATAGGGTAAGCAAGAGTCGATCCCACGAAGAGTGTCTAGCCGAATTTTCTATGATGTGAATAAGGTTGGGGGGTTTTGAGTAAAACAGAAAACAATCTTAGCCAAAAACAAAAACAAAAACAATTCAATTCGAAATCAATTAATATAACGAAACTTGGTCTCAGTCAACATCCACCATCAGAATCTTACAACTGATCATTGATGCAAAATTAAATCATTTCATACCTGAATATTCACCGTTTGATCTATTTTCCTATCTCTCCTTAATTGTAATTAATTAAGAAACAAGCGATCTTGATTAATCTTACCACTAAACAACCCTAGACAAGCGCTCAAGATTTAATCTAATGGCAGCCTTAAGAATTAGAGAAATCGATGAAGCTAAACAACACAAACACAAGCGGTTGTATTTAATTTAGTTGAATGTTCTTCTTAAGATTACTAATTCCTGACGCAACAAATTATTAACCCTAATTGCTTCACAAGTTAGAGGGATCAAACAATTACGGATTTGATATCAAACTTAGCAGTAGATTGGAACAAATAGTACACTAGTGGGCCTCCTAGTAATTAAATGCATCAATCATGAAGATATGCACAGAATAACATTCAATACTCAGATACGAAAATTGAACATTAAAATAAAATAGATTAGATCTCACAGTTGGTTGATTCCGAGGTCTCCGTTTCCTTCGACCAAGTTATAAAAGTTTAGCCTCTCATGGCCATAACAAAAACTCAAAAGAAAGAAAAATTCCATAGAAGAGAAGAGAGAGACGTGGTCCCCCTCAAAAACCGTAATCTCATCCCTTTAGCAAAAATCCAATCCAAGTATTTGAATCCCACTAAATCTCCTAAAAGAAATATTCTAATCTCCTAAAATAACATTAATCCTAATTTGATTCTAATTAATTTAAAATAAAGTCTTAATACAAAATAGGAAAATAGTGTGTCCAGCTGTAATTTTCGTGCAATAGGTCTTCAAATCTTCCAATAAAAATCTGCCTATTTGAATTGCATGACAAGGTAGAATGTTCCAGAACGTCCAGTGCAGATGCGTCAACTTCAAGCCCGATTACAACCTTGATGCAGCAAGTATCTCTCTAAACTCAAAACATGAAAGTTGTAGATCTATTTCTTAGCGTTCTACAGCATTTTTAATCATCTCAATCGGAGCTTGGATGAGAGAGTTATGCCCAGATTACAAAACAACATTGAAACTATCTGAATTCACTTAATTAGTTCCGTTTTGCAATTAACGCCTCCATTTGCATCCTAAATCAAAATAGAATAATAATGAGTATATTTGGGAAGCAAATAAGTATAAAAGACTAAACATTAAGGGGGGTAAATATGACATTTTGCATTCTCATCAACAACTCTTACCAAACAGAGGACTCCTTTTACTTGGTTAGAAGCATGTGAGGAGAGTTTTGGAGAGTTGAAGAAGAGGTTAACGACAGCTCTCGTGTTAGTGTTACCGCAGGAGGGTGTAAATTGTGACATTTATACAGATGTCTCACTGCAAGGACTTGGTGCAGTGTTGATGCAGTTAGGTAGGGTGATAGCATATGCCTCTTGGCAATTGAAAGAGTATGAGACGAGATACCCTACGCATGACCTAGAGTTAGCAGCCGTGGTCTTCGCATTAAAGATTTGGAGGTATTACCTTTATGGTGCCAAGAGTAATATCTACACCGATCATAAGAGTTTAAAGTATTTCTTCACTCAAAAAGAGCTGAATATGAGATAGAGAAGGTGGTTAGAGCTGGTTAAGGACCATGAGTATGAGATCAAGTATCAACCGGGGAAAGCCAATATAGTAGCTGATGCCTTGAGTAGAAAAGCCTATCTGTCCCGGCTCACTAAGCAGAAAGAGTTACTAGAAGAATTGTGTAGAGAACAGATTGAAGTGATTCCGGGAAAGATTGCCAGGTTAGAGGTTCAGTTTACTTTACTGGAGGAAGTCAGGGAAAAACAAGTGGCCGATGAGTGGTGTCAAAGATTAGTTCGGCAGGTGCATGAGGGCAAGACATCAGAGTTCCACCTAAGAGATGGTGTCCTCTATTTCAGGAATAGATTGTGTATTCCTTCAATGGTGAGTTGAGAAAGAGAATTCTTACGGAGGCTTATGACACACCATACACTGCTCATCCTAGAGCAACCAAGATGTATTAAGATGTAAAGAAAGGCTATTGGTGGCCAGGTATGAAGAGAGATATTGCAGAATTTGTAGCTAAATGCCTGGTTTGTCAGTAGGTGAAAGCAGAACATCAAAGGCCGTCAGGGTTGCTTCAGCCACTTAGTATTCCTGAGTGGAAATGGGAGAGCATTTCGATGGATTTTATTACAGGTCTCCCTAGAGTACAAAAAGGGTATAATGTTATATGGGTGATTGTGGATAGATTAACGAAATCAGCCCATTTCCTTCCAGTAAAGGAGAGCACCACTACGGATTAGTTGGCTCAGGTGTATATTAAAGAGATAGTCAGGTTGCATGGTGTGCCCAAGACGATAGTGTCAGATAGAGATTTTAGATTTGTTTCAGCTTTCTAGATGAGTTTACAGAGGAATTTGGGTACCCGTTTGGCATTCAGCACTGCCTATCATCCTCAGATGGATGGCCAAACCGAGAGAACAAATCAGGTGCTTGAAGATATGTTGAGAGCCTGCTGTATGGATTATAGAGTGTCATGGCATGCTGCCTTTGGTGGAGTTTGCCTACAATAATAGTTATCAGTCTACAATTAAGATGGCGTCTTACGAGGCTTTGTATGGTAAACGATATAGGTCTCCACTACATTGGGATGAGATAGGTGAAAAGGATGAGTTGAGTACCGCTCTTGGGCCAGAGGTGACTTAGAAAATGATAGAGGATGTAAGGTTAATCAGAAACAGAATGAAGCAAGCCCAGGATCGTCAAAAAAGTTATGCCGACTTGAAAAGAAAAGAAGTTGAATTCCAAGTGGGTGATAAAGTGTTTCTGAAAGTTTCCACCTACAAGCGAGTAATGCGCTTCGGAAGCAAAGGGAAGTTAGCACCGAAATGGGAAAGGTGGCCTACAGATTGGCACTACCACCTAGTATGGACAAGGTGTAAGATGTGTTCCATGTTTCGATGCTTCGGAAGTACGTAAGTGATCCCTCCCATATATTGAGTATAGAGGATGTTGATTTAGAAGAGAACTTTGTGTATGAGAAATGTCCAGTACAGATTTTGGACCGAAGGATTAAAGAGCTTCGGAATAAGAATATTCCATTAGTAAAAGTCCTTTGGAAATATCACAAGGTAGAAAAGGCCACATGGGAGGTAGAATAAGACATGCGGAATCGTTACCCGGAGTTATTCGTGTGAATTTTGGGGACGAAAGTCTTTTAAGGGGGGAGAATTGTAACGCCCCACTTGAGGTACGTAGTTAAATTATGTTGCATTGCTTGAATGTTTATTGATTTGTTCTCAATTGAGCTTGCATGTGTTATTTTTGGTTGGTTGGCCCTTGGTTGGATTGATAAGTTGGTTTGGCTGAGTGTTTGCCCTAAATTTGGTTGAAACTTGGCGAATTTTGGAATTACAGTCTTCGCCGAGGCGAGGAATAATCTTCACCGCAGCGACATACGCTCTGTAATTTTTCGCCGAGGCGATAGAAAATCTTCGCCGCGGCGACAGGCCGGCTAAATTGTGTAATGAAGTTTCTAGAGGATTTTTCCATAGGGGCAAAATGGTCATTCTACCCCTAATTAGCAGGAAAAGTGGGGAGTAAAATGTAACAGAATTTTATGGAAAATATGTTGGAGTTGGGGGTGTGAGTGTAAGGAATTAAAGGACAAAGATGGAATTTCCAAGAAAGAGTAAGGGCAAAATGGGAAGGCATGTGTTATTTGTGAGCTAGTAAGGGTTTGGGTTTAGAAAACCCTTCATTCTTCTTCTCCACCACCATTCCCATTTACCACTTCCTCTCAACTCTTCTTTCAATATTCAAATGATTTTAAAGGGCTTTTGTGTAGTTTGGGGTAGAAAGTTAATCTAAAGCATTCTAAGGTAAGGATTCTTGCTTTAGACATGAAGTTTTGCTTATATTTGTATATTGAAATCTTACGGTATTATTGTTTAAAGTTGTAGAGAAGAGACAAGCTAGTAAAGGAAAGGAAACGTGTTAGTGAAATCTCTCCATTACAAGGTAAGTAAATCCAACCCAAGTTGAGATGGGATTTGAGAACTCTTTTGAGTAGAGATTTATGTATGCATGTGTATGCTATGTTATTGAGAATTGAGTTGAGATGAGTATTTACTTTGTGGTTGTTGAATACACTTCATTTATGAGAAGTGTTGAGATTGCATGATGTGTGATGAGAATGTAGTTTGAGATGAAATTGGAGGAGATTGAGAAATCTCTTTGGGAGTGTTCTTTTATGACAGGTGCCAACAGAGGATATTGCATCTCGATGAGCTACCAACGGACAGTGCGCATAGCAACTATCGAAAGCAAAATCAAATCAAAAATAAGAGAAGGAATCGTGTGTACCTCTTGAAATGAGAAAGATTAGCCTTCTGCTCGAATATCAGACAAACACCATTCTGGAAGGCAAAGAACCAAGATTCGCGAAAAGTTTCTTGCTCTCTTTGAGAATGAAAGTACTGTGACTTTGCCTGAAAAGAGCTTGGGGTTTATATAGTTAAGGAAGTGGCACTTTGGTTTCCCGAAGTCAAATGACATTGGGTGAAAAACATATCTGACCGTTAATCGAGACCACGTGTCACGAATCAGCGAAGAAGAGTGACCGTCATGCCTCAAGAAATCAGATCATCATCCCTTTCCGTTGAAACGCTCAACGACGACATGTTTTCCCTCCTCCACATTTAATGCCCAGTCCACATTTAATGCTCTAATAGGGAATGTCGTTTCAGCATGGCTCGCATTTAATGCGCATGACTGGCACTTATTACGCTCAAGACATGTCTATCAGAGCAAAAGGGCTTCATTTAATGTATCCGCTGCAAAAGTGCAACGAAAACATCTGAAGAAGTCGTTATGAAAAACACTCTTTGTTTTGTAAGACGCGAGGCGACGTAATTCTTCAACCTCGTCTCACGTCGATTGCGAAGCAACATGATTCGACCTCGACGGACATCAGCTGCGAAGCAGCGACCATTTATCCTCTTGAAAACTGTCAAGGTGAAATGTAATGCCCTACTTGAGGTAAATAGTTAAATTATGTTGCATTGCTTGAATGTTTATTGATTTGTTCTCAATTGAGCTTGCATGTTGTTAGTTTTGGTTGGTTGGCCCTTGGTTGGATTGATGAGTTGGTTTGGTTGAGTGTTTGCCCTATTTGGTTGAAACTTGGCGAATTTGGAATTACAGTCTTCGCCAAGGCGAGGAATAATCTTCACCGTAGCAACGTACGCTCTGTAATTTTTCGCCGGGGGCGGAAAATCTTCGCTGCGGCGACGGGTCGGCTGAATGTAGGAAAAGTGGGGAGTGAAATGTAAGGAATTTTATGGAAAATATGTTGGAGTTGGGGGTGTGAGTGTAAGGAATTAAAGGATAAAGATGGAATTTCTAAGAAAGAGAAAGGGCAAAATGGGAAGGCATGTGTTATTTTTGAGCTAAGGTATATTGTTAAAGTTGTAAAGAGAGACAAGCTAGTAAAGGAAAGGAAACGTGTTGTGAAATCTCTCCATTAAGGTAAGTAAATCCAACCAAGTTGAGATTGAGAACTCTTTTGAGTAGAGATTTATGTATGCATGTGTAGCTATGTTTTTGAGAATTGAATTGAGATGAGATTTACTTTGTGGTTGTTGAATACACTTCATTTATCAGAAGTGTTGAGATTGCATGATGTGTGATGAGAATGTAGTTTGAGATGAATTGGAGGAGATTGAGAAATCTCTTTGGGAGTGTTCTTTTATGACAGAATTATAGCTATGTGAGGGAGTTTCCTCCCATTTTGGATGGTTCAAGAGAAGAGAGAGTGATAGATAAAGTAGAGTTTGTGGATGCACATTAGTTGTTTGATGAAATGCCTAAGAGAAGTAGAGCATGAGTAGCAAACTAATTCTTGAACTTTGCATATGGGCATTTCATGAGTGCATTAATGAGTATGAACCATCCTTATGCGTTAATTGTGCATTGAGAAGTAGCTGAGAAAGAGTAAAGAACTTTGTGAATGAGCTACTTTAAGAGCAAGGAGAATGAGAAAAACTCTAGAGTGGGTTGGTGCTTTGTGAACTCCACCCGGCAGTCACGAAGAATGGGTGGTGCTTTGTGAACTCCACCCAGAAGTCACGAAGAGTAGGTTGGTGCTGTGTCACCTCCACCCGGCCATGCTCCGGTAAGATGAGCCGTGACATATAACAGAAAGTTAATAAAAGAGAGCTGTGCGAAAGAGAAACAGAAAGAGAAGATAATGAGATGAGAAGAGTGTAAGGAAAGAATTAAGAGAAAAAGTTATGGGGAAGACGAATAAAGGATTTACTTACTGAGCATTATTTTGTGCTCAACCCGTTGTTTCTTTGTGTTTGCACGACCTAGTGAGGACGCGTCGGATGGACATCGGCAAGCGAGGAGAACTATCTACATTGTCCACCAAATTTTTAATGACCTTTGTCTAAGATACTTAACTTTGTGTAAAGTATGTATATATTTAATAAAAGAAAAAATTGGGCCAACTGTTTATGTCATCTTACATGATTTTATTATAGTATTTAGTAGAAGCAGCTATTACATTTTTGGTATCAGAGCCGAGATTTTGGATTTGACAGTGTACTATTCTCATCGCCACGACGTCCGATAGCAACCGTGTGAGTTATTCTTTCCTTACTTTCCTTACTTAAGTGTTTCTCGATTTGACCAAATGGGGTTGTTTTGTAGATGAGGCGTAGTAACCAAAACGTGGTAGGGGTGTGATGAATGAGGGAGAACCTTCTAACCCACCAGAAGTACGCCCCCTCCCTTGGATGAAGCTAGAATTCGTGGGATTGTACTGTAAAACCCCTCCTAGCCGGGTATTTCCTAAGTATCCCTTGGCCATTGAGAACCTAAAACGCACGCTAGGAAAGAAGTTTGTTTTAAATCCTTTAAAGAATAAACTTGTCGTTATAAACATTATTAATATAATTTCTAAATTAAATAAGTCATTGTATAAGTCAAAAAATATAGTTTCTTTCTTAGAGTAAATTATGAAATACATAGTAATACTTACTAGAACATACACACTTTTATAAAATTTACTAGCAATTTGATTTCCTTTATTAATACAACGTATTACGAACATGGACATATTTACTGCATTATGAAATATGAACATAATTACTACACTAAATATTAGCAAAACCATTCAATAGTCATCATTAAAAATCCCTCATGCTCATAGCGTCTCTCGGAATCCTCTCCCAGCATCATGCCTTAATCCTTACCTGCAAAACATTTTAAAACATTTCGTGGGGTGAGCGCTAATCGCTCAGTAGGAATATTGCCATTCATAAACTATTAAGGTTCATTATACAAGTATATTAATGGACCTTACCTACCTACAAAACATGACCTTCTTTTTTGACATAACAAGTTCATAAAACATATATACACTTTGGACTTTTCTCATAAACATAAGTCATAATATAACGATACATAATTAACATAGAACATATATGATTTGAAATATTCATGTACATGGCATGCTTATTTCTTTTGTCTTTATATTTGATGGTTTCATTAGTCTTTGTTATCCGATCGGATTCATTTGAACCATTACCTTGTTCTTGATCGTCACCTCAAAGGACTCATGGTTTCCTAAGAATTCCATTCCTCTGATCTTGGTTTATACCTCAAGAAACTCATGGAATTCATTCTTTAACATTTCATTAATTTTTTCATAAGACAACTAAATAAGTATATGCATTACCATTATGAATGCAAACGTATGGACTAATGTCTCCCATGCTCAATCATAGTATATTCTCCTATTAAACTTCTTAACTTAATTCATTCAATTTCTCATACAATACAAGGAATCAGTAATAAGATTATTAGGGGTTTATTAGAATTAGAAACAAATGGTAATTTCCATTAAGAAGGTGGATGCCATATAGTTTGTACTTTTCAAGCAATTTTTCCCCTATCCTTCAATTCGAATTGATTTTTTGCTAAAACATAAAAGTTTTAGGTCTGTTTCTAAAATTTTTAACACTCAAGAATCAACTCAATTTGACTTTAAACTTTAGTTATGACTGATCAGTGAGCATGTACAGTATAAGTCCAAAAAGCCAAATCCGAATTCTATTCATTTTAACCAGTACCTTCATTTGCACATTCATATCATTTGCCATGTCATTCTAAGTATAAAGGCCATAAAAACCTCCCCTTTTACAGAACCAAAAAGTGCCAAAACATCGTCCAACTACAAATCTCTTAATTGGCATAATCATCCTCCATATGCACACATCACCATCAACACACCCATTTAAACAATCCATAACCAAAACATACCTCACACTCATATTAACATAAATAAATGTAAGTTTCATAAACCCTAGGTGTTATCAATTATAGTCATACGGGAGATTTTTTCCTTACCTTAGTATTCAAGCACAAAGACACTCCTCCTTGGCTCCAAAGGTTCACCCTTTCTACCTTACACACATAACCACTTATGAATTTCTCTTTTAACTAAAAGATCAGAAAAACTAGGGTTTTGAACTCACCTTAAACCCTGAAATTGAAGTTCTTTAAGTGTGGATGGTGATCTCCTTTGAAAAACAACTTGAATCCTAAGCAAATTTGAGAATAAATGCTTGGTTAGTGGCTTTTATGGTGGATTTGAGAGATGAAGAAGAAGATGATATATTTGGGGTGTACAGGCCGACTACTCTTCTTAAAACCATGTAAATATTTTTTCATTGTTCCTCTAATGTGATTGGTCAATAAAAGTTAGATATAAGGGTCATTTGGCTAATTTTTTCATATAAGGACGTTTTGGTCATTTCTACCACAACATATGATTAGCACTCATTTAATGCCATTTGACTTCTTTAAAACACTTAACAATTAAGCAATCATTTGGTAAATGACTACTTTACCCTTGGTGCACTTTTATGGATACTTATTTCATATAGATTTGAATGAAAAGATCATTATACCCTTAGTTACCGTTTACGCCATTTAACCATTCAATCCAACTTTATGACATTCTACCTCATTTCTCTTCAATGACATCACCCCTTACACTTATAATGGCCATATCTGGAAATACAGTAAATTGACCATTTTACCCTTCCATTCAAAAAAAAGAAAATACTTGAAAAGGTAAATTTCATACCTTAGGGCATCGAAATAATAACGCGGGGTTTATATGTAACGAGTTATGGCAGAGAGCCAAGGGAGAGTTGAAACCCCGCTGCAGGTACCACCAACCACTAATGTAGAAGAGAACAACTGGTACCTCACCCCAGTACAGAACAGAGTTGAACTGATTTATGGTCTTTCTAGTCAACATCAACCCTCAGAGTTTAAGGGTACCATAGACTCGGTAGTAGCAGAAGAATGGTTTAGGTCTGTAGAACGTACAATAGCCTTGTTCCCATGAGGACCGGGAGAAGATCCGGTATGCGAGTTTCTTATTTCGGGGTGATGCCCGAATTTGGTGGGAATTAATAGAAGATACCTATGAGTGGCAGTGATGACTTAGGAAGAATTCAGACAGGAGTTTGAGGCCAAGTGCAGAACAGAGGACCGAGTTCATGAGAAGGTCCAAGAATTTATCAGTTTGTAGTAGGGGTCTAGTACCGTGAAGGAGTACTCAGTGAAATTAACTCCCTTGCTAGGTTCGCACCTGGGATAGTTAGTATTCAGTATTGAGAAGAGACAAGTTTGTTCATGGGTTGAAGCCAGAGATAGCTCGGGATATATGATGAGCTCCGATCCCCCTCGAACGTATAGTGAGGCCTTGAGGCGAGCAATGAGGGCAGAAATATTTGAGAATAAAATTCTCCCAGTAGGTTCCTCGCACGAAGGACGAAGTGAGCCATCCTCGCCCCATAGAGAGAGAAATTTGAGGGTGTGAAAAGCAAAGACATGAAGATTAATAGAAGAAGTTTCAGTCTAGGCAAAATAGAAGAGATTGGAGGAGTAAGTGGCCCAGGATGGAGGGTTTCCTCTTTGCCTTAAATGTGGGAGGAACCACCCAGGAGAGTGTCTAAGAGACCAGAGGGTGTGTTATAGGTGCCGACAGCCAGGGCACTGATGAGAGATTGTAAAGCTCTCTTCCACCACCAGCACAGAGTTCTGGAGGTACTAGTGCCAAAGTGTTTACGGTAGCTCAAGGGGAAGTCGAGGCAGCCATCAGCAGTTACTGGTCAGTTGTTATTTCATGATGTTCCTTTATATGCCTTAATTGATTCAGGAGCCATCATTCTTCAATATCTTATGGGATGATGAAGATTATGTTTGAAACCTACAGAGTAACTCAACCCATTAAGAGAGGTACCCGATGGGGTTAGTGTTCTGACGTAAGAGATGTGTCAGGAGAGTCTGTGGTGATCTATAGTTGATTTAATAGTTTTTGATATGCCCGACTTGATGTGATATTGGGCATGGATTTCCTAGGGAGGTATGGAGTAGAAATTGATTGTCGGAAAAGAAAGCGAGATTCAATCGTATGTGGAGACAAATTTAGTTTTGGAGAAGGCCATCAGTTGAGCATGTTGATTAGTAGTGTGAGGCTAGAAAAATGTTGAGAAAGGGGTGTTCGGAGATATTGCCCCTGTAGTGCAGAGTGGTGATGTTCCACAGCCAGAGATTCAGAGGGTGCCAGTAGTTCGAGATTTTTTAGATGTGTTTCCGGAAGAGTTATCGGGTTTCCTCCAGAAAGAGAGGTTGAGTTTAGTATTGAACTAGCATCAGGAACAATACCAATATCTAAAGCCCCTTATCGAATGGCCCCAATAAAGCTTTAGGAATTAAAGAAGCAACTCCAAGAGCTTTGGATAAAGGCTTTATCCGACCGAGTCATTCTCTGGGGAGCTCTAATTTTGTTTGTGAGAAGAAAGATGAGTCACTACGGATGGTGTATTATGAGAGCTAAATAAAGTGACAGTGAAGAATAAAACACTACCCGTATAGATGATTTGTTTGATCAGTTGAAATGAGCCGCAGTGTTCTCTAAAATTGATTTAAGGTCAGGGTACCATAGGTAAGAGTGGCTAAGCAAGATGTAGCTAAGACTGCCTTCGTACAAAGTATGGGCATTATAAGTTTGTAGTGATGTCGTTTGGCTTGACTAATGCCCCAGCAGTTTTTATGGACTTGATGAACCGGGTATTCCATGATTATTTGGATAGTTTATAGTGGTTTTCATTGATGATATCCTGGTTATTCTAAGTCGAGGGAAGAGCATGAGGAACACTTGAGCATAGTGTTGCAACGATTGAGAAAAAAGAAGTTGTATGCCAAGTTTTCCAAGTGTGAGTTTTGGCTGACCAAGTGATATTCTGGGCCATACCGTGTCTAAAGAAGGAATTTCAATAGATCCAAGTAAAGTGAAGGGGATCTTGAAGGCAGAGGCCGAAGACAGTGAAAGAGGTCAGAAGTTTCTTAGGCCTAGCAGGTTACTACCGGCGTTTTGTAGCAGGGTTTGCCCAGTTAGCTAAATCGTTGACAACTGGTGTGCTGTCGTAGGCAACAAGATTAAAAACCTTCCTAACCTAACTACTGAACTGTAAATAGGGTAAGCAAGAGTCGATCCCACGAAGAGTGTCTAGCCGAATTTTCTATGATGTGAATAAGGTTGGGGGGTTTTGAGTAAAACAGAAAACAATCTTAGCCAAAAACAAAACAAAACAATTCAATTCGAAATCAATTAATATAACGAAACTTGGTCTCAGTCACATCCACCATCAGAATCTTACAACTGATTATTGATGCAAATTAAATCATTTCATACCTGATATTCACCGTTTGATCTATTTCCTATCTCTCCTTAATGTAAAATTAAGAAACAAGCGATCTTGATTAATCTTACCACTAAACAACCTAGACAAGCGCTCAAATTAATCTAATGGCAGCCTTAAGAATTAGGAAATCGATGAGCTAAACAACACAACACAAGCGGTTGTATTTTATTGTGAATGTTCTTCTTAAGATTACTAATTCCTGACGCAACAAATTATTAACCCTAATTGCTTCACAAGTTAGAGGGATCAAACATTACGGATTTGATATCAAACTTAGCAGTAGATTGGAACAAATAGTACACTAGTGGGCCTCCTAGTAATTAAATGCATCAATCATGAAGATATGCACAGAATAACATTCAATACTCAGATACGAAAATTGAACATTAAATAAAATAGATTAGTACTCACAGTTGGTTGATTCCGAGGTCTCCGTTTCCTTCGACCAAGTATAAAAGTTTAGCCTCTCATGGCCATAACAAAAACTCAAAGAAAGAAAAATTCCATAGGAGAAGAGAGAGACGTGGTCCCCCTCAAAAACCGTATATTCATCCTTTAGCAAAATCCAATCCAAGTATTTGAATCCCACTAAATCTCCTAAAAGAAAATATTCAATCTCCTAAAATAACATTAACCTAATTTGATTCTAATTAATAAAATAAAGTCTAATACAAAATAGGAAAATAGTGTGCCAGCTGTAATTTTCGTGCAATAGGTCTTCAAATCTTCCAATAAAAATTGCCTTTGAATTGCATGACAAGGTAGAATGTTCCAGAACGTCCAGTGCAGATGCGTCAACTCAAGCCCGATTACAACCTTGATGCAGCAAGTATCTCTCTAAACTCAAAACATGAAAGTTGTAGATCTATTTCTTAGCGTTCTACAGCATTTTAATCATCTCAATCGGAGCTTGGTGAGAGAGTTATGCCCAGATTACAAAACAACATTGAAACTATCTGAATTCACTTAATTAGTTCCGTTTTGCAATTAACGCCTCCATTTGCATCCTAAATCAAAATAGAAATAATGAGTATATTTGGGAAGCAAATAAGTATAAAAGACTAAACATTAAGGGGGGTAAATATGACATTTTGCATTTCATCAACAACTCTTACAAACAGAGGACTCCTTTTACTTGGTTAGAAGCATGTGAGGAGAGTTTTGGAGAGTTGAAGAAGGGTTAACGACAGCTCTCGTGTTAGTGTTACCGCAGGAGGGTGTAAATTGTGACATTTATACAGATGTCTCACTGCAAGGACTTGTGCAGTGTTGATGCAGTTAGGTAGGGTGATAGCATATGCTCTTGGCAATTGAAAGAGTATGAGACGAGATACCTACGCATGACCTAGAGTTAGCAGCCGTGGTCTCGCATTAAAGATTTGGAGGTATTACCTTTATGGTGCCAAGAGTAATATCTACACCGATCATAAGAGTTTAAAGTATTTCTTCACTCAAAAGAGCTGAATATGAGATGAGAAGGTGGTTAGAGCTGGTAAGGACCATGAGTATGAGATCAAGTATCAACCGGGGAAAGCCAATATAGTGCTGATGCCTTGAGTAGAAAAGCCTATCTGTCCGGCTCACTAAGCAGAAGAGTTACTAGAAGAATTGTGTAGGACAGATTGAAGTGAAATTCGTTAAAGGTCGGTTTTAATTTTTGCAATCTTTGTAATAGCAAGTGTACAATTCTGATCATTTGTGATCATTTTCCCATATATACAATTCTGTTCGTATAAACTTGTACCAATATTATTGTAAATAGTTAGAATACGATCTCATATGTAAAGAACGCAGAAATTGTAAATACTCATGAAAGAATGTGAAAAGCAATATCTTTATTAATGAAAAGGGAAAGTACATAAGCATGAAGGGAGAAAACAAGAGAAGCGGATCACTAATCCTCCTCCCCAAGCTGGTCGTCGGCCGCTTGATCGAACGCGGGCTCTTCTGGAACAAACTCAGCATGTTCCTCCCTCGAGTCGGGTCCTTGAACCGCTTCCTCAGCTTCAGCCTACGCTATGGAAGCAAGCTCGTTTCGGTAATCGTCAAGGAGGTCAGACAGCAAAGTGACACGACCTTGAGTAAAGTGGAGCTCGGCCTCAAGCACTGATCGCTGCTTCTCAATACTCTTCCACAGCTTTCCCCTTTCCCTCTCTACTCGCATGGCCTACTCAGAGGCTATCTTCAGCTCTTAGTCTTTCTCACCGACCTCATTGGTGAGTCTGGCCACCGTCTTCCGGAGCTTATTCATCTCCTCCCCGTGCCTCTCTAGTTCGACCTTATGAAAGTCCACTGTGCGAAGAGCAGCGTTCCTTTCATTCAAGTACTGGTTCGCCGAGGTGGTGGACAAATCTCTCTCTGCTTCAGCGGCCGCCAAGTCCTGTTTAAGCCGCGCATTCTCTTCCCTCATCTCCACCAATCCCTCAACAGTCCCAAGCTGGACCTTCTGCAGGGACATGTGCATGGAGAGCAGGGCCTGCATAGCAAAGAGAATAAAGTTATTTATATCACATAAGCAAATATCCTCACCAAGGGCAGCTCATTTACTTGGCTCGGGTGGTGGAAGGATGTGGTCATCAGGTTCATGGTACCGGAAGCCACGAATTGCTTGAAAACCTCTACAAGCCCGCATTCGAGCAATACAAAGACTACCGACTGTAGATGATCCGGTAGATGTCTCATTGACTCCAAGAAGGGGGTGCCAATGCCCGCGGAGGGTAGAGTCCCCCTATGGCTCTTTTCTCGACCTCCTCCTGGGGACTGAGGTAGCCTGTTGTCCTACCTGTTGACCCCCGGGAGTGATGGAGATGTCAGTCGTGCCCCTAGCTGGCCTTATCAAGCGAAATGCCTGGTAAGGCTATGACCTCTCGGGCTGGACACCCAAACCCACTGGTTTGGACTCCAACTCTTCGGTTCGAATCTGCCTCCTCTTTTTAGGCCTTTAGGTCGTGGTTTTCTGCTTAGGGCGAGTAGCGCCCTCAGGTCAGGTCGGATCGGTTGCTGATGTGACCCCGCCGGAGGGACCGCTGGGAGCTGTTCCAGTTAGTCCGATGGCACCCCTTCGGGGGAAGGAAAATTGCCTTAGTCGTGGTGACTTGGGCATTTTGGGAGGCATCGTTGCTGCACGTGGACATCGTTAGTAAAATAGTTCACTACACGCAAAGTCAAAAAAAAAATAAAAATCGAAGTTTACACGATATGGTCTCCAGGGTCACTTTTGAATTGAAGAAACCGTATTTCCGTAGATTTGCGATTGTCACGAGTAGCCTCGCGTCGCGACTTGCTTCGGGTAGAAAATCGAAGGTTATGATTCTGTCTGGGTCTGTGAGCAGATCTAAATTGGTCGTTTTGTTAACTGCCAGAAAAATAAACAGCTCATTAGCGAAAAGCAAAAATCAAGTCAATAAATTCGCAAAGAAAAAGAACCTACTCGGCTCCTGGAAACGACAAAGACCGTCATGACGAAAGAAAAATAACTTCGTCTCATACGGTCCTACATTACTCGGATAACTGTGTATCCCCGTTTCTATGGTAGTTCGCCTGGACAAGTAGTAGGAATCCTTGTCTTTGCTCTTTTTTAGAATATATGAGCAACCGAGCTCTACCACGGTTAGCTCGTCCAGCCTGTTCTCCTGAAATGTGATGTACATGGAAACTGCAATCATGTATGCGTTCGGCGTGAGTTGCATTGGTGCGATCTCGAAATGATCCAAGACCGACCTGACAAAAGGGTGAAAAGGATCAACCCCCCACCAATGAAAATGTCCTCAGAGATCGCGGCCAACCCTCGTGGCGGATACCAAGCTGTGTGTGTCCTATCGCGGAAGACCTTCACGCTAATAGCGTACTAGTCTATCACCCTTTCAAGCTCTTCCTCGCTAAGTACCGAGAAGATCTCTTGAATGGGACCCACAGGAGCATCCTGCAGGGGCAAACTGGTCCCTTCCTCGGCTCTGGTCGCTAGAGGGTCCATTCTCCTATGGTATGCAAAAGCGACAAGCAAGGAACCATTCAGTCCTCGTACACTATCTCGTACGATGATGTGGAGGAGAAAATAAATATTTCCTCCCTTAAACCCTAGAAAAACCCTAACAGAATACTTAAAGGGCCACCATCAATGGACATGACCCAACAGAGGATATTGCATCTCCGATGAGCTACCAACGGACAGTCGTCGCATAGCAACTATCGAAAGCAAAATCAAATCAAAAATAAGAGAAGGGAATCGTGTGTACCTCTTGAAATGAGAAAGATTAGCTCTTCTGCTCCGAATATCAGACAAACACCATTCTGGAAGGCAAAGAACCAAGATTCGCGAAAAGTTTCTTGCTCTCTTTGAGAATGAAAGTACTGTGACTTTGCCTGAAAAGAGCTTGGGGTTTATATAGTTAAGGAAGTGGCACTTTGGTTTCCCGAAGTCAAATGACATTTGGGTGAAAAACATATCTGACCGTTAATCGAGACCACGTGTCACGAATCAGCGAAGAAGAGTGACCGTCATGCCTCAAGAAATCAGATCATCATCCCTTTCCGTTGAAACGCTCAAGCGACGACATGTTTTCCCTCCTCCACATTTAATGCGCCCACGTCCACATTTAATGCTCTAATAGGGAATGTCGTTTCAGCATGGCTCGCATTTAATGCGCATGACTGGCACTTATTACGCTCAAGACATGTCTATCAGAGCAAAAGGTGCTTCATTTAATGTATCCGCTGCAAAAGTGCAACGAATAACATCTGAAGAAGTCGTTATGAAAAACACTCTTTGTTTTGTAAGACGCGAGGCGACGTAATTCTTCAACCTCGTCTCACGTCGATTGCGAAGCAACATGATTCTTCGACCTCGACGGACATCAGCTGCGAAGCAGCGACCATTTATCCTCTTGAAAACTGTCAAGTGTAAATGTAATGCCCTACTTGAGGTAAATAGTTAAATTATGTTGCATTGCTTGAATGTTTATTGATTTGTTCTCAATTGAGCTTGCATGTTGTTAGTTTTGGTTGGTTGGCCCTTGGTTGGATTGATGAGTTGGTTTGGTTGAGTGTTTGCCCTTAATTTGGTTGAAACTTGGCGAATTTTGGAATTACAGTCTTCGCCAAGGCGAGGAATAATCTTCACCGTAGCAACGTACGCTCTGTAATTTTTCGCCGGGGCGACGGAAAATCTTCGCTGCGGCGACGGGTCGGCTGAATTGTAGGAAAAGTGGGGAGTGAAATGTAAGCGAATTTTATGGAAAATATGTTGGAGTTGGGGGTGTGAGTGTAAGGAATTAAAGGATAAAGATGGAATTTCTAAGAAAGAGAAAGGGCAAAATGGGAAGGCATGTGTTATTTGTGAGCTAAGGTATTATTGTTTAAAGTTGTAAAGAAGAGACAAGCTAGTAAAGGAAAGGAAACGTGTTAGTGAAATCTCTCCATTACAAGGTAAGTAAATCCAACCCAAGTTGAGATTTGAGAACTCTTTTGAGTAGAGATTTATGTATGCATGTGTATGCTATGTTTTTGAGAATTGAATTGAGATGAGTATTTACTTTGTGGTTGTTGAATACACTTCATTTATCAGAAGTGTTGAGATTGCATGATGTGTGATGAGAATGTAGTTTGAGATGAAATTGGAGGAGATTGAGAAATCTCTTTGGGAGTGTTCTTTTATGACAGGAATTATAGCTATGTGAGGGAGTTTCCTCCCATTTTTGGATGGTGAAAAAGAGAAGCAGAGTTATAGATAAAGTAGAGTTTGTGTATGCACATTAGTTGTTTGATGAAATGCCTAAGAGAAGTATGAGCATGAGTAGTAAACCTTAATTCTTGCAACTTTGCATGTGGGCATTTCATGAGTGCATTAATGAGTATAAACCATCCTTATGCGTTAATTGTGCACTGAGAAGTAGCTGAGAAAGAGTAAAGAACTTTGTGAATGAGCTACTTTAAGGGCAAGGAGAATGAGAAAAACTCTAGAGTGGGTTGGTGCCTTGTGAACTCCACCCGACAGTCACGAAGAATGGGTTGGTGCTTTGTGAACTCCACCCGGCAGTCACGAAGAATGGGTTGGGCTTTGTGAACTCCACCCAGAAGTCACGAAGAGTGGGTTGGTGCTGTGTGAACTCCACCCGGCCGTGCCTCCGGTAAGATGAGGCCGTGACATATAACAGAAAGTTAATAAAAGAGAGCTGTGTGAAAGAGAAACAGAAAGAGAAGATAAATGAGATGAGAAGAGTATAAGGAAATAATTAAGAGAAAGAGTTACGGGGATAGACGAGTAGAGGATTTACTTACTGAGCATTATTTTGTGCTCACCCCGTTGTTTTTCTTCGTGTTTGCAGGACCTAGGTGAGGACGCGGTTGGATAGACGTCGGCAAGCGAGGAGAACTAACTACACTGTCCACCAAATTTTTAATGACCTTTGTCTAAGATATTTAACTCTGTGTAAAGTATGTATATATTTAATAAAAGAAAAAAATTTGGGCCCAACTGTTTATGTCATCTTACATGTATTTTATTATAAGTATTTTAGTAGAAAGCAGCTATTACAGTAAACAAGTTGAGGGTTCCATCCAAGTCGGAATCATCATTATAGCACTGGGTACCCTAATCCAGGTCACTGACTGCAAGAGCAAAGATCACCCCAAGTCGCATGTGAGGAGATGTCCTCTCGACCTCCTTCGCAATCTAGTCGCTCCGACCAGAATCTCTTCAAGAACATCATATCAAGGCATTTATAATTTCCAAGGTTCGATTCTCAAACATTAAAAATTAGGGGACTTCTGTTATGCCTGAAAAAGTAAGGCTGACACAGAGCCTAGTAAGCACAAGTGGTCAGAGTCTTGGCAGATCTTACAACCATTCAAGCATGGCCATGTCGCGTGCTGATGTGAGCAGCATGCTCCTGCCAATGCAGTGGGTGTGCACCATACTGTTGAAAGGCTGGAGGTCGTCCACGTGTCCAATCCTTGCATGAAACGAGGAAATCACATGAGTAGGTGGGCAACAGGACGCAAGTGAGGATTTGCACGGTACTTGACCACTTTTTACAGATTCAGTAATCATTACCCCAATGTATCTTGATAATCGTATTTTACACTATGATTTTGCATTGAATTTTGATAGGATTTATGATACTTTTCATACAATTTGGGCCATAATTGCTACCTAATTCTATTAATTTGTCTTTGCAGGCCTAAACGATGGTTTTTAGCATAAATGATAGTTTTGAGTGTAAATTGTGTAACTTGAGCTTGGAAACTCGGAATGACCTGAATTTAGAAGCTTTGGAAAGCTAAGAAGAAGAGCTACAACTTTCATGTTTTGGGTTTTCCTAATTCTGACTAGACAAGGGTGAAAACTTGGCTTAACGTCGTGAAAAGTATGCTGGGAACTGAAGAAAAAACGTCTTTGGACGTGCTTTAGTATTTCTGCCATAACTTGAGCTATAAACCTCAGATTGTTCAGATTCTTGAACGACTAGAAATATAATTTAAAGGGCTACAATTCATATGTTTAACACATTTGCAGATTCAGACTTTATCATGCTCAAATTTGGCCCGAAAATCTTCGCTGCGGCGAGGAAAAATCTTCGCCGCGGCGAAACCTGCATCAGATGTAAAAATAAAACGACGCCTTTTGGCTTACTAGGGCTTCATCCTTAAGTGAGAGAGGTATAAATTAGAGCGAAAAGGAAGAGAAAGGAGTCTTGGTTCGTCATTTGAGGCAGCTCTTGGAAGGAGAAGAGTATTGAAGATTTGGGCTTCAAATTAGAGAAGATTTCTCCATCTTTTGCTTGTTTTTCAATGATGAATCTTAATTCAGTTTATTTTTGTTATTTTATTTGGTTTTTGAGTATGAACTGAGTTGTTTAGCTAGGGTTTGATGTAACCTTGATACAATGATTCAAATTTATATGAATTGATTTACTTTGAGTTTTAATTTTATGATTGAGTGTTTATCTCTTTGCTTAATGACTTTTGGATGCTTGATCACCATTCAAATGTGTGTTGTTCACAATGAGACTGAGAAGTGATTTGTGATTGTGCCTCTTGGGATAAATACCGTAGATTAAGCAAACGCTAGAGATAGGTTTAGCGATCTATGAAATCTAGATAGAATTCCATAAAGCTTAAAAGACTTTGAACTATTAATCTTCATTTTGTTGGGTGCGGAAGCTTAATAGGGATAAGTAGGGAAATGTAGCCTGAGAAGGTATGTTTTACAACTTAGGGAATTTGATTTTCAATCAAGGAATTAGAACTTGGGTAATAGATTCTATGAATTGGGTTAGCGTATCTAGGTGAAATCAACACCCTAGCATTTGTTAGCATTGTTTAATTAGTTAAGTTGTTGGGTTTTGCTTTAATTTCATTATCATTCATTTATATTTTGTTAATTTGTATTTAGTTTGTTAATTTTCCATTAATCCAATTTACTATTCTTCAATTAAGACTTAAACTAGAGAAATCGGTACTTAGTAATACTATCCTCGTGGGAACGATACCCACTCATCACTTTATTAATTTGTGCGACTAGTGCAGTTGCTATTTTTGCATGTTGTAGTAACAACGCATCATATCCCACTATAAATAGAGAGCTTTTCTCCCGTTTGGGGGATCCGCTCAGTTTTACTCTTGATTAGCTAATTTCGCTCTGTAATAGCTCTCTCTCTCTCATTTGAATTCTTAACACTCCAAAATCAGCTTGCTAGGCCGCGACCTGATTCTTCAAATATAAATACAATATCAGTGGATATATGATTCACTTGTTTAAGCATCTGAACCACTTTAAACATTGTCTTGCCACCATTTACATCTTCAAACCCCCATTCACGTGTGTCTTCTAGGCCAGCTCAGCATTTCACACGTGCGTTTAGTTGGTGTCAAAATCACGCATCAACAGAATTAAACAACAGTCTAATGTTTATAATGGCTAGGTAAATGAGGTGTTACATTCCTAGTGAGTTCGTGACCAGCTCGACAACTCACAAACCCTTTTTTTTAACTTTCTCTTGTAAACATGATATGTCAGTTCATAATTGGTCAACTCGTAATAGGTTCTGCCTGACTAAATGCAAGTTATCACTTCGCGTTTATGAGAAAAAGTTGTGAGAAATGTTTCTCAACCTATCTTTATTTCGACAAAAAGCATGGTGACCTAGATGTTAGGGTGGACAAAAAAATAGGGTAGAATTGGTACTTATGTGTACTTGAGATGTCGATTTTGATTCCTACTCGGAATCGGCTGCCACAGGGTTGGTTCTGCTTTTGGTTCCACCCTTACAGGAACTGGAAATCGGAACTGGAACTAGATGGGAGGAACCAGTTTGAGAACTGGACTGAATAAAATATCATTAAACAATAGGGCTGCGTTTGTTTCACATTTGGGAATACTACTTTTAGTATTCCCAAAAAAGTTAAACAGTAAAATACCCAAAAATTCAGATTTTTGGGAATACTACTCCCAAAATTATTCAACTTTTTTTAAACCCCTTAAATTTGATAATTTAATTAAATACCCCTAAATATTTTTTTTAAATTACAAAAACACCCCAATAATCCACATTTACCAGATTCCGGCCACCACCACCGGAAAATGGCGGAATCTGGTTAGAATGGCGCACCTACCGCTGAATCTGGCCGCAGTGCGCCGATCTAGCCTTTTCCGGCAGATCCACGGTGGATCTGGGGCCGAAAAGGCAGATCTAAGGCCAAAGATCTGGCCGTTGACGGCCAGATCTTTGGTCGTAACACTCGGTCACGACGGCCAACAAACGGTCGTCGTTGACCATCAACGACGACCGTTTGTTGGCCGTCGTTGAGAGCAAATACGGCCAGATCTGGCCGTGACGGCCAGATTTGACCGTAGATGGCCTTTTCCGGCCAGATCCACCATGGATCTGGCCAGAAAAGGCCATAGCGACGCATGACCGGCAAGATCCAACGGTCAGCGCCCATACGGTGACTCGGCCACCTCCGGTGGTGATCGCCGGCTGGGGGTGTTTGAGTGGGGTTAGGGGTATTTTTGTTAACTTTTAATGTTTATTATAGGGGGTATTTTGTAAAAACAACATAAAGGAGATTTTATTAATTTATAAATTTACTCGTAATACCCGACCAATCAACGGCTCCGTTTGGTTCACAATTGGGTGTTTTTGGGAAAGTTTTTTGAAAAAAGTAAAAAAAAAGTTGAATTGGGCGGGTATTACGATATAGGATTTATAAATTAATAAAATACCCCTATATTTGTTCTTACAAAACACCCCCTATAAAAATCTTAAAAGGTAACAAAAACACCCCCAACCCAATGTCAAATACGGACAGCCGGCCTACCGCGGAGGGTGGCGGAGTTGCTGGAACAAAAACATTAAAAATATTTAGGGGTATTTAATTGAATTAACAAATTTAGGGGGTTTAAAAAATTTTGAATAAAGTTGAATAATATTGTGAGTTTTTGGGTATTTTACTGTTTAACTTTTTTGGGAATACTAAAAGTAGTATTCCCAATTGGCAACCAAACGGAGCCAACTTTTTTAACTTTTTTCAAAAAACTTTTCCCAAAACCCTCAATTTTGAACCAAACACAGCCTAGGGTTTTTTTTTTTTTTGGTAATTTTACATATAAATATGATATTAGTAGGACTGGGAATTGGGGAAAAAGAAGAATCGGTCGTCCGTCCACTCTGCCTCTCGCTCTCAGTTCAAATCGACGTATCTCCGATGCCAATTCGAATCGCCTTCACGGCATTCACTCACTTTCGCAAGAAAGTCGCCGATTAACGTTCGAATCTCCGGTGTAGGATTTTCAAAATTTTAAATCTTTTAGATTTAGGGTTTTCTATTGTAAACATTTACGAATTGATTTTGTGCCTTCTGTTATGCTTGTATTATCGAGTACCATCGTTCAATTTGGTATTTGCAGGCACATGAACAGCTCAGGGCTGTTCTGTTGACGTCTGAAGAACTGCCATCGGATTGCCCACTTTCTGAAATTGAAGACGATTAGAAGCTGAATTTGAAGTTGAAATCTCATTCTCGAAATTGAAACCTAGATTGTGGAAGTTAATTTGATATAAACTTTGTTGGAGCCAATAGAGAGTTTTTTACCGGAGACCGCAACAAACAGTGGCAGGTCCATTCAGATCAAATTCAACTAACAAGAAGCAGGGAATTGCAGCATAAAGAGATTGACCCCCCTGTGATTATTTACCATCCAAAAACAGATAGGAGAATCACAAGTATATCATCCTGTAGAAAGCTGTGTTCTCTCTCAAACTTCTGGAGTCAATTGTATCTGTAAGTATATAAATGTTCTTCGTTCTTAAATTGCACGTCACACTATATGTGAGAGAATGATACCCATTTTTTTTTTTTTTTTTTTTTTCCATTTTGGATGAGAAGAGATGGATTGTCTTATTATATATGAGCTTGTTCGTATCTTATAATTCATCCTGGAACACGAGAAATGTATAATATTGAAAAGGGGATCATCTTATTAATTTAATTTCAGTAGTACCTGTTAAATAATCTCACAACCAATTATTAACTTGATCTTGCCATCAGCGCATGTGATGCGTACAGAGTAGGAGAAAAATCAGATGAATAGCAAACCCCAAAATGCTTTGACCAGCCGCTTAACAGCATTCATTCTTTCTGCCTCAGTTTTGTTTGTTTAATCACCCTAAATAAGAAACAATGAAGGTATTGCGTTTGTTGCCTCCTCGTAAATCTTGATATCGGTTCATAGGACACCTTGTAGTATTTTGATTAAACTCATGTACTTGAATTTTTCTTGGTGCAGTTGGAAAATTTTTGCATTGTGATCTGATAAATGTTATTGACTGGTTAGCGTTTGAAGTGTATTATTTTGCTTGTTTTGATCAGAAAATTTAACACTTAGTTTTGCTTCTAGAAAGTATAATATAATGTGGCTTTGATAAAGATAGTTTTTTTATGGTTTAGTTTATGCAGAAAATTTTAACACTTAATTTGCTTCTACATTAGGCATTATGATTTCATTACATGAATGCTTCAGTATATGCATTGTGTGGGACTAGATAATAGTAAGTTCATGAACAAATAATGATGGGGATTAGAATGGTTTATTTGACAAGAGCAGATGGTTCAAGGTTTATTAGATTGGCAGTACATGAACTTAACTAGATAATAGTAGGTTCATGAACAAATAATGATGTGCGGAATTTTTGCATTATAGACATTCAGGTCTGCCTGAATGTGTTTAATAAACACTGTTTATTGTTTTTAGCTTGATAACGTAACAAACATATTGGTAAATACTAAATATGTGGCCCTGTCCTGTTTCCTAGCTATAACTATGAGGAGAGAATTTTTTTTTTTTTTTTTATTTAGTTAATTAATTTTATTCAATGTTTTTAACATACTAATTGATTTTTTTTTTTTTTTTTAATATAAGAAATGAATGCGTCTCTCCAAGTGTCAGAGATGAAAATAAGTATCTCTGATAGACGGCAGGGTTCAGAGTATTTTGAGAACCACAGAGTGTATAAGTTAGGTATACCTCGGGGAAATATGCCAAGCCTAGGGCTGAAAATTATTCCATATATACCGTTCAAGGTTCTCCCCATGGTTGGATTGAAATTTTGAAAGCTCACAAGCTGACCTGCTATTAGTAAGTTAGGATCTGCTGTCTGCTCTTACTCAAGAGAGTGGAAGTACAATGAGATAGGGACCCAGGATTTATCAGTAACTATTTGCTATTATCAGGCTAGCTTTCAAATTTATTGATAACGCCCTTGGGGATGTCTCGGTTTGCATTTGATCAGCTGGAAGAAGATACTGAGTTTCCCATAATCAATGAAACACATACGCGCCGTGGACAGGTAACTCTTTCTCAGAAAAAATAAGATAGAAGAAAAATTAGGTTCTCTATTTCTAAGATATGGAATTAAAATAAAAGAAATTAAAAACCTAAACCAGATAATGTTTTTTATTGTAGGTCAAACCATCTTTCGATGAATCGCTTTGTTAATCTGAAAGGTTAATAGTATAGGGAGATAAATTTTTATTCGTACTGCAATTTGAATTTTGTTTGATGTGATATATGTTGCTATATTCTTTCCTCTCTTTTTTTTTTTTTTTTTTTTTTTTAAATAATGATATGAATGGTACAAAAAGCCCAAATTAGCTTGAACCCCCCGCTCCCTACGTAAGGATACAAGTTATCGTAGAGTTTAACAATTTTTTCTACTTTTTGTTCATTTGTGGAAGGGTTTCAAGTAAAAACAAGGTTTTTTTTTTTTTTTTTTTTTTTTTTTTTTTTTCCAAGTGCACCTCTCAATAATAGTTTTAATTTTTAAACTCCTCTAGCGATAGCCTGCTGTCAAGCACCATTGTCAACACCCAGTCGATAACATCTATTGCTCAAGGTGCTTGATAATGCCCTGGTGCTCAAAAAAGATACCAGATGGTGCTCAAAGGGCATTAGACTAGTTTAATGTAGAGATCCTATCAGGGTCGATGAAATACGTAATCAAATTCAATAAGTAGCTATTGTGGAGATGTTCAGTGTCATATCTGGGTTGAGACATCATGTATAATGCTCTCTGGTGGGATTAATACAGCAGAAGCAAGCCAGAATGAAATATGATAAGCCTATCAAAATAGAAATGTAATCCTAATCTCTGCATAAACTCTAAGTGTCATTCTTCTAGTCTTTTGAAACAAATGTCTGCAAACTTAAATTCAAATATCATCCAAACTATTGCCTCCATGTGTATCTAGCTGGGATTATGCATAAATTGGCTCACACACTTAACATATGCTATATTGTGTAGTATGTGCTAGGTCTATTAAATTACCTACTAAGTGTTGGTACTTCTCTTTTGCGACTAGAGCATTGTCTATCCTTCATAAGCACGTGTCTAGTGTAATAGGAGTATTTGTCAACCTAAACCCAACATTCCAATTTCTTCGAGAGATGAGATCAATACTTCTACTGGGAGTTCAAATTCCCTCTCTTGATTGAACAATGTTAGGACCCTACTGTTTCGTTAAATCTCTCCTGCTGTTCCACCTGCAAAAAACTTATATACACTACAATATCCAGCAACAGATCCACAGCCAAACACACAACACACTCACTCAATCAAGCAATGAATATTCTCAATAATTGTATTAATAATCAAGGGTTCAGTACAACTTTCTCAAGAGTATCAAAAATGTAAAAGAAAAGATTAATAGAGAATAACAAGGCTGATTTTCCAGAACAGACGAAGAACACAAAGAACAATAATCTGCTGGCTTCGAGGGCCAGTACCTCCCCAGTCCCAATTTCCCTTTTTCTCTGATACGCCACAAAAATCCCCTGTCACCCTTTTTACGCCCAACTTCATTCTAACAGAATTATTCCCATTCCAATAAGGATGCCACCTGGATGCCACTGTCCTTCCAAGGATGCCACTTGTCCCCTGCTTGTTCGTAGAAAGTACCATTTTATCCCTTCTGTCCACACTTTTCCTTTTGCTGAAAACATGCACCAGCGGGGCTCATCAAACAACTTCAATTCCTAGAAGATATTTGAGTCATTCTTGGTCTTTAATCCAGATTCTTTTGCAAGTCTCTCCTTCAATCTCTTGATTTCTTCTAAACATTTTTAGTTATATCTATGTTATCAACAAACAGAATGAGATAGTAATTTATTCTACCAGATTGTTTGACTAATAGTGCATGATCCTTTTGTTGTAGTACATCTTATATTCTTTATTGCTTTAACGTACCTCCCAAACCAAGTTGAGGTGGTTGGTAAACTCATATAGAGCCTTCATTAACAAACTTTATTCCTTTGAAATTTTCTTCTACATTAGGTGGTATATCCATATAAACCTCCTCTAAGTCTCATTGAAGGAAAGGTCAATCGAGTTTGTAGCCAAAAATAACAATATAGGAACAGTGTCACTGTTGCCATTGGAGAAAGGTTCTCTGGTTTTCTATTCCATACTATAGGAAATTTGATTTCTATCATTGCAATTTGAAAGATTCAGTTATTATGTTATTGTTTCAAAAAATCTAGACTAAAAATATTTGAGATTAAACAGGAATAGGACTGATACTTAATTTTGCTTTAGTAATATTAATGTGATAATAACATTGAAAGTTTCTGTGTCTTTCAAATTTTACGGAAAACTATTGATATTGATTAGGTCTCCTTGAATAGTTTTCAAGATAAATTCTGTCACGGTAGATCTGCTTCAATTACTTATCTGATTGTTGCTTGTTTGTATGTTGACAGAAAATCAATCAAATTGGGAAACAACATGCTCAATTCAGTACTTAATCACCATCATGACAATGAGATGGTGAATCCAAATTTCGATCTCATCAAGTACTAAACGAAGAAAGTTGAAATCCAAGGTTGGAATGACTTTGCTTTGGATGAAAAAGATGGAAAGGAATGGGCTATTGAATCATTGTAGGGAAAAGTTTGTAGGTCAGGAAAGAGTGGAACCACACATTGAAAAATCATTTAGAAACCTGTGAGGTAAAAACAAATTGGTTGAAGGTGCAGGTACATCAACAAAACAAGTGATCAACTACTTCTGTAGTTGTCAAAGAAAAATCTGTGATTGATAAGGAACTGAATCGCTTGGATGTGGACACGAATATATTAAATATGGGTTTTCTTCATTAAACGCTATAAAGATTGACATACTTCATGTTTACAAAGAAGAAAAGGAAAAACTTATTCGAATATTGATAAACTCCTTGTAGATTTAATTTAAAATTGAGTGGTTTCATAAAGGTTACTTTTTATAGTACTCCAATTTATTGATGATGGTTGGGAACTGAAGAAGAAGATTATTGATTTCCAACGGGCAAAAGGTTTGTAGAAATTCTTAAATGTTCCTCTTGGAATGGAACATGACAAGAAAATATGCTCTACAGTTGGATGTTGGTGGAGTCTGATGCAGTTATTTCAGAGATAGACAACTGGCTTCTAAACGAGGTTCACTTCCTTTCATTGGGCAATTTTTCCGATTGATTGTTAGTATATTCTCTAACATTATATTAGGAATGGAGGAAAGTGATATGTGATGTGCTTAAAAAGATGAAGCATGCTTTGACTTTGCTCGTAAGACTTCATCAAATGAACGTATGTTTCAAACTCCGACAGAGGAATTCAAGTTGTTGGAATGTGCATGGGGTTGAAAAACACATTTTGTGAGCTAGGCGTAAGTACCCTGATTTTAAGTTAAAAACTTGTCAACGGAGGATGGGATAAATACTGTGGTATGTGAATACTGGAAATGTTGTGAAAGTGCTATGGTATGTTGTGAGAGTAAATATACTCTGCAAATGTGTATTTCCTATAGTTTGTGACATATATATGCATTTGCTTCAATGGGAAAATAGTGACAAGAATCACATCTGCGAAGTGGCATAAGTATGAGAGAGGGTTGTTTTGACAAATATTGGAGGAATGTAACTTGGTTCTAGTAGTCACGACAGTTCTTGACCCACGATTCAAAATGGATATTGTAGTACTTTGGTACAAAGAGATTTATGGTAGTGATGCTGAAGAACACCTCAACAATATCAGGGAAGATCTACCAATGTTTTCAATATATACGCCAATCGCTTGGGGAAGAGCAAATCATCTATTTAGGAACTGGTGCCGTTAATTCTTCATCGTTATGTAAAATGCTAGATGCGATGGGGAGGCTAGACACATCTTCACACCATGTTGATGATATTGCAGCACCAATATTTGAACTTGATCGCTATTTGAAAGATCAAAATTCCTTTAGTTGAAGAATTTGATGTACTAGCTTGGTGGCGTATCAACTCTCCAAATTCCAACACTTGCAATGATGGCGCTTGATTTTTTATCTATACCTGTTTCTTCCTGTGTTGCTTCTCTAAAAAATGATTCGGTGACTGAAATTGAAAATATTATTGATCAGAAAGGTTTGGGTGCTGAAATCAAACAAGCTTTATTAGTTCAAAAATCGGTTGCACAGCTCTGAAGATAATAACTTTCTCTAGCTGTTCACACATAACAACGAAACTTAAGAGTTTGCATAAAACAGGCTCGCTTAAAAGGAAGCTGGAATCATTTCTGTTCAAAGCAGATTGGGAAGAGCTAGAAGAGGCAGCTTGGACCAATGTCTATTTGAATTTTGATCCACTGTGAAGCATTCACTCAGGTAATAACTTTATTATGCATTAGTGCTCTGTAATAATCAAATTCCCGATATATGTTAGAAGTTTCTTAAAGCAGAAATTTTGGTGTTTCCCAGCTATCTTGATCACATTTGTTTTGCAGGCTAGAACTTTAATATGCCTTGCCATCATCTTGGCTTGATTGAAGCCTTCGATTTCCAATTCAGCTGGAGCTCTGAATCATGCATGATATCCTTTGATATGTTTAACCTAAGTGCATGCGATACAATCTGGATTTTCCAGATTGGTGGAATAGTATCAGTCGATTTGATTAACCCCAACAATGATGATGAAGCGAAACATTCATGCAATGGACAGGTAGCCTTCCCTCCGTTTTACTCATTGAAGTTTTAAGTTCCTCAGAAATGTAGTAGTGCGATTAAATTTTTTTTGCCAAAAATGATAAAATATCAACTAGTTCTAGGTTGATTCTAATTCATGTATCTGATGAGCACATTAGGTTTTAGGTTTGATTCTTGCAAAACGTTATAGAGGTGCAATCTGCGAACGTTTTATATAGCAAGTTGCGGGGTGATTATCAGTTTGAGGAGTTCCATCAAACCCTTTTTCATGTCTTTCTCACTCACATTCATGTTGACATTGTGCAGAAAAAAAAGAAGAGGAGAGATAAAAGACCAATCTCTTTTTCACTTTTTTTTCTTGTAATGTGTTGAGATGGGAGGGTGAAAAGGAGAGTACTTTTAGCGTTGCTCTTATCAGATAAAATAAGTATGATGGACTTATATAAAAATTGGTCTGTCTGAACTGATATTAATGATCATAAATATTTACAAAAGATTTGATGGATATCTTTTAATATGTTCGTTTTATATCTTTGATATATATTGAAATTCATGTGCTAAGCAGATATAAGAAGTAATTGTTACCTCTAAATTTAGTTTATTGATTATCTGCATATTTGCTAAATGATAATAAATACTTGAATTTTAAAGATGCTACTGGTATGTGTGTACGCAGTAAATATACTACTGCAAATGTGTGTTTCCCTATAGTTATTGACATATAAATGCGTTACTTCTATGGAAAAAAGTGACAAGAATCACCTTCGTGAAGTGGCATCATGAATGAGAGAGGGTTGTTTTGACAAATATTGGAGGAAATGTAACTTGGTTCTAGGAATCACGCAGTTCTTGACCTACGATTTAAAATGGATATTGTAGAACTTTGGTACAAAGAGTTTATGGTAGTGATGCTGAAACACACCTCAAGAATATCGTGGTTGATCTTACCAATGTTTAATAAATACACCAATGGCTTGGGTAATAGCAAATCTTCTTCTTTAGGAAATGGTGATGTTAATTCTCATCGTTATGTAAATGCTAGATGCCATTGGGAGGCTATACACATCTCCACACCATGTGATGATATTGCTGCACTAAAATTTGAACTTGATCGCTAATTGAATGTTCTAATTTCCTCTAGTTGAAGGATTTGAGTAGTAGCTTGGTGGCGTACTAACTCACCAAATTTTTCAACACTTGCAATGATGGCATATGATTCTTTAAAAACCTGTTTTCTTCTTGTGTTGCTTCTTTAAAAATTGTTTTGGGACTGAATTTTAAATATATTTTTGATCAGAAAGGCTTGGATGCTGAAACAAACAAGCTTTATTATGTTAAAAAATCTGGTTGCCCAGCTCTGAAGATAAATGAGTTTCTCTTGGTGTTCACACATTAACACCGAAACTTAAGAGTTTGCATATAATCAGGCACTTATGGGGAAGCTGGAATCATTTCTGATTCAAAGCAGGATGGGAAGAGCAAAGAAGAGGCAGCTGGACAAATGTCTATTTGATCCACTGTGAAGCATCTGTTTAGGCAATGACTATATTTATGCATGCAGCTCTGGTAATAGTCAATTCCTGATATATATTTGAAGTTCTTAAGCAGTAATTTTGTGAAATCCCAGCTCTTCTTGATCCCATTTGTTTTGCAGGCTAGAACTTTGAACTGCTGTGCCAACATCTGGGCTTGATTGAAAGCGGTCGATTACCAATATCAGCTGGAGTTCTGAAATCAATGCAATGATATCTTTTGATATGATTAACCTGAGTACATTCAATACAATCTGGATTATCCAAGATCGATGGAACAGTATCATTCAGCTTTGTTAACCCCAACAATGATGATGAAGCCGAAATATTTCATGCTAATGGACAAGTAACCTTCTCTCCTTTTACTCATTGAAGTTTTAAGTTCCTCAGAAAACTATTGTAGTGCGATTGAAATTTCTTTTTGCAAAAATCATTAAATATTCAAATAGTTCTAGCTTTAATTCTAGTTCACGATATCTGATGAGCGCATTACGTTTTAGGTTTGATTCTTGCAAAAAATTTATAGAGATGCAATCTGAGAAGGTTTTTTAATAGCAAGTTGCTGGGTGATTATCAGTTTGAGGAGTTCCGTCAACACTCTTTTGCATGGTCTTTCTCACTCTCACATTCATCTTGACATCTGTGCTAGAAAAGAAAGAATGAAGAGAGATAAAAGACCAATCGCTTTTTCACTTCTTTTTTTCTCGTACATGTGTTGAGATGAGAGGGTGAAAAGGGGAGTACTTTTAGCATTGCTCTTATCAGATAAAATAAGTATGATGGACTTATTTAAAAATTGGTCTGTCTGAACTGATATTAATGATCATAAATATTTAACAAAAGATTTGCTGCATGTCTTGTTAATATTGTCTTGTTTTATATCTTTGATATATAAAAATTCATGTGCTAGGCTAGATATAAGAAGGAATTGTTTACTCTCTAAATTTAGTTTATTGATTATCTGCAGTTCCGTTATATGGGAGTAAATACTGGGAATTGTTGAAAGATGCTATTGGTATGTTGTATGGGAGTAAATGTACTACTGCAAATGTATATTTCCCTATAGTTTGTGACATATATATGCGTTTGCTTCTATGGGAAAAAAGAAACAAGAATCTTGTTCGCGAAAGTGGCATCATGCATGAGAGAGGGTTGTTTTGACAAATATTGGAGGAAATGTAACTTGGTTCTAGTAATCACGACAGTTCTTGACCCACGATCTAAAATGGATATTGTAGAACTTTGGTACAAAGAGATTTATGGTAGTGATGCTTAAACACACCTCAAGAATATCGTGGATGATCTTACCAATGTCAATAAATACGCCAATGGCTTAGGGAATAGCAAATCTTCTTTAGGAAATGGTGATGTTAATTCTTCATCGTTATGTAAAATCCTAGATGCCACGGGGAGGCTATACACATTGTTACACCATGTTGACGATATTGCAGCACCAAAATTTGAACTTGATCGCTATTTGAAAGATTCAAAATTTTCTTTAGTTGATGAATTTGATGTACTAGCTTGGTGGCATATCAACTCTCCAAATTTTCCGACACGTGCAATGATTGCGCATGATTTCTTATCTATACCTGTTTTCTTCTTGTGTTGCTTCGTCAAAAATTGTTTTGGAGACTGAAATTGAAAATATTATTGATATGAAATGCTTGGATGCTTAAATCAAACAACCTTTATCATGTTCAAAAATCTGGTTGCGCAGCTCCTAAGGTAAATGAGTTTATCTAGGCTGTTCACACAATAGCACCAACAACTTAAGAGTTTGCATATAAACAGGCTCACTTATAAGGAAGCTAGAATCATTTCTGATTCAAAGTAGGTTGCTAAGACCAAGAAAGAGGCAGCTTGGACCAATGTCTATTTGATCCACTGTGAAGCATTTACTCAGTTAATAAATTTATTTATGCATTAGTAGCTCTGGTAATAATCAAATTCCAGATATATATTAGAAGTTCTTATAACAAAAGTTTTGGTGATTTCCCAGCTCATCTTGATCCCATTTGTTTTGCAGGCTAGAACTTTCAATACTGCCTGTGCCATCATCTGGGCTTGATTGAAGCGTTCGATTACCAATATCACCTGGAGTTCTGAAGTTATGCAATGATATCCTTTGATATGATTAACCTAAGTACATAAGATACAATCTGGATTATCCAAGATCAATGGAACAGTATCATTCAGTTTGATTAACCCCAACCATGATGAAGCAGAAACATTTCATGCTAATGGACAGGTAACCTTCTCTCCTTTCACTCGTTGAAGTTTTATGTTCCTCAGAAATCTATAGTAGTGCGATTGAAATGTTTTTGTCAAAAATTATTAAATATTCAAATAGTTCTAGGTTTGATTCCAATTCCTGATATCTGATGGGCACATTAGGTTTTAGGTTTGATTCTTGCAAAAAGTTTTAGAGGTGCAATCTGAGAAGGTTTTATAATAGCAAGTTGCTGGGTGATTATCAGTTTGAGGAGTTCCATCAACACTCTTTTTCATGGTCTTTCTCACTCTTACATTCATCTTGACATCTGTGCTAGAAAAGAAAGAAAGAGGAGAGATAAAAGGCCAATCTCTTTTTCACTTTTTTTGCTTCTTGTACATGTGTTGAGATGAGAGGGTGAAAAGGGGAGTACTTTTAGCATTGCTCTTATCAGAAAAAATAAGTATGATTGACTTATTTAAAAATTGGTCTGTCTGAACTGATATTAATGATCATAAATATTTAACAAAAGATTTGATGGATATCTTGTTAATATTGTCTTGTTTTATATCTTTGATATATAAAAATTCATGTGCTAGGATAGATATAAGAAGGAATTGTTTTCTCTCTAAATTTAGTTTATTGATTATCTGCGGTTCCGTTATATGAAAGTAAATACTGGGAATTGTTGAAAGATGCTACTGGTATGTTGTATGGGAGTAAATATACTACTGCAAATGTGTATTTCCCTATAGTTTGTGACATATACATGCATTTGCTTCTATGGCAAAAAAGTGACAAGAATCTTGTTCGCGAAGTGGCATCATGTATGAGGGAGGGTTGGTTTGATAAATATTGGAGGAAATGTAACATGGTTATAGTAATCACGACAGTTCTTGACCCAAGATTTAAAATGGATATTGTAGAACTTTGGTACAAAGAGATTTATGGTAGTGATGCTGAAACACACCTCAAGAATAATTAAGGAGAATATCCATAAAGTTAATTAATCAGAAATTATTTATTATTATTAATTATACATTGAAAAAGCCCTTTCTTATATGAAAGTAGTTATTAAATGTGTCATCAATTTTTTTTTAATCTTTCATTTTTAAATATTTCAATTTTTTCTTTTATTTTGCCCCCACTGAATCAAATTTGTGGCTCCACTGATGATGCAAGCACATGATTTAGGATGAGAATAAATTGAAATGTTACCAAGACAGGTAGTAATATTTGTACTTACTTTAGTTTTTTATTTATCAAAATATTTTTTTGTTTTGGGGTCGTAATAATCCTCTGATTAATTTTGATTTTATTTTCGCAGAAACTGAAGAATAGCCTGCTGTCACAATCAATTGCGTTGAAGGATTGCGATCCCGGTGACTGTATTTGTCTTTGCAAAGTGTCAACAAGCTTATGGGAATGTAGTAACAAAAGGATTGTGTGGCGGTGCATGTATTTGTCTTTGTTTTAAATATTGCTGAATAATTTTAGGGTAATTTTACAAATACTCAAGATTTTGTATTCCAACAACACGTTGAAAGTGTTAGATGGATAGTTAGTTTAACTGCAGTTAGTAACGAAGTTAGATGGATAGTTAGTTTAACTGTAGTTAGTAAAGAAGGAAGGTAGCTAAAGTTTGGTTAGCTAAGTTGAGTTAGTTCTGTATATATATTTAATGCTGTTGTTGTTAATAAAGAATTAGAGCAGAAAATTATTCTTCTTCTTCCCAAAAGTTCTCTGGTTTATATTTGTTAACATGGTATCAGAGTACTCCCATTAACAGCTTCTGCTTCTATTTCTTGATCATTCTCTTGATCGAAATCTGTTTTAGTTTTCATTTTCTGAATCAGATTCTCACAAAAATCCCTTTCTTTGAGCCAAAATTGGTCAATCTGAGTTGTCTCCCTTGTGATGGCAAATGCTATGGTGAATCTTCTTTACATGCAGTTGATTCTAATTCACCTTTTTTCATTCATCCTTCTAACACACCTGGAGTTGTATTGGTCTCGGAACAGCTAATAAGGACTGAGAATTATGGAATCTATAGTCGAGCAATGACGGTATCGCTAAGGGCAAAAAACAAGTTAGGGTTTGTCGATGGCACTTGTGAAAAGTCTTCGGTAAGTCCTCTGTTGATTTTGCAATGGGATTATGGGAAAGATGTGACTCATTGGTTTTCTTGGATATTCAATACTGTCCATTGTTTTAAAAACCGGATCGCTCGTTGACCCGATCAAGGGGTCGATTCTCGGGTTGACTGGTCCAACCAGTTGGACAGTCGGTTTGATCGGCATACAGCAGACACATCTCTAAACAATTCCATCAGTCCTTATAAGTTTGAAAACCAACAAATACATCTTTAAAATTTACTCACAAGTTATTGTAAGTTTAAAATAAAGCAAATAACTTTTATTAGTAATTGTTTTTTTCTCTCTCCCTATCACTTTCATCTTTCTCTTTTTTTCACTTTCGTCTTTCTCTTTGTTTCTCTCTCCCCATCACTCATTGTCACTTTCTTCTAACACATTCCCGTTTCTATACTGTAATTTTTCTCTCCTCTTCTCTTTCTTCTAATCCTCTTCCTTATTCTTTCTCTTTGTCTCCTCTTCTCTTTCTTCTTCCTTCCCCTCCCCCTTACTTCACTTGACGGCCAAGAAGGTCTTGGTTGTCGCAATCTGGCCAAATGAGGTCCAAATCGGACCGGCCACTTCTTCCTTCCCCTCCCCTTCTTCTTCTTCTTCTTTACACTGTAAATTTTAGAGTAAGTGAAAAAGAATAGGGATGAAAATGGAAGATGCAAGTTGGTCTTTTTATTGAAATGAAATGGAGAATGCTTGTTGGCTCAATGAAATGGAGAATGAAACGATGTTGCAAATTGGTTTAGGAATTAGGAATTAGGAATTGGATTTTGCTTCACTGAGAATTCCTTTGAGCCAGATTGCTTCTTTAAATATATCAGCTACAGCCACGTATTCAGCTTCGGTTGTGGATAATGCAACTATTGGCTATAGTTGTGATTTCCAGTTGATACAGTTTCCACCTAAGGTGAAGTAGTATGCAATAGTTGATTTTCTGGTGTCTCTATCACCTGCAAAATCTGAATCCACAAAACTAACCAACTCAAGTGAAGGAGTCCGTTTATAATAATTCAGTCCAACATTCAATGTGGTATTTATATATTTGAGAACCCACTATAGGGCTGTCCAGTGTTCCATATCAGGGTTAGACATATATCTACTGAGCAGGGATATTACAAAAGATAAGTCAGGCCTAGTGCTAATCATAGCATACATTGGGGATCCTATCACATTTGCATATGGTATGTGTTCCATCCTAATCAGTTCAACTTCATTTCTAGGGCATTGTGTTTTGCTCAATGTGAAGTGGCTGGCCAATGGCATAGTGACAGGTTTAGAACCTGCCATCCAAAATTTTTCCACTAATTTGTGCGAGTATGAGCACTAGTAGACTCTCAGCTCACATTTATTTCTGTTTCTGTCAGTTTGCATGCTTAGAATCTTCTTTGCATCCCCCAAATCTTTCATTTCAAACTCAACGCTAAGTTTTTTCTTCAGTTCACCTATTAGGGGCTCGGACTTACTTATTATTAGCATGTCATCCACATACAACAATAAGTAAACAAGCAGGTTACCATTAAAAGCAAAGTAGAAGCAATTATCGTATTTACTCCTAGTGAACCCTATACTCACAATAAAAGTGTCAAACCTTTTATACCATTGCCTAAGGGATTGTTTTAGGCCGTACAAAGACTTAAGCAGTAAACAAACATGGTAAGGGGTCTTCTGATCTATGAAACCTATAGGCTAACTCATGTAGATCTCTTCCTCGACATCTCCATGGAGGAAGGTAGTTGTTACATTTAGTTGTTCAAGTTCTAAATCAAGGTGGACAACTATGGACAGCATTAACCTTATTGTTTTATACTTGATTACTGGGGAAAATACTTAATTGAAGTCTATTCCCTCCCTTTGGATAAAACCCTTGGCTACCAGTTTAACCTTATACCTGAGGGGTTCTTTAACAGTTATACCATCCTTTAGTTTGAACAGCCATTTGCATTGGATTACCTTTTGTTTCTTTGGCTTTGGTACTAGGATCCAGGTCTTGTTTACCTCTAAAGATTTCATCTCAGCTTCCATGGCAACCCTCTATTTGTCCCTTTCCTTTGAGTTCATAGCATCATCATATGATTCAGGTTCGATTCTCAGCACTTTAGTACCTGCAAGAAGGACAGTGTAAATGAGATTAGCATATAAAAATCTGGTGGGAATTCTTACCTGTTTTTTGGCCCTATCTCTTCCAAGTTGGTAGTCTTGCAAGTTTTCAGGCTGAGTTTCAGTGTCTTTTGCTATTTCTGTCTCATCCTCTTGTTCTAGATCAGATTGTCCAGTTTCTCCTCCAGGTTTAGGAACAACTTCAGTTTCCTGGATGATTTCAGTTTCTTGCAGGTGTTGGGGTTAGACAGGAAGCTCTACCTCAATTGGTGTAACCCCAGGCTGACTAGAGATCTCCTTAGAGCTTGAAGTAGAACCTACATCAGTGTTAGTTTCTTTACATGGAAAAACTCTCTCATTGAATATCACATCTCTGCTCACTATAATTCTAACCCCAGGTGACTCCCTGTCCCAAAGCCTATACCCTTTTGTTCCTTCTTGATATTCTAAGAAGACACACTTAGTTGATCTTGGTTCAAGCTTTCCTCCAACCGAATGTGCGTATGTAGCACAACCAAATACTCTTAAGTGTCTCAAGTCAGGTCTTCTTCCTGTCCATATCTCTTCTGGGCATTTTAGGTTGATGGTAGTGGAAGGACTCCTATTTATCAGGTAGGTTGAGGTAGTTAGGGTTTCTCCCTAGAAAGAGGTGGGTAGTTTGGAGGTGATAAGCAGACACCTAACTTTATCAAGAAGGGTACTGTTCATTCTCTCAGCTACCCCATTCTGTTGAGGGGTGTATTTCGCAGTCCTATGCCTTAAAATCCCTTGATCACTACAGAATTTATCAAACTCTTAATTATAGAACTCTAACCCATTGTCAGTTTTGAGAACTTTAACCCTTTTATTCATTTGGTTTTCCATTAAGAGTTTCCACTCCTTAAACCTTGCTAAGGCTTGATCCTTAGATTTCAATAGGTAAACCCAAACCTTTTGGCTGTAATCATCCACTAGAGACATAAAGTAACAGTTTCCCCCATAGGTTTTAACTCTACCAGGCCCCCACAAGTCAGAATGGATGTATTCTAGTTGACTAGTGGCTAGGTGCATTCCCTTTTGAAAACTGTTCCTATGTTGTTTTCCTAGTATGCAGTTTTCATAGAACTCCAGTGATGAGACACTATCTTTGCCAAACTGACCTTGATTACTTAGGATATCCATTCATTTTTTACTCATGTGGCCTAATCTAAGATGCCACTTTTTTGTAGTGGATAGGTTAGTAGACTTAAGCACTGAATTAAAACAATTTGGGGAGTGGTTCCCACAGAGTATATAGAGCCCATTCTTTTTCTCTCCTTTCAGGATTAGGTTTCTATTTCTGTATATATTCATGCATCCATTCTCTGCCTTATAGCAGCAGCCTGATTCGTCTAAGGTACCTAGGGATATTAGGTTTCTTTAAAGTTCTAGGATATACCTAACTTTTGTAAGTTTAACCAGTTTTTCAGTGTCAAGCTTTAAAGTTATGGAACCTATTCCTCTAACCCTACATGCATTATTGTTCCCCATGTAAACAGTTTCTGAATTAGTGACTTCAAACTCTTGGAACCAGTTTCTGTTTGGACTCATATGGAATGAACACCTTGAGTCCAGCACCCACTCATTAGTAGTGTCAGACATTGACACTGTAAGCACCTCAGGTTCATCTAACAGATTTTTGGTGGTGGCTAGATTGTTTTCTGTGTTCCCTTGTTTTTGCTTCTTGATCCATTCAAAACAATTCTTTTTAATGTGACCAGTCTTATTGCAGAAAAACATTTTCTAGTTTCTGTTTTGTTCTTGTTATTACCCTTCCATTTTTTCATATTTTTATTTCCTTGATTCGTAAAACTACCCTTCCCTGTTTGATTGGACTCAACTCTGCTTTTGACAAACAGGTTTGATCTATTTCTTTTCTAGACCTTCAGTTCTAATTCTCTAGCCTTAAGTCATGCTATTATTAGATCTAGGTTTGGTACAATGTCAGAGTACTGTAATGCGTTTTTGACTACTTGGTAGTCTTCTGGCAGTGAGTTCAAAAGAATCATTGCTAGGCTAGTATTTCCTAATTCTTGATCTGTTCCTTTCAGGATCAGAGTCATTTTTAAGAATTTGTCTAGATTCTCCTCTTCACTCCTAGAACTATCCATTTTATACGAAAATAAAGTACCCTTCAAAAAAGCCAAATTTGGGGCAAACTGTAAAACATATAAAGAGTTGAGTTTACCCCATAATTCCAGTGGTGATTCGATGCTATCTACCTTCCTGAGGACACTGTCAGATAGATTCAAGACTATCAGGTTGTAAGCCTCTTCATTGATCTCCTTTTTTTTTTTTTTTTTTTTTTTTTAGCTTCTCCTCCGGCCACTTTTTAAGGTCATCTTCCAGTGCGATTGCCACCTTATTGTGAGAGAGCAGTGCTCTCTTCTTTTTCTTCCAACTCCCGAAGTCAATCTTCCCATCATATTGAGAGATTTCCATTCGGGTGGAGGTGTTTGACATGGTGAGTGTTTGATTTTGGTTGACGAGGTTGCAGATTCAAGAATTTAGACTCGTTCTTGAATTTCAAGAAACGAAGAAGAAACCCTAGATTTCTATCCTGTATGAAATCTAAGCCCGTTCGACCAGAAACCCATGCTACGAACTCCCAATTTTTTTTTTAAACCCTAAAAATGAGAAACCCCTAAATTTTCCGACAATCAAAGAAAACCCTAAAATTTCAGATCGAAAAATTGAGACTCTGATTCTTCTCTCTTGATCCTCTTTCCTATGCTCTGATACCACTGTTATAACGCACACATCAGATCAACCAAATCACATAGCAAACACACACAACACAGATCTAACAAATACACACACACAACACCAAGATTTACCGTGGTTCACTTGCTCAGTTTGAGCAAGCTACGTCCACGTTGATATATTAATCAAGATTCCAGTAAAAATCTCTACCCTCGATTAAACCCCTTCACAATCTTCCCCTGAATCCTTAACACCCTAGAGACACAGATCTAGTATCCCAAATACCTTGTGAACCCTAGTACCCTCAAATGGCCTGCAAACCAGCTACTCAACTTACAGTTACACGATTCAAGACCACATACAAACGCAAACCTTAGCAGATACAAATTTGTTCGACAGAGAAGAAAAAGATACAAAAATGGTTAATCATCCTTGATTTAGATAGTTTGCCTACTTATATACCGTTGACCTTCAGACTTCTTTTCCACTATTGGATCTTTAGCTAGCCAACGATCAGGATTAATCTTTCACTTGGCTCAAAATGACGTCGCTCCATTTAATGATGAAACGTCACCATATAAAGCCACCACACAAACAGATGTTGTAGATGGAGGTTTTTTTATTCTACCCCTAAGGATTTTCCAGTTCTGTTTCTTTTGTAGTAACCAAAAACTCCCTTGTATTTAGATAAAAAACAATAACCATGGTAGAATGCATGATATCTAAGAACCCATCAATGACATCTTTCAATTTTTGTCTTGTAGTGCTTAGATTCTCTAAGTTTATGCGAACTTTCTGTAGGATTTTTTTTCAATTCTAACTATCTATTAGCCATTGCGGAATCAACTAGGGAAAAAAAATGAAATTTTATGAATTTATGAAAGCACTACAAATACGTAGTTCTTTATAGTTGTATAGAAATAAACATAACAGGACGGGTTAAATGTGAATGTCAAATGAACCACCGACTTACCAGCAGGCAATTTCTAATAAATAAAGACATCGATTGAAATTAATTTGTAGTTTTTTTTTTTTCTTATATTACACAAAATATCTATTACCGTTTCCTGATTCTAAGTTCCTACCTTTTAGATTGTTGACGTTGGTGGTAATATTTTCCTGTTAGCCATTTTGAAATCAACCAGGGAACAAAAACCAATCAATGAAAGTTTACAACTTTATAAAAGCAAGACAAATACAAACTTCCTTACCCTTATATAGAAATAAACATCAAAGGATGTCTCAAATGAGACTAGAAAACCAACAGACAACTTTTAATAAATAAACACACCGATTCAAGAAGGTAAAAAACTCTGTTAGATAATGTGAAAGGAAACGGTAATAGTTATTGATTAAATATAAAAGTTAAAAAAAATAAAAAATACACATTGGAATCGGTGTGTTTATATATATAGATATTTGATGTGAATGTGAAAGGATTAAACACATTTAACAAACATCAATCTATATATCTTCTTATTTGAATAATAAATAAATAAATATATATTTATTTATTTATTTATAAAGCTTTGTTAGCTGAAATCCAAAACATTCAAATTGAATCTTACTAGTTAAATTCTTAGTTTTGGCTTTGAAAAATACAAATTAGAATAAAAATAGTAATATTTGTAATTAGGGTTGTGCAAAAGAACCAATTAGAATTGAAATCGGTAGATACCTGGGGTTTGATTCCAGTACCTACTTGGAATCAGCCCTCACCAAGTAGGTTCCGATTAAAAATAGGAACTGGTCAGTTTCGGTTTTGGACTGCAAGAGCTGAAAATCGGAATGGGAACCGGGACTCAAATGATATATAATTAAACAATGAGGGGTCATTTGACAACGTAATTTTAAAGAAAAGACAGCAAGCATGAACATTAATCACCAAAACAGCAACACCACCAAAGAAGAAAAAGAACAAATCAAAATCAAAATCATCCCAAAAGAGACCATTTCTGTCTCACCTAGATTCCATATTCAACCAAACATTAAAGAATTTTCAGGGGTATGTTAAAAAAGCTTCCTTTTGTACAAATTTAATCATCAATTTCTTTCTTTTTTTTGCATCATATTTGTGTGGCCATTTGAGGATTAGCTGCAGATCTTGGAAATGGTTTTCGAGTGTTTTGGTTTATCAGTTTTTGATTGGTTGTTGCGGGTTTTGTTTGGGTTTGAGGGGGTTTTTATTTTTATTTTTCTTAACAAGGCCATAACCTTGCGCATGGGTCAGGCATAGGTTTCCCATACACTTCATGACTTCAATGTTTTTCATTTTGACACACAAATTCTTATCATTTATTCAAATTAATCCAATGGATTTAGATGAAAAGCTAGAGTTAGTTAATTTTTAATGCCCACTAAGCAATTTTTATGCTATTAGATTATCATGTATTAATGGTCATGAATTTGTGTATCAAATTTGTGTCCAAAATTTGTATTAAATTTGTCAAAAATTTGTATTACAATAGTCTGAGCCAATCAATAATAATAATATTATCTCATATTACACTATTAAAATCAAACTAATATATTCTAGAAGTAGAAAAAATCGTCTTAACTAAATTACGAACTTGTTTATAAAAAATTACGGGCTCAGGCCCAGCCCATCTTGACCATGCTAAAGGTACAGTAGTTTGTTATGTGAAACAAAGTAAAATTTTTATCCAGAGTATTGCTAATGTTTCAGAATTTTGGATCATCAAGCGATGGTGCATAATTTAATTTATTTTATTTAATTTTATTCTGTTTTATAATAATTAGATTTGGGTTATGAGGGAAGTTCTGTTTTTTGCTTGGGAAATAATTTCTTCAATTAATAATTTAGCGTTTGAACTTTGAAGTCTTTAATATCTTGTTTACCTGTAGCTGAACATTCTTTAGTTTTATGAATTGTTTCTTTCTTTTACAAATATTATGTTAGAGAAATAAAAGGTTTTTTCATATGTTTTGATGTGTCAAAACTAATAAAAAAAAGTGATTAATGGACTAACAATGTGCCAATGTATGACATAAGTCATAACCAAAACAAAAATACATATTTTCCAAGTGGAACGGCCGTCCTCGCAAATAGAATGCCCGTTCCATTCAATTTTTCTGGAAAATAATCTCCAATCAAGCCATTCCACTAAAGAACGACGTCGTACCTTATGCTCGTTCACAGTTCTGTCCAAAATGAAGCAAAAATCCATTTAAGCAAACTCAAGTCAGAAATGGAACAACCAAACTGAACCACCATCCCAACAAGTCATTATAGACATATCATGACTTATCCAAAGGAAGCTAACACACATCCGTGAGTTGGACATCATTTGTGATGAAAGAAGGAACAACCAAGAAGAACGACCATTCATTCAGCACCATTCCACATGAATGGCGTTGTTCCATCATCTCGTTCATAGCTTTGGAATCTTGACACCTTTTGCGATCTGAAGAGGAACCCTTGTTCCATGAGAGGAATGCTCGTTCCAAGTTGAAGTCAAAATTTTGGACTTAGAATTTTCGAGCTCAAGTCAAGGTTGAGGGAACTTCAAGTAAATCAAGAACGACCTCGAGGAATGCCCGTTCCCAAAATTCTTCAAGGCATTCCAAGAAGGAACGACGCCATTCTAGGAAGTCGTTCAAGGTTTCAGAATTTTTGGACATTAAGAGGTCCAAGATGGAACGCCCGTTCACGATAGAGGAACACCCATTCATGATAGGGGAACGACCATTCCATATAGGGGAATGACCATTCCAAACCCTAGATTTCAAAGTAAAATGACTGTTGGTGTCTGGAACGCTCGTTCCCGATGTTGGAACGTCTGTTCCTCTGGGTTTTATAGCTTTTCATAAGTGCATTAAATGCAGCAACAACTCTAATTTACTCAGGGTTGTTGAAGACTGTAAAAGGGTGATTTATTGCAAGAAAACAAAGATATGGAGAATAGTGCATTATCCAACATTCTATCTTACAAACCCTAAAGCTCGCACTTGATCAAAATCAATCTCTCATTTGTACTAAACTAACATCTTTAAAGAGAAACTTTGAAACCATTGTATATTAGCCTAGCTTAAAGGCAATCATTCACAAAGCTTTTTCACATATCTTTGGGTGAAATCCTATAAATCTAGAGGCGAAATCATGTCAAAAATATTGTAGAGATGAAATTCGATTCTAGTGGAACTTCAAGGAGGTTGCCCTGAAGAAGTGGATGTAGGAGGCTCGTGATCAAAGCTCCGAACCACTATAAAATCTCTTAGCATTTCTTTTCTCTCTCATTTATTATTTGTTATTTACTTGTTCATTTATTGTTTATCATTGAAGTTATTCATTGTTCTTATATATTGTTAGGTAGTTGGAGGTTTTAATATTCCACAAACGAAAGCTTAAACGTAGAGCAGAAGAAAAAAGAACTTGAATCTGAAAAAGTTAAGGATGAACCATTACGAAGAAAGCGCTAGAGTAATGTACTTTTATTTCTGGTGTAATAAGGAGATACCAATTTATTGCAGAGGAATGTTAAATGTGAAAGAAATTAAAATTTTGGTGGGAAATTCACTATTTTTTTTTTAAATCGCTTAAACATTTTGGGGATGTATTGCACAAATTTTTGTGACACTGGTAAACAAAAACATGTCAATAATCTCTATTGTAAAAGTTTCTCATTTATTCACTTAAATACACAAACAATTTCTTTCATGTTTCTAGTTAGTTGAGTTGTATGGAAAAAATGAGAGATTTGGGAGTTATTTATAGTGTAGTTGGAGAGAGGGGGTGGGGCCGGTGGGGGAGAATAAAAAAAAACTTTCCTTCCCCCAAATGACTGTTGGCTGCTAGCCGATGGTTGTTAAATAATTTTTTTTATTTTTTTAAATTTTGTGAAATTTTATTTTTATCCTTATAATTTATGTTTATTTCAAAATTTATAGAGGTTTTTAGTAATTATACAAATGATTAAAAAGAAAAAAATTAAAAAGGTTTGGGCCCAAGCCTGAGACCTTAGAAGAGGGCCCAGGCCTAAGACCTTAGAGGAGGGCCCACTGGAGGGATCGGGCCCTCCTCCTTAGGCCCAACTCTATTTATTGACGTATTAGATATTGTAGCATTCATTTTGTCATTGTTTGAATATATCATTTAATTAATTGATACAATCATACAAATATAAATTACTTTGTCAAGAGGACATTTTGTCAACTATTAGTTGGAATAGTGAATGAATGATTCCATTGGATTTGACAATTTTTAGTTTTTGTCTTCACAGGTGAATCGATGGTTTTGACTTTTAAGTTAAATTTTATGATTACTACTTAATTAAAGTCTTATTAGGAGTGTTTTTTTTTTTTTTTCTGTGTTTTTAAGGTCAAAATTTTATATTTACTATTTCATTTTAAAATTTAACATTTTTGTCTCTTTTATGGAAAATAAAGGAGTTGCCTTCCAATGTTTTTTTTTTTTTTTCATAATATCATTTAAAACTATAAATAGTATTAATATAGTCATTCTCTAATATAAGTGCTATAAATCTAAAGAAATTCCTACTTAGTAATATTCATATATATTATATATTAATTGCCAAATCTAAAAGTATTTGAAAATAACAAAGTAAAATATACTCGCGCAACGTGCGGGTTTTAATCCTATTTACTAAATATTATCACATTAAATTCAATAACAACTCATAAAAAACAATAAATTATCAACAAACTTATTTACTAATTATATTTTACCACACGAAAAACAACAATAATTAAAATAAAATTCTATAAATATATGCATTATGAGAATAAGAAATTTGGACCGATGGAGCATTTTGCACAATTAATTAGTAGATCTCAATCAATTGTAACATCCAATTATTCAAACAAACATGGTGTCAAAACAACTTTCTTAAGTAGCCCGCGTAACACACAGGACTTTCAATTAGTTTCAATATACATTTAACAGTCAATTAACCTTCTATTAAGTCAAAGGATTAAAGCAGTAATATTTTTAAATGAGAAGGACCAAAAATGATATATGAAATGATCTATGTACAATATTTCTATAGTTTGATTTAGGGTTTTTTTTCAAGTATTTGCTATTATTATGCTGAAAATAGTGAGATTGTGTGTATTCAAGCATCTTATAGGGGTGGGGATCGGGGGTAATCTTCGTTTATTTTGCAAAATTCCGGTGTTTAGTTTGCAATTAATAAAATATTATGGTAATCTTTTATTGTAGATAGTGTTTATTGTTGGTAATATGGGGGGTAATCTTATTACTTTCCTAGGGGGTGTTATTAAAACATTACTAGGATAATATGATTTTTCTACCTATTTTGCCCTTAATTAAAAACTATTTCGGACATATTGTCCTCAAATGTTTACCAAATAACAATTATCCAGCCCCTTACATTTTAGAAATTAGCTAAAAAACCTCAGCCACAAAAAAGTTTAAAAGTTAACAAAATACTCTCAACCACCCAAGATCACCGTCGATTGTGACTCACCATTGCCGACCGTCGGCGTCAGTCGTCGTAATGGTGTACGACCGACGGGATCAGGCTAGTTGTGCACCGATAAGGCCTTTTTGGGCCATGGATCATGGCTGAAAACGGCCAGATTTGTAGCCATTTCACGGCTACATCTTTGGCCATGAAATGACCATAGATCTAGCTGTTTTTTGGCCATGGATTTGTGATCCATGGCCATTTTCGGCTTTGCTAGTGCACGATCGGCCATATACAGCCAATCGTGCTCCATTCCATCCATTGCCACAGTGGTCGGCAGTGGTGGCTGGCTGCCGATAGTGGCTTGGGGTGGGTGGGGGTGATTTTGCTACAAATTAAAGTTTTATATGGCTAGGGTGTTTTAGAAAAATTTTAAATATTGTAGGTTAAAAAAAATGATTCAAAAAAAAAAAAAATAATAAAAAATGCTATTATATTAATATTTAAAAAAGAGGGCAATTTAGTAATCTATGTAGCATACCCACCCATTTATACTCCCGAATGGCTCGGGCTCGACTCGAGAAAAGCTCGAGTTTGGCTCGGCTCGAGTTGAGTTGAACTCGAGCTGCTCAAGTGCCTTTTCGAGCCAAGCCCAAGCCACCTAGTGCTTGGCTCGATAGGCTCGTGAGCCTCCATGACTCGAAAGGGTATGAGTGTAAGTTTTTTAAATATAAGGTGTAAGTTTTTCAAGTATAAGGGTGCCTATGCAATTTATTATTTTATATATAAATTGTTTATTCCAAAAACCCTAACACATTTTTTATCACAGCTACACTTCTTCTCCTTTCTTTTCTCTTTCCTTCTTCTTTCCTTTAGCTCTTCTACCTCAATCTATGGCATGACAAATCTTGTCTCGCTCTCCCATCTCCAAGCCGTTTTTTGTTCTCCAAAAATGAGGCTATGAGATTTTGTTCTTATGCTTGCTCGATTTTTGTTGCTTTTACATTATCATTAAGGTTTCAATCTGGTGGGTTGGCTTTGGATTTTTTTTTTTTTTTTTTTTTGTTGGTGGATTGCTTTAGATTAAAGCCTGGTAAACAAGCCGAGCTTCGATCTCAACAAATCATCTTGAGCCGAGCTTCGAGCTTGGTTTCTAGAGCTCGTTGAACCCAAGCTCGAACTCAAGTTCGCTAAATTTTCTCGAGCTGAGTTTGGAGTCATGTAGTGTTCGACTTGGCTCGGCTCATATGCAGCCCTACTCCCAACCAAACATATTATACACCAATTTATTCGAACCAACTAAATACATTTTCTAAACATTCACGGTAATCTTCAAGGTAATCTTTATTTTCGTTAATATAATATTCCTTTATAATAAAATATTATATGATCCAATTGCTCTCATGTGATTTTGTTTCCTCAAATCATACACGGGCATATGGACATTTGGAATCGGATCAGGTTTTCAGACAAATAATATTCGGTTATCACGCAAGCCCTAGCTGGTAAATTAAACATTTTAAATCTAATCACCACCGCTCCTTTAAACTTTTTGGTTCAGATTAAACTTTTTAACCGACAGGTTAAAGAAAAACAAGGAAAGTGCTAAGAAACAACCACTCATTGACCCTAAGTCCCTAATTCCTATATATACATTGAAAGATTGCTCAAATTTTATCGCTAAAAAACTTGGGGCATTTTATTAAAAGACCATTTTAACTAAAAATTTAATTAAAAGGCTATAGAGTTTGTAAATTTTAACTAAATGGCCTTGTTTTTTTAATAAGCTTAATTAAACATGATCAGCGGGTTAATTAGGATTAATGAATAATTGGGTAATCTTTAAAAAAATATAATAAATCTCCAAAGAGTCAGAAATCTTGCAAACAAACCCAAACACCTTCTTCTTCTTCCTCCCGCCATATTAACGCATTCCTCCACCATTAACATCTTCTCCAACACAGATCCTCCTCGTCGTCCTCCTCCTCCTACTACTGAAAAAGCGATCTAGGTATGTGTATCTCCCCTTTCGATTTACAAAGATTTAATGATGGATTGGGTTTGGGTTTGGGTTATGATTTTGATTTAGTTGTTTAGGTTGTTGGATTGTGTTTGATGTAATGGAAGTTGAAAGGAGTGGAATTTGTTGAAAATTTTCTTGCATTGTGGGTAGCTGGGGTGGTAGCACCGATTGTAGGTGGAGATGACTGAAAACGTGTTCTGAATATGATGGATCGCTTAAACAATCTGGTGTATCGCTTAAGCAATCTGGTACTTCTGGTAATGCAATAGATAGATCGCTTAAGCGATCAGGTATGTGGCATAAGATCGCTTAAGCGATCAGTAAATGGCATAATATCGTTTAAGCGATCATGCCTATTTACACTGGATCGCTTAAGCTATCCATTATATCGCTTAAGCGATCATGCTTATTTACACTAGATTGCTTAAGCGATCCATTATATCGTTTAAGCAATCCAGTAAACGATATACCAGATTGTTTAAGCGATACAGCAGATCTATCAAGCGACTGTGCAGATGCTTTTTAAAATATTTCAACCCTTAGTATATCAGTTAAGAATATTTTTTTCTTGCATTATAGGTTGTTGGCTATTATTAGACATGAGAGAAGTTGTTTTGGGTGTTGAATATTTTGGTGAGTGGGTGGAGGAAGAAAGTAGGTGGAAGTGGATTGGGAAGAGCAAAGAAGTTATACTAATTGTTGTGAGCACAGAGGTTAGTTTTGATGAGTTGATTGATGAAATAATTAGAAAAGGTGATTTGAGTTGCTCACGTAGTGATATAGTTGTGAAGTATATTTTAAGCAGAGTTCCTAAACATTATAAGGTACCTCCTGCTATATTAAAGTCGGATAAAAGTGTGAAATTATATATGATTGTTGTGGCCGATAATGGTTCGAGGCCGACTTTAAGGGTTTCTTTTATAGGAAAACCGTTGGAAGTTGGTTCAAAGGAAGGGGATAATGAGGAAATTGGTGGAGATTTGCCTGGTTTTAATTTGAACTACGAGGGCCTTAATTTGTTAGTTGAAAAAATCAAGAGTAGACTATGAATTGGGTGGTGACGAGGATACTATAGAAGAGGTTGGTGATGGGAGGCAGAATGAAAATGTTGAGGAGCAAGACCCCGTACATGTTCCCGTAGATGTAGAGATTCCTTTAAATAAAAATTATGCAGAAGGTGTAGTTTGTGAGGAAGAGAACACTATGGTCGTTTATGCAGGTTTAGAGGGGTAATTGCAGGTAGTAGTGAATCAGCTCATGTTTTTACGGATGGATCGGAGTTGCGCATAGGGCATTTATTTGACAACAAAGAGAAAGTGGTGAGAAAGCTAAAACTTGTTGCGGTGAGAGGTAATTTTGAGTTCATCACCAAAAAGTCAAATTCATTGGTTATGACGGTTACATGTCGTGACCGAAAGTGCAAGTGGCGGGTTTATTGTAAAAGGTTGGCGGAGTCTGAAAAATTTATTCTTAGCACATATACCCGTGAGGACACATGTGGTTTGGGACATATTTCAGGTCAGCATCGACAAGCCTCTGCTGATGTTATTGGACAATTTATCAAAAGTCAGTTCGTTGAAGGGAAAGACCCATCTCCTAAAGAGATTTAGAGACTTGTGCGCACAAAGTTGGGATATGTTGTTAGTTACTGGAAATGTTGGAAAGGGAGACAACGTGCACAAGATTTTGTGAGGGGCACGGCGGAGCATGGGTACGCGGTATTAGAAACGTACCGTTATATGCTTGAGTTGACAAACGAAGGTAGCAAGACGGCTTTGAAGTGGGACAGGAATATGATATTTAAATATTTTTTTGTTGCTTACGGTTCTGCTATAAGGGGTTTTGTAAACATGAAAAAGGTGTTGGCTGTTGATGGTTGCTTTTTGACGAGAAAGTATGGAGGTACATTGTTGGTGGCCATTGCACAAGACAACGAGAATCACACATATCCTCTTGCATGGTGTGTGGTTGACTCTGAGAATGACAAGTCGTGGACTTGGTTTTTTCAGTAATTACGTATGATAGTGCCTGACAGTGATGAGTTGTGTATAATATCCGATAGGCACAACTCTATAAAGAAGGGGATTGCCACTATTTACTCTCAAGCACGTCACTGATTCTGTATGAGGCACCTTCGTGAGAACATAAAATAAAAGTTTAAGTGTGCTGGCCTCCTTCAGACATACTGCATGGCAGCAAAAGCTTATCGGGTTGATGAGTTCGAGGAGCACTTCCAACAAATCTGAATCAAGGATGATAGAGTTGCTGAGTATCTTGAGCATGATGTGGGTTTCAAGCGATGGAGTAGAGCTTACTTTCCTGGAAGAAGGTTTGATGTCATGACCACGAACATAGCCGAGTCCGTAAATTTGAAGTTGCTAATAGAAAGAGAGTTTTCAATAGTTGCACTTTTTGATGCAATCCAGAGGACATTGTCACGGTGGTTCCATGAGCATTGTACGGAGTCAGATAATTTTACTACAACCCTTGTTCCGTCAGCTGAAAAATTATTGTGAGAACGTATGGAACTGTCAAATGCACTGTTTGCCTATCCTCTTAATTCTCAAGAGTTCTCTGTGTGCGGCTATGGTACGGATGCCCTAGTTAATCTTGTTAGTAAAACTTGCAGTTGTAAAGTGCTTGACATTCAACATTTACCTTATCCTCATGCACTAGCAGCACTGAAACACCAACGGAAGCTGGATTTTGGTTCAAGAATTTACATGGAACTTTGCTCCCCTTTGTAAATGATAAATCACTACATGCTAGCTTATTCAGAAATGATCTATCCAGTGCCTCCAGAAGAGTAGTGGGTAGTGCTGCCAGAGTTGGCTGACATTATCATCCATCCGCCATTCAAGAAGATAGCAAAGGGGAGAAAAAGAGTTAAGCGTATTCCATCAGTCTTTGAGGTTCCTCGAAAGATGAATAAGTGCTCAATTTGCAAGCAACCTGGCCACAAGAAAAGCAGTTGCCAGAAGTAATCACATGCAGATCCTGAAAATTAGGTTCAAAGAAGGATGAAATTCAGGGAGTTGCCAAGGCCAACCATTGATGAGTTATTGTTTTCAATTATTGATGTTTTCAATTTTATTGTTACCTTGAATAAATAATTCTTTATATTTAGTATTCTTGTTACATGACCTAAATATGTGTTGATTGGTGATTTTAGTTTGGAATTAGGTTGTCAAATTGAGGAGAAAGTATAGAATTAATATGTGTTGGTAAATTTAGTTTGTCAAAAATAAGGAGAAAAGATGGAAAAGTATGTATTGCCTAAGATATCACGGATCGCTTAGGCGATCGTGCACCTGGGCAGATATTGATTCTGCCCATCACATGATCGCTTAATCGACCAAGTGAAAAAAAGAAGAATCGCTTAAGCGATCATGCACCTGGGCAGATTGATTCTGCCCATCACATGATTGCTTAAGCGGTCTACGATCACTTAATCGATCAAGTGAAAAAGAGAAGAATCGCTTAAGCGATATCACAGATCGCTTAAGAGATCATGTACCTTGGCAGATTGATTATGCCTATCACATGATTGCTTTAGCAATCTACAATTGCTTAATCGACCAAGTGAAAAAGAGAAGAATCGCTTAAGCGATATCACGGATCGCTTAAGCGATCATGCACCTAGGCAGATATTGATTCTGCCCATCACATGATCGCTTAAGCAATTCTTTCAGTCGCTTAATCGGCCAAGTGAAAATTTAACCGTCTTCTTCTTTATCCGTATCTCAACTCTGAATCCATTTTCTTGCTCGAACTTTGAACATATAGGGTGTACAATTCATTTAGTGGAACTTGACCGTTATTATATTTTAATTAAACATATAGTTCTTATATGTCTATATCAAACATATATGGTGTATAATGTTTACGTCTATATTAAACATATGTCCATAAACTTGGAAACGAAATATGGTAGTAACTTACCCTTAATCACTTAAGCGATCCCGTCTATTTAGCAAGCGATCACTTAAGAAGGTTACAGTAGTTATGCTGGAAACCTTATTGTGATAATAGGAGCTGTTGTTAATAGTCAAAAAGTTTCTGAAAAATTCTGGCACTCTCATGGTCTACAGACTACAGAGCATATGGTTACAGGGTTCAAATTTTTATTATTATTATATTTTTGTGTTAAGCGAGACATTAAATCGCTTAAGCGATTAAACAAATTTCCTTTTGTAGAGGCGATCAAGGATCGCTAGATCTGTGGGTCGAAGAGAACTAGATAACCATGCAAGCTTAGTGAACATATTTTCTTCTTCTTTCTTCAGAACATAAAGGGTGTGTTTGATTGAATATTCCTATCCATATTCCCAATCCTATTCCCAAAATATTTGTTTGTTTAATTATTTAGAGAATATTAGTATATTTTTTTTAATTATTAAGACCCCTTAGGTTTATTAATTTTATTAAATACCCCCAGAAAAACCCCCACCCACCCATACTTGCCAGATTCCGGCAACCACCATCGGTGGTAGCCGGAATCTATCACCACCGCCTACAAATGACCGGAACAGGCCGATAATTCATCGATGTGGCCTTTTTCTGCCAGATCCAAAGGCCATGATGGCCAAAGAAATGGTCATCGTTGACCAACAACGACGACCATATATTTGGCCATTAGCGATCTGAACTTTTGCAGCCATCGATGGCCAAATCTGGCCATAGATCTTGCCTTTTCTGGTCAGATCTGCAGTCGATGTGGCCAAAAAAGGCCATATGAGGCCCTATGGGCTAGATCCGATAGGTCTGCGTCGTAACACCCTTTTTCCGACCAGATTCTGACGGTGGTAGGTAGGTGCAGGTGTTTTGGTTAAATTTTAAATTTTTTCCTACCGGTTTTATGAAATTAATAAACTTAAGGGTCTAAAAGTAATTAAAAAAATAAACTAATATTTACTAGATAATTAAACAAATAGACGGGAATAGGCATGATCGCTTAAGCGATGCGAGATATCACTTAAGCAAATCATGACTTATGTATATAGGATCGCTTAACTGATATATAAAATTGAACTGTGTAACAATATGCTCTGCACTTTGTAGACCAAGAGACTGCTAAAATTTTTCAGAAACTTTTAGACTATTAACAATGGCTCCTGTTATCACAATAAGATTTTCAGCACAACTGCAGTAACCTTCTTAAGCGACGAAAGCTAAATAGACGGGATCGCTTAAGTGATTAAGGGTAATTTACTGCCATATTTATTTTCCAAGTTTATGGACATATATTTAATACAGAGGTAAACATTCTGCACCGTATATATTTAATATAGACGTAAAAGAACTATATGTTTAATTAATATAATAACGGTCAAGTTCCGCTGAACGAATCGTACACCCTATATACTTAATATAGACGTAAACATTCTACACCATATATGTTTGATATAACCGTAAAATAACTAATTTAATTAAAATATAATAACGGTCATGGTCCACTGAATGAATCGTACACCTGATATGTTTAATATAGACGTAAACATTCTACACCATATATGTTTGATATAGACATACAAGAACTATATGTTTAATAAAAATATAATAACGGTTATGGTCCACTGAATGAATCGTAAATGGCTTAAGCGATCCTGTGTATTCGGATTTTATTTATTGTATTTCAGAAGATTGGTTAAGCGATTAACGCTATCTTAAACATATAAGGTGTATGATTCATTCAGTGGACCATGACTGTTATTATATTTATATTAAACATATAGTTCTTTTTGTTTTGTATAAACAAAGAAAGAGCGAGAAGTACCTCATGAAGTTTGAAGGGTTGAAGGTAACCATGCAAGCTTAGTGAACAAATATTCTTCTTATTTTCTCGGAACATAAAGATGTTAACCTTGCATGGTTACCTAGTTCTTTTAAACCCTTCAAACTTCATGAGGTACTTCTCGCTCTTTCTTTGTTTATGCAAAACAAAAAAAACCTATATGTTTAATATAAATATAATAATTGTCATGGTCCACTGAATGAATCGTAAACCCTATATGTTTAGCATAGACGTAAACATCCTACACCTTATATGTTTCATATTGACGTAAAAGAACTATATGTTTAATTAAAATACAATAACGGTCATGTTCGACTGAGAACGAATCGTACACCTTATATGTTTAAGATAGCGTTAATCGCTTAACCGATCTTCTGAAATACAATAAATAAAATCCGAATACATAGGATTGCTTAACCGATTTTCTATATCGCTTAAGCGATCCTGTGTATTTAGACTTAGTCGCTTAAGAGATCCAGTGTTATTTATGATATCGCTTAACCGATCCTAACCTTTTACACTTGGTCGCTGAAGCGATCGTAGATTGCTTAAGCGATCATGAGCAAAGAATACATAAGTGCCCACACGAACAATCGCTTAAGAGATCGCTTAAGCGATGACCGTGGACATGATCGCTTAAGCGATCATTACTGAGGCAGAATCATCTGCCTAGACCTATAATTGCTTAAGCGATCTGTTTGTATCGCTTAAGCGATTCTTTGCTTTTACTTTTGGTCGCTTAAGCGATTTCAGATCGCTCAAGCGATTTGTCCGCGGCAGAATCATCTGCCCATATCTACGATCGCTTAAGCGATCCTTATGTATCGCTTAAGCGATTCTTTCAGTTTACTCTTGGTCGCTTAAGCGATTTCAAATCGCTTAAGCGATCTTGTCTGCGGCAGAATCATTTGCCCAGATCTATGATCGCTTAAGCGATCCTTGCCTATCGCTTAAGCGATTCCTGGCTTTTACTCTTGGTCGCTTAAGTGATCTTTTTCCAGGTAGAATCTTCTGCCCAGATTTATGATCGCTTAAGCGATCCCTTTGTATCGCGTAAGCGATTCTTCGTAAAAGACTTTTGGTCGCTTAAGAGATTTCAGATCGCTTAAGCGATCTTTACCGAGGCAAAATCAACATCTGCCTAGATGTATGATCGCTTAAGCGATTCTTCGTAAAAGAACTCTTGATCGCTTAAGCGATTTTAGATCGCTTAAGCAATCATTTGTGGAAAACTCTTGGTCGTTTAAGAGATATATGTGGTCGCTCATATATGTAATTGTTTGGTACCATGGCTGTCTTTAAGTTAATTAATTTTGAAATGACTGTGATTAGGATACATTTCTACCTCACTCATTTCCCTCCCAAATCCAAAAAGAATTTGTATCGTAAAATTAAGTAATTTATATCAATCTAATTCATCACAACTCAAAATATAAGAGACATCAATGTAATTGAAAGTTTGAAGACATCAATGTAATTGAAAGTTTAAACTTAAAATCATCCATAATAGTGCCGAAACACAATAATTCCTAAGACATTTAACTCTAGTTCTGATTGTAATAAAATTTCCTCCACCCAAACAATTGCAAAGAAGAACCCAATTCCAAGTATCATTTTTCGTATCATTTCCCTTCCATACATTCTCATTTCCCTCCTGTGACCTGCCAACCAGCCTCTGAGAAGTTTTCGAATTTTGTATAATCACTGTCTGAGATCATTGTTTGGTTCCATGCCTTGCCAACAGCCTTGATTGCAGATGCCTCCTCTAGCCAACCAGCCTTTGAGAAGTTTTCTAATTCTGTTTGCCAGGAACCTATCTGAGATCATTGTTTGGTACCATGCCTTCCCAGCAGCCTTTACTGCAGATGCCTCCTCTTGCCAACCAGCCTTTGAGAAGTTTCCTTTCATTGTTTGCCAGGAACCTGCAAAATTTTCCGGCACACACCTGCAGACATGTCAGCTTTTGTAAATTAAAAAAAAAACGTAAAAAAGTTACAGAGTGCGAGATTGAGAATTTTACTCAGTCTGTCTCTTTCGGTAAAGCTCCATATAAGCATGACACCTGCAACATCAGTACCACAACCCAAGTATCAACATCAACATCACATAAACTACAAAATTCAAAGTCCAACTTTTATACCTTTTGATTGGGTTCTGGTCACTCAAAATGGATCCATATGCCCATGGAAGCACTCAACAGCCCAGCACTCCTGACAGTTACTCATTGTTTCGTCATTCAAGCCTTCCATCAGCACTGAATAAATATCATTAGAATAAACTTATAGAACAATTGTATTATGTAAGTTAGTTTTACACAAAATTTACCTTGACTCATTTATTGGGATGGTAGAGTGCTTAAGTGGCCACTTTCTGGTTAGAAATTGATCACTGAAATGCCTAAACATCCCACTATCATGCAACAGCCGCGGGAACAACCTGGATAGTGGCTCCAACTCGATCTCCAACTCGATCTCTAACTGCTTGTCTCGACAAATAGTTAGGTTGCAGTCAAGGATCTTCAGCAACCCCTCCTCTAGATGCGCGACGACTGTTATCCAGTGCATCTCTCTGACGTTGATGATGCAGTAGACTCTTTTAACCATTGCCCAACTGTGGCCATATTTGGGACTTTCCCCCCGTACATACTACATAATCCTGGCATCAAACTTAAAATCATCAAGGATGCAGTCCAACTGTTCTGGGGCCAATCTTTTTCGCTTTGCTTCTTTTGTTGCACCTCTACCAATGACATTTTTAATTAAAGTGTGATATGTCAAGAAAAGCATTTGGCCAAACACCACATCGGTGATGGCACAGTTGGGATACAATAGATCACCATTACTGGTCTGTCGTAGCTTCATCAGTGCCAATATCTTATCGATGTGCTGCATCACATAAAAACAACAAGATAAGTATGGAAAACACAAGAAAAATAAGGAAAATTAAGCGAAAATAACTCACCGAGTCCTCAAGCCACCTGCCCATCGTCAACAACTTTTCAAACCATTCCCGATGATAATCCCCTGTCTTACACTTTATACAGGCATCACTTCCTGAATCATTGTAATAGGCATAAAAGAGTTTTTTTCTTTTCCTCCTCTATTGGCCTATACAAATCGACCTTTGAGTCCATTTTCGCTTGCCCACTTCCTCTCCCTTCCTCCATTTGTATATCCCCGCTTCCTTCGCCTCCCACCTCACCCTCCTCCATTATCACTGCCCCACTTCCTCTACCAACCTCCTTAACCTCCTCCATTTTTGCTTCTTCCTCCATTTGTTTCTTAATTTTCCTCTTCTTTACATGTGTCACCACCGTGTAAGGCGATTTGACAAACTTGCTTTTTCGGCTATCTCTTTTTACCCTAGGTTACACTTCAACCGCCTTTAATACTCCACCAACTTCCTCCTCCACTGTACCAACTTTCTCTGCCATCTTATCCACTTTCTCCTCAACCCTTTTCATCTGCTCTTCCATCTTGTCAAACTTGTCATAAACGGCTGTTGTAAAACTCTGAAACAGACCGTTTATGAGGTCAACCACCTCATTCTCCCGACGTCGATGTCTCGACAAAGTAGTACTTGTTGTACCAGTTTGCTGAGGCATACAAACCTCTTCCTCCCTCTTCTCCTCCTCCTCATCCCTTTCGCCGATTAGAGCTTTGTCATCCTCAGCATCAACCACGTTGTCAAGCAGTGGCCCTACAACTGCCATCACATGCGTGACCCCTTGTAGGTCCCGCATTAGAAGGTCTATCCGTTCATCCTCTAGTGCTTCGAAAGATGTGACATAGTCCTTTTCCGATTCATCCCCAGTAGTGGTGAGAAAGGGATGGACGACTCCCTACAATAAGAAATAAAATCAATCAGATTGAAGTGACATTTTAAAGCAACTGCATATTCAAAAACTTAATCCTTTAATCTTACCCTAGCCGCTTCAATCTCAATGTCTATTTGGTCGTAATCCCAATGGGTACACCTCTCGACATGCCACCACAACATCCTAGGAAATTGCTGTTGCACATCCAAACTGTTGCTCCTCCCCCCCGCCTTAGCAAAGACAGGGATGGCCTCATACATCCAAGCCTACATTGTAAAAAAAAGTCCATATCATAATTCAAACACATATATTACAAAAAATATAACAAAAAGCTATTAATATTTACCTGCATTGCCGATGGGAAGCCAAACAAATTGTACGTGCTTGGTTTATCCTTCCCGACCCATTAGGACTGCTTTAATGCCATGTCTTTCGCTTGCAGGGAGCACATAGTTCACTCAAATGATACCTGTCCCCACGGATAAGAATTAAAGAAGTTCAAGTCGCTTGCAAACAACAACCAATCCATCTCAACGGCTTTTGTTGAGTCACCAGCCAATAGGATCGAATGTAAGAACAATATCAAGCACACTTTTAACTTCTCTTGATCATTGAACCGAACTGTTTCTAGCCTCTTCTCTAAAACGCGTCCTGTAATAGACGTTTCCCCCTGCCAAACCCTATCAGCAAACCTTATGGCTACCGGACTCTTCCTTATTGCATCTGCCTCTTCCTCATCTGGCAATTTCCCATATCCTAAGCCTGTCACCAAGGCATATTCCATCATTCCAAAACGTAGTGGCTTTCCGTCCACCACGAACCACATATCTTTATTTTTTTTGCATTTTACTGAGTGCAGCAACATATAATGCACTCCTTGTCCCCAGAATGCCTTTTTCCAATTTGCTCTGATTCTTAAAAACTGACTGAAACAAGTCTCTCCGAATCATCTTTCACCATTCCTCATTCCACCTATAATCTCCTTTATTCTGTCAAAAACATCCCAACTCCACCTGACCGTCACCCTTACAGGGAAGTACGGTACATTATCGCTTACAAGCTCCAACCCATAGTCTCTAAATTTTACAGTCCACACAATCTGCACAATCGATATAAATAAAATGTCAGCAACAAAAATAAACCAAAACAACTAATAAACAAAATATCAGAAACAAAAAATTACCTCTGTGGTTGCTTAAGCGATTTCGGATCGCTTAAGAGATCTTGATTCTGCCTCGTGCAAGATCTCTTAAGCGATCTGAAATCTCTTAAGCGACCAAGAGTAAAGTGAAATAATCGCTTAAGCGATGCAAAAGATCGCTTAAGGATCTTAGATCTAGGCACATGATTCTGCCTCGGACAAGATCGCTTAAGCGACTAAGAGTAAACTGAATGAATCGCTTAAGCGACCATGAGTAAAAGAGATTAATCACTTAAGCGATACAAATGATCGCTTAAGCGACAGTACAGAGCAATACTCCTAAAACAAATACATACCCTTTCTTTGTCGGCCTCCTCGTTGCCTGCATTCTCGTCAGCCTCCTCCTCATCACCTGAATCCTCGGTGGCCTTCTGGCCTGAATTCTCGTCGGACTCCTCCTCCTCCTTGCCAGAATGCTTTCCTGCCTCCTCCTCTTCAGAACCGTTTTGCGATTCTTCTCCTCTGATTATGGACCACCTTCATTGATTAGATTATCCATCGGAGCAGCCATTGAACTGCTTGCACCACCAGACTCTAGGATTCAAAGTGGTATTGGGTTTTCCACCTCATTGTGAATGTCAGCGATGGTTTAGGATTGAATTTGGTGTCAAAATTTGCAGTTTCGATCGAAAATATGGACTGTATCGCCGGAAATCGCACAAATTCTGTTTAGCATTCAAGAAATCGATTTTAGGGTTCAAGAAATCGATCGGAAATCGCAACTGTATCGCCAGAAATCGCGACTGTATTCCGTTCAGGGTTCAAGAAATTGATTTTAGGATTGAATATGGTGTGCAAATTTGCAGGTTCGATAGGAAATCGCACAGTCTCCGTTAGGTTTAAGAAATCGCTTTTTGCCCTAATGAGTTTCGATTAAGCGAGGTGAATAAGTATGGCTCATTTTTAAATTTCAAATTTTAAAAACTTTCATTATTTATGATTTGGCCGACATATGTTTTAATCTTTTCATTTTAACTCATTTTACGTGTTTAATGAATCCTAACTATGCCATGTCAGCTTCTCTAAATTAAAAAAAAAAAATGAAAAACATTTTCCAAGGCCATTTTGTTAAATGGAAACTTGGGATGATCGGGCAGTTAAATTGTCTCTAAAAACTTACATATTGATTTAATTAGGCTCATTTTTAAGGAAAGAGATGGAAGCAATATCCATCGGATCTGATCCTCATCTTTATTTTCAAGTAAGTATTGGGGGAGTTTATTAAAAAGACATTTGGAGTTAAAATTTAATTAAAAGGCTATGTAGTTTGTAAATGTTAACTAAATAGCCTTATTTTTTATTAAGCTTAATTAAATATGATTAGGGGTTAATTAGGATTAATGAATAATTGTGTAATCTTTTAAAAATTATAATATGTCCCCAAAGAGTCAAAATTCTTGCAAATGAACCCAAACACCTTCTTCTTCTTCCTCCCGCCACGTTATACCAATTGTTGTGAGCACAGAGGTTAGTTTTGATGAGTTGATTGATGAAATAATTAGAAGAGGTAATTTGAGTTGCTCGTGTAGTGATCTAGTTGTGAAGTATGTTTTAAGTAGAGTTCTTGAATATTATAAGGTACCTCCTACTATATTAAAGTCAGATGAAAGTGTGAAGTTATATATGATTGATGTGGCCGACAATGGTTCGAGGCCGATTTTAAGGGTTTCTTTTGTAGAAAAACCGTTGGAAGTTGGTTCAAAGGAAGAGGATAACGAGGAAGTGGGCGGAGATTTGCCTGGTTTTAATTTGAACTACGAGGCCATTGATTTGTTAGTTGAAAAATCAAGAGTAGACGGTAAANCACCGCCCCACCTCCTCCACCAACCTCCTCAACCTCCTCCATTTCTGGTTCTTCCTCTATTTGTTTCTTAATTTTCTTCTTCTTTACCTGTGTCACTACCATGTAAGGCGATTTCACAAACTTGCTCTTTCAGCTCTCTCTTTTTAGCCCAGTTTGCACTTCAACCGCCTTTAATTCTCCACCAACTTCCTCCTCCACTATACCAACTTTTTCTGCTAGATTATCCACTTTCTCCTCCACCCTTTTCATGCGCTCTTCCATCTTGTAAACCTGTCATAAACAGCTGTTGTAAAACTCTCAAATAGGCCGTTTATGAGGTCAACCACCTCATTCTCTCGACGCCGATGTCTCGGCAAAGCGGTACTTGTTGTACTGGTTTGTTGAGGCATATGAACCTCTTCCTCCCTCTTCTCCTCCTCATCCTTGGGCCTCCCGCCGATTGGAGCTTCATCATCCTCGGCATCAACCACATTGTCAAGTAGTGGCCCTGCAACTGCCGTCACATGCGTGACCCCTTTTAGGTCCCGCATCAGGCGGTCTATTTGTTCATCCCTTTCATCCTCCAGTGCTTTGAAAGATGTGACATAATCCTCTTCCGCTTCATCCCCAGTAACGGTGAGAAAGGGACAGACGACTCCCTACAATAAGAAACAAAATCAATCAGATTGAAGTTACATTTTAAAGCAACTGCATATTCAAAAGCTTAATCCTTTAATCTTACCCTAACTGCTTCAATCTTAATGTCTATTTGGTCGTAGTCCTAATGGGTACACCTCTCGACATGCCACCGCAACATCCTAGGAAACTGCTGTTGTACATCCAAACTGTTACTCCTCCCCCCAGCCTGAGCGAAGACAGGGATGGCCTCATACATCCAAGCCTACATTGTAAAAAAACAGTCCATATCATAACTCAAACACATATATTATAAAAAACATAACAGTAAGCTATTAATATTTACCTGCATTGCCGATGGGAAGCCAAACAAATTGTACGTGCTTGGTTTATCCTTCCCGACCCATTGGGCCTGCTTTAACGCCATGTCTTGTTTTTTTCAGGCTGTTGATGGTTCGCTCAAATGATATCCGTCCCCACGGATAAGAATTAAAGAATCCAAGTCGCTTGCAAACAATAACCAATCATTTTCAACAGCTTTTGTTGAGTCACCAGCCAATAAGATCGAATGTAAAAACAATATCAAGCACACTTTTATCTTCTCTCCATCATTAAACCGAACTGTTTCTAGCATCTCCTCTAAAACGTGTCCTCTAATAGACTTTGCCCCCTGTAAAACCATCTTACGAAACCTTTTGGCTCTCGGACTCGTCCTTATTACGTCTGCCTCTGCCTTATCTAACACTTCCCCGCATCCTAAGCTCGTCACCAAGGCATACTCCATCATCCCAAACCATAGTGGCTTTCCGTCCACCACGAGCCACATTTTTTTTTTTTATTGCATTTGACTAAGTGTAGCAACATGTAATGCACTGCTTGCCCCCAAAATGCCTTTTTCCAATTTGTTCCGATTCTTAAAAACTGACCGAAACAAGTGCGATGGAAATATCTTGCACCATGCCTCATTCCAGCTAAAATGTCCCTTATTCTGTCAAAAACATCCCAACTCAACCTGACCGTCACCCTTGCAGGGAAGTAGGGTACCTTATCACTTATAAGCTCCAACTCATAGTCTTTACAGTTTACGGTCCGCACAATCTGCACAATCGATATAAACAAAATGTTAGCAACAAAAATAAACCAAAACAACTAATAAACAAAATATCAGCAACAAAAAATTACCACTGTAGTCGCTTAAGCGATTTCGGATCGCTTAAGAGATCTTGACTCTGCCTCGTGCAAGATTGCTTAAGCGACCAAGAGTAAACTGAAAGAATCTCTTAAGCGATCTTATATCTGTGATTCTGCCTCGACAAGATCACTTAAGCGACCAAGAGTAAACTGAATCAATCGCAAGCTATCCTTTGTATTGCTTAAGCGATCATGAGTAAAACAAATTAATCGCTTAAGCAATACAAATGATCGCTTAAGCGACAATACAAGCAATATTCCCAAAACAAACACGTACCCTTTCTTCGCCGGCCTCCTCCTCGTAGCTTGAATCCTCGGACTCCTCCTCCTGGCCTGAATTCTCGCCTAAGTCCTCGTCTTTAGAACCGTTTGTGATTCTTCCCTCTGTTCTTGTGCCGCCGTCGTCTCCTCTACTTGTGGACCACCTTCACTGATCGGATGATCCACCGAAGCAGCCATTGAACTGCTTGTGCCACCGGAATCTAGGCTTNTGACCGAAAATGCAAGTGGCGGGTTTATTGTAGAAGGTTAGTGGAGTCGGAAAAATTTATTCTTAGCACACATACCCGTGAGCACACATGTGGTTTGGGACATATTTCAGGTAAGCATCGACAAGCGTCCGCTGATGTTATTGGACAATTTGTCAAAAGTCGGTTCGTTGAAGGGAAAGGTCCATCTCCTAAAGAGATTTAAAGACTTGTGCACACAGAGTTGGGATATGCTGTTAGTTACTGGAAATGCTGGAAAGGGAGACAACATGCACAAGATTTTTTGAGGGGCATACCGGAGCATGGGTACGCAGTATTAGAAGCGTACCGTTATATGCTTGATTTGACAAACCAAGGTAGCAAGACGGCTTTGAAGTGGGACAAGAATATGATGTTTAAATATTTTTTTGTTGCTTACGGTTCTGCTATAAGGGGTTTTGTAAACATGAGAAAGGTGTTGGCTGTTGATGGTTGCTTTCTGATGGGAAAGTATGGAGGTACATTGTTGGTGGCCACTGCACAGGATAGCAAGAATTACACATATCCTATTGCATAGTGTGTGGTTGACTCTAAGAATAACGAGTCGTGGACTTGGTTTTTTCGGCAATTACGTACAATAGTGCCTAACAATGACGAGTTGTGCATAATATCCGATAGGCACAACTCTGTAAAGAAGGGGATTGCAACTATTGCAACTATTTACCATCAAGCACATCACGGATTCTGTATGAGGCACCTTTTTGAGAACATAAACAAAAGTTTAAGTGTGCTGGCCTCCTTCAGACATACTACATGGCAGCAAAAGCTTATCGGGTTGATGAGTTCGAGGAGCACTTCCAGCAAATCCAAATCAAGGATGATAGAGTTGCTAAGTATCTTGAGCATGATGTTGGTTTCGAGCGATGGAGTAGAGCTTACTTTCCTGGAAGAAGGTTTGATGTCATGACCACGAACATAGCCAAGTCCGTAAATTTGAAGCTGCTAATAGAAAGAGAGTTTCCAATAGTTGCACTTTTTGATGCAATCCAGAGGACATTGTCACGGTGGTTCCATGAGCATTGTACGGAGTCAGATAATTTTACTACAACCCTTGTTCCGTCAGTTGAAAAATTATTGTGAGAACGTATGGAACTGTCAAATGCACTGTTTGCCTATCCTCTTAATTCTCAAGAGTTCTCTGTGTGCGGCTATGGTCCGGATGCCCTAGTTAACCTTGTTAGTAAAAGTTGCAGCTGTAAAGTGCTTGACATTCAACGTTTACCTTGTCCTTATGCACTAGCAGCACTGAAACACCAACGGAAGCCGGATTTTGGTTCAAGAATTTACATGGAACTTTGCTTCCTCTCTATATGGCAGATCACTACATGCTAGCTTATTCAAAAACAATATATCCAGTGCCTCCAGAAGAGCAGTGGGTAGAGTCGCCAGAGTTGGCTGACATTATCATCCATCCGCCATTCAAGAAGACAGTAAAGGGGAGAAAAATGGTTAAGCGTATACCATCAGCCTCTGAGGTTCCCTAGAAGATGAATAAGTGCTCAATTTGCAAGCAACCTGGCCACAAGAGAAGCAATTGCCAAAAGTAATCACATGCAGATCTAGAAAATTAGGTTCGAAGAAGGATGAAATTCAAGGAGTTGCGAAGGCCAACCGTTGATGAGTTATTGTTTTCAATTATTTATGTTTTAAATTTTATTGTTACCTTTAATGAATCATTCTTTATATTTCTTGTTACATGGCGTAAATATTTGTTGGTGATTTTAGTTTGGAATTAGGTTGTCAAATTGAGGAGAAAGTATGGAATTAATACGTGTTGATAATTTTAGTTTGTCAAAATTTAGGAGAAAAACTGGAAAAGTATATATTGCCCATGATCGCTTAAGCAAATAAGTATATCGCTTAAGCGACAAAGGGTTTTTCAAATGGGATCGCTTAAGCAATCGTGCACCTGGGCAGATATTGATTCTGCCAATCACATGATTTCTTAAGTGATCCACGATCGCTTAATCGACCAAGACAAGAATCGCTTAAGCGATATCTCGGATCGCTTAAGCGATCATGCAGATCTCACATGCAACAGATGACTATCTAGCCCATCATCTGCAACAACCGTAACTTGGTAACTTACAAAAAACACATAAAAAAGTTATAGAGGGGGGTGTGTGAAAATTCACTCAGTCTTCTCTTCGTAAAGTCTCCATAGGCATGACACTTGCAGCATCAGCACCACACCCAATATTAAAATCACATAACTACAAATTCAAGTCCAACGTTCATATCTTTTTGACGGGGTGTCTGCTGCAGTCGTCACAATGGATCCTGCGCCTATGGCAAGCAGTCGAACAGCCCTAGCCCATCTCCTCTCAATCAGTTCTTCTTGCAGTGTGTTCGGCACTTCAGCGGGCCTATTCCGGGGGTGGGGGTCAGGTCAACGCAAGAAATTTCAGGGCAGATGCCCACAGTCAACACGACAATGAAAAGACTGAGCCGTCTGAAACTGAGAGAACAATGGAGGTGTAGTGAGGGGGAGCAAAAGTGACCGGACTCAGGGATGGGGGCTGTGGGGAAGGCTGAATGACCACGGTGGCCGTGGCGAGCACTTGAAACCCCGGGCCCAAACATCCGCTGCATAGCGGAACAGTCGTGGGAACAACCGTGACAGTGCCTCCACCGCGACTTCTACGGCGGGCGTCGACAAAGAGTGGGGGGCAGGCAGGATCTTCAGCAACCCCTCCGCTAGTGCGCGACGACTGCTATCCAGTGCCATCCGGTGGGTCTAGGGGAGGAGACAGGACACGCGGGACCAACTAGGGGGCCCACCTGGGCCCGAGGGGGGCGGAGCCTGTGGGAGTGACTGTTGCATAGCGGGGCAGCAAAAGGAAAATGCAGCATGGGAAGGCAGGCCACTTTGGTGGGGCCAAGCGGGGGTGGCTGGGGGCGCAGTGTGCGGCATCCACGCCGACATTTGGGAATGAAAGGGCGAGAGGGCCCAAAACAAGCGTTTGGGCGCCAAAAGGCATCAGGGGGGGGGGGGGTGGGCATGATGGACACGTGCTGGCACACAAACTAGACGCACCAATCAAGATGTCTTCCGGAGCCGGTATCAGTTGCCCAATTCCTCACTCTTCGCTTGTGCGCATCAAATAAAAACCAACAAGATAAGTATGGAAACTAGGCAAAAATACGGAAAATTAAGCGAAATCACTCACGCGTGCGCTCAAGCCAACTGTGCCCTCGTCAACAACTGCTCAACCATGTCCGGGGATAATCCCCGATCTGTAAGTCTCTCACCAGCCCGGGGATATCCCCGAGCCGTACTCTTGATAGGGTTACGTCCTAATCCTAGGGGAATAGGCATAGAAGAGGTTTGTCTGGGGCGCGAGGGGCCGAGACAAGCAACATTGAGGCCATGTCCCGGGCCCCAGGCTCCCCTTGCCCGCCAGGTGACAATCCCACTGGCGGCACCCGCCCACCAACCGTGCCCGCCGCCAGGATCACCCCCTTCCCCCCCCCACCCACTCCCCGCCCCCAACCTCCTCTATGGCTGGTGTCGGCCGCCCAGGTATGGCTGACTTTTGCCTCTTCTTGACCGGGGGGCACCCAGGAGTGCATGGCACAAACTTGGCGCGGGCGTGGTTCTCTCTTGGTTTAGGCCAGTTCTTAGCACTTGCACCCCTTTAAGATTCGCCACCACCTTGTATAAGCGCACAAAATTGTATAACCACATTAAATTTCCCTCCTGCCGGACGACCAACTACCCGCCGCCACGGGACCAACGGCCGCCCCGCCACCGTGGACCCAGCTGGGCGCGGCCACGGGCCCGGGCTCGGCGCCACCCGGGGCAGGCAGCGGCCGCTGGAAACCGGCATAAGGGGCGGGGGAAAACGCGCAAACAAGCCGGGCAAACAAGCCGTTTATGAGTCAACCACAGCGTCCAGTCTCCTGATGCATGATGTCCGTCGGTAAAGCTGTTACTTGGTGTGGATCAGTTGTTGGGCATAGATAATCTCTTCCTCTAGTCCTCGCCGGGTCCTCATCTTTCGGGCCGTCTCCGCTAGATATGGCAAAGCAGTAACATCGCCTCCTTGTGGCATCATCCAACTGTTGCTTCAAACATGGGCCCGGCAATTGCCTCCTGTCACATGCGGACCCCTGCTAGATCCTACGCATCAGGTGGCGCGTTATTGTCCGTTCTTGGCTCCTTTTTCACTCCGCCAGTGCGTTGAAAGAATGTGAAAGATCCTCTTCCGCTTCATCCCTAGTACGGTGAGAAAGTAGACGGACGATTCCCATGGCATAAGAAGAACAAAGCAATCTCAATTGGGAAGCGCCATTTTAAAGCAACTGCAATTCCAAAAGCTTATCCTAATCTTACCCGTACGCCCCTTCAATTTTACATGTTCTATGTGGTCGTAGTCCCAAATTGGTACACCTTTCGACAGCCACCCTTGTGCAAAACGCAGCTTAGAATAGTGCTAGTGTGCCCAGCCACACTGTGTTACGCTCCTCCCCGCGCCCAGACCCTGAGCGAAGACCAGGATGGTCACACTCATTCATGCCAAGCCCGACATTGTAAAAAAATAGTCCGAGCAGATTGTCAACACATATATTTAAAAATATACAAACTGTGCATTTAATATGTTACCGGCAACGTGCAATGGGAAGCTAGACGATTTGTACGTGCGTGGGGGGTGAAAGCCTTCTACCGACCCAGTGGGAACTGATGTAAACGCTCATGTCTTTTCCCGCGGGGTCAGGGGACGCTTAGCAGGGAGCACATGGTTGGCTCAAAGGAATAACCCGTACCCAGATAAGATTGCAAGATGGCAAGGCTCCCTTGCAAACACTAACGAATACCATCCCAACATCGTTTGTGGAGTCACCACCAAGAGGACGAATGTAAGAAAAAGATCAAGCAGACGTCGTAACCGGCGCGCGAGCAGTAAACCGAATTGGGTCCTAGCCGCATCTCGTAAAACGCAGCCACTGGGATAGACGTGGGCCTTTAAATACTCAACCGGCCAAACCACTGGCGCAAGACCTGAATGCGACCAGACGTTTACGGGCCGGAGTGCCCTGTTGCCCGCTGCCTTCGGCCGCTTACGCCCTGCCAAGCGGCTCCAGCATGAGTAAACAAATAGGCACAACCAAAGCACCATAACACGAAGAATACAAGGATGTACAACAAAAAATGGAACCACTGGTACGGTGGCGTGAAGCGAGTTCAGATGCGTGTAGGAGCGGGTAACTCTGCCGCGGGCAAGAGCGCGGAAACGATCGGAAGCGGCGCAGATCGGCGGAAAGCGATCCAGAGGAAACTAAGAAGCGAGTCTAGAGAGGGGGATGGCGCCTGGACTAGAGTGCGTCTTAATAGGGCGACTCACACGAGGAAACGGAATCAATCGCTTTATTCAATGCTCTTTGAGGTACGCTCGAAGCGAGCTGAGGTACGATCAGGAGGAACAGAGGAACGCGTGAAGTGCCACAGACACAAGCAATATCGCCCCAAAACAAAGACGTACCCGTGCGTCACCAGCCGCCTCTCCAGCGTGTTCGCCTGAATCCTCGGAGGACCTGACGCCTACGCCGGAAGTCTCGGGCCAGAGACTTCGTCTGCCGGAAGCGGGCGGTGACGACCACACACAGCGGCAGAGCGTTTGCCGAGTCGTCCCCGCGGTTCCTGTGTGCCGCCGTCACCTCTTCCTCTGGTGGAACCCACACCACGAGATGGATGATCCAACCTGTCGAGCAAGTCCCACATGTGACTGTGTCTTGCACCATCACACTGGAATCGAAGTGACTGTTGGAGAATGAGTTGCTTAGTTGGAGAGTCTGGGCCCTCACTCGGGGGAGTGGCAGCCATGGTGCATGGGCGAATTTCGAATTTGTTGTTCAAAGTTGCAGCAGTGTTTTCGAGTACGGAAATGTCGGATGGACTGGACGCCGAAATTGTACGATTTCATTAGGTTCAAGAAATCATTTTAGGGTTCAAGAAACGATCAGAAATCGATGACTAGATCGTCAAAAATTGCGACTGTATCCGTTTAGGGTTAGAAGAAAGGTGTTAGTGCAAATGTGCAGTTCGGTCGAAAAAAATCGCAGTCCTCCCTTGGTTCAAGAAATCGCTTTTTGCCCAAATGAATTTCGATTAGCAAGGTGAATAGGTGGGTCTTGTTTTGGAGAAATTTCAAATTTTAAACTTCATTATTTATGATTCGGCCCACATATGTTTTAATCTTTTCATTTTAACCCATTTTAACGTGTTTATTAATCCTACTATGCAACGTCATCTTTTTCTAAATTAAAAAAAAATGAAAAACATTTTCAAGGCTATTTCTGTTTTTAAATCGAAACTTAGGATGGTCGGGCAGTTAATTTTCGTGGCAGTTTTTATAAAGCATCTGAAGTTTGAATTAATTAAAGTTATCAAGTTTTTAGAGTTTTAACTAAATAGCCCTATTATTATAGGGTAATTCAACTTGAGTTAGCATTAATTAGGATTAAAAGAAGTATTATGTAATCTTTTAAAAATTATTACTATATTCCTAAAAACTCCGAAATTCTTGCAACAAAACCAAAAACATTCTCTTCCTCCAGTCCATAAGCATCCACTTGTCCTCTCAATCTACCCATCTCTCTTACTTTCTCTGGGCTTGTCATCTTCTTCTTCTCTCTCTCCTCCTCTCTTCTTCTTCTTTCCTCCTTCCTATCCCTATTATCGTCTTGCATCCTCCCTCCGCCATTAACCACTTTCTTCTTCCTCCACCATTAACCATCTCTCGCAAAGATCCCCCCCCTCCACTCCTGACATTTCGCCTAAGTATGTGATCTTCCTTTTTCATTTTATATGTAAGATTTACAAAGATAATAATGGATGGGTTTGGGATGATTTTGATTTAGTTGTTTAGGTTTGTTGTGTTTGATGTAGGAAGTTGAAAGGAGTGAAATTTGTTGAAAATTTGTTCTGGGTAGATTTGTTTCTGGTATGATGATCGATTGCTAGATGGAGATACTGAAAATGTGTTTGGTGTGATGGATTCGCTAAGCGTTTGGTGTGATCGCTTAGCGATCTGGTAGGTTCTGGCAGTAATAGAATCGCGATCTAAGCGATCAGTATTGGCTAAGATCGCTTAAGCATCTGTAAAGTCTGTGTATGGAGCAGATCGCTTAACATCAGTAAATGGCATAAGATCGCTTAAGCGATATTATTTATACTGATATCGCTAAGCGATCAATTTATCGCTTAAGTGATCCAGTATAAATAACCATGATCGTTAAGCATACACATCAAACCTATAGCGAATGTGCAGATTCTTTTTAAACATTGTGAACCCTTATACAACCATTTAAGAATATTTTTGTTTTTCTTGCATTACGGTAGTTGGCTATTATTATACATGGGAAAAGTTGTTTTGGGTGTTGAAATTTGGTGAGTGGGTGGAGGAAGAAGTAGTTGGAAGTGGATTGGGAAAGAGCAAAGAAGTTATACCAATTGTTTGAGCACAGAGTTAGTTTTGATGAGTGATGATGAAATAATAGAAGAGGTAATTTGAGTGTGCTCGCGTAGTGATATATTTGAAGTATTTTAAGCAGAGTCTCCTGAATTATAGTACCTCTACTTCTTAAAGTCGATAAAGTGTGAAGTTATTATGATTGATATGGCCGATAATGGGTCGAGGCCGATTTAAAGGGTTTTCTTATGTAAAAAACCGTTGGAAGTTGTTCCAAGGAAGGGGATAAGAGGAGTAGGCAGGATTTTGCCTTGTTGTGTAATTGTAACTAGAGCCATTGATTTGTTATTGAAAAATCAAGAGTAGAGGTGAATTGGGTGGATGAGGAGGCCTATAAAAGAGGTGGTGATGGGGGCAGAATGAAATGTTGAGAGGGACCCCGTAGATGTTCCCACAATGAGAGATTCCTTTAAATACAGATTATGCAGAAGGCGTAGATTGTGAGGAAAGAACTATGGTCAGTTTATCAGGTTCAAGAGAGCGCAATTGGAGGTAGTTAGTGAATCACGCATGTTTTTAGGATGGATGGAGTTGCGCATAGAGGTATTTATTTGAAAACAAAGAGGAAGTGGTAGGAAGCTAACTTGTTGCCGTGAGAGGTAATTTGAGTTCATCACCAAAAAGTCAAATCATTGCTTGACTGTTTAAGTCGGACTGAAAGTGCAAGTGAGCGGTTTATCGTAGAGTTGGCCAGATTCAAGCAAACTTTTGTAAACATGAGAAAGGTGTTGGCTGTTGATGGTTGCTTTCTGACGGGAAAGTATGGAGGTACATTGTTGGTGGCCACTGCACAGGACAGCGAGAATCACACATATCCTGTTGCATGGTGTGCGGTTGACTCTAAGAATAACGAGTCGTGGACTTGGTTTTTTCAGTAATTACGTACAATAGTGCCTGACAGTGACGACTTGTGCATAATATCCGATAGGCACAACTCTATAAAGAAGAGGATTGCCACTATTTACCGTCAAACACATCACGGATTCTGTATGAGGCACTTTGGTGAGAACATAAACAAAAGTTTAAGTGTGCTGGCCTCCTTCAGACATACTACATGGTAACAAAAGCTTATCGGGTTGATGAGTTCGAGGAGCACTTCCAGCAAATCCGAATCAAGGATGATAGAGTTGCTAAGTATCTTGAGCATGATGTTGGTTTCGAGCGATGGAGTAGAGCTTACTCTCCAGAAAAAAAGTTTGATGTCATGACCACGAATATAGCGGAGTCCATAAATTCAAAGTTTTTAATAGAAAGAGAGTTTCCAATAGTTGCACTTTTTGATGCAATCCAGATGACATTGTCACGGTGGTTCCATGAGCATCGTATGGAGTCAGATAATTTTACTACAATCCTTGCTCCATCAGTTGAAAAATTGTTGCGAGAACAAATGGAACTGTCAAATGCACTGTTTGCGTATCCGCTTAATGCTCAAGAGTTCACTATGCACGGCTATGGTTCGGATGCCCTAGTTAACCTTGTTAGTAAAACTTGCAGCTGTAAAGTGCTTGACATTCAACGTTTACCTTGTCCTCATGCACTAGCAGCACTGAAACACCAACGGAAGCTGGATTTTGGTTCAAGAATTTACATGGAACTTTGCTCCCCTCTCTATATGGCAAATCACTACATGCTAGCTTATTCAGAAATGATATATCCAGTGCCTCCAGAAGAGCAGTGGGTAGTGCCGCTAGAGTTGGCTGACATTATCATCCATCCGCCATTCAAGAAGATAGTAAAGGGGAGAAAAAGAGTTAAGCGTATTCCATCAGCCTCTGAGGTTCCCCGGAAGATGAATAAGTGCTCAATTTGCAAGCAACCTGGCCACAAGAGAAGCAGTTGCCAGAAGTAATCACATGCAGATCCTGAAAATTAGGTTCGAAGAAGGATGAAATTCAGAGAGTTGCCAAGGCCAACCGTTGATGAGTTATTGTTTTCAATTATTGATGTTTTCAATTTTATTGTTACGTTAAATAAATAATTATTTATATTTAGTATTCTTGTTACACGACCTAAATATATGTTGGTTGGTGATTTTAGTTTGGAATTAGGTTGTCGAATTGAGGAGAAAGTAAGGAATTAGTATGTGTTGGTAATTTTAGTTTGTCAAAAATAAGGAGAAAAGATGGAAAACTATATATTGCCCATGATCGCTTAAGCGACAAAGGGTTTTTCAAACAAGATCGCTTAAGCGATATCACGGATCGCTTAAGCAATCGTGCACCTGGGCAGATATTGATTCTGCCAATTACATGATCACTTAAGCGATCCACGATCGCTTAATCGACCACGACAAAAAGACAAGAATCGCTTAAGCGATATCTCGGATCGCTTAAGCGATCAAGCACCTGGGCAGATTTGATTCTGCCAAATGATCGAGATATCGCTTAAGCGATCATATCTGGAAAAGTCTTAGTCGTTTAAGAGATATATGTGGTCGGTCATATACGTAATTGTTTGGTACCATGCCATTCTTTAAGTTAATTAATTTCGAAATGATTGTGATTGGGAAACATTTGTACATCGCTCATTTCCCTCCCAAATCCGAAAAGAATTTGTATCGCAAAATGAAGTAATTTATATCAATCTAATTCATCATAAATCAAAATATAAGAGACATCAATGTAACCTGTTTATCGAAACACGAAAATAAAAAATAGGCATGGGATGCGGCAAATATCAAAATATATGGACAAGCTAACCATTAGCCCCAACTGTGGTGAATCAAATAATCACACCAGTACATCACACGTTGTAGTGATACACAAAATGAAACAAACGCTAAAAAACCATTATCCAACTTGGGTGAAGCAAATGATCACACCATACATAGTAAATTCAAACTGCTAATGAGATATCTTATATGAACAAAAAAAAATATCTCCCAAATGTTAGATCCAATTCTTTACAATGATTTTGCAGGCACAAGGCTTTTGGCTGCCGCAAGAAGAGCCACAGCACAAGAATTTCCTATACGCTGCCTTTAATTTACTTTTTGATGCCAAAGAGTTTAATGTCACTAACACCTTTGTACAATCCCTTTATTGCAGATGCCTCCTCCTGCCAACCAGCCTTTGAGAAGTTTTCGAATTCTGTTTGCCAGCAACCTCTCTGAGATCATTGTTTGGTACCATGCCTTCCCAACAGCCTTTATTGCAGATGCCTCCTCTTGCCAACCAGCTTTTAAGAAGTTTCCTCTCATTATTTGCCAAGAACCTGCAAAATTATCTAGCACACATCTGCAGACACGTTAACTTTTGTAAATAAAAAAACACATAAAAAAGTTATAGAGTGGGTAGGTGAGAAGTTCACTCAGTCTGTCTCTTTCGGTAAAGCTCCATATAAGCATGACACTTGCAGCATCAGCACCACAACCCAAGTATTAACATCACATAAACTACAAAATTCAAAGTCCAACTTTCATATCTTTTGATTGGGTTCTGCTCATTCAAAATGGATCCATCTGCCTATGGAAGCAGTCGACAGCCCAGCCCTCCCAACAGTCTCTCATTGTTTCGTCATTCAAGCTGTCCATCCGGGTGTTGGTCATGTCAAACTCAATAAATTTCAGGGCATATGCCCCACATTCAACACTACAATAGGAAAAAGACATTAGCATTAGAATAAACTTATAGAACAATTGTATTATGTAAGTTAGTTTTATACAAAATTTACCTTGACTCATTTATTGGGCTGGTAGAGTGCTTAATTGACCACTTTCCGATTAGTACTTGAATACCCAAGTGCCCAAACATCCCGCTGTCACGTAACAGTCGTGGGAACAACCTGGACAGTGGCTCCAACTCGACCTCCAACTGCTTGTCTCGACAAATAGTTGGGTTTCAGTCAAGGATCTTCAGCAACCCCTCCTCTAGATGCGCGACGACTGCTATCCAGTGCATCTGTTTGACGAGGATGATACAGTACACTCTTTTAACAAAGGCCCAACCGTGGCCATATTTGGGCTGATCCCCTTGTATGTACTGCATAATCTTGTCATCAAAATGAAAATCATCAGGGATGCAGTCCAACTGTTGTGGGGCCAATCTTTTTTGCTTTGGTCATTTTGCTGCACCACTAGCAACGACATTTTTAATTAAAGTGCGATATGCCAAAACAAGCGTTTGGCCAAATGCCACATCGGTGATGACACAGTCGGGATACACTAGATCACCATCAGTAGTCTGTCGTAGCCTTATCAGTGCCAATATCTCATCGATGTGCTGCATCAAATAAAAACAACAAGATAAGTATGGAAAACATAGGCAAAAATAAGGAAAATTAAGCGAAAATAACTCACCGAGTCCTCAAGCCACGTGCCCATCGTCAACAACTTCTCAAACCATTCCCGGGGATAATCCCCTATCTTAACTTCTCAAACCATTCCCGGGGATAATCCCCTATCTTACTCTTTATATGGGCATTACTTCCTAATCTATTGTAATAGGCATAGAAGAGTTTTTTCTTTTCCTCTATTGGCCTATACAAATCAACATTTGAGTCCAATTTCCCTTGCCCACTTCCTCCCCTTTCCGCCATTTTTACATCCCCACTTTCTTCACCTCCCACCTTGCCCTCCTCCATTATCACCGCCCCACCTCCTCCACCAACCTCCTCTATTTCTGGTTCTTCCTCCATTTATTTCTTAATTTTCCTCTTCTTTACTTGTGTCACTACCATGTAAGGCGATTTCACAAACTTTCTCTTTCGGCTCTCTCTTTTTAGGCCAGTTTGCACTTCAACCGCCTTTAATTCTCCACCAACTTCCTCCTCCATTGTACCAACTTCCTCCTCCACTGTACCAACTTCCTCCTCCACTGTACCAGCTTTCTCTGCCAGCTTATCCACTTTCTTCTCCACCCTTTTCATGCATTCTTCCATCTTGTAAACCTGTCATAAATGGCTGTTGTAAAACTCTCAAACAAGCCTTTCAAACAAGCCGTTTATGAGGTCAACCACCTCATTCTCCTGATGCTGATGTCTCGGTAAAGCGGTACTTGTTGTACCAGTTTGTTGAGGCATAAGAATCTCTTCCTCTGTCTTCTCCTCCTCATCTTCGGGCCTCCCGCTGATTGGAGCTTCATCATCCTTGGCATCAACCACGTTGTCAAACAGTGGCCCTGCAATTGCCGTCACATGCGTGACCCCTTTTAGATCCCGCATCAGGTGGTTTATCCGTTCATCCTTTTCATCCTCCAGTGCTTTGAAAGATGTGACATAGTCCTCTTCCGCTTCATCCCTAGTAGCTGTGAGAAAGGGACGGACGACTCCCTGCAATAAGAAACAAAATCAATCAGATTGAAGCGACATTTTAAAGCAACTGCATATTCAAAAGCTTAATCCTTTAATCTTACCCTAGCCACTTCAATTTTAATGTCTATTTGGTCGTAGTCCCAATGGGTACACCTTTCGACATGCCACCGCAACATCTTAGGAAATTGCTATTGCACATCCAAACTGTTACTCCTCCCCCCAGCCTGAGCGAAGACAAGGATGGCCTCATACATCCAAGCCTACATTGTAAAAAAAATAGTCCATATCATAATTCAAACACATATATTATGAAAAATATAACAGAAAGCTATTAATATTTACCTGCAATGCCCATGGGAAGCTAGACGAATTGTACGTGCTTGGTTTATCCTTCCCGACCCATTGGGACTGATTTAACGCCATGTCTTTCGCTTGCAGGGACGCTTGCAGGGAGCACATGGTTTGCTCAAATGATACCCGTCCCCACGGATAAGAATTAAAGAAGTTCAAGTCGCTTGCAAACAATAACTAATCCATCTCAACAGCTTTTGTTGAGTCACCAACCAATAGGATCGAATGTAAGAACAATATCAAGCACACTTTTAACTTCTCTCGATCATTAAACCGAATTGTTTCTAGCCTCTTCTCTAAAACGCATCCTGTGATAGACGTTGCCCCCTGCCAAACCCTGTCAGCAAACCTTATGGCTACCAGACTCGTCCTTATTGCCTTTGCCTCTGCCTTATCTGCCTCTTACGGTCCGCACAATCTGCACAATCGATATAAACAAAATGTCAGCAACAAAAATAAACCAAAACAACTAATAAACAAGTATCAGCAACAAAAAATTACCACTGTAATTGCTTAAGCGATTTCATATCGCTTTAAGAGATCTTGACTCTGCCTCGTGCAAGATCGCTTAAACGATCTGAAATCGCTCAGATCGCTTAAGCGACCAAGAGTAAACTGAAAGAATCTATTAAGCGATATATGTGATTCTGCCTTGACAAGATCGCTTAAGCGACCAAGAGTAAACTGAATCAATCGCTTAAGCAATCCTTTGTATCGCTTAAGCGATCATGAGTACGATCATGAGTAAAACAGATTAATCGCTTAAGCGACAGTACAAGCAATATTCCCAAAACAAATACGTACCCTTTCTTCACCAGCCTCCTCCTCGTCGCCTGAATCCTCGGAGGACTCCTCCTAGCCTGAATTCTCGCCAGACTACTTCTTCTGGCCTGAATTCTTGCTTGACTCCTCGTCTTCAGAATCGTTTGCCGATTCTTCCCTCTGTTCTTGTGCCGCCGTCACCTCTTCTGCTTGTGGACCACCTCACTGATTAGATGATCCACCGGAGCAGCCATTGAACTGCTTGCACCACCGGAATCTAGGATTTGAAGTGGCGTTGGGTTTTCCTCCTCATTGTGAGTGTCAGCCATGGTTTTGGATTGAATTTGTTGTCAAAGTTTGCAGTTTCGATCGAAAATGTGGACTGTATCGCCGGAAATTGTACAGATTTCATTTAGGGTTCAAGAAATCAATTTTAGGGTTCAAGAAATCGATCAGAAATCGTGACTATATCGTCAAAAATTGCGACTGTATTCCGTTTAGGGTTCAAGAAATTGATTTTAGGGTGCAAATTTGCAAGTTCGATCGAAAAAAATCGCAGTCTCCCTTTGGTTCAAGAAATCGCTTTTTGCCCAAATGAATTTCGATTAAGCAAGGTGAATAGGTGGGGCTTGTTTTGAGAAATTTCAAATTTTAAAAACTTTCATTATTTATGATTCGGCCCACATATGTTTTAATCTTTTCATTTTAACCCATTTTACGTGTTTAATTAATCCTAACTATGCCACGTCATCTTTTCTAAATTAAAAAAAAATGAAAAACATTTTCAAGGCTATTTTCTTAAATCGAAACTTAGGATGGTCGGGCAGTTAAATTTTCGGGGCAGTTTATTAAAAATAAAATGTCAGCAACAAAAATAAACCAAAACCACTGTAGTCGCTTAAGCGATCTCGGATCGCTTAAGAGATCTTTACTCTGCTTTATGCAAGATCGCTTAAGCTATTTTAAATCGCTTAAGCGACCAAGAGTTAACTGAGAATCTTTTAAGCGATACAACAGATCGCTTATTATATCTGTGATTCTGCCAGACCTAAGATCGCTTAAGCGACCAAGAGTAAACACTCATGATCGCTTAAGCGATCTTCGGTCAGGGCAGAATCATCTACCCAGATCTCAGATCGCTTAAGTGATCATTTTATCGCTTAAGCGATCATGACTGCGATCACGAGTAAAACAGAATAATCGCTTAAGCGATACAAATGATCGCTTAAGCGAAAGTACAAGTAATATTCCCAAACTACATACCCTATCTTCTCCGGCCTCCTCCTCGTCGCCTGGATCCTCCGACGACTCCTTCTGGCCTGAATTCTCGCCGGAATCCTCCTCCTGGCCTGAATTCTCGTCGGAATCCTCGTCTTCAGACCCGTTTGCTGGTTCTTCCCTCTGTTCTTGTGCCGCCGGCATCTCCTCTGCGTGTGGACCACCTTCTCTAGTCAGATGATCCACCGGAGCAGCCATTGAACTGCTTGTGCCACCGGAATCTAGGATTCGAAGTGGCGTTGGGCTTCCCTCCTCATTGTCAGTGTCACTCATGGTTTTGGATTGAATTTGGTGCCAAAGTTTGTAGTTTCGATAGGAAATGTGGACTGTATCGCCGGAAATGGCACAGATTTCGTTTACGGTTAAGGAAATCGATTTTAGGGTTCCACAAATTGATCGAAAATCGCGACTATATCGCCGAAAATCGCACCTGTTTTCGTTTTAGGGTTCAAGAAATTGATTTAGGGTGCAAATTTGTAGGTGTTCGATCGGAAAAATCGCGTCTCCCTTTCGTTCAACAAATCACTTTTTGAACTGATGAATTTCGATTAAGCAAGGTGAATAGTTTGTAGGGCTTGTTTTGCGAAATTTCAATTTTTAAAAACTTTCATTATTTCTATTTGGCCCACATATGTTTTAATCTTTTCATTTTAACCCATTGTACGTGTTTAATTAATCCTAACTATGCCACGTCATCTTCTCTAAATTAAAAAAAATTTATAAACAGTTTCATGGCCATTTTCTTAAATCCAAACTTGGGATGACCGGCCAGCTAAATTTTCTCACTGAAAATGAGCTGCCACCAGAATGACCCCATACAACTATCACCATCGATCAGAAAATAACAAATATAGAGTTATAACCTAAAAGCTTGGGAATTTTTACAGACAGGTGGAGTGCCAAAATTTAGAAAGCTTTGATCATCCTCCTTGAATTCCATCAATCCCAGAAGACAAACTCAAAACACTTCTTAATTGATCCCAAACGACCTCCAAACAACACAAATAGTCTCCTTTCAAAATCTCAACAAACAAAACTTCAATCAAGCCCATGTTCGCTGAAAAAGCAACACACTAGAAGGAGAGTCGGTTGGCGAACGACAGGTAGAAAGAATTAGGTTTGTTGGGGGGTTTTTGTGGGGAGGTTCCGATGAGTCAATTGGTTGTAGAACAACCAATTTCCGACGCCGGTGGCGACAAGAAAATTTCAAAAACCGTTCAATGATGATGATGATGCTGTGGCCGGCGAACGGTGGATGAAATTGACTGAGGGTTTGTGGAAGAAGATGATGAGAAATTGCAGGGTTCATCTTCAACATGAAACTATAGCTGTTGTGTTAATGGGTTGATATTGACGTCTTTGAGCCTATTGTTTCTAAATCTCAGCAAAAACACATCAAGCAACAACAAAAGTCTTAAGGATATTGCGAAGTGCTTGGTGATGATTATATTGTTGAAAAGGGTGAGAAATCTTAAAATCTCTTCTTGGAGTTTGGCTGACCAGGTGAAGAAGAAGAAAATGAGAGGGAATTTGGCTGATTAGGTGAAGAAGAAGAAGATTGGAGGGCTGTTTGGTAATAGCACCCTCTGCATCCTTAAAGTTATGAACAGTATTAATTTAAGGGTGGGAATTTAGAATTTATAAAACCAAGGGTGGGTACTATAGTTTCAATAAACCTTGGGTGGGAACATGTCGTTTATAGAAAGTATTGGGATTCTTCCTCGATATGAAAACAGATTCATACACCAATCTCTTTTCTCATTTGAAAACAAAATGAGAAGCAGATATCCTATCCAATCAATTCTCACATCACAATTTTCAATATAATTTTCTTCAATTTAAAACATTTTATTAAGAAGAAATGATGCTGGTGAACAGTAGCAACGAAGAAGACAAACAGAACTAAATCAAGCGCGCCGCCCCACTCGGATGATTATAAGGGTAGACACCCAATACAGGTGGTTTCTGTAGATACAAGATCGACACTGTTAACTGGTTTTGGAATGGTTAATTGATTTCCAAATCGATTTTCTAAAATTGGTTTGGACTGGTTTACTTTCTTGCAGAGTATGAGCGTAGAACTTTGAAAACACTAATCTTAAAACTATTCACTACTTTTATAATAAAAATTATGAAATACCCTTCAAATTACTTACTACTAACAAAAATTATATTAGAACGCTGCCCCTTTAATTTGAAAACACAACTATTGATTAATAATGGTACTGAAACAATTAATTTTATTTTTCAATCTTCACTCATTCAAATATAACAAAAACATGAGTGTTGGATTAATTTTAGCGTAAATGGCAACAGGTTAAAAAACTCCTAAATTATAAAGAATTTAAATTTACATAAATAAAAACTCGAAACAATTACAGATATCCAATCAACTTTGATGATTGAGTATGATGTGAACGTGATTATAAATAATCGACAAGAAATCCAAATAAAAATAGAAAACAAAGACAAAAAAACAATTTTAAAGTGGTACAACTTGTTAAGTCTACGTTCAATGTTCTTTATTACTTTTTGTCTTAGAAAGTAAATAAGCTCTCTCTCTCTAAATTTGGTAACCCCTTTACAATGAGTTTGAGGGGATTTATATAGTGGTAAGGAATAATGGTTACACAAGGAAAATTAGGGACAAGGCCTGATTTTGGGAATTAATCCCACGATCGTAGGTGTTGCTGCCAAACCAAAACTGTAAGGAGTACTGTCATCTTCTCCTTGATTCTAGAGGATAAGGCTCATCAATAGTGATAAGGCTTATCCTTGACTCAGAAGACAACTATCTGAGCTCGCTCTAGTTTGGAAATAGCTTGCTGCAATCAACCCACAGCTTGCTTTAATTTGCTCGTCGGCTCAAAAGTTACACCGACCTACAACTCGCTTCAAGCTACCGCTTGCTTCGAGCTTGTCACACATCTTTGTACAACAAAAAGAATTAATTGACAATGAAATTTCTATATTTATTTCCAACTCCCAAATTTGCCATGATGAATCCCATGTATGTCATGTGCTAAATGATAAGCTCCATAACCTGCAACTCCCAGCCGCTGCAACTCCAGTTGCTCTTGTTGCCACCATTCCCATTCCAGGTCCTATTTATTACATTACTCAGTCAAAATGTTATTTTAAAATCATTCTAATCACAAGAAAAAATAAGATAAAAATGATGTGTATGGGCAAAAAATCGTCTTGGGCCTAACAAGACCCAATAACGAAATAAATATATCATAGCCTAAGGCTTTAACCCAATTCTGGTTGGGTCTATGTTTAAATTCACCTTATGAACTACCCATTTTATGAGTTGGACTATCCTACAAGTTAAGGTAAAACGGGTTCCGACCTATTAACCTACAATAGTCCATAAATAAGATTACAAATCTTACTCAAACTAGTATACTTAATCTGATAAGGGTAAGAAATCCTATTTCTTTCTTGATAGATATTATCTCTCAAAGTAGGACTTAGTGTTCTACTAGGATTTCAACCCCTTGAGTTCACCATATAAACAAAGGTCTGACCTCTCATAATGGATTCGATCTCCACTACTCAAAATTGCCTATTTACTCATAAGTTCTTGCTCCCAAGACTTCTACACCTTCACCGTAGTCCTAGCCTTCGACAAGACTCTTGGTAATCCTTCTTTCCCTAAATTCTTATTACATAATCTCTCTCATCCTTGCTAACTTGAGCATCAGAGTGCTTACGGCAAAAATCACTTGGTGTTTTCTATAAGCTTCACGTTTGTCTCTTCATGTGTGCAGGTCCAATAGATTGTCAGTGGCCTCAACCTCACCGAATAAACCCTATTTCCATAACCGTAGATTTTTTGCATCTATAGTTTGGTGCCTACCATGGGGGCCTGACAATCATCTGGCTAGCAATGACCTATTTTGCACAGACGACTCGAGTCATGACTGGAAACACTGAAGTCCCCTCAGCATGTCCCCACAGCTCCAATCGACTTTGCTCTCGTAATCACAATCGATGTCACCTTCGTGGTTCCGGTCAACTCTGCTTTCTTAGCTCCACAATTGCACTTTTGTTCGGCCCTGAAACTTCCCTTTTAGGATTCACTTCATAGGCAGGAGCACATTCATACTAAGAGACCTAACATCTCAGATCAATTCAAGAACAAATGCCCGACTTGCCATTCAATACTCTTTGTTCCGCTCGGTCGTCCTGACGGAATGAGGGTGCCAAGTAAAGCCACCTCATGCATCTCCTTATGTTCCACTCTGCCTGGCCCCTTTCACTGAGTCAAATCGAAGCCCACATTGAGGAGGCTACCAAAATGAATTACAGTGTTCTAAGTGCTTTACACGAAATGAAAAAAGACCGAAAGTGATGCAGCGAGTTAGCGTGATAAAACAAGGCTAGTACTTGGCTACACCTTTAGAACTAATAATAAGTCTAAATCACAGAAACTAAGTCTTAAAATTTGAAATAAGTCTAAATAATTCACTGGACAACATCCAAAACAAAAAATAAGTGTACATAGGGTGACAACCAACCCTAACAAGACTCCTAATAACAAAAGGAAACAAAAACTAAATTAATTAAAACAAGAAAACAAGAAATAAAATAGGAAAAAACTCACAAACAACTAAAACAACCTCGAAACATGCAAAATGGTGGATTTTGACCTCGAAAACGACTTCCAACTGACAAAAGTGGTTACCATGTCGACAGGCTTGAAATAACCTTTCCAATGGTATTTTACAGGCTTTGTAACTCCTCACGGATAAAAAGTTATAGCCGTTTGAATGGAACATGCTCATTTAGGACCTTCAGGCTTTACGTATGAATTTCTAGCGTTCAACACACTCCATGAATTCATCCACCAGATGTTCTACGTAAAAAGGGGGGAATGTCTCACAATCAATTCTTCATTCTTATCTTGGCAAGCATTTTTGCTTTCTACACTTTGCCTGGCTATGCCTTTACTAGGTTGACATTAATATCGTGGGCCACCCACCATTCGACACCGATTTGACACATTCCACACTTCTTCATCCGAAGCTGACTCGGCCTTGCACCACTTGGTCAGCATGTTGGGCTACTTTGAATCCTTCAAAACCCCATAGGCTCCTTTTCAGGTGCCAGCAAGTGCCAGCCTCTTCATATTCATTCTCATTCTCCAGCGCCACATGATCCGACTCAACTCAAGCTATACTTGAAAGCACATACAAGACTTCACTCAGCTCTGCTTCAAGAACAATGATAGTTTCAGCTCAAAAAACCACCCACTCGAACCAACCACTCAACCACTTCCCACTCAAGATGCTTCCATTCAGCCAAAGAGACTGAACCGAGTGAGCCAAGCAATGTAAATTGATTTGAATGGCCCAACATGAAGGGCCTACCTAAGCCTCCCTCAACTCAATGACAATGGTAAGCCGACTCATCCCCATAAACTCTGCTAGTGGAAGGGAATTCACTGTCATCTGCCCTGCTACTGCCCGGCTCATCAGAACACCCACTTGACTCACCAGTCCACTCATCAATCGAACCATCATTGGACTCTCCATTCGACTCTCTCACAATACGCTCCACTTGCTCGATGCGANCACAACTGATGCGGTTTTAGTTTCATATAGTTTAAAATATTGTAACGTTTTATATTGTAAACTAATTATTATTTGAAATGGTAAGTAATCATTATTCTGAAAAATAAAAAATTAGGTATGCGTTTGGTTTATTATTTTGGGTAGGATTTTGGAGATAGTATTGGATAATTGAATATGGGAGTATTACGAGGTAAAATTTAAAAATTTATAGAAAAACCCCCTAAGTTTGCTAATTTCATAATTACCCCAACATGTAAATTGACAAAAATACCTCCACCACCTACAGTGCCAGATTCTGGCCACCACCGTCGGAATCTGGCCGAAAAATCACGCTACAACACAGACCGGTCGGATCTGTATCGTAACGAGTCGTTATGGCCTTTTCCGGCCAGATCCACCACGGATCTGGCCGGAAAATGCCAGATCTACGGCCTGCCGTGGCCGTCGACGGCCGAAAAAGGCCAAAACGATGGCCATCTTTGGCCGTCGCTGATGGCCAAAGATATGGCCGTCGTTTTTGGTCAACGATGGCCAAGATTTGGCCGTCGTTGACCTCAACGACGACCATTTCTTTGGCCGTCGTTCACGGCCAGATCTGGCCTTTTTCGGCCAAATCCGTGGTGGATCTGGCCGGAAAAGGCCAGATCGATGAACTTCCGGCCATTTATGGTCGGCAGGTTGGCCGTTGTATAGATTTCGACTACCACCGACGGTGGTTGCCGGAATCTGGCGAGTATGGGTTGCGGGGGTGTTTTTGATAATTTTTAAACTTTTTTTTAGGGTGTCTTTGATAAAATTAATAACCTTATGGGGTCTAAAAGTAATTAAAAAAATAGGGTAATATTCTTGGAATAGTAAGCCAAACGTTATTTGGAGAATAGGATCCAGAATCTGGATAAAAATAGTAAGCCAAACATAGTGTAGGTCTATCTAGAACCAGTCACAAATCATTGGTCCAATGTATACAATCATGATGTAAGACACATTTTCCTAATTTTAGGTTGCGTTTGTTTCAGTTTTGGGAATACTACTTTTAGTATTCCCAAAAAAGTTAAACAGTAAAATACCCAAAAACTCAGATTTTTGGGAATACTACTCCCAATATTATTCAACTTTTTTTAAACCCCTTAAATTTGATAATTTAATTAAATACTCCTAAATATTTTTTTTAAAATTATAAAAACACCCCAATAATCCACATTTACCAGATTCCGGCCACCACCACCGAAAAATAGCCGGAATCTGGTAGGATGGCGCACTACCGGCTGAATCTGGCCGGTAGTGCGCCGATCTAGCCTTTTCCGGCCAGATCCACGGTGGATCTGGCCAGAAAAGGCCAGATCTTTGGCCGTAACAATTGGTCACGAAGGCCAAACAAACGGTCGTAGTTGACCATCAACGACGACCGTTTGTTGGCCGTCGTTGAGAGCATCTAGGGCCAGATCTGGCGGTTGACGGCCAGATCTGGCCGTAGATCGATGGATCTGGCCAGCAAAGGCCATATCGGCGCATGACCGGCAAGATCCAGCCGGTCATGCGCCCATAAGACGATTCCGGCCACCTCCAGTGGTGGTGGCCGACTGGGGGTGTTTGAGGGTGGGTTATGGGTATTTTTGTTAACTTTTAATGTTTTATTATTGGGGGTATTTTGTAAAAAAATAAATATATGGGATATTTTATTAATTTATAAATTCTACATCGTAATACCCGTCCAATTCAACTTTTTTTTAACTTTTTTCAAAAAACTTTTCCCAAAACCCCCAAATTTTGAACCAAACGGAGCCTTAGATTTTTAGATTATTTCATGTTTCTTATTTGATTTTGTAATTTTAATTAAGATTTTATATTTAGAAGTTTAGTTATTTTAAGATTTTGGGTAAATTAGGAATATTTATTTTTGTTAAGTTAAGTTTTTCTATTTTATAATTTCTTATACTAGTAGTATTACGATTTTCTTATTTCATTATTATTCATTGTTCTAGTATTATTAGAATTAGTTCTCTATAAATAGTCTTGTTATCCTACAACAAGTAACAATTGATTATTCATAAAATTTCTCAAATAGATTATTTTGGAGTTATTTCGTTGTGATTCGGCATCTTCCTCATGGATTCAAGAGTTATTGTTTGTGGATTCGAACATGTTTGTGGATTCAAGTCGCTACACTAGAGCGTATCTAATATATACCTATCCACGCAAAAGGCTTATCAACCTAATGCAAAGAAACTGTGCAAGCTACATTGGAAAATTACCTTTTGCTAAAATTATTTAAAGTCTAATTTGGTCAGCTCTTTCTCAGTATAGTTCTTAAGGGTCTGTTTGTGAGTTTTTTTCACTGGTTTTTAGGTATTTTAAAACCATTACTTGCCAGATTTTTTATACACTGGTTTTAACTGGCTCAAAAACCCCTTAGAACCAGTGTAGTATATTTTTGAGGAGTTTATAAAACACCCCAAATTTGAGTGTTTTGATTGGTTTTAAAATTTTATTCCACAAATACCTTATCCACTATAAAACTATCCCAATTATATTAAAAAAAAAATAATAATAACCATATTATGTGCGTCTCCAACCATATTAAATATAAAATAATTTTAAGCAATCATAAAAAAAAATTATTAAAAATTCATTTCTAGATGCTTTCTTGGAGAAGTGGAGCTACAATTTTTCAATCATTCTAGATGCTGCAAAGAATGGCGAAGAAAGATAAGGAAACTTTATCACATTTGAAGTTATAAAATAATAATTAGTAGAAAACAAATAAAGAACTCTTACCTTATAATTGAAAAAACAAAACTCTCAAGTACTAGTTGAAGTTGGGTATTTTTATAGGCATATATGTAAATTTATCATTTTAAAAAACTGTCAGAACCATTAGAAAATAAACTCCCAAGCACAGGTTGAGTGTTTTAAAAACCACTATGGTGGTTTACCCTCATAATCGTTACGGTGATTTACCCTCATAATCGTTACGGTGATTTACCCTCATAATTGCTACCATGAAACTCCCAAGCAGACCCTAAGTTTTGTGAGGTTCTTGAATCCTTCATAGTTTTAGTTCCTTTTAATTTAGTCCTTCTTGTTGTGCTTAATTGCTATTAAGATGGAGACAATTCGTAAGGCACTAAAGAGAGCGGAAATTTGACATGCATATTCTTTTCTTACGTATTTTAGTGGTTGTGTTCATTTCTTTGATCATTGTTCATGTCTTGAGTTTCTTACCGATTATATATATGAGATGAAATATTGTTTTTAGTCTAGTAAATTCAAGAAGAAAAACAAGTCAAATATGCAAGTCTTAAATTGAAAGATGAAGCTCATGATTGATGGGAAATTTATCAATGTAGTAGAAATAGATGTGGTAAATTGCCTACCAATACTTGGTCAAGAATGAAGCGAAATTTGATTAAAAGGTTCATACCACCAAGATATCATTCATTGGTTTTTGCAGTCGTGAACCAATCATGATAAAAGAGGAAGGACCTATGAGTAAGACAATTGATATACAAGTTCCTCACGAGTTTCCTAGTTCATAAATGATTGAAGATTCTAAAATGGAAGACTTGTTCATGAATACTACTTAAGTAAAACAATTTTCCTCTTCTTTTTTTCAAAAGTTTTTATCTCACCACTTCTTGTTAAACTTGAAATTGAGCAAGTTGTCCGATAAGAGAAGGTTAAGCTAGAGTAAGTTGCCCTAAAGGAGAAGATTGAGCAAAAATAGTACATTAAAAAAGAAGAACACATTCAAGTTAAGGATCAAGAGAATGAAACATCGATAACATTCAACATTGACTTAAAGATTGTGATGTAAGACAATTCTCCAAGGAAGATAAGCCACAAAGGACAATTGTTTGACTTACTACTTTATTTCAAGTATTACCTGCTAGATTACAAAACTAAGGGATGAGGTTTTTTTTTAAAGGGGGAGTCTGATGTATGACAAATTTTCTTAATTTAAGATTTTAGTGTTAGAGTAGATGCCTTAGAATCAATCATAATTTTGTAATTGACTCTTTGTATATCATGTTTACTCATTAATAAAAGACAATTTTTTTCTATATCATGTAATTCGTATTATATATGTTATGATATATGTCCTTAGAATGGTAAAACCGTGATGAGGGAATCAAATGTTTTAAATCTTGATTATGAGGACCCTATGAGCACATATGGTGACCATTCTAAAAATGTTTATAGCCCTAGTATTATTTGACTAAAAGCACAGATAATACGATAAAGGTTGTTTGATAGTGATGTATCTCACATGTCAAGGTTGTTTGATGACAACCTGATGTAACACACGAGTGTTTTTTATAAGTAAGTTCACTAGATTGACCCACTAGAGAATTTCATGTAGATGGTAACCCCAATGTTTATGGAGTAAATCATCTAACGGATGGTGGTGCATGTGATCCTTAGACTTGAGATCACTGAAGCGCATTGTGTACCCAATGGTGTAATTCGACACTAGCCCAACGTAGTCATTTTCTTAGGGTTATCAGAACGGTAATGATTGACTATATCAAGAAGTATATTGCGACTATCGAGAAATATATTGAGAAGCATCAAAAAGTTGTCGCGCATAGGCAGGCTGTGGCTAGCCTTCTGGGTACTTGTCTGCTTGCTCCCATAAGCAAAGGCAAGGCTGTTGCATGCTTATGCATGCAGGCAAGTCTGCCTTGCTTGCTGCTGCAAGTAAACAGTACTGCTTGTACGCTGCTTGAGTGTAGGCAGTTCATGAAATTGCCTCCCACACGTTGTCACATGTAGGCAGGCAAAGGAGATACCACCTACATGTTGTTGGTGTGCGTGGTTAAGTAGGAGTTTCCTACATTATGTTTTTCGTGCAAGTAGTGACCATTTTGCCCCTATTCATGAGCTTATGAGAAGTCCTTGTGTTGGTGCATGTGGGACAAAATGTGGCATGTAGTTTGTGTGTTTTCATGCACAGGCTACCTAAACTACATTGTTAGGTGTTGGGATTAAATTACAATTTTTAAAACTTTTGGACCAATGTGTAATTCTATAAATGCCAGAGGGGTAAAATGAAATTTTACGTATTAATTCAAAATTCAATTTTTGAATGGATACAATGTTCTAATGTATGAAATCGCATGGTGACTGGTACATGAGTCCCAGACCTATGGATGATATTTATTTATTTTATTTCATACTAGGAATTATTTGGTTGTAATATTAAAATAGGACCTACGTGTCATATCTGTCTTTATCGTCTTGATGTACATTCTTTTCACACCTCACTCCCCTCAAATGTAACTCCAGGTTTCTGATTTGATGGTGTAATATTAGAATATATTTTATTTTATTTCGAATTATGCAATGTACGAGAAGACAGAGCGAAGGAGCAACACTTATTCTCAAAGACTCAAGAGACTTTTGTATGTTAATATAAGATCCCTAGGTTGACCCACCAATTCCTCTAGGCTCAAGGAAACCGGTTTTTAGTTAAGCCATGTACCGGCATGTTTATTTTATGTTTTAGTATGCGTACTAGGTTGTTTTTATTATTATATATGCCAAAATACTACAATGTAGAGTGCGGCCGATAATAATTAAAATCCCTTAATAAAAGTATATTAAGTCAAAACAATAACTCATTGCTTTCTATCGCTATGTGTTTAATCTAAACACTATTTGTTGAAACCTTATTCGCCAAATCGAAGGGTACACTTCTACCACTAGAAGGTTAAATTTCATTAGAGTTTTCCTTAATAATGATGGGTTCAACTTAACTAATATATTTTGCTTGTTCGCCAAAGTGAAAGTTGAAAAATATATTAGAGGCATAGTAGAGAAGTGCACTTATTTTGTGTACGTGGTGATTGACAAGACTATTCGCAACCGTACAAAATCATGCAAGCAATGATGAGTAAATAACGGATGTCAAACCCTAGGGAATTATTAACTACCAATTACCAAAATTGACTACCTTGTTGCTATCTGATTAACTAAATTTTATGAAGAAAACCCTAAACTAAACTAATCAATCGAAAACAATTTAAAATTGAAATAAAAATAGACTTTGAATAAAACCCTTGATTTTTAATGCAAGATGACTAAACCTAGGGCATAGACTTCTCACCAACTCTACTTATATGTATTGATAATTTATGCTAACCTCATTAAACCTTTTCTATAGGTCAAACTCCCTAGAATTCCAATAACTTTCTCTCGAACAATTACCAAATTAACTTCTAATTACTGACCTGAGATATCTCTAAATTAGATTTAAATATTAAAAGATCATTACACTCTATGGAGTTTACCAAAACCTCACAAGTCACGATAACCTATCTCTAGCGTTCGCTTAACCTATGATTTTATTACCTTAGACCAACTAAGTATCATCTCTCGATCTCAACTTAGTCCATTGATTCATTTAATTTTCGGGCCCTTAAGAATCAAAAGCATTAGCGCAATAATAAAACTTAAAAAGAATTCTTAATAAAGATTAACAAAAATATATCAACATATAATCATAGAAATTGGGCTACATCTTAGCCTTGGAAAATAAATTTAGTTCATAATAATTATGAAAGAAACAAACATCTTTATCAAAATAATCAACATGAGTTTAAGACAAAATTAAGAAGAACTTCTCTATATTGCGAATGGAAAGCACCAGAAATTTTGTCACTTTGATCTCCTCTTGCATTAGCCTTCTCTAATTCTCTCCTCTTCTCCCTAAGATATGGCTAAAGACTTGTATTTATATAACTAGGGTGCTAGGGTTGTGATTCCCCCCGTCCTATTCAGTTTAGAATTCTTAAAACAGGAAAAACACGTCATAAATTTAGTGCAAAAAACACCAAAATAGCAATTGTGCCACGGCACTATGCCTAGACATAGTTGATTCTGCCCCAAAACTTGCGATCTTGAAAAGATGGTGATTTTTAAGCACAATAAAGTTCGAATCTTGCCAACTGGTAAACACATGAATCATAACCATTTGAATAAGCTTTCCAACGGTCCAATCATCTCGATATGATATCTATAGCTCAAGGTATTGTCGAGATAGTCAAGCGTGTTCAAATGGGAACATTTTCTAGGATTTGCACTTCTACTTTACAACACCATAACTGCCTTGTCTCAACTCCAATTCTCAAACCGTTTGTTCCTCGTCTTCACTCATTTGTTGCCAACATTATTCTTCATTTGAATATCATCTTAAGCATTTACAACCTAAAAACACTCAAAACATACCCATGACCCCATAAAATATATTTATGAAATGATAAAGTTAAATTGTATAAATTAAACCTAATTTTCCATAAATAATCCCAATAGATCATTAAGTACATGCGTATTTTCAAGCTCTTATTAGTGACATGTAGTGTCCACTCTACTAATACTGAGAATTACACTTAAGGACAATGGTTGATGCCATGGAATTGTGTACTTGGTTTGTTGGCTTGACTTACATTTGAGGTCATTGGTTGGTGTCGTTAACTAGTATAAATTAAATTTGTTGACCTACCTAATCAACCAATTTTGGCTTATTCACCAAAGCGAAGGTTTAAAATGGGCTAGATGGGATCTCGGTCCACTAGGAAGATCAACGGGTCTTCCCAAGTTTAATAGTGAGCGCTATTAACTTGAGGAAAATAGTGGAAGCATTTTTTTAATTAAAGATCATATTAAATAATTATAAACATGATAATAACTTTATTTATTCTGTACTTGTAGATTAATAAAAAATGAGCAATAAGAACCTTTCATTGCGATCGATAATCGAAAAGGAAAATAGGCTTGATGGTATAAATTTCAGGGACTAGTATCGAAATCTCTAGATTTACTAAAATTCGAAAAGGAATAATATACCACTGATCAGCCTTACCCAACTGTACCTGGTATTGACACCACTTAAGAACAAAAAGATACTTATCAAAAGTATATTGATGATGCTGACACTGCCCAGTGTTTAGCATCAATGATACCTGCATTACAAAGCAACATGAAAAGATGGATGCTACTGCAATTATTCTACATCTCAATGAGTTTTTTCAAGAACAAGCATGAGAGATATGAGGTGCTAAACAATTGTTTAGGTGTCAAATGTTTAAGGGTGCCCCAGTTGGCCCCCACGTCCTCAAGATGATTGGGTATATTGAGAGGCTTGAGACTTTGGATTTTGGTTTGGACGCTGAGTTGCAAATTGATTTAATTTTGTAGTCTTTGCCTGATTCATATTCATAGTTCATAATGAATTTCAATATGAGCGGAATGATGAAGACTCTTATTGAGCTCCTAACTATGTTGAAGACAGCAGAGTAGGACATCAAGAAGTCCAAACTAGTGTTACTAGTTAGAGCTGGCACTAGTAAAAGAAAGGAAAATGGAAAAGGTAAAGGTAAGGCTAAGGCCAAACCCATACCTATATCCATACCCAAGCCTAAGCCTCAAGATGCTCAAAAGTTTGAGGGTGGCATCAATAAAGAAGAGAAGATGGTTTGCTTCTATTGTGGCAAGTCTGGCCATTGGAGGAAACACTGCAAAGCCTTCTTGGCGAATAAGAAGACGTCGATGACTTCGACTTCATATATGTTTATGATTGAGATCAGTCTTTTTCCTTTAACATCTTAGGTCATTGACACAAGATGTGGTTTCACATTTGGACTGATGTGTAGGGAATAAGGCATAGTAGATCACTCGCCAAAAGGGAAGTAGACCTATAAGTTAAAAATAGAGCATGTGTTGTTACATTAGCTGTAGGATCTTATTGTTTGACTTTGTCTACAGGCTTATTGTTGAAACTTATGGATTGTTATTATGTGCCTTCAGTTTCGAGAAATATTATTTCTGTGTCTGCTTTGGATGAACAAGGATATTATTTTGTTATAGCTAATGGATTATTGTATTTTAGTTAGAATGGTACTCTTTATGGAACTTCTAGATTACATAATGGTTTATATGATCTTGATTTAAACAATAAAGAAGTTCTCAACATAGAAACAAAGAAATATAATCATGGCGATCAGAACCAAACATATCTCTGGTATTATAGACTAGGTCGTGTTAATCAGACTCACAAAGCAAAGCTCCACAAAGATGGAGTTTTGGACCCATTGGGCTTTCAGTCTTATAAGGTATGCAAGTCATGCCTATAGGCAAGATGGAAAAATCACCTTTCACTAGATACAATGAAAGAGCTACAAAACTGTTACGCATCATCCATAGTGATGTATATGGTCCAGTAATAGTTGAAGCTAGAGGTGGTTATTACCACTTCATCACATTTACTAATATGGTTATGTCTACCTTATGAGACATAAATTCAAAAAATTCAGGAATGAAGTACAGAATATGTTGGGCAAAAGTATTAAGATTCTTCGGCTTGATTGAAGAGAAAAATACTTGAGCTTAGGGTTCAATGAATACCAGAAGGAATGTGGGATAGTATCCCTACTCACACCTCTTTATACACCACAACATAATGGTGTGTTTGAAAGGAGGAATTGAACCTTGCTTGACATGGTTCAAGCCATGATGAGTTTTATCGATCTACCTATATCATTCTGGGGTTATGCCTTAGAGACTGCAACCCACATATTGAACCTTGCATTTTCAAATTCTGTGGATAAGACTTCATATGAATTATGGAATGGGCATAAACTTGAATTGTCTTATCTAAAGATTAGGGGTTGTGAGAAGAAATTGACTTCGAGCGAGCTAGCCCCAAAAGTTGATAAATGTATCTTCATACGGTATCTTAAAGAGACCAAATGATACTACTTCTTCCATCTAGAAGAGTGTAAGGTTTTTGTTGCATGAACTGGGGTTTTCTTAGATAATATGTTTCTTCTAAGAGGTATTAGTAGAAGGAAGATATAACTCAATGAAGTTCTAGTTCCACAAGATACATTAGGTGAAGGACGGGATGTTGTGCCACAAGAAGTGGTTAAACATCATAGGTACTCCACAATATGTAGATCAAAGTAAACCACCTCTAGTTACACATGAGCTATGTACGTAGATCTAGAAGAGTACACCATGAGCTCGAGAGGTATAGATTTCTTGTGACTCAGCACAGTGATGTATTGGCCTATCAAGACGATGAACCCAGAACCTATGATGACGTTATATCAAATCCAGATTCCACTAAATGACTCGAAACCATGAAATCTGAGATGGACATCATGTACCAAAACCAAGTACGGATTTTAGTGGATCCACTTGATGGGGTAAAATCCATAGGATGCAAATGGGTCTTCAAGAATAAGACTGGCATGGATGGTAACATGCATACCTATAAAGCATGATTGACTGCCAAAGGTTTCAAACAGGTACATGGCAATGACTATGATGAAACCTTTTTGTCAATAGCGATGTTGAAGTCTATTCAGATTTTGCTTGCGATTGTTGCATATCACAATTATGAAATTTGGTAGATGGATGTCAAAACTGCTTTCTTGAATGAAAACCTTGAAGAGCATGTGCATATGACACAACCCAATGGTTTCGTTCTTAATGGACAAGCTGACAAGGTATGCAAGATGTAGAGATCCATATATGGATTCAAGCAAGTTTCAAGTGTAAGGAATTAAAGCAATAAATGTAGTGGAAAATAGCAATTAATTTTTTTAATTCCTTGAAAAACCCCAAATCCTGGTAGTGATTATTTCGTTTAACATGTTATTAGTAACAAAACAATCCATACAAGGTTAAATCATTATAACTTTGTTAGAGGCTCCCCCAAATCTCATTTCTTCGCAAGCCAACTCAAGGGAAGAGTTGCACTAATAATATTTATAGGAGGAGACTTTGAAAACTGGTCAAAAAAAGTTCCGATTGCTAGATTGGAAATTTGCGTGAAGAAGAAAAAGGGTGGCTAGAGTTTTGCATGAAACTCTATTCTCTCTCTAGAAAAATAACGCAAGTTATTGTTCTTCTTGTTGTGTTATATTTAAAATGACCTAATTTAAGTTCACTTATATAGTGCCACTTAACCCTATTCCAATTTGGAATAGGATGTCATTCTATTCCCATTAGGAATAGGTTTTATCCTAAACCAATTTAAGATAGAATAAATAGGTATCAATTAGTATTAATATAATTAATATATGATAATCCTATCTTTCATAGTGTTTTCACATCAAATTTCAATAAGATTTAGGGTACTACTGATACATTTTGAGCTTAATTGAATAGCAATTCCCTTGTATTTTCATTTTGCAGCCCTAATGATACTTGAAGCAAAAATGGTAATTTTAAGCTTTTTAACTCAGAAAATGATCTAAAATTAGAAGATTTGAGAAGTTCTGAGCACTGTTTTAAAACTTGGACCGAATCAACCAGTCCAACCGAGACTCGACAGTCTCTCTAGTTTGGGTTGCCATTTTTTGCAATTCACAAAATCCCTAATCTGATTGCTGAGGTTAAAGGGCTTTTGTAGAGTGGAGGCCAATGGTTCAAGGGGTGGTGTCAGATTGAATTTTGGATGTTGAAATAAGTTAGAATTCGGTCGAAAAATTCAACCCAATTTGCGAATCACGGTCGGAAAATGGGGAGCTACCACGTGCCAGGGTTAAAGGGGTTTTGTAGAGTGGAGGCCAATGGTTTAGGTGGTGGTGTTTGATTAAATTTTGGACACCAGAATCAGCCAAACTTTGGCTAGAAAAGTCAACCCAATCGCAGCGGTATACATGAGTCATGGCCGGCGAACAAGGGGCTACCAAGTTCTGGGGTTAAAGAGGTTTTTTTAAAGTGGAAGACGGTGTTTAGGTGGTGGTGTCAAATTGAATTTTGGCTGCTAGAATTAGCCAAAATTTGGCTGAAAAGAGTCAAAAGGGGTGTATTTGCTAGATTTCAAACCTATAGGAACTGATTCGTATTTTTTAGGGGTGTGTTTGCAAGATTTTAAACTTTTTGAATCATTGGTCGGACCGTCGGTTTAACCTGTCGGATTGGTCAACTTGGGACCCAGTGGCCTTACTTTTAAAACAATGGTTCTGAGGCTGTAAGGAAGTGTTTTTAAAGATTTATTCAGAAAGAAAACCAAAGAGATGAAGATTCAATTGTTGAAGGCAAGAAAGAGCACTTTCGTCATTTTAAAAAAAGCTTGATTTCACCGCTGTGAAAAACATTCTAGAATATCGGGTTTTTGGATTTCGCCGTGGCAAAATTGCATTTTTGGGAAAAATCAAAACGCTTCATTTTAGGCGGTTAAGGTTTTCACCCAAAAAGTGAAACACTGTATAAGCAACGAAAAAAAAAATTTTGAGGGAGTTCAATCATTTTGGAGGCAAGAGAACATGAAGAGAAGAAGAATAAGAGAAGATTCATCCTTTCGAAAGATTTTCTTCACCCTTTACTCTTGTTTATCCATGATGAACTCATTTTGTCTTAGTTTGTATAGTTTTGTTTTCATTTATATGATGAACTAATTGTTTATCTAGGGTTTTGATGTAGCCTTGATACAATTACTCAATACATATGATTTGATCTACTCTTTTGTTCTAATTTCATTGCTTGAGTGTTTATCTCTATGCTTATTGAATCTTTTGGATGATTGGCCACCATTCAATCGATATGATGATTCATTATGAGACTGAAAGTAATTCATGACTTATGCTTCTTATGATAAGCACCATAGGTTGAGCAAAAACTAAAGATAGATAAACACAACTTATGTGACCTAGGTAGAATTTCACTAAGCTTAAGAGACTTTAAACTATTAAACTTCAATTTATGGGTATGGAAGGTTAATAGGAATGAGTCAGGTAGCATAACCTGAGAAGGAGTGCTAAACAATTTAGGGAATTTAGTCTTCAATCAAGGAATTAGGTGTTTAGGTAGAAAAATCAATGTATTGGGTAGGAGTATCCTAGTGAAATCAAATACCCTAGAGTTTTAAACCATTTGTGAATTTCTATTAATATAGGGTGTTGCTTAATTTTCATTATTAATTGCTTATATTTTGTTAATTTGTAAGTAGTTGTCAATATTGCATCTAATCAATTTTTATCGCTTCAATTAAGACTAATTCTAGATAACTCGGTAATTAATACACTTTCCTCATGGGAACGATACTCTGCATCATCACTTTATTACTTTATGCGACTGGTGGACTTGCTAAATATGCATTTGAAATCTACGCATCACTATATTTAATATAAATAAGCTAACTTTTATTTATTCTATTTCACTAAGAAATTGGTAACTTTTATTTATTCTATTTCACTAAGAAATAGACATAGGCGACAACCTATACAAAATTACCAAAATGTCATTTCCTTATAAAAAGACCAAAATACCCTTAATCACTTTTTTGATCAAATGAGCGTTCCGAATTTAAACTCCTCTTATGTGTGTGATCCGTAGACTCCCTATCATGTTGACAATGACTAGTATTGCAATTAACCACCAATTAATCGTTTTACTACATACAGACCAAGATTGTCCTCTAGCAAGACATCATGGCCACCCAACAAGTAGAGATCAACGAAGAACTGATACCTGTCAATGGTATGGTTACCGTGCAATCTAATCTTTTCATCATCCATTATCTCATTAAGGCTGAGGTACAAAAATATGGGTTATCCACTTATCCTTAGATCACATCCTTGATATTTTGGTGTTTAGTTATCAAACGGACGACCAAGATACAATCGGATTTGAGTGACAACTCAATTCCACTTTGGCCACAAATTTGTAGTAGTTGCCAATCAACCAAACTACGTAGTGAGATAATTACTCTTACAACCAAGAGTGATGAATCATTTGTCAATCTACCATAGTTATGATGCATTTCATAATGTAACCAATCACCACCTTCTTGATAACCCTAAAAAGGATTATGTTAGGCTAGTGTCAAACTACACCACTACGTACACATGACACTCCGGTGATCTCAAGTCTTAGGATCACATGCACCACTGTCCGTAAGAGGATTTGTTCCATAGACATTGGATTTACCATCTACATGTAATCCTTTGGTGGGTCAATCCAATGAACTTGCAGTCAACACGTACCCATGCGTTGCACCAGGTTATCACCAAACAACCTTGACATGCAAACCTATCTCTAGCTTTTGGTAAGGTCGTTCAATGCTATGATAGTCTTACCATATTATCTGTGCCCTAGGTCAGAATAATATTGAGGCTACAGACCTACTCTAACATAAAGGAGTTGGAACATTCGTTTTGATGAAGCCATAAAATAATTTGACTTCATCAAAAAATGAAGATGAGCCCTTTATTAACAAGAATGTTAGTGGGAGCACAATTGCATTCCTAGTGTTTAATTAATAAAAATTCTGGGCCAATCATAATTTGGTCGCCTTCTACAGCACATTGCATAAATTTGATGTTAAAAGATATAGTTGAGTTGGATCACATAGTTCATCTGCGAAATGTGTATTTGAAGTGACAAAGTTTCTGTATAATCATACAATCTTGATAGCTTGGTTAAGGGAAAGACAGGTTATATACCTTTAGCTCATGTTCTTGTTAAGTCATAACATAATATACATTTTTTTTAATAATTTACTAACATCTACTATCTATCACTTGAACAGGATTGGAAAGAGATTGTACACTCAAGTGCAACCCATTTTGCTACAACTTTCATTGCATTAAAAGCCTTCTTGAGCACAAAAATGACTTGCAAGTTATGGTGAGAGATAGATTTTTTATGGATTCTCAATATGCAAGAAGTTATAAGGGCAAGTAGGTTATTCATATAATTCTAGATAATGAATTTTGGGATGATATGAGTAAAGTTTCCAAAGTTGTGGGTCCATTGATGTGTTTACTATGAATTGTGGACTCAAATGAGAGAACCACAATATGATATGTGTATGATGGCATGTATAGAGCGAGATTGGTAATCAAGAAGTGGTTTAAGAATAAGAAGAGATTGTACAAGCCTTAAACAACAATTATGAAGCTGCGCTAGAATAGGATGTTATGTTGTGATATTCATGCTGCCTCTTATTATTTGAATCTAGTTTTTCAATATGACCGTGCATCTTTTAGCACCAAACCAGAGGTCATGAGTGGTCTCCTTGATGTTATTGAGAGTATAGCAAGTGCGTTCAAAGTGAGCAAGTCAAAGTTAGTGGATGAGAGTAGAATATTTTGAGACCGCGAAGGAAGCTTTTCTTGTGAGCTTGCTATTCAAACCTGGAAAACCACATGACCTAGTCTATAATAGTTATTAAATTTCTAAGTTTTAAGTCTGATTTCTGAGTTATGAAATTATTATTTTTTCTTATGTTTAATTTTTAATTAGATGAACGGTGGAGAACATATGGGTACATTGCTCCAAATTTACAGAAGTTTATAATAAAAATTCTAAGCCAAACTTCAAGTTCTTCAGGATGTGAGTGAAATTAGAGTGTTTCTTAATGCATAAATTCAAAAAACGGAATAGATTGGAGCATCAACAGTTGAATGATCTTGTTTTTGTTCATTATAACTTGTGTTTGAAAAATAGGTATAAAATATTGAAAATTCTCCGTTAACTTTTTTTTTTTTCCTTATTATCTCTTGTTTTCCTTGATATTTTAATTTGTCATGCTTTTAATATTTAATTATGATCTTCTAGGATGTGTTACAAGAAAGAAAAGGAGTTTTGATCATATTGATTATGGAAGTTTCAACAGAACTGAACTTTGGATAGTTGACGATGAAAAGGAGGATGGCGAACTAAATTATGATGAATTGGAACAAGCACTTTATGAAGAATGATCTATTTCTTTTGGTGCTGGTGAATGTGTAAGTAATCGATCTACCCAACGTAGCAGAAAAACCAAAAATTAAAGGATAGATCAATTGCCTTTTTGCCAAGATCCGAGTATCGATTATATTGTTTACATGTTAAATACAACAATATGTAAAAAACAATATTAACAGGAAATCCATACAAGTATTCAGATTCACTTACGTACGTTTGGAGGCCCCTTCAAAAGTCTCTAATTCGATTTCGCTTCCGATTCAACGTAGAACCGCACGAACGTCGATCCACACGAAGACAATCTGGAGAACCAAAAAGGGATTTGCTAGATCCACTAGATGACTTCAAGAATCAATTTTCAAAGAATCAAGGAGAGAAAAAACTCTTCTCTTTAATCAATGAGAACGTGTGTGTGTGAATGTGAGGGTGGCTAGGGTTTTGTTTTATTCAAATGAATGAATAATAATCTGTTATGTTTTAATTAAGTTCTAATCCCAATACGAATTGCCATAGATTCTCAAGTTAACCCATCCTTGTAACCAAACACACCCTTTATGGTATTTTAATTATATATATATGTAATTATTATTAAATTAAAATCAGTATATATATTAACACTTAATTAATAATAATTCATTTAAATATATGAGAACACATATTTAAATACAATCTCACTAATTTTAATTTTAATATTAAAATTAAATAAAGGCAACAACTTCAATAAATTTAATTGCACTGTGAGATTACCAAAATACCCCTTTCACAAACTGATTCTTAAATTATCTTCTGAGTGTGTGACCATAGGCTCCTTATCATATTGGCAGTGAATAGTATCGTGATTAACGCTAATTAATTGTCTCACTACACACAGACCAAGATTGGCCTCTAGCAAGGCATCATGGCCATCCGATAGATTCGGATTCAGCAAAATAGCTACCTATCAACGATATGGTTACTAGGGGTATTTTCTGTTAGAGTAGGTGTCCTAGAGCCAATCAATTATTGTAAACTTGACTCTTTGTAATAATGTTTATTAATAAATAAAAGACATTTTATTTTCTACCGTGTAAATCATATTTGTATATACTGATATATGTCCTTAGGATGTTAGAACCATGACGAGGGTATCAAGTATTTCAAATCTTGATAGTGAGAACCCTATGATCACATATGGTAGCCATTCTAGAAATATCCGTAGCCCCGATATTATCCTGACCAAGGGCACATATAATACGGTAAGGCTATCACAACGTTGAATGACCATGTCAAAAGACAGTGACTGATCTCACTTATCAAGGTTGTTTTCCGACAACCTGATGAAACACATGGATGCTTGTTGGAGGCAAGTTCACTGGACAGACCCACCAGAGGATTCCATATGGATGGTAACCCTAGTGTCTATGGAATCAATCATCTAACGAATAGTGATGCATGTGATCCTTAGACTTGAGATCATTGGAGCGCCTTGTGCACCGATTAGTATAGTTTAACACTAGCCCAACGTAGTTCTCTTCAGAGCTATCAATACGGTAGTGATTGGCTACATCGAGAAATGTATCAAGACTGTGGTAGATCGAAAAAGGATTCATCACTCCTGGGTACAAGAGAAGTTATCTCACTGCGCAACTCAGTAAATGACAATGACACTAAATCTGTGGCCACAGTGGGATTGAGTTGTTGCTCAATCCAATTCATTTATTCGGTTATTGGTTTAGTAACTAAATACATAGATATCGAGAATAACTAAGGTTGACACTATTTATGTACCTCAGCCTTGATGAAATAACGTATGATGAAAGGATTTGATTGCTCAATAACCATACTGTTGATAGGTAGCTATTTTGTTGAATCCGAATCTATCAGGTGGCCATGATGCCTTGCTAGGAGCCAATCTTGATCTGTGTGTAGTGAGACAATTAATTAGTGTTAATCACGATATTACTCACTGTCGATATGATAAGGAGCTTACGGGTTACATACTTAGAAGATAATTTAAGAATCAGTTTGTGAAATGGTATTTTCGTCTTTTAGGACGAAAGGGTATTTTGGTAATCTCACAATGAAATTAAATTTGCTGAGGTTGTCACTTGTATTTAATTTAATATTTAAATTAAATTAGTGAGTTCATATTTAAATATATGTACGTATATATTTAAATGGATTATTATTATTAATGAAATGTTAATATATTTTATATTTATATTAATTGATTTTTATTCTAATAATAATTAATTAAAATTTAAAATACCAATTAAAGGGTGTTTTGGTTGTAAGGGTGGATTAGGGTTAGAGCTAATGGCTATTCCTTATTGGAATAGGGTTTTAATTGTTGCACTATATAAGGGCAACTTAAATTAAAACAAAATGATAATTATTCAATTAGAAGAAAATCTAGCCACCTACCCACTCTCTCTCTCTCTCACTCTCTCACGTCTTGTTCATTGATTAAAGAGATCTTTTTCTCTTCTTGATTATTTGAAGATCTTTGATTTTGAAGCATCTTTTTTCTAGCAAAACAACGGTTGGTTCTTTAGATTATCTTCGTGTGGATCAATGTACGTGCGGTTCTATATTGAATCGGTAGCGAAATAAAATCAAAGACACTTGAAGGAGACTCCAAACGTGCGTAAGATTCCTGATCTTTTGAATGGATTATTTTATTTTGTACATAATTTTTGTTTTAACATGTAAACAATTTAATCTATACTCGGATCTTGGCCAAAAGGGGCAATTGATCTATCCTTTATTTTTTGTTTTTCCGTTGCATTGGGTAGATCGATTCCTTACACTGGTATTAGAGCCAGGTTACCAAATTATATTGTTTAATCTATGTTTGAAAACATGTATTTGATTGATAACATGTTATATTATAAACTGATTTTTAAATCTGTAAAATTATGTATTAATGGCATGTTTTGAATAATCAATTGATTCATTACACCTGATAATATGTAATTTGTGGATGATCTGCAAATTGGTATAATGTGATAAGGATTTTTCGTTGATATCAGAAGCTAAATTTATTGCTGAAAATCCTTTGGCCTTTTTTTGTTGCTGATTACACTAATCTGCTACTGATCAGTTGTGCTCACCACGGCGATCACTCTTACGCGTGTTCGCTGATTGAAAATTAGCGCACACCACGACGATATAAACCATCGTCGCGGCAATTGCACTCATGCGTGCAAGCTGATTGAAAACCAGCGTATGCCGTGATGATATAAAACATCGTCGTGGCGATCGCACTTATACATGTGTGCCGATTAAAGATCAACGCACGCCATGGTGATCACACTCATGCATGGGAGCTTATTGAAAATCAGCGCATGCAACGGTGATATAAAACATCGCCGCGACGATCACACCTATGCATGCATGCATGTTGATTGATAATCAGCATGCCGCAGCGATATAAACCATCGTCGTGGCGAGCATACCTTTAAGTGCGTAGAGGCCTAAATGAAAAGTTTTAATACTTTTAGACCAAAATGCAGATCTGCAAATTGTCAGAGGGTAATTAATAATTTCACCCACCCAATTCAAAATGTTTATTTTTGAATGTATGCAATGTACTTGTTTGAATATTGCATGGTACCTGGTACATGAGCCTTAGACCTATGGTTGTTTATTCATTTTTAGGTTTGTTTGTAAATTTCTAAATAAATATGACAAGCGTGTCTTGCCTCCCTCTAAAATTCTTTATTTACTTCTTTCTCTCATCTTACTCCCCTTGTATGTAACAAAAGGTTTCTGATTTATTGAAGTAAATTAGAATTGTATTATAAATTCTTTTTATAACGATCGTGATGAAGAAATGAAGGAGCGATGAAGAGGCAAACTTGAAAACCCAAGGTTTGTTTTGACCCTAGATTGACCTACCCATTCCTCTAGGCTTGAGGAAATCGGTTTTAGTTAAGCCATGTATCGGTACATTTATATTTTGCTTAGAATGCATGCTAAAGTTGAATGTTTAATAACATGCCAAACAATGTCATTCTAACAAAGATAATAAATTAGTGAGACATAAAATAAAAACCCCTCAAATAAAGGATATTAAGTCATTGAAACGCCTTCCATCACCATGTCTTTAATCAAACCATTATTTGTTGGAACCTTGTTCGCCAAAGCGAATGGTGCACTTCTACTAGTGGGAGGTTAAAGTTAATTGGAGTTTTCTTTGATGGTAATGGGTCGAGTTAAAATGACATAATTTGCTTGTTCTCTAAAGGGAAGGTTGATAAGCCTTATAATGAATGTGAAAAGTAGAATCCTCAGATAAAGAGAGTACGACGTTTCAGAGATAATGATTCGGCTTAGTTCAAATAGAACTAAAGAGAACGGGTTCAACTTATCCCAATCCTTGCTCTGGACCAAGGTGCGTAGCCTTTTAATATTCTCTTTCTCTCTTTCTGGCAGGGAAATGGCTCCTTCTTATTGATAGCACAGGTGAGAACACCTTTAATGGGCAAGCTACACTTTTTGTGTGTACATGGCGACATGTAATGTCCACTTTACTGACACTGAGAATCACACTTGAGGACGATGGCTTCGGTCATTGAATTGTGTGATTAGCTTGTTGGCTTACTTCGCATTTGAGGTTGATAGTGATAGCTATCAACTGGTGTGAATTAAGTTTGTTGGCCTACCTAATCAACTCATTTTGGCTTGTTCACCAAAGCGAAGGTTTGAAATAGGCTAGATGGGATCTCAGTCCATTAGGTAAGCCAACAGGCTTTCCCGAGTTAATAGTGACAGTTATTGGCTTAAAGACAATAGTGGGAGCGTTTTTAATAAAAAAAACCTTATTAAATAATAATAAACATTATAATGACTTTTACTTTTCTACATTTGTAGATTCACCAAAATTAGCAATATCAGCCTGTGAGCGATAATCAAGAAAGAAAACAAGTTGGATGGATCCGATTTCTCATAATGGTATCGAAATCTTCGGATTGTATTAAAGTCTGAAAAGAAATTGTATATCCTTGACAAGCCTTATATGGCTGAGCTTGATCTTAATGCTACTCAGGAAGTAAAGGATACTTACCAAAAGTTTCTTGATGATGCTGATAATGTTCAATGTATTATGCTAGCATTGATGACACCTGAGCTGCAAAAGCAGTATGAGAATATGGACACTGTTGCCATGATTCTGCACCTCAAGAAGTTTTTCGAAGGAAATGCTCCACATGAGAGGTATGAGGTGTCGAGTGCATTGTTTAGGAGTCGTATGACTGAGGGACCCCAAGTTGGTCCTCATGTGCTCAAGATTCTTGAGACTTTGGGGTTTGGTGTGGATGCAAACTTACAAGTGGATTTACTTCTGCAATCAATACTTGATTCTTTTTCATCATTCATAATGAACTTCAATATGAACGCAATTATGAAATCACTGTCAGAGCTTTTGAACATGCTGAGGACTACAAAACATGACATAAAAAAGTATAAGCCTGTTTTACTGGTTGCCAATAAAGGAAAGGGTAAGGGTAAGGGCAAGGGAAAGGCCAAGGCCAATCCCAAGCCCAAAGGACATGATGCTCTCAAGCCTGAGGGTGGTGTTGGGAAAGGTGGAAAGGTAGTCTGCTTCTATTATGGCAAGCCTAGCCACTGGAGGAAACACTGCAAGGTTTTCCTCGCAAACAAGAAGAACTCAGACGCTTTAAGTTTAGGGATGTATATGATTGAGATTAACTTCTCTCCTTCAACATCTTAGGTCATTGACACAAGATATGATAAAGCACATGTGGCTGCATTAGCTGTAGGGACTTATTGTTTATCTTTGCCTACAGGCTTATCATTGGAACTTCATGATTGTTATTTCGTACCTTTGATTTCCAAAAATATTATTTCGATATCCACTTTGGATAATATAGGATATCGTTTTGAGATTTCTAATGGATTGTTGTCCTTTAGTTTGAATGGTATTCTATTTGGAATTGCAAGGTTATATAACAGATTATATGTTCTTGATTTAAACAATAAAGATATTCTCAATGTAGAAACTAAGAAAGCTAAACATGGTGATTGAAACCAAACATACCTCTGGCATTTTAGATTGGGTCATGTTAATTAGACTCGCATTGCAAAACTTCAAAGGGATAGAGTTTTAGACCCTTTTGACTTCCAGTCATTTGAGGTATGTGAGTCATGCCTTTTAGGCAAGATGACCAAGTCACCTTTCACAAGACAAAGTGAAAGGGCTACTGAATTGTTAGGCATTATCCATAGTGATGTATGCGGTCCACTAACAGTTGAAGCCAGAGGTGGATATTCATATTTCATCACATTTACTAATGATTTCAGTAGATATGGTTATGTCTACCTTATGAGACATAAATTTGAAGCCTTTGATAAATTCAAAGAATTTAGGAATGAAGTACAGAATATGTTGGGCAAAAATATTAAAGCTCTTTAGTAAGATCAAAGAGGTGAATACTTGAGCTCAAGGTTTTCTGAATACTTGAAGGAATGTGGGATAGTATCACAACTCGCCCCTCTGAACACACCCCAACACAATGGAGTGTTTGAGAGGAGGAATATGAACTTACTTGACATGGCTATTAGGTCCATTATGAGTTTTAGTGATCTACTTGCATTATTCTGGGGTTATGCCCTAGAGACTGTGACTCACATACTAAACTGTGTGTAGTCAAAGTCTATAGATAAGACTCCATATGAACTGTAGAGTTAGCGAAAGCCCAACTTGTCTTATCTAAGGATTTAAGGTTGTGAAGCTTATGACAAGAAATTGACATCGAACAAGTTGGGCCCAAAATCCTACAAATGTATATTTGTGGGGTATCCTAAGGAGACCAAAGGATACTATTTCTACCATCCAAAAGAGTGCAAAATTTTTGTCGCTTGTACTAGTGTCTTCTTAGAAAATGAATTTTTTCTAAGTACTAGTGGGAGGAAAGTAGAACTCGATGAAGTTTTAGAACCATAAGATACATTAGACGAAGGATGGGAAGATGTGCCACAGGAAGTGGTTGAAAATCATAAGGAGGTCACTCCATAATCTATGGATCTAAATGAACCACCTCAAGTAGCACAGGAGCTGCGTAGGTCTAGAAGAGTACGCCATGAGCTCGAGAGATATGGTTTTCTCGTGACTTAACATGGTGATGTACTAGTCTACCAAGACAATGGACCCAAAACCTATAAAGACACTATATTAGATCCAAATTCTGTTAAATGGCTTGAAGCCATGAAATCCGAGATGGACTCCATGTACTAGAACCAAATATGGTCTTTGGTGGATCCACCTGAATGAGTAAAACCTATAAGGTGTAAATGGGTCTTCAAGAAGAATACTGACATGGATGACAAGGGCATACTTATAAGTGAACCACCTCAAGTAGCACAGGAGTTGCGTAAGTCTAGAAGAGTGCACCATGAGCTCGAGAGATATGGTTTTCTCGTGACTCAACATGGTGATGTACTGGTTTACCAAGACAATGGACCCAAAACCTATAAAGATGCTATATTATATCCAAATTCCATTAAATGGCTTGAAGCCATGAAATCTGAGATGGACTCCATGTACCAGAACCAAGTATGGTTTCTGGTGGATCCACCTGAATGGGTAAAACCCATAAGGTGTAAATGGGTCTTCAAGAAAAAGACTGACATGGGTGGCAAGGGCATACTTATAAGGCACGATTGGTTGCCAAAGTTTTCAAACAAATTCATGGTATTGACTATGAAGAAACCTTTTTGCCGGTTGTCATGATTAAGTCCATTCAGATTATGCTTGCGATTACTGTATATCATGACTATGAAATTTGACAAATGGATGTCAAAACAACTTTCCTGAATGGAAACCTTGAAGAGGATGTGCATATGACACAACCCGATGGTTTTGTTCTTGATGGACAAGAACATAAGGCAGAGGTCTATTTATGGACTCAAGCAAGCTTCAAGGAGCTGGAACATTCGTTTTGATGAAGTCGTAAAAGAATTTGGCTATATCAAGAACGGAGATGAGCCCTATGTTTACAAGAAAGTAAGTGGAAGCATAGTGGCATTCTTGGTGTTATATGTTGATGACATACTTTTGATCGAGAATGATATACCAAACTTGCAGTTGGTAAAGACTTGGTTATCCAAGTGTTTCTCCATGAAAGACTTAGGAGAAGCAACCTATATCCTCTGAATAAAGATCTACCGAGCGTAGGTTGCTTGGCCTAAGTTAGAGTACATACATAGACAAAGTGCTGAAGAGATTCAATATGGAAGAATCCAAGAAGGGATTTCTTCCGATGTCACATAGTGTCTATCTCTTTAAAGATATGTGTCCTAAAACACACAATGAGACAGATAGAATGAAGAGGATCTCTTATGCATCGACAATTGGATCCATCATGTATTCCATGTTGTGTACTCTGATTGATGTCTCATGTGCGTTAAACACTTGTCGTAGGTATCAATCGGATCCAGGTGAGCATCACTGGATAGCTTTCAAGAACATCCTTAAGTACATGAAAAGGACTAAGGATAAGTTCTTGGTTTATGGAGGGGAAGATGAGTTCACTATAAGAGGATACAGTGATGCTAGTTTCCAAATGGATAAAGATGATTATCATTCGCAATCTGTGTTTGTATTTTGTCTCAATGGGGGTGCTGTGAGCTGGAAGAGCTCCAAGCAAAGCATTATAGTGGACTCTACAATGGAGCCTAAGTATATTGCATTATCCGATGTGGCCAAACAATTGTTGATCCAATAGATGTCTATTGCCACAACAATGGAGCAATAGCTCAAGCAAAGGAGCCACGGTCTCACTAGAAGTCCAGACACATACTCAGATGATTTCATCTCATCAGAGAAATGGTTGAGAGGAAAGATGTGCAAATTAGTAAAGTGCATATTGATGACAACCTCGCCGATCCACTGACGAATCCTCTATTGCAGCAGAAGCATGAAAAACACTCAAGGTCATACGATATTAAATACATCAATGATTTGCTATAGTGCAAGTGGGAGATTGTTAGAATAGGTGCCCTAAAGCCAATCAATTATTGTAAAATTGACTCTTTGTAATAATGTTTATTAATCAATAAAAGACATTTTATTCTATATCGTGTAAATCATATATGTATGTATTGATAAATGTCCTTAGGATGTTGGAACCATGACGAGGGTATCAAGTGTTTCAAATTTGATAGTGAGAACCCTATGACTACATATGGTGGTCATTCTAGAAATGTCTGTAGCCCTAGTATTATTCTGACCAAGGACACAAATAATATGATAAGGCTATCATAGCATTGAACGACCCTATCGAAAGACAGTGACTGATCTCACTTGTCACGTTGTTTGCCGACAACCTGGTGCAACGCATGGGTACTTGTTGGAGGCAAGTTCACTGGACAGACCTACTAAAGGATTCCATATGGATGGTAACCCTAGTGTCTATGAAATCAATCCTCTAACGAATGGTTGTGCATGTGATCCTTAGACTTGAGATCACCGGAGCACCTTGTGCACCGATTGGTATAGTTTGACACTAGCCCAACGTAGTTCTCTTCAGAGCTATCAATACGGTAGTGATTGACTATATCAAGGAGTGTATCAAGACTGTGGTGGATTAACAAAGGATTCATCACTCCCGGGTATGGGAGAAGTTATCTCACTGCACAATTCAGTAAATGGCAATGACACTACATCTGTGGCCATAGTGGGATTGAGTTGTTGCTCAATCCAATTCATTTATCTGGTCATTTGTCCAGTAACTGAATACAAAGATATCGAGAATAACTGAGGTTGGCATTATTTCTATACCTTAGCCTCGATAAGATAACATATGATGAAAAGATTTGATCACACGGTAACCATATCGTTGATAAGTAGCTATTTCGTTGAATCTGAATCTATCGGGTGGCCATGATGCCTTGCTAGGGGCCAATCTTGGTCTGTGTATAGTGAGACGATTAATTGGTGTTAATCGCAATATTACTCACTGTCGATATGATAAGGAGCCTACGGGTCACACACTTAGAAGATAATTTAATAATCAGTTTGTGAAAGGGGTACTTTTGTCTTTTAGGACGAAAGAGTATCTTGGTAATCTCACAATGAAATTAAATTTGCTAAGGCTATTGCCTGTATTTAATTTAATAGTAAAATTAAGTTAGTGAGATTATATTTAAATATATGTAAATGCTAGTATATTTCATATATATATACTAACATACTAATTGATTTTAATTATAGTAATAATTAATTAAAATTTAAAATACCAATTAAAGGGTGTTTGGTTGCAAGGGTGGATTAGAGTTGGAGCCCATGGCTATTCCTTATTGGAATTGGGTTTTAATTGTTGCACTATATAAGGGCAATTTAAATTAAAACAAAATGACAATTATTCAATTAGAAGAAAATCCAGCCACCTACCCACATTCTCTCTCAAGTCCTGTTCATTGATTGAAGAGATCTTTTTCTCTTCTTGATTATTTGAAGATCTTTGATTTTTGAAGCCATCTTTTGTTCTAGCAAAACAACGGTTGGTTCTTTAGATTATCTTCATGTGGATCAATGTATGTGCGGTTCTATATTGAATTGGTAGCGAAATAAAATCAGAGACACTTGAAGGAGCCTCCAAATGTGCGTAAGATTCCTGATCCTTTGACTAGATTATTTTATTTTGTACAGAATTTTTGTTTTAACATGTAAACAATTTAATCTATACCCAGATCTTGGCAAAAAGAGGCAATTGATCTATCCTTTATTTTTTGTTTTTCCACTGCGTTGAGTAGATCGATTCCTTACACTTTCATCATACGTTATCTCATCGAGGGTATATAAATAATGTCAACCTCAGTTATTCTTGATATCTTTGTATTCAGCTACTAGACCAGTAACCGGATAAATAAATTGGATTACTCAATCCCACTGTGGCCACAGATTTTGTGTCATTGTCATTTACTGAATTGCGTAGTGAGATAACTTTTGTAACGCCCCACTTGAGGTATGTAGTTAAATTATTGTTGCATTGCTTGAATGTTTATTGATTTGTTCTCATTTGAGCTTGCATGTTGTTATTTTTGGTTGGTTGGCAATAAGAAGAATTTTGTTAAAGTTATTTTGAGAAAAATGTGAAGAAAATCCCTTAAACTTTCATTAGGGGTAAAATGGTGTTTTCACTCAAAATTAGTTGAAAAACTGGGGAGTGAAAAGAGATAGAAATTCATGGAGAATGTAATAAAAATGAGAGCATTATTGTAATTGACTAAAGGACATAGATGGAATTTCCAAGAAAGAGCAAGGGCAAAATGGGAATAATTGTATGTAAGTTGAGCTAAAAAGGGTTGAAGTGTTGAAAGCCCTTCATTCTTCTCCATCTCCACTGCTATTCTCATTCCCTAATTTCTCTCAATCCTCCACTCAATCTTCTAAGAATTTCTAAGGGTTTTTGCGGTAGTTTTTAGTAGAGATTTAATCTAAAGCATCCTAAGGTAAGGATTCTTGCTTTAGATAAGAATTTGCTTATGATTTGTTAAAGTCTTATGTTGTTATTGTTTAAAGTTGTCGATAGAAGACAAGATACAAAAGGAAAGGAGAAGTGCTAGAGAAGCCATTTACCTATAAGGTAAGTAAATCCAACCAAGTTAAGATTTAAGAAAATCAAGTGAGTAGAGATTTCTTTAATTATGCTTGTGCTATGATGCTTGTTGTTGGATATATTTGAATTATGAGAAATGCTTTTGATTGTATGATGATGGGTTGAAGTTTGATTGAAGTTGAAAGAAGTTTGAGTAAACTTTTGGGAGTGTTTTTCCTTGACAAGTTTTGTGATGATACAAGGGAGCTTTACTCCCATTTTGGATGGTTAAAGAAAGAAGAAGAGTTATAGCTAAAGTAGAATTTATGTTTGCACATTTATTGTTTAATGAAATGCCTAAGTGAAGAGCCTAAGTGAAAACTGCCCTGTCACAACCATGACTTTCTGAGTGATTTTTGGGCATCTTACAGATTGAACTGGGTTGAGACCAAAACATAAAAGTTGTAGCCCTATCTCTAAGATTTAAAAAGAGACCAAAATCGTAGCAATCCGATATGTATAACTCAAGTTATGCCTTCTTGAGTGTGACCTGTGCAGAATGACTATCTTGATGCAACATTGCATTTGTGCATTTCATGAGTGCATTAATGAGCATGAATTATGCATTAGAGAAAGAGTAGAAAAAAGAGTAGAGAACCTTGAGTGTGAGCTTTATTAAGAGAAAAGAGAGAAAAAGAGAATAGAGTAGGTTGTGCGATGGGAAACCCGTGAGTAATAGGTAGAGTATTCCCGCATGTACGCCGCATTGAGAGAGCGGCATGAGTATGAGAGAGAGAAGTGGTGTAGCCCGTGAGAGTGCATGCGGATGAGGGCTATACCCGAGAGTACCCGAGAGAGAGATTATATACTCACATGGCCAAGGGTTTCGAATCCATGCATAACCGAGTCCGATCGGCTAATAACGAGTAGAAGTCACAGAGAGCAGGAGCGAGTCCCGGTTGTGCTCCCGATAAAATGGGACCGTGACTTACTAAAGAGAGTTAGTAAAAAAGAGTTCTAAGAAAGAGAAACAGAGAAAGAGAGAAACAGAAAGAGAAAACAGAGAGAAGTATAAAAGAGAGAGTAAATGAGAATTGTAAGGAAAGACTTAGAGAGAAAGAGTTATGGGGATAGATGACTAAAGGGTTTACTTACTGAGCATTATTTGTGCTCACCCCGTTGTCTTTCTATGTTTTTGCAGGATTTAGGTGAGGACACGGTCGGATGGACGTCGGCACGCGAGGAGGAATCTACGTAGTTTTTGATAGTTTTTGTTTATGATACTAATTTTGTATAAAGAATGTATATGTTTAATAAAAGAAAAATTTGGGCCCAACTACTTATGTTATTATACATGTATTTTATTATGTATATTTTTATGAGTATTTGAGTAAGAAGTAGTTATTACAACTTCTCCCGTACCCGGGAGTGATGAATCCTTTATCGATCCATCATAGTCTTGATACACTCCTCGATGTAACCAATCACTACCGTATTGATAGCTCTTAATAGAACTACATTATGTTAGTGTCAAATTACACCAATCGGTGCATAAGGCGCTCCGGTGATCTCAAGTCTAAGGATCACATGCACCACTATTCATTAGAGGATTTATTCCACAGACATTGGGGTTATCATCCATATGAAATCCTCTGTTGGGTCTGTCCAATGAACTTTGTCTCCAGCAAGCACCCATGCGTTGCACCAAGTTGTCAGCAAACAACCTTGACAAGTGAGATCAATCACTGTCTTTCGACATGGTCATTCAACGCTATGATAGTCTTACCATATTACCGGTGTCCTTGGTCAGAATAATATTAGGGCTACGAACATTTCTAGAATAGCCACCATATGTGATCATAGGGTTCTCACTATCAAGAATTAAAACACTTGATACTCTCAGCATTGTTCTACCATCCTAAAGACATATATCAATACATACAGTTATAATTTACACAATATAGAATAAAATGTCTTTTATTGATTAATAAATATTACTACAAAAAATCAATTCTACAATAATTGATTGGCTCTAATAGAATGGTGATCACCCTTCTTATTATGATTCAACAAATCCTTTACAATGTTGTTTTCAAATTGCTAAGCAACTTGGTAGCTATTTTAAATTAAATTAGTTTCAAATCATAAGTTTTAATTAATGATTGTCAGTTTTTGCTAAAATTTTTGTAGATGATTATGATGGTGTGGAAAATGAATTTAGGATGGAATCAAGATCATTGGGTGAATAAAGTATGGTTTTTTTTTTTTTTTTTTAACTAATAATAAATGTTGGAAATTAGAAGCCAGGAAATACAATTTTCAGGCTTCCAATTTCAGAAAGATGAAGAAGATGAACTTGTGTAAAAGAAGAACAATTTTATTAATTGAACTTAATTAAAACATACATTTAACCTTCCCTTTTATAAGTTTTAAAGGGATAACTGACAACAACAATTACAAGAAGTTACAAAATAATAAAACTGAAAATAACTTCCGTTTGAGTTTATCTCAAACTAACATTCTTGGGTCATGCCGCTACCAAAAGATTCATACTTCAACACTCCTCTTGAATCTTTTGGTAGAAACTTCAAAACATGTTCTTTATCATGTCTTCAAGGCTCTTCACGCCTTCATGGCTTTCTTGCCAAACTTGCAGCCAATCTTGCTACTTTCATGCCAAACTTGCAGCCAATCTTGCTGCTTTGCAGCCAACTCTGCAGCCAACCTTGCTGCTTTTCTTGCAGCAAATGTTGCTGCCACGCTGCCAATCCTGCAGCCAAGGCTTTTTCAGCATCCTCTTCAAGCTTACTCCTCCAAGTATGTAAGCATCACAAATACGACCTACCACTTCTTTGGGTGTTGGTCTCTTCTCACTCCAAACTTCAATGGGAGTCTCTCACAATTAGAAAGCATGTTCTTCACTTCATGCTTTTTCCAAGACATCATCAAGTCCTCTCACCGGCATGATTGCAGACAATCACTGCAATTCTTCATCTACCTCCACGTTTTAACAGGATTTTCATGACATTTTCAGATCCCACTCGCCGGCATCCTTGCTGACAATCATACTGCAATTTTCATCAACAAATTCTACCAAACCACTCTTACTGCTATGAGTGTTGGCTTATTCTTCTCCAAACTTTGGTCCCATCTCCCACAGGTCCCTTAAGACAACAATATTCTGATACCATTTGTTGGAAATTAGAAGCCAGGAAATATAGTTCTCAGAATTCTAATTTCAGAAAGATAAAGAAGAAGATGAACTTGTGTAAAAGGTGATCAATTTTATTAATTGAACTCAATTAAAACATACATGTAACCTTCCCTTTTGTAAGTTTTAAAGGGATAACTGACAACAACAGCTACAAGAAGTTACAAAATAATAAAACTGAAAATAACTTCCATTTGAGTTTATCTCAAACCGAAATTCTTGGGTCATGCCATCACCAAAAGATTCATACTTCAACAATAAATATATATACAAAAATTCTTCAATGCAGAGAAGATATTTTTTTTCTTCAGTTTACTGTTCTTTTCTATACCTCATTAGATATTTTCCAACGGGGGTGCAAATGTGCTCATTATAAAGAGCTACTTTTTTTATAAGAAACAATGTAATAGTTACTAGTTACTACTATTTGCATGTATATAGATAGTTTATGCATGCGAGTTCTATATTTTTTTTTTCCAAAATTTTGCTTTGTGTTTGAATCTGTTGCTCTATATTCTTTATGAATTTACAGTTTTGAATTGATTGCACTGATAGATGAGCAGAGGGATTTGTACACAGTGGATGAGGCACTTGCCCATGTGGGGTTTGGAAAATTCCAATATCTTGTGCTGACTTATGCTGGACTGGGTTGGGTTGCAGAAGCTATGGAGATTATGATTCCCTCCTTTGTAGGTAGACCAGCAGTGAAGTCTGAGTGAGGGCTTTCTTCAACTCAAGAGAGCCTTATATCTACTGTTGTTTTTACTAGATTGGTGGTTGGAGCTTACTCATGGAGTATTATATCAGATAACTTTGGAAGAACATTTGCCCATTTGCTTTATTTGTTATATTTTTTGGGTTGTTGTTGGTTTATGATTCTTAGTTTTTGTGAGAGGTGATTGAAAATTTGCACACTTTTGGTTGGCTTCAGATTGTTAGTTTTTGGTTGGTTTCTGATTGTTAGATTTGTATAAAGTATAACGCAATTCCTTCAGTATTTTGAAATTTTTAAAATTTTTGGATTTATGATGTCATCATAGTAAGCATGATGATATCATTGGTCCAACCAATTCAACCGCTCGACTCTGAGAGTCAGCCGCTTGGCTGGGTAACTCCCTAGGTCGGTTATTAAACGTTGATAAAAATGTGAAATTCATAACAACGTTATCTATTGTATTCAACCAAACCTAGACGTAGTCCAACCATTGTGTGCGTGCATTAATCTCTACTTAAAATGCCTAAAGTAAAGAATAAAATCGCTTGGTGAAATTTAACTTAACCCCCACACATTTCACCTAATCAACAGGCACCTATTGGTTTCATAAATTAGACCCTAGCCCTCATTTCATTAAATTTTTTTGTTAAACTAATTAGATTCATGTAAACTTGTTATTTTCATTTTAAAAGAAGGGCATATGCTTTTCAACCTTCGTAGGAAAACCTTAGGTTTTATTCATTTCCCTTATTCCTTTTTCTTCTCTGCTTTTCCTCTCTTCTTTCTTTTCTCTCTCTCCCTCTCTCCTCTTCCTCTTTTCTCATCACCGACAAATGCCTCAATTGGTTGCCTCTTAGGGATGGGCATAATACCCATCCCCGCGAAGACCTGTCCCGACCCAAACGGGGTAGAGTTTCCCCGAATCATTCGGGATTTGGGTCAGGCCCAGGCCAAAAATTGGTCCCCGAATTCGAGGATGAGATTGGTCTTGCCCCAGCCCCGCCCTGTACAATATATATATAATTTTAACCATTTAATCCTATTTTAATTTTAATAATTGAAAATCAATCAATGAAGTCATAAATTATACAAGAACAATTATAATTATGTAAGTATTTTATGAAACCATATACAAATAGGTAATAAATAAAACTAGATTAAATATATTAATAAATCATTATAAATATTTGTAATACATAATAAATATGTTATATATGTATAATGTATAATGTATCATTTGATATACATAATATATATGTTATTTATGTATAATATATCATTTGATATTTTGATTAATTATAATAAATAAAAAAATCATTATAAATTTTTTTTGTCCCTCATTGAATCATTATTTCAATTCCATTACCTAATTGCCCTTGTTATATTATGCTAGTTATTTATTTAGAATTTATTATAATATATTATATATTATACATTATACATAATATGTTATAAAACAAAAATTATACATTATACATTATGTATAATATATTATTATCCGTAATCGTAATATCATATATTCATATGTTAATACTTGTTACTTAATACAATAATACATAATATTATACCATTAATATATAACATATTTACATATATGTATAATGTATCATTATTTTAATTTTGATATTTTAATTCATTATAATAAATCATAATAAATTTTTTTAATATTAGAAGTTTTAAAAAAATTATAATGCAAAACCCCAGACGAGGATTTCGGGGATTCCCCGAATTCCCCATTTGGGCATCGGGCCTAATTCGGGGATTACCCGAATTCCCTGTTCAGGCTACAAGGCAAGACCGAGGAATCCCCTTGGGCTTCTGGGGGAGCCCGACTTGGCCCAACCTAGGCTCGGCCCAACCTATGCCCATCCCTATTGCCCCTAGGCCATATAAGGCCTTTAACACCTGTGTGGAGGTCAGATTTGGCCTCTACCAACGTTGAGAGGGATAAATCCAACCTCTCTCGACGTTGAAAGGTCGAATTTGGCCTCACCTACGTGGAGACGAATCTCACCTCTCAATGCCTGGAACGCCTACTTTGAGGTACGTAGTTTTGTATGCTTATTTTTGTCTTGGTGTTGTTTGTTGGCCCTAAGTTACATTGCTATGTTGTTATTGTTGATTGGTTGCCCTTGGGTAAGTTTGTAAGGTGTTAAAGTTGCTTGGATGCCTTGAATTTGGTAAAGCCTTGGAGAATTATGGAAGTGCAGACTTCGCCGGAGCGAAGAAGAAGCTTCGCCGCGGCGAAGTAGTCTCTGTATTTTTTCGCCGGGGCGAAGAGTCGGCTGATTTTTCTAGTGAAGTTTCTAGAGAATTTTCCATATGGGTGAAGTGACCATTCTACCCCTAATTAGCAGGAAAAGTGGGGAATGAAATGCAAGGAAATTTCAAGGAGAATGCATTGGAGTGGGTGTGGATGTGTAAAGAATTAAAGGGTAAAGATGGAATTCCTAAGAAAGTGCAAGGGCAAAATGGAAAATAGTGCTTATTTATATGAGCTAGCAAGGGTTTAGCCCTAGAAACCCTCCCATTCTCTACAACCCATACACTTCTACTACTCTCCATTTCTCTCAATTCTTCATCCATTTTGCTAAGGAAATTGAGGGCTTTTGGTTGGATTTTGACAAGGATTTGATCCTAAGCATCAAAAGGTAAGGATTCTTACTCTAGATATAAGATTAATTTATGTTAGTATGAAATTCTTATAGAGTTTATGCTTAGAGTTTGAGAAAGAGAACAAGTCCAACAAAGGTAGTGAGCTTTTGTGAAACTACTCAAGAAAAAAGTAAGTAAATCCAACCCTAACCCTTGTTTGAGCAAGTAAAACATAGAGATTGTTTTATGTGAATGTTATATGACGTTCATATGCTTGAGATTTGTGTATGAAACTTGTTATTGAGTTTGATGATGATCCATGAATGGGTTTTCTACATGAGAAGGGTTGGTTGAGTTGATAGAATTTGATAGAAGTTGGGTTGAATTTAGAGAGAGTTTAAGAGCATTTATGAAGTGTATTTTCTTGGCTAGGATTTGTGATGATTCAAGGGAGATCTACTCTAATTATGTATGGTTTAAGAAAGAAGGAGAAGTATAGTTAAAGTAGAAGTTAAGTATGCATACTTGTTGTTTGATAAAATGCCTAAGAGAAGCATATGCATGAATAGAGAAACTTAATTTTGTGCAACATTGCATATTTGCATTGCATAAGTGCATCTAAGAAAGAAGCATAAGCATGAGCCATGCACATGCATATATTTGCATATGCATAAGAACTTAAAGAAAGAATAAAGAACTTTAAGAATAAAGAGAAAGAAAGAAAATTAGAGAAAGAAAAGTGCTAAAGAAGAGAAAAGAATAGGTTGTTGCGATGGGGAACCCGTGAGTGCTAAGAAGAAGAAATTCTCACATACACGCCACCTTAATTGAGTGGCATAAGAAGAAGAAGAATTTGTACGGCCTGTAAGAGTGTATGTGGATAAGGGTTGTACCAAGAAGAATTTCCTACATGCACGCCACCTTAATTGAGTGGCCTAAGAAGAAGAAAGACTTTGTACATTCCGCAAGAGTGCATGTAGATGAGGACTATACTCACTCACACGGCCAGGGTTCCAAATCCATGCATCAACCGAGTCCGATCGGCACAGAAAAAGAAAAAGAATACGAATAAGAATAAGAATAAGAAAGAATGAGAAAGGATGAGAAAGCTTGAGCAAGCAAAAAAAGAAACAGAATAAGAACGAGAAAGAAGAAAAGAAAACGCATGTCTATGCATTACTACATATGCATTTCATTCATGCATGTTACCATGATTTCCATCATGGTTAGTGAGACTAAGAATAGAAAGAAAGAATAGCAAGAAAGAAATAATAGAAAGAAAGAACAGAGAGAATTAGAAAGAAAGGAAAGAACAATGAGAACTAGAAACAGAGAAAGAACAAAGAAAGAATGAAGAAGAAAAAATAGAGTAAGGAAAGAACCAAAGTATAAGTCGTGGGGATAGAGGAGTAGAGGATTTACTTACTAAGCATTTTTGTGCTCACCCTGTTGTTTTTTCATATTTTGTAGGAAATAGGTGAGAAGCGGTCAGATGGACGTCGACAAACAGAGAGAAATGGCATGACTGTCCACTGTTGTAAAAGCTTTTGTATATGTGGTTTTGCTATGTACAGAATAATATATGTTAAGTAAAGAAAATTTTGGGCCCAACTACTCTTCATTTATTAAGTATGTATATTTTTCATAGTATATATTCTAAGTATACTAGTAGAAAATGAGTTATTGCAATGCCAACATAGGCTAGGTCTAGCCTCTATGGCACCTGAAAAGGCTAAATCAACATAGTGTAGGTCTAGCCTCTATGGCACTAGAAATGGCTAAATCAAGCCGTAGTCAGTACAGAGAAAAGCTAGATAATGGCCTTTATTGGTGCCAATGTGAGGCCCCAAAGCCTTTTTGTCATTGACGAGAGGCTTCAGGCCTTTGGCAACTACAGCAAGGCCGCCACTAGCCTCTAGCCCTATAACAATTACCAATAGACCCCAGGGCTTTTAGCAGCTACCTTGAGACCATTAGGAGGCCTAGTTAGTAAATTCGTGTTTTATATGCAAATTATACACTAAGTCATATAATTCGCGTATAAAACACGAATTCTTGTATTTTATAAGCAAAACCAAATTATACCTTAATTATATGCCCCAACCGTATAATTTGATCGTATTTTTTAAAATAAAATTTTGTTATTTAATGAGCTAAAACGACGTCTTTTTAGGTGAAGTTTAGTTAAAATGACATTGTTTTATGCTTAGTCTCTTTTGGCGCCTTCTTCCTCTCTTCTTCTCTTTTTTGGCGCCTTCTTTCTCTCTTCCTCTTTAACTATTCTTCAACAAGTACCACTCTTCGTCTCTTCTTCTTCAACTCAATGACAAATAAAATTGTTTGTTTTGTTTAGTAATTGGTCCACTTCTACAATATTTGTAGTAATTAATTACGAATCAAATAATACAATTTTTTATAAACTGAAATATTATAATTAAAAAAGATATAAATCATACACCTCTAAGGAAAAACAAAGGAGGATTAATTCAATGATCATAAAAAGTGTTAAAATCAGGATTAATATTGCCATTTTTTTCAAAACGTATTATTAACAATATACCGTATTAAACGCGTATATACTCATACCGTATTTTTTCCGTATCTGAATTTTATAGCCGAATTTTTATAAACGTATTTTTCACTATTTGTCATATCATACCTGTAAAATTCTTGTATCATTTTTTTGCCGTACTCGTATATACTAGCTAGGTTGGGAGGCAAGGGCAATGGTGGTGGCGACAGTAACGAGTACACAATGGGGGGTTGGGTTGAAAAAGGACTAGTATCATTTTTCTAAGTAATATGGATCGGGGGTTGAGGTTGAAAAAGGGGAAAATGGTCTTTTCAGTGATTAATGGTTGTCTATTAACAACAATGGAAACATGGACAAAATAGAGGTTAGGATTTTATTTTCAAAACCAGTTAATGTTCACTGAATAAGTGAAACGCGTGAGGGTTAAGATAAAATTTTCCATTTATGTAGAGAAAAACTCAAATATTTTAATTTTATATGATTTGTCCACAAATAAGGATTCATTTCAAATCACACAAATCAAGATGGTTTACTTGTAGTGGATGTTTATGAATTTTGGCCGGATTCCATCAAATTACTTTCATTGTTGTCTAAAGTTACATAGATAAATAGAGTTTTCAAAGACTATCATTTCGGTATCTACAAGATTGTTTTAAATGTAGGCATGTCACCAATTTTAGAAAAATTGAAATTAAAATAATTATTGATGATGGGTATAAATTTATCCAAATTAATGATTCTTAAAATTAAGTAATTATGTGATGACATAATTATAGCTTATAGTTACTCTAATAAATACGAGGATAAATCCGACAAAATATGTGAAAGTTTTTATTTAGACATTATCAATTTAAAAATAAATAAATAAAACAAATCACATGTCTTGAGGATTTATGCTTCTTCCAAAATTAAATTCCAATGGTCAGTTGAACTTATTTGAAATATGACTTGGTTGAAATGAGCCAACTAACCATATAGTATTTGCTACCTACTTCTTGTCAACTGACGCTCACCAAACCTAAGATAAATTAATTCAGATAACTTAATTCAGTTTAGGTATTAGGCATTTTCATTAAAGTCAACCCATGGTTAAAACAATTTTTTTGAATCTCACAGGAAAATATGAAAGCAGAAACAAATCCAACTGAAAAGAGATAACATAACAGCTATATGTAATAGAACCACTCAAATTAAGGGGAAAAGAATATATTTGATTTTGATTTCTGACTAATTTTTCTTTACAGAAGTACAAAAAAGAAAAAATTAGTATTAGTTCAAATCAGCTCTAACAAGCATAACACCAATCAAATTATACAACCAATGAGCCCCCTAAACAATGCTTAAAACACACTCTGCAAATTATCAAACACACATCTAACCACAGCACCAAACCATATGGTTTCAGCATACACCAGTTAGGTTGCACATGGGCAATAAAACAAGCAGCAGCAACCACAATACACCTACTCTAAATTTAGCAGAGTAAGCTTCATCACCAATTATGTTCTTCCGAAGTGCAGTGAAACACCCGACTGCCTAGATGTCCAGAAGCTAGTATCCCAACAAATCAATGAAACTTCACCACCATATGGCTGTAGTGTTGTCTTACAAATTCTGAAAGATGTTCATGGTCCTAACTACGTGATGCTGAAGTGGAAACAGTCGGCAACTCCCAGGTGGTTTGCAAGCCGGTGGATACAAGACTCTACAACTTCAGATTTTGGAGAGACGGAATTTGGAAGATGAGGTAGGCAAACAGGCAGGTATTCGTCACTATCTTCCAGAGGGCAGAAGAAAGAAAGCACACAACGGCAGAATATAAATCTGTAGATAAGACATTTATGAGAATATATTTGCAATTTTTACCTTATCCAAAAAAAAAAGAGAGAATATATTCGCAAAAATAGAAGATAGATAAGTGTCAATTCAAAGACCACTATCAAGTTCAGACAGGAAAGCCCTTCAGGCCTATTTATAATAAGAAGTTCAATCTTAGAGGTTATGTGTGATTGGGGTGAGATTAGTCCCAGTAGAACTCATCTTAAACACAACCTACAGCCATTCAGTAAAAAAATTATAGATATATACCTAAGAATTAGCCGTCGTAGAAATGGATCAGATAGAACTTGTGCCCAGACAATATCCAAGTTAGTTGACTTGCAGAGAATGATCTCCCACTCAGAGAACGAACTGGAGAGTATGTTCTGTGCACCATTGTAAGAATCCTAAAAGCAGAACATCATAAACAAATAAGGCCAACTAGAATACAATGAGCCATTAGGATGCTCAAAAGTATAGCAATCGACTTACTGTATCAGCATCAGAAGCAGAAAGGCCAACCATTTGACAGAATGCTGGCAGAGGAGCAGTCAAGAAATAAGTGAACTGGCTTCCATTATGTGTTGTATCAACAGTAGATGAATTCTTAAATGCCGGCCTCAAAGGTGAAAGAAACAAGGCAGCTGTCTCTCCCCTTTCTGAACCATGCAATACCTGAAAAATAATTTAAAAGCATACACAAAGAGGTCAACATTAACTAAAACTTAGAAAGAGCAAAGTTGAAGTGCATTAACATTTACTACAAGTTTGGAACACCATGAATACAATTGAAAACAAAATCTAACATAAAATTGGTCACAAAACATACCATCCAGATATGTTGGTATGCGAATATGGTCTTAATGGTACAAAATCACATTTGAATGCAACTCGATTGTGAGGCTAAGTTGTATTTTAACAAAAACGAATGAATGTACAATCTCCATACACTCAATGCTCAATACACTTACCGAATCATTAATTTGAATTGTCAGGGCCTTGTCAGGTCTTGCATACATACACAAGGTCAAAATACATAAAAGGGAGAAAACCTAATTGGTCTCTGATAGTTCATCTCTTGATTGATTTCTAACAAACATTTTCATTTGTAGAAAGTATCTCATTTTGAACCATAAATTGATTGGTAGTTATAAAAAACTTCACAGTAAATTTGAAAAATAAAGGTATAAATCAATAGGGAGCACAAGCACCAACATTCAAAACTCCTGTGCAATATTTTAATCCTTGATTTACTCACTAAAATAACAAGAATTTGAAACTGAGATAGAACAAAACTAGAACTCATGTCCTACTCAACCTCCTCCCACATTAGAAATCTAGTTTTCATATTATCTTCTACTAGGCTGATAAATCTCCAAAGATGCTTAACTTTTTGAAAGGAAGGAGACTTCTGATGATACATTCACCCAAGTTCATTCATATATTCATTTATTTGACCTTTTACCACAAGTTGATTAGTTATTCCTGTTCCCTTTAGGTTAGTTTACATTTCATTCACATTCTTTCTTTCAATTCAAAATGTGCTATCTCTTCCCTTTACATACAATTATTTGTGTTCGCCAATTACAAGAATTTTATGTATTAAATTGCTTTAGACATGATACATGCATTACACATTAAAGCAGGGCTAATATTAATAAGAAGGCCTACCTGTTTGGTTACAATGTAAATGAGACAATGAAGAACCAGTTTTTCTTTGTGTTAGTACCACGTGATTATCTCTTTAACCACCCATTATTTTCAGTCTTCCAAACAGCAGTACAGTGACTTCTACAGCAATAAACTTCATGAATATGGGACCAGTTTAGTATTTGTTCAGCAAATTTTGAGTAATTTTTACTATTATACATCCACCTCAGACATTGCAAATTTACAACGGAGAGAGAAGAAACGTATGCAGTTGTGCAATTTTATTTCGTAGATCTTGTACGACAGAACACCATATTAGCACACTGGGCAAATCTTGCACTGATATTTTCAAAGGTACCAAAAAATTCCTCCATAATGTGATATGTTGCAACTAATAATTAGGCAAAAACGTTCCCAAATGAAAAATAAAACTTTCTAGGGCCAATAGAACTTATCAAATTTCATTCAATACCATGCTTTATTCCTAAACACAAAATCTTTTCTACTTGAAATCTTGATATTTTGTTACCAACGTGAATAGGACTTTAATATGTCACAACAGCTATACTAATTACAGAATTAGACCAACTATCATGAATGTAAAAGTTCATTAAAATTAAATGTGACTACTATACTTCTTTATTCTACAAAAAATCAGAAAGAATGGCTTAAATAATTTTGAGAAAAACATAATTCAACTTATGGCAGCAAAACGGCTGTCTAAACTATAAATGGATGCAAACTGAACCAGAATTGCCCAACAGATCATACACAAGTTATGACAAACCTGCCTTGAATGCATGGCTGTTGTCACTATCAATAATCAAGAACAAAGGTCTCCGGGTAAAAGGAATGATATCACCAGGGTAGAGGTTATTTGGACCTGAAAAGACAAGAAGAGCATATATGAGAGTGGAAGAAAAAATTACAGAAATTCTTCAATTTTATAGCAAAAGGATAATAGACAAAGAAAATACATATGAACAGAAGTTAATCCATACACAAAATCTTGGAAGAGAGACTAAAAACAGCATAAGGTAAATACAGGTGCATACCACCATTCCCTCTAGGACCCAACCACAAATAATTTTCATAGAGGTCACTTGACTCTTTCTTCCCATTAATATGATATTCAGGCATAGAGTTATTCTGTTTTTGGGAGACCCGAGACAACACTTTGTTATTTGAAGATTTCCCTGATCCTTCAGAACTTTCCATTTGAGCAGCATTACTATGACCAGCCTTTCCTGCACAATTGATTATCGAGGTCAATAAAAGAATAACAAAAACAACACAAATATATGACTTGTTTGAACTTTTAACTAGCACTGACGAAGAAATTAAACCTGAGGCTGATAGATATATTAACACAATGCTCTCTGGTGGAAGCTCCTCACAAATTGTTGCAATTACCTGTCAATGCATCATCATTTAAACCTTGGTAAAAATATATCCAAGACAAAGGCAATATAAAAATGGCCACATCTAATACAGAAAACTGGCTACTGACATGCCAACTCTATACCATTGAGACAAAGGCTTTGCTGAGTTAAAATCGAGTTGCAGATTGTTGGATTTTGGAGAATCCACTTTTGGCATGAAACACATAACAAAAGCACACAAAGTTGACATTCCCGCAAAATCCATACACAACAATATATAAGGAGATAAATGTTGTGTGAAAAAGGCAAAAGCTTATATTGTAGAAACTCCTATACAAACCAAATGCATGGCATTCAGAAAATAATCAAACATGTATTTAAAGAAAAATATTGATATCCATATGTCCATAGTTATGGGAGAAACCTACAACAAGAGACTGACCGCTCAAAAGCTCAGTCTGATACAGAAGCAGGGAACTATAATACATAAGACAGAAACTGCAGTAAATTCATTAATGCAATGGCTTTAGAACTAACCGCCACCAAATGTGTCACAGATGGACGATAAAGAACAGCTTTCCTAGGATTTGTAGGTAAAGTTGGATCAGTCATATCCACTGCAAAGTTTATGTCTATCGCCCCAGAAGCTCCAGAATGATCAGTTGAAGCACCAGAATGATCAGTGGATACAACTGGGCGCTTCTGGAAGAAAGATCCACTAGGTTCCCACTCCAAACATTGTAACATTCTGTAAGTGTCCAAAGTAAGTTCAGCAAATTTAACCTGAAAAGAAATTATTCACAAAGAACTAAGATTCCTCTTTGCAGAGTATAATTCTGCTAATAACTTCCAATAATCTCATATTATGACCAGTCATAATCTTGAAATATATTACCTCATTCCGGTGATAGCTTGTCAGGATTGCATCTTTAAATTTTACAACCTTCTTTGCATGAAAACGAGCCACATATTGAAGAGAAGTTGACTGAGTATCAAAGGTAGGGCAATATCGCAATGGCCTCATATTTGTAAAAGCAGCATCAACTTTTGTAAAGCGAAGAATTTCATTAACCACTAGTTTCCACTCTTTGAAGTTTGTTTCCTACAGATAAATAAACCATATTTTCTTAATCATGCACCAATACAACAAAAGTTGAATATGAATTCACTCATAAGAGAGATCCATGAAGTGCCACTTTATTCATAAAAACACAAGTGCCTCATTGCGACAGTATTTAATCAATTAAAGAGAAAAGAAAAAACGTAAACATATTTATCCTTTCTCAATTTTCATCACAAAAGGTTAAGATTTAGCCTTCACCTAAAATCACAGCTCAAGTTATTAGCATAAAAGGCAAATTCACCCTTTTAATTACATTTATCACAAAACATGAAAGTAACAGCTGAAACTTTTACCTCGCGAAGTCAAATCTAAACTCATACAAAGCAAATGATCAGGACAAATGTAAAAATGAATCAATTGAAGCAGAGCCTAGCATCAAGAGAGAGCGAAAGATAAACCATCTAGTCTGAGAAAAGACAAAGCTATCCAGACAATCCAACAAGAGTTTGCAACTTTCCAGATCAAAATTCACTATTTCTGCCAAAAGTTATGGCCTAATTGCTGTGATTCTTGACAAGTAAATAAAAGAACTTAATCTTTGATTAAAATCAATCAGCCCAGAAAACTGTGTAGTTGTACAAGTAAAACAATAGTTCCCAGAAAAAATATGAACACCAAAAAAAAAAAAACTACAAGTTTCGCGGATTAAGATGATCTCTATCTGATAGAACTGGAAACTAAGCCTTATAATTCTTTGTTGGGCTAATGAAAGATAAAATAAAAGGAAAAAAATTATATTCCACTGTCTAATTAAGAAATAAAATTAAATTATCTAGAAAGTCGTTTTTCTCAGTTTTCTCGGCAACCAAACAAAGCCTAATTTTAGTAAAAAACACAGAACTCTCATAAATTTCTAAAAATTGAAGTTTAAACTTTCCAATGAAAAAATATACATAATCTTTTACAGCAACCAAACAAAGCTAAATAATGAAACTAAACAAAATTCAGCTCCATTTAAAAAAAAAAAAAAAAATGAGAAAAACATGAACGTTACCTGAAAATTGGCCTTGCAATCTTCAACCAATTCTCTAAACCGGTCAACAAGAACCTTAACCATCTCAGTCCGGCTCAAAATCAAAGAAACAAGCAAAAACCTCGCATAAAACCTCAACTCCTTGAACCTAACTCCCAATTCCTTAACTTTAACGCCTTCAAAATACCTCCTACTCAAAATCGCCTCATAAAAGACGTAAGCTTCAACAATAAACCTGGCCTCGCTGGTCCTCATGTACTGGTTGAAGTAGAGCTGGCCGATCCGGCTGGCGATCTCACCGATTTCCCAGCGGTTGAGACCGGACTCCACCAGCTTCACCCGGTTCTCCTGCTGGTACTTCCATAAGCGCATGTAAGCTTTAAAGACCTTGTGAAAGTGGTGGTGGTGGTTGTGTGATCGGTATCCGTATAATGGGAGGTCACGGACTCTGGCGAATTTGCGGTCGGCGCTCTCGACCAGAGCCCGAAACGTTTGTGAAACAACGGCGTCGTTTTGGGACATGGAAGAGACGGTGACCTTCGCTTCACGTTGCTAGTAGTGTGTGGCTCCGGTTTGTGCCATTTTTTTGGGAAATGAGAAAGAGTAAGAGAGAGAGAGAGAGAGAGAGAGGGGAGGGTGGACGGGACGCTGTAGTGTAATATGTATCTGGATGTGAGCTGTGGTTTTGTGGTGCTGTGTCAGCATGAAATTCTGTTTTTGTTTCAACAGTTTTTTTATTTTTTTTTAATTTCTGTTTTGTGAGTGTGTGTGTGTTGAAAGCATTTTTATTTACTAATTTCAGTAAAGGTTTCTGTGGGTGGCGGCGTTGAATAAAGCGAGAGTTGTATTTTCGATATATATTAATAAAACAACAAATAAATGATATTCAATATACAATATTAACAATTATGGAATGAAAAATAAGTTGATGGGGGATGTAATGGGCAATAGAAATCACATGGTTTGTATAATAACATTAATTCCATAAAGAAGATGAATTAAATTGTGATGATAAGGTCAATGCATTGCAAAACACATTTTTTATATTTCAACTCTAAAGTCTAAAATAATGTTCAATCATTTGTCAAAATTAATAATGCCTCTGCCCATCAATCATCACCTCATTCCTCCTCTTAAGCCTTTTCATTTGTCAGAATTTCACAAGTCAAATATTTTGTAAGACAATTTCAAAAACCCAACTACCCACAAAACCATCTACAATCCGAATCTTTTTACAACAATGCTATTTATTATTATTATTATTATTATTATTATTATTATGTCAAAGCAACAATAACATAAATTAGCTCAAATTTTTTCTTGAGTGCTTTTGGACTAATCTAAAACAATACCCAGAAAATAAAAACAGCAAAAAATGTCTTCGTTTAAATATTTAAAAATGATTAAAATAGATTTGACATTGGCATGGTGATCTAAAGAGGAAAAAGAAAAAGGAAAGAAAGGGAAATAATAGAGTGTGGTCCAAAAATGAGAATGGATGATTAGGCACTTATGGTCCCTATCTTTTATTTTTAAGAGCTTACAACAACAACTAATTCTAAGTTCTCCAATATATCATGTTGTCAGAAGATTTTCAAAAAATAATAATAAAAAAAAAACAAAGAATATAAGGAATGTGGAAAAGTCCCACAGAAATTGGATTGGCATCTGGTGAAAATGCTGGAAACAGTCTGAGCTGAAAGGAACATTCTGGTGAAGACAATTTTGTATAAATCCGATCTGGCAAATTCCAATTTTTCTGTCAACTCCACCTGCCTCTCCACCATGTGATCACTTTATATAAAATTATCTGAAGATGAACTGGAATGTACTTTCATGCACGGTATCTTATGAATTTATATAATTTTATTCATTTCACTTCTTTACCTCTGTTACAATTCCGATTTCCTATGATGTAACTTTTACTGTTTTACTATAATGTATTCTATCAAATCTTACACAAGTTTTACTGTGAGGGTATGATTTTTTGCTATTTATTAGAAAATTATACAATAATATTTTCTAAAATTGATAATAAAAATATTTTGAGAACACAAAATTAAACTTTTTGCTTTCATTTCGAATTTAATTTTGAAAATAAAAACACTACCTTCTACGTAGCTAGTATGTCATAAAGTATGCTATTATGACACAAGATAGCTAACCTATAATTTGTTTTCATTATATAAAGTGTTGTACATGATTATGGCAATGAGTAAGTCAGCCTTTATTAGTTTTATTTTTATTGGCTACAAATGGAGCCTCTCTTTCTTCTTTGTCGGGGAGCAGTGAGACTGAGGGCCATGGTCGTAGCCCTTGGATAATAATCTCTCCTTCAAGTTCAACATAAATTAAATGGGAATTTAATCTTATTTAATTAATCTCTAATATAAAACAAATGATAGAATTTGTAATTAATCACTCCTGCTTTTTATTATCACCATGTGACCTAATTTATGGGCAATCAAAGCAACTAGTAACTGTTGAACAATCATGTTTCAGCTTAAAGGTTATTTTGGAAACTGGTGGAGATACAAGTGTTTATTACAAATTCAGCACTTTGTAAAGTAATGGAGGAAAGTTTGGAATCAAATTTACAGGAAATGGCATGATTGTGTGATCTCATCAGACAAGCTTGAATCAGACTTGAACTTCACTTTTAATTTTTGAAGCATGCAGTTGCAGATCTCACACTCTCCCAACACTTGCTGGAAACATAGTAACTTTGCCATTCCGCATTTTTGTTTTGTGTGAAAACATTTGCTTGCATGGACGATGCCATGTTTACTATTTAATTACTTGGATGAGTAAACTTATAAGGGATACGTATGAGATGTTACGTTTGAATGTGATTAAAGTTTTCACTCTTCAATTCTGGACATGGAGAGAGTTGATATAAGGTAATTTTTAATATTTTGCTAGCCGTTTTATTGACGTTTAATCAAAAGGGTGTGTTTTTGCCATGAAATAACAAACAGTTCAGGTTTTTGTGATTCAATGTTTTAGTCCCTCTTGTTATTTTCAAATTACAGGATTAATTTGTAGTCATAAATCACAATTATTATTTAATGGATGTGGGCGTCGTCAAAGAGTTGGTATAACTCCCCTTTATATTAACTTATATAAAGAAATTCATGCATAAATGATTTAGTATTTTATCTTATCGGAGCTCATGATGTAGTACTACAACATAACTTACCAATAATAATATTGTTTTTGTCCCCATTTATATCAATTACATAATAGGGTGCATTAGGAGCATATCATATTTTATTATATGGGGATGTTGTATTAATAGAAAAATAGATCACTTGAAGATTATTGAGAATGTTTAAGGAAATGTGTTTGGTTGGTTGAAATAAATTGGTGAATATGTTACATTTACATATTTGGTTGGGAGGATAAATGGGTGGGTATGTTATATAGATTACTAAATTACTCTCATTTTTAAATATTAATATAATATTATTTTTTGAACAATTCTTTTAACCCCTTACATTTGAAATTTTGCTAAAACACCTCAGCTATATAAAACTTTAATTTATAGCAAAATCACCCCCACCCACCCCAAGCCATTGTTGGCAGCTAGTCACCACCGTCAGCCACCGCTGGCAATCGACGAAATGGCATACAACTGGCCATATATGGTCAAACGTGCGCCAACAAAGCCATTTTCGGCCATGGATCTGTCGTTTCACGACCAGATCTATGGTCGTCTCACGGCCAAAGATTTGGCCATAGAAATGGCCAGATCTGGCTGTTTCCAACCATGGATATGGTCGGTCATGCGCTATTACAGCGACTGCCGCTAGCAACCGACGATGGTCTTGGGTGGCTGGGGTTGTTTTGTTAACTTTAAAACTTTTTTGTGGCTGAAGTGTTCTAGCTAATTTCTCAAATGTAAGGGGCTAGGTAATTGTTATTTGGTAGGCATTTGAGGAGAATTGTGTCCGAAATGATATTTAATTAAGGGCAAAATATGTATAAAAATCAGATTACCTCGGTAATCTTTTAATAACAACCCTTGGGGAGGGTATCTGATTACCCCTTACATTACCAATAGTAAACACTATTTGCAATAAAAGATACACATAATATTTTATTACTTGCAAACCAAACAACGGAATCTTGCAAAATAAACGAAGATTACCCCAATTATCTTATATGACCCCGAACCAAACACACCTATAATAGGAGCACATGATTTAGTGTATTATAATAAAACTTATCAATAATGATTTAGTATATATAAATCATTTGTGATTGGATGATAACTCTAAATTTAACTTCTGACATATCTTACTCAAATGCTACCAGTAGTTTACATGAAGAATGAATTTCTAATTGTTAAGAACTTCTTGCCTTGACTTTTGTGAATCCTTTATACTTTAATATCACTCTTAATTTATACTTATTTTATTAAAATGAACAATTTGAGTTATATATATATAAGATTTATCTGTAAAATATCATATGGATTTATCTGTAAAATACCATTTTAGTCCAGTAATGATGAATCTAATAACATTTAAGCATAGTTCTTACAAAATTTATGTACGAGGGCCATTGCTAGCGAAGCCATTGTTATATATATATATATATATATATATATATATATATTATGATTCATCTATAAATATCTTTCAGTCCATATGATGAATCTAATAACATTTAAGATAGTTCTTACAAATTTATGTACGAGGGTCCATGCTATATATATATATATATATGGATTCATCTGTAAAATATCATTTCAATCCAATAATGATGAATCTAATAACATTTAAGCATGGTTCTTACAAAATTTATGTACGAGGGCCATTGCTAGCGTAGCCACTGTGGTCACAAGTGTAAGCCTCGGCCCATGTACTAAGCCACATACTTTGGATTTGAAAGTTCTCTTGGGTTTGAGTTTGGAGAGGTTGTTTTGTTGATTTTATTTGCAAATACGTTTAGATATATGGGAGTTTGATTGTGTTTTGTTACTAGGATGATTATGAGTGAGGGGGGTTTCACTGTTGAGGGCTTGGGAAGGCGGCTTATGGTTGTGACCAATGTTCTGAAAATTAGATCGAGCCTTAACTCACTCAAGGGTCCGGTTCCCAGTTTGATCGGTCGGTTGGACCGTATCATGTACAATTATTTTTAGTCCCCAAATGCTTAAAATTCATCAAAAACACCCTAAATAATTACCCATGAGTCCCTAAAGATTTGAAATCTATCCAAAACACCCCTGTAATCTGGGCAGTCGTACGAAGAAACTGGTGAGTGGTGGCGACAACGATGATCGACGACCAATTGAAGTTTGGAATGATGGGGCTTTTGATGTATAAGTGCTGGTGAATCTTATGGTGGTGTCAATGAGTTCTAATGGCGTTGAAATCTATCGGAATCAAGAAAGAAGGTCGACGAGTGTGTGAACAATAGGTGGATGGTGATCGACGGCCAATCGAAGTTCGGAATGATAGGGCTTTTGATGTAGAGGTGTCGGTGAATCTTATGGTGGTGTTAGGGAGTTCTAATGGCGCTGGAATTTGCCAAAATCAAAAAGGAAGACTGACGATTGCATGAAAATGGCGAGCGATGAAAGGCTGGACGACGGCCATAAAAAATAGATGGGTTTTGTCATAGAGATGCCACCAAGTCTTATGGTGGTGTTATCTCCCTTGAACAGTGCCAAAATCTGGCAAGATTAACTTGAGATTTGACCGCGATTCGGCACTATTTCGATGGTCCAACCACAGCTCAATCCGGTTTGATTAAGAATACTGGTTTTTAGGGGAAACCGGACCGAAGATGACGCTAGTTCCCGATCAAACCGGTCCGACCAGCCAGTCTAGTCAGAACATTAGTTGTGACACAACTGCAACTAGACCTAGCAATTTGGACCCATACCGGTCAAAATAATATAGGGTATGGGTCTATGATTTTGGACCCATTTATTTTGAACCCATACCCAAACTGACCCATTTTTCTTGCAAGTACTCGTAAAAAATTTAAAAAAAAAAAAGTTACCCTAATTCATATTCTTTTCTCCAACTCTCTTCGACTCTTCCCCTCATTCTCTTCTCACTTTCTCACAAATGTTTCACCATCTTTTTCTCTTCATTTTGTTGTCAATCTATCTTTTGGTTTCGTAATTAAACTTTAAGTAATTTATTTTTGTAGTCGTTGGGTCGTGGTGGTGGTGATTTTTTATTTTGTTGAATTAAGGTTTTCAAATTTGGGGATTTTGGTTAATTATGGGATTAGGGGCTACTGACGACGACGATGTGGCAGTTGATGATGTAGTCAACAACGGAGGTGAGTGTACCAACAGTGGTAAAGGGTTTGGCTCTGTTTTGTGCTCGATTTGATCACTGATAATAGGGATCGGTCGTGGGCAAAGCTTCAATGTGGTCATCAATTTCATTTGGGTGAGTTTAAGGTTGTATTTCGAGATTTTGAATTGTGTTGATTTGATGGGTTGGATTTTATTTGATGAGATCTCGGGTAGTTTTTGATGATTTGATGATTTGGGTATGTTAAAATTTTGTTTATGGATTCCCATCTTGTTTTTGTTAATGGTTAGTTTTTATCATATCAAAAATTAATCTTCTGTGTTTCATTAATTTCATTTTCCTTGAACAGAATGTGACCATTGTTAATGAAATGGTTTATGTTAATCTTGTTAGCTTGCCACTTGTTGGCCATATGTCTGCATCAGGTTTGGGACTATTTTTTCCTACTGCTACTCATATGCAACTGATGGCTGGGCATCTTGCCTCATGACTAGAAAATATGTTACTGGCTATTGCATATTCTTTGGCCATTCTCTCATATCTTGGAAGTCAAAGGGGCAAGCTACCATATCAAAATCATCTTTTGAGGCTGAATACAGGGCTGTGCCTTCTATTGTTTGTAAGATTATTTGGATTGTTCAACTTCTTACTGATCTTGGCTTTTCAAATTTATTTCTTGTCACATTGCATTGTGATAATCATGCTACAAATCAAATTGCTTCTAATCCTATGTTTTATGAGAGAACCAAACATATTGACATTGACAGCCACATTGTTCGCGAGAAGCTTAAGGATGAGTTTGTTAGGAACGGTGAACGCGGGTCAAGAGCAAGAAATCCACCAGCATGGTCTAAGGATTATTATTAGGGAATTAGCTATTATTTGGGGTATTGTCAACTGTCAAAGCTATTAGTTGGGGTTTCCCATAAATAAAATTAAGCTATTATTTAGGGTATTGTCAAGGATATTAGTCGAGGTTTCCCATAAATAAAGGTTTATTGGCATTGTTAATAGAGTCATGTGGTGGCTATATAAGACGACAATGTATTTGTTAGATTCCAAGAAAAAAAATATTATTAAACTCTTCAAATCTCAAACTTCTATTCTCTTCTCACTCCCCTTCTCTTATGTTTTTGTTTTAACCCAACTGATTACGCCTCCTAACATTGGTGCTTTCGTTCCCATTGTCAATGGCAGAAGGTACTCATCTTCGTGCATTAGACGACCAAGTTCAAAAGATATAAACTTCATAGACAGAGCAAGCTACGACCCTTACCGCTCATAGCGAACTGTTGAATAATTTGTCTGGTACGATGGAGTTAAATGTTAATGTTTTTGCATTATTGAAACAACTAAGTCAACAATTGTTACAATTGCAGCCAAGACCTAATGGTGATCATTCTGTCCATAATTTTAGAGATTCTTTAGCTATAGGTGCAGGGGGTTCCTATATTTTCCGCCTTGAGATGCCTCAATTCGATGGCATGGATCCAATTGGATGAATATTTAAAGCAGAGCAGTTTTTTAATTGTCACGACACACCAGTAACACATCGGTTACAAGTTGTTTCTTTTCACTTAGATGGTCCAGCACTTTCCTAGTATCGTTGGATGCTTTCCAATGGTCAGATTTGCTCCTGAACCTCCTTTTTGCAGGGTTAACTGTTCGTTTTGGCCTTTCAGAATTTGTTGATTATCAAGGGCAACTTGCAAAATTGACTCAGCATGGCTTAGTTGAAGCCTATCAGATGGAATTCGAAAATCTTTCAAATCAAGTTTCGGGACTTTCTGATAATTTTCTTTTAAGTTGCTTCATTGCAGGTCTCAATCTGGATGTTTACAAGGAGGTACAATCTTTTCGACCCCAAACTCTCAATCATGCCATGAGTCTGGTGAGGTTACAGGAAGATAAACTTCAGGATTTTTGACACTCTTTACGTGGAGGGGGTCCTCGTGGATGGGATCCTAATAGAACAACTCCAACTACTCCCTCTTCTCATCCGCCTCTTTTGGCAACTCTTATACAATCAAGAAGATCGGAAGCCACGAGACCTAACTGTTCTCCTTTATTACCTATTAGGAGGCTCACATTTGTGCAAATGCAAGAACAAAGAGAACGCGGGTTATGTTATAACTGTGATGAAAAGTTCACTGTTGGCCATCGTTGTAAAGCAAAATTGTTTCTTTTGGAGTTAATGGATGATAATGAAGAAGATTGTCAGCAAAAAATAGTTGTTGATGAAGAAACTGTAATAGAACTAACCTTGGTAGAAATAAGTCTTCACGCTCTCACAAGTTAGATGAATCCGAGCACAATACGATTACAGGGATGTCTTTTGGGTTGTACAGTTGAGGTGCTTGTCGACGGATGATCAACACACAATTTTTTACAAGAACGAGTAGCACTCCAATTGGGATTGCCAATAACAGCTTCCAATCCATTCTACATCATGATTGGGAATGGTAAAAGGTTACAGTGTTCTGGTAGGTGTTCTGGCATGACTCTAAATTTGGGTGGCTATACCCTTACCATTGACTTCTTTGTTCTTCCTATTCGTGTGGTGGATGTTGTTTTGGGGGCACAATGGTTGGGAATATTGGGACCCGTTACTATGGACTTTAAAGCTCTCATATTAGCCTTTGATTGGGAGGGTTGCAAGATAATTTTACAGGGTCGCCAACAACATGCATTGGAACAGGTTCAACTCCATCAATTGAAGCGTTGCTTATAGGTGGGATCAATCAAAGAAACATTTCAACTCTATAGTTTAGAGGTGACATCTGATTAGCCTATAATTCCTTGGGGGAGCGAAATTCCAACTGAGATATGTGGGGTGTTGGATGACTATGCTCAGGTTTTTTCTTCACCAACTCAGCTTCCACCAGAGTGGGCAAGCGACCACTGCATTCCATTGATGGAGTGGTCTAATCCAATACGGGTATGTCTTTATCGTTACCCTTATTTTCAAAAGGGGGAATTGGAAAAGATGGTTTGAGAGATGCTTGCAAGTGGAATTATCAGACCAAGTCGCAATCCATTTTCTTCATCTGTCCTCTTAGTCAAAAAGCGAGATGGTTCATGACGTTTCTGTGTTGATTATCGGGCACTCAATCAATTAACAATTCTGGACAAATTTCCCATTCCAACAATAGAGAAGTTATTGGATGAACTTTGCGGTGCCATAATTTTTTCAAAACTTGATTTACGTTTGGATATCATCAAATCTGCATGGTTGAATCTGATATCCCAAAGAATGATTTCCGCATGCATGATGGACACTATGAGTTTGTGCTCATGCCTTTTGAACTCACTAACACTCCAACGACATTCCAGGCAATGATAAATGATTTATTTCGTCCATTTTTGAGAAAATTTTTCATCATATTTTTTGACCATATCTTGGTCTACAGTAAAAGGGTTACTGAACATGCTACACATTTGAAGGTGGAGCTTAGTTGTCCACTTGAAAACATTTTCTTTGCCAAGCAATCGAAGTGTCTTTTTGCTCAGTCACGGATTAAATACCTGGGTCATTTTGTGTCCTCGGCAGGAGTGGAGTCTAACCTAGCCAAAATAAATGCTATGGTGGATTGGCCGCAACCTAAAATAGTCAAACAACTACGGGGGTTCCTTGGCTTAATAGGATACTACCGCAGATTTATACGGGCTTATATGTCTATAGCTACCCCACTAACCTCCCTTTTGCAAAAAGATAAATTTTAATGGTCTAAGGAGACTACAACGGAAGGAGACTACAACGGCCTTTGAAGACTTAAAGCGTGCAATGACAACAACCCCAATATTGGCCTTACCTAATTTTCAAGAATCCTTTTTAGTTGAGACAGACGCCTCAGCAGGGGGGATTGATGCAATTATGATGCAACAAAAACAACCGGTGGCTTTCTTCAGCAAGAAATTGTCAACTCACCTTCAACGTGCATCTACATATGTGAGGGAGTTGTACGTTGTCACATAAGCCGTAATGCATTGGCGTTAATACCTTCTGGGTAGAAAATTTATTATTCGCACATATCATCAGAGTTTGCAGAACTTAATGACATAGGTGGTGCAAACACTAAAACAGCAAAATTATCTAGTAAAGCTCTTGGGGTTTGATTTTATGATTAGCTACAAACCTGGGAAGGAAAACATTGCTCCTGATGCATTATCAAGGCAGTTTGAAGACACTGATGTGCAACCACAACAACAAACACATGTCGTGGCAAAAGAAATGGAATGGCAGAATTAACTAGTTTGTCTACTATTTCTTTTGACATTTTACAATAGATTAAGGCAACATTGCAGGAGGATAAGGAGAGCCGAAAATTACTAGCGTCTTGTCAAGATGGATCAAATGGAGGTTACACAGTAAAAGATGATCTCTTATATTATCGGAATCGTATTGTGGTGCCACCCAAGAATGACTTGCGGCAACAACTGTCGGTGGAATTTCATGCCACACCACTAGAGGGTCACGGAGGTGTTCGCAAGACTATGATTCAATTAGTAATGAACTTTTTTTGGAAAAATATGCGGAATGATGTGGCACAATTCATCAAGCAATGTCATGTGTGCAACAAAGCGAAGCATGTAGCGAGTTCCCCAGGTGGATTATTGCAGCCATTGCCTATTCCAGCTCAGGTTTGGGATGAAATTGCAATGGATTTTATTACAAGTTTGCCAGCATCGTAGGACTATATAGCTATCTTGGTGGTCATTGACCGATTATCAAAGTATGCTCATTTTGGAGTTGTCAAAACCGGGTTCACAACAACTATGGTGGCTGCATTGTTTGTCACTATGGTTTATAAGCTTCATGGTTTACCCAAGTCTATTCTTATCGTTAGAAACCCAATTTTCCTCAGCGAATTTTGGCAGGAAGTGTTCACATTGAATGATACCACATTGAAACATAGTTCGGATTACCATCCGCAAACCGATGGCCAAACCAAGTTAACAAATCGTTTCTTGGAGTAGTACCTTCGTTGCTTTGTTATGGACCAACCGCATTAGTGGGTGGAGTTTCTTCCATGGGCTGAATTTTACTACAACACATCCTTCTATACAGCCATTGGCACCACACCCTTCACTATTGTCTATGGTCGAGAACCTACATGTGCTTTACCATATATGGCCGGAAGTTCCAATTTAGAAGCAATGGATTATGAACTCCAGCAATAGGACCACCTTTTATCTACCTTGAAGGATAATTTGGTGCGTGCTTAGCAACGTATGACCATTCATTCTAATAAATCCCAACAGGAAGTTGAATTTTAGATAAGAGATTCGGTGTACGTTAAACTTCAACCATACCAACAAGCATCAGTACGGGGTGATAATTATTCTAAGCTAGGACATCGATATTTTGGTCCTTTTGAAGTTTTAAAACGTGTTGGGGCAATGGCTTACAAATTGAAGTTACCAGCTGCTTCCAAAATACATCATATCTTCCATGTGTCTCTTCTCAAACCTTGTCAAACTTTGCCCTTCATGATTCCTCCAGCCTTGCCTCCATTGGTGCAAAATGGGCAACCGAAAGTTTCCCTGTTAGCAATGATGGGAAGCCGTAAAATAAAACGCAGAGAAGGATGGGTTGATCAAGTATTGGTGCAGTGGCATGGACTTCTAGTAGAAGATGCATCTTGGGAAGATATTGAGACATTTCAGAATTGTTTGGCCATATTCCTGTCAACCTTGAGGACAAGGTTATTCTGAAAGAGTCCGACAATGTTAGGAACGGTGAATGCAGGTCTAAAAGAGCAAGAAATCCACCAGCATGGTCTAGGATTATTATTAGGGAATTAGCTATTATTTAGGGTATTGTCAACTGTCAAGGCTATTAGTTAGGGTTTCCCACAAATAAAATTAAGTTATTATTTAGGGTATTTGTACGAGCAAAAAATCATCTTGAGCTTAACAAGGCCTAATAACGAAATAAACATATCACAACCCAATGCCTTAGCCCAATTCCGGTTGGGCCTACGCTCAAAATCACCTTGTGAACTGCCCACTCTATGAGTTGGGCTATCCTATGAGTTAAGCTAAACCGAGTTCTTGCCCATTAGCTTACAACAATCCATAAATAAGAAATCAGAATCATATTTTATTTCCTCTTCTACTAAGATCTTGAATCTTACCGAAATTAGTAAACTTAATCTGATAAAGGCAAGAAATCATATTTATTTCCTGATAGGGATTATCTCCCAAAGTAGGACTCAGTGTCCTATTAGAATTCCAACCCCTTGGGTTCACTATAAAAACAGAAGCCTACCCTCTCATTAAAGGGGCTAGAATAATCAATCTCGACTACTTAAAATCACCTCTCCTTACTCCTAAATTATGGCTCCCGAGAATTATACACCTTCGCCGTGGCCCTGTCCTCCGACAAGACTCCTAGTAATCCTTCTTTCCATTAAGTCTTATTAAATAATCTCTTTCAGCCTTGCTGACTTGAGCGTCGGAGTGCCTACGGCAAACACCACCTCGGTGTTTTCCATAAGCTTTACACTTTTCTTTTCATGTGGGCAGGTCTAGTGGATTGTCAGTGACCTCAACCTCACGAGATCAAACCCTATTTCTGTAACAGTAGATTTTTAGCATCTACAGTATTGTGAAGGCTATTAGTCGGGGTTTCCCATAAATAAAGGTTTATTGGCATTGTTAATAGAGTCATGTGGTGGCTATATAAGACAACAATGTATTCTTGGATAATAATATTAAACTCTTCGAATCTCAAACTTCTATTCTCTTCTCACTCCCCTTCCTCTTATGTTTCTGTTTTAATCCTGGCTGATTACACCTCCTAACAGAGTTACTCAAGACTGCCTATATTCCTACCTCTGAAAAGCCAGCTAATTTATTGACAAAGGCCCTTGGTAGCAAACTCCATCATCATCATTTACACAAGTTTGGAGTTCTAGACCTCTATCCCCACCAACTTGACAGAGGGGGGAGTGGTGGGGTGGGTTAGGTATTAGCAATATAACTTGTATGTCTGAGAGTCTGTAAGCTCTGTGGTCTTCGAGCTGCGAGCTCACGACCTGAGAATACTGCAGTGTATTTGTACAATTAGCGTAGTTAGTTACAAATACTACATTTAGCTTACAGTTATAATTAACCGAAGGTTTGTTAGTCTTTCACTCGACTTAGTTTCTGTAGTATATAAGTGCAAAGAAGTCAATGTAGAACAGTGATCAAACGAATAGTAAACAGAAGTATTTTTTCCAAAATTCTCTGGTTTCATTTGTTAACATCAATTTTATGAGCCTATGAATTAAAACTTTATTTACGGTGAAATGATCACGAAATTAAGAAATTTAGAATCTCTCGTATTATTTGTTTATCTGCTTATAACTTTGATTTTATAAAAGCTTTTGGTCTATAAAATAACATTGAAAAAAATTGTTTAGTTTTCCAAAAGCTTTGAACTTCCAAAAAAGTAAAACAAATATTAAACAACGTAGAAATTAGTTGATGCCTTGTGTAGATGAGTACGATGGTTCTAGTAGTTGACCTTAGACAAAGCAAAGGCAAAAGAAGTCTCAAATGTATGAAGGTGATTGACATGATATGTCGCATGATAACACAAAATAATTTACATTTATATTAATCAATAGAATTACTTCAACAAATTGGGGGTGACCTTCAAACGCAAGACTTGTTTGGATCAGACTTTTATTGGCGATAACAAGATAGGCCATTTCGTATAAGATAGCTCCACCACCTTCCGTCCCTATCGAAACCTCTAATGTTTAAATGTTCCCACGTGTCAATATATAACAATTTTAAAATTTTATTTCTTTTATTTATTTGTATATAAAATGCAATTTAAACAAATTTATAAATTAGTCATTTCATATGAGACTTGACCACCGTCTATCCTTGTCCCCAAGTAAAGCATATATGAGACAACTTATTTAAAATTGATCAACATCAAACCATATTATCTATATAATATCAAAAAAAAAAAACTATGTAATAAATTATGTACAATATGATATTATAATATACCTTACTTTACATTAAAGGAACTATTATCTTTTATAATGAAAATTTTAATATAGAACACATTTTTTAATATTTTTAAACTGACCTTTCATATTATTTATATGAGTCATTTAACATTATAATAATAGCAATTTAAATTTATAGCAAGACCGTGAAGAGTAGGTCACAAGTCTCATTAAGATGCATTAGTTTTCATTCTTATTAATTAGCCTTCCTTAATTTGCAGCATAGAATTACGGTTGCTTCATAAAACATACTTTTCCAAAGTTTCTGAAACATAATCCTAGTTATACGGGAACAATGAAGACTAATTCATTCATAAAGAAGATTGAAATAAATAAAAATAAATTTATTTGGCTTAATTAAGAAGAAAACTTGCCAGCTGTATAAGACCTAATTAGATAACCAAGAACAACAATAATAGACACCATATTAATACAATAATTTTCAAGTGATGTGTGTTCGCTTACGTGTAAACAATATGATATAACAATACCATATAATAAAATAATACCTAGAATCGTATCATATGAATCAATACCAACATGATTCAAAAATGGATTGAACTATATTTCAATAGTTTTTATGCACTTGTTTATGACTTAGGATTCCATTAAAGTTTGATCTAAACATCTTGAAAGCAATAGATTTCTTGGGTAATTTATTTTCGTTAATTTATTTCTGTGGTGGGGCAGAAACAGTGGTGCAAATTAATAATGAAAGGGATATATTGGGGCCAGCTGGGATTTAATTTGGTAGGGGAGTAGTTGAATGTTTATTGTCTTAACTATATTATCTTGCATATATGACAGTCACGAACAAAAATGAAGTGCCTCCCATTCTAATTTTCATCCAAGCTTCCAAAAACATGAAGAATGGCTTCATTTACCCATTTTCAATTTTCAATTGAAGTCAACTATTTCTTTAGCTTTATTAGGTTAAAAGGTGTCTGTATTACTGCATCCTTTGTCTTCAACATGCTCTGTCGTGCAAGTTCAATACCCAAAGTTTTTTTATTTGAAAGGATTAGTAAGATGGGAAAGGCCATAAATTTGTAGCCATATCACTATTCATGTTATAGGTTTACATATATAACATAACATGAAATAAACGATATTGTAAATTTTACATTCTATATCGCATATCATATGTATGGATAATAAAGTTATGGGATGGATAAGATATTCAAATAATACAAGTAATGTGATGGCATGCATATGTTACAAAACTCATTTTCATTGAAGACAAATATTAGGAGGGCAATATGGGTGATGGGGAGGTGTTGTGAAAGTGAATGAATGGTGACTGAAAGAGAGCAATTGAGTGTAAGGTTGGAAAAGAGAGGTACTGAAATAAAGGTAAAGTTGACACAAAAAAGCAAAACAAAGCAAGTGTGTGCATCTGTGGAAATGAAATGAGAATCTTCTAAAGCAATAATAACAATAGTAGCTTTAAAAGAGTCAAAAGAGGGAGGAGGAAGGCAACATAAAGCTGCCCATGTATATGAAAAGAGGAGGGAAGGATAATTAGAAGCTTCAAATTTTGACATCTTGTGTAATGTGAATATGAAGTTTCATGGGTGTTGTGGCCCGATGACTATGCTAAATATAGATATCTCTGATGCAATATTTCAAATACGACACTGACACAGATTTGAATTTGAGGTTGTTGGCTTGGAAATTTGAACTGTCAGCAAATTCAAGTTTACACTACTGCTTTGGATTAACTGTTAAAAAGTTTGATGGGTAGCCTCCATATTTATATGTAATATATTCCTTCACATAATATGATCTATATATCAAAAGTTGTGTTTTTATGTCATTTTGTAAGGAAAAAAAAAAAAAAAAAAGTACATGTAATTCCAAAAAAATTATCTTTGTGTGAGATTTACAATATATATATAGCTTGAATTTTCGATGATCAAGAATGTACCTTCAAAATTTAATATACCTAGTTCAGATTAATGGATTAATTAAAGGTTGGATTGAAAATTATCTCCCCCCCACCAAGGCCCCAAGGAAAAAAAGGGTAAACAGGATTATGCTTTTTAATCTAATTGGTTTTTATCCAAACACATTCATAGTATTCATAATGGGCTTTTCTTTTAGCCCGTATTGGCAACAGATCCAAGATTCAAACGGCTTTGCTTAATATATTACTACATACATGATACACCCAACCTAACCCATTCCTAAGTACGCCACAAAACCAATATGAAATAAAAATTTAATTACAAAATAAATTGAAAAATGTCTTGGGTATACATGTAGAAGCAACCACGACTTGCTAATAAGACATCTTCGGCATTAAAAAAAAAAAAAAATTTGATGAAAAAATAAATATTATTTCATTTCAAAAAACTTACTTTGTCTTCTTCTAACTATAACAAAATAGGGATATGACATTTGGTATAGATGAGATATGGTCTTTTATACATACCGATCTAACCATGATTGAATCCCTAAATTCTAATTTTAACATGGATATATTTCATTGGGAAGAACTAAGTGTGGATTCATACCTTCTGGTTTCCCAAGTATAAATTTGAACTGCAGACGTCTTCAAGCATTTCGAACAAATTTGGCAAGCCATGCAGAATAGATTTGTAGTAATATTTTGATGAAATACAGCCAATCCATTCGTGTTTTTATTACATTCTCTTACTGTTTCCTTGCCTTTTTTTTTTAATATATGCATCTTAATAGATTTTGTGTAGTGAGAGATTTGGGAAAAGAGAATCTTCATTAGAGATCGGAGAAAATTACATTCTACAGTACATTCTGCAATTTTTACATCCAGCTTTAGTATAAACTTCACTCTAGTAACTAACTCAAGTAACAACCTTTACTAACTTCAACTAACTATAGTTACAACTGTTTTACACCAGCTAAATTAGTCAACCAACTAAAACTTCCCTTTGACTATTCAGTCAACATTGGACTGATATGTTGAGCTGGATTGCTAAAGTTGAGTTGGAATGCTGAAGTTGAATGAAGCTTCAATAGCCCCCCTTCAAGTTAGTGAGTGATAAAGATTGAGCACTCCTAACTTGGACAAGAAATGATGATGTAAATGACTACCTAAGGCCTTAGTAAGAAGATCTGCCCACTGCTCATTGCTAGAAACATATTGGTAGTAATGAGACCAACTTGAATTTTCTCCCGAACTATATGACAATCAATGTCAATGTGCTTAGTACGATCATGGAACATTGGATTGGAAGCAATATGCAAGGCTGATTGATTGTCACAAAACAGAGGAACAGTAGAAGAAGAAGGATAACCAAGTTCTAAAAGCAATTGCACTATCCATACAATTTCACAAACAGTAGAGACCATGGCCTTGTATTAAGCTTCTGAAGAAGACCGAGAGACAGTGACCTGCTTCTTAGACTTCCAAGACAAAAGAGAATTTCCCAACAATACACAAAAACCAGTAACTGACCTTCTTGTAAGTAAACAAGAAGCCCAATCTGAATCACAATAAACATTGAGGTGTAAAGAACTGTGTAAACCCACGTCAGAATTTCGATGCTATAAGGTATGTAATTCTACCCTTAAAAGGATTTTTTATCAATAAAAGGGTAAAATGGTCATTTTGCATGCATTATGAGACGTGAATGTTGTAAAGTGTTAGGAATTGATGATACTGATAAGAAATATGGTTAAAGGGTCATGAAGGAGGTTAGTAGGGTTAAACGGCATAAACGGTTCCTAAGGGGTATAATGGTATTTTCACAATAATTTATAGGAATCAAGTATCCATAAAAGTGTATTATGAGTAAATTAGTTAATTATATTATGAAATTACTTAGTCACCAAGTAGAAAAGAGAAGTCAAATGGCATTAAAGGAGTGTAATAATTATGTTGTAGTAGAAATGACCAAAATGCCTTTATATGCAAAATTTATACCAAATGACCCATATATCTAACTTTTGATGGACAATCCCATTTGGGAATTAAAAAAATTAAATGTTTATAAGATTTTTTTTGGTTAAGTCGGCCAACACTCTTAGAACACCAAACTTTCTTCTTCAAGTCTTATTTACCTTCATTAAAGACTTTAATTCAAGCTCTCTCTCTCAAATTTTTCATAGGATTTCAAGTTGAATTTTGAAGAAGATCACCATCCACACTTAAAGAATTTCAATTTCAAGGTTTAAGGTGAGTTTTAAAACCCTAGTTGTGATCTTTAGTTAAAAGAGAAATTCATAAGTGGTTATGTGTGTAAAATAGAGATAGTGAACCTTTGGAGCTAAGGAGGAGTGTCTTTATGCTTTGAATACTAAGGTAAGGGAAAAAAAAAATCTCTCTTAGGACTAAAATTGATAACACCTAGGGTTGATAAAACTTACATTTATTTATGTTAATTTGAGTTTGATGCTATGTTTTGGTTATGAATTATTTAAATGGGTGTGTTGATTGGTTTATGTGTGCATATGGAGAATGATTATGCCAATTAAGAGATTTGTAGTTGGACGATGTCTTGGCACATTTTGGTTTTATGAAAAGGGAGGTTTTTATGGCCTTTTATACTTAGAGTGCTATGGCAAATATTATGAATGTGCAAATGAATGTGACATGGTTAAAAATGAATAGAATTTGAATTTGGCTTTTTAAGACTTGTATTGTACTTGCTTCGCTAAATCAGTCATAACTGAAGTTATAAAAGTCGGATTGTGCTGATTCTTGAAGTGTTAAAAGTTGAGAAATAGACCTAAAACTTTTATGTTTTAGCCAAGAATCAATTCGAATTGGAAGATGAGGAAAAAATTGCTGAAAAAGTGACGAACTGTATGGCATCCACCTCCTTAATAAAAATTCCCATCTTTTTCATAATTTCTAATAAACCACTGAATAATCCTATGGTCTAAAAAAATTAATCAAAGGCACTTGTTGAAATTCCTTGTGTTTTATGAGAAGTGTAATGAATTTAATAAGAAAATATTCATGTCAAGGAGTTTTGCAAAATTGATTGATGAATTGTGCAACTGGCCTAGGGTACATGTTAAATGAATGAATAGTATGATTGAGCGTGGGAGATGTTATCCCATATGTTTGCATTCATAACGGTAATGCATATAGCTTATTTAGTTGACTTATGAAAAAAATTATGAAATGTTAATGAATGAATTCCATGAGTTTCTTGAGGTGTAAACCAAGATTAGAGGAATGAAATCTTTGTGAAAACCATGAGTCCTTTGAGGTGACGACCAAGAAAAAGGAAATTGTTCAAATGAATCCGATCAGATAATAAAGACTAATGAAAAGGTCAAGTACAAAGACAAAAGAAATAAGCATGCCATGTTTATGAATACTGCATAAGTCATATATGTTCTATGTTCTATGTTATATTATGTATGGTTATTTTATGACTTATGTTCATGAGCTAAGTCCAAAGTGTATGACATGTTTTATGAACTTGGTAATGTCAATGAATGAAGGTCATGTCTTGTATGTAGGTAAAGTCTTGAGTAATATGCTTGTATAATGAAATTTGATAGTTTATAAATGACCATATTCCCTTACTGAGCAATTAGTGCTCACCCTACGAAATTTTTAAAATGTTTTGCAGGTAAGGATTAAAGCTTGAAGCTGGGAGAGGCTACTGGGGAATGACATGCGCATGAAGGAATGCTTTTGCTATGTTTTGTGTTTTGGTGTAAAATAACATCAAATGGTTTTTGGTTTATGGATATTGAAGTAAATATGTTTAAAAAAAAAAACAAAGACAAAACAAACAAAAGTATAGGTTTTGAAACAAACTCATTTCCTAGGTGTGTCTTTTCTAGGTTCTCAATGGCCAAGGGATACCTAGGAAATACTCGGCTAGGGAAGGGTTTTACAAACTATCAGATGGAAAGAATAAACCTAAACTAGGAGCACATTTTATATATTTGACAATCTTCAAGGCTACTTGCATATGGGATTCTTTAAGAGCATGCATAAACTGACTTAATAAACTCACTGAATAACTCAAGTCTAGTCAAGTTAAATTTCAACTTGTACACCCATTTATATCCAATTGGATTTTCACCAGAAAGCAAATGAACTAATGACTAAGTGTGATTGTCCTCTAAAGCCTTTATCTCCTTTGACATAGCCTCAACCCATTTAGGATCTTTGGAAGCTTGGTAGAAGCTGGTAGGTTTAGTTAAGGAGGAGTTTTGCTAAGACAAACTTGATACTTGGGTGAAAGGTGTGTATAAGTGAGACAATCTGATATTGGATATTTCACAAAATGAGTTTGTGAGGAAGAGGAAAGTGTGGGACAATGAAAATCAGTAGTCCATATAGGTGGCTTTGTAAGTCTGTTTGATTTTCTTAAAGGTGCAGGATTAGATTGGATTAAGGTTTCAGGTTCAACAAGATTAGATTGGCTTAATGTTTCAGATTCAGCAAGAGGATTTGGTACAGATGGTGAAGTAGATGGTGAAGGATTAAAGACCACAACTGATTCAGTATTAAGATGCATATGAGATTGTCCAGGATGTAAAGAAATACCAGATGAATCTACATCTAAAAATGAATCTAAAGGAAAAATAGACACATCCGAGACTGACCATTTGAAAGGAAAAATATGTCCATAGAAGATTACATCCCTAGTAACCTGGACAGTATGAGTTTGCAAATTATGAAGTAAGTACCCTTTTTTATCTAAAAAATATCCTACAAACACACATGGAGTAGACCTAGGAGAAAATTTATCCTTTGGTGTAAAAATAGTAGAGTGAGCTAGACAACCAAAAACTCTCAAATGTGCTAGTGAAGGAGGCTTGCCAAAATACTTTTCAAATGGGGAAAGACACAGGAGTTGGTATTCTATTTATTAAATAAACTATGTATGAACACAATATCCCCAAAGAGAATGTGGTAAGTGGGACTGAAATTTTAAAGCTCTAGCCACTTGTAAAATATGCATATGTTTCCTTTCCACAACTCTATTTTGTTGTGGAGAATAAGCACATGAACTTTGGTGTTGAATACCTAATTCTAGCAATAAATTTTGACAATTTTCATTGAAAAATTCCAGGCCATTATCAGATCTAATGCATTTTGGTGTAAAATGAAACTGATTTTTAACCATAATCAAGAAATGTTTGAGTATTTGAAACACATCAGATTTGAATTGCATAAAAAACAACCATGTCACTCTAGTACAATCATCCACAATTGTAAGAAAGAACCTAACATTACCGTAAGTAGGTACCTTATAAGGTCCCCATACATCTAGATGTACAGGATCAAAAGCATGTTGTGAAATGGTTTGACTTAATGGAAAAGGTATTCTAGTTTCTTTGTCAATGGACAAACTGAACAATGAGAAGCATTATCGACTAACAAAGTTTTATTTATCTATTTAAGAACAAGATTTGGTACATGACTCAATCTTTGATGCCAAATACGAAAATCAGAATGTGAACTAGAAAAAACAGATTTTGTGCTAGGACTTGAACCTTTATTTACTACTGTATTACAAACCGCATTTAAGGAAAGCATTTTGGCAAGTTCATGAACATCAAAGTTGTGTGATAAAGGTTGTGTAAAAGCCACATGAAAGTACAAGCCTTGGAATTTTTTACCAATCCCCTTCAACTTGCCACTCCATAGGTCTTGGATTAAGCAAATGTCAGGGTAAAATGTGAACACAATTATTAGATGAAGTAAATTTTGAAACTTAAAATAGGTTATACTTGAAATTGGGTAAATGCAATACATGATCAAGATTAATTTTGTCATCCAGTTTAACATAACCAGTGTGTGTAATCCTAGTTTTGGTTTCATTGGGTAAGCCAACATACATATTTAGGCAGGAATCCATTTCAACAGGAGAATTTAGACTAGACAATCTACTGGTCATGTGATCAGTTGCCCCTGAGTCTATTATCCAGCTATCAGTTTCATTTAAGCAAGATAACAGTGATGTTGTATTACCTGCTATGTTTCCTGAAGCTGACATATTTTCCTTGCCAAGCATCTGGAGAAGCTGAGAGTATTGTTCAGTCGAGAGAATAGTTCCAATAGACCCTTTTGATGAATCCACATGAGTATTAGAAGTAGGAGTTGCTTGAACAACAGATTGCACTTCATTTGCCAATGATTTGTTTTCGGATCCATTCATTCTCCCTTTATGATCTATTGGATATCCATGGATTTTGTAACATGTATCACATTTATGCCTTGGTAGATGATAGAAGTCACATTCTATGTAAGGCTTCTTGCCTTTGTATTTTGGATTGTGATTTTGCCCCTTCTACGGGTTCTAAGCATACAAGGCAGTGGTCACATCTGAACCAACATTGGCCCCTATCGAAATCCTTTGGCTTTCATCTTGTTTAACAACCGAGTAAGCTTGCTTTACTGAAGGCAATGGCGACATTAGCAATATCTGACTTCTTACCATGGAGTAAGTGTCATTGAGCCCCATCAAAAACTGCAACAATTTCTGTTGATTTAGGTGATTAAGGTACGCTTTGGCCGCTACACTGTCTAGTTGTGGTAAGCTGATCAACGAACTCAATTCATCCCATAAAAATTTCAGCTTGTTATAATAGATCGCCACAGACATGGTACCTTGTGTAAGATTAACAATCTCCCTCTGTATTCCATAGATTCTGGTTCCACTGATCTTATGGTACTGCTCTTGGAGATCCTGCATGTGCACTGGTGGAGTAAACTATTCCATTGAAAATCTCTTTCGAAACGGTGTTGAAGATCCAAGCCAGTACTAGTGAATTACATCTTTCCCATTACGCACCCAAAGTTAAATCTGTTGGCTTCTTGCATGAACCATCGACAAACCCCAATTTATTCTTGGCTCAAAGTGATACTGTCATACCCTACTCATGATGCCATAATTATCGGTGCCTGTGAGTTGCTCTGTTACTAATACAGATCCTGGAGTATCCGATGAGTGGATATACAATTGTGAGTTTGAATCTGTAGGATTCATTGCCATTTCACTACTAGAATTCACCATTTCGTGTAATTACTTGAAAGATAACAGAGAAGAAGCAAATTCGTAAAGAAAAAACTAAGTATGAATCAAACTGAGTTAATCGTCATACTAACCAAGACTAAGCAAAACCAAAATCAAGCAAACCGTCGAACAAACAAAATCAAGCAAACCGTCAAACAAATTGAGCTAACAGATCGAACAAACCGTCGAATATTGATCCAGCAGATCTTCAATCAAGCAAATCATCGAACATGAGCTAGTCTGAACTTAGTCGAACAAATCAAATGAATCAAACAAGATCCAAGAACAAATTTAGCAATTCTTCTTCTGCAGATTCAGGAAATAAACCTATTGCTCTGATACCATAATAGATTTTGTGTAGTGAGAGATTAGAGAGAGATTTGGGAAAAGAGAATCTTCATTAGAGATCGAAGAAAAGTACATTCTGTAGTTTTTACATCCAGCTTTAGTATAAACTTCACTCTAGTAACTAACTCAAGTAACAATCTTTACTAGCTTCAACTAACTATAGTTACAACTCTTTTACACCAGCTAAATTAGTCAAACCAACTAAAACTTCCCTTTGACTATTCAGTCAACATTGGATTGATATGCTGAGCTGGACTACTAAAGTTGAGCTGGAATTCTGAAGTTGAATGAAGCTTCAATACGTCTACATCTTCCAAATCCCAGTAACATGCCAAGGGCATGTTTGTTCTTATTGCATTCTCAAACTCAATGCCAAACTTTGCGTACTTTTTATATTGTTTTACGGATTTGTTTTTCAAAGACAAAAAAAAATATATAATTTTTTTTTGCAAAAATTGCGATTGTTCCATTTTTTTAACGAAAATATTCTGAGAGTGAGGGAGAGATTTTCTAAATAACAAACTTTATTGGGTTGTTAAAATTAAAATAATAATAATGATTTGTGAACCTTCTTTTTCCATGCCAATTGCCATCCAGGACGTACTCGTAGTCGGGAAGCTCTTGAGATAGACCATTAAATGGGCCTAACTCGTTTGAAAATACCCACTGTTTTGGCTGCATATACTATGAGTATGGGCTATCATCATTTACTAGAAAAGGAAAGTACTTTTTAGCCCTTACACAATTATGAGGACAATAATATTAGAGGTACAAATAAATCTTACAAAGATTTTTGTACTGTAGTAGAAAATGAACGAAAGTGTAAATATAAAAAAAGTCAAACTCATCATATTGACTCCTCTATTCATTTCCTGTCACATCATTTGTACATAAATATTAGTAAAATTTCTTTGTACCTCTAGCATTATTCTTACCACTGTCATCAATTACTTAATACAATCATTCATTTTTTAATAAATAATTTTTTACCCCACTTAATAGTTAATATCGAAAATATCTTTAAGGGGGCGTTTGGTTTAGGAATGTTAGATTACTGGGAATGTTGGATTATTAGAAATATAGATTACCTTGGAAGATTACTGTGAATCTTTAAAAAAATGTGTTTGGTTAGTTGGTGGGTATGTTATATTAATATGTTTGGTTATGGGGAATAAATTGGTGGGTATATTATTTAAATTACTAAATTGTCCCCCTTTTAAATATTAATATAAGATTATTTTTATTATTAATTTTTGAATAATTTCTTTTAACCCCCAATATTTCAGATTTAGCTAAAACACCCCCGCTTATATAAAACTTTAATTTATGATGAAATTACCCCACCTCCTGCCGCCACCGCAAACCACTGCCAGAAATCTCCGAAAGTACCTGTGAATACCTCACTGTGACGAAGAGGCTCCGATATGGCCATTTCTGGCCATATTGATGGCCGAAAACGGCCATATCAGGCCGGATCTAGCTTTTAACGACCAGATCCTTGGCCATTATCGGCCAGATCTCGCCCAGACCTGGCCATTAATGGCCAGGGATCTGGCCGTTAACGGCCAGTTCCATCAATCTGGCCCGATATGGCCGTTTTCGGCCATCAATTTGGCCGGAAATGATCATATCGAAGCCTCCCGGAGTCTCCCACCGAATCTCATTCTTTTTTGGGGACTCCGGTGATTTTCTGACGGCGGCCCATGGTGGTTGGCTCGCTGTCGGCGGTGGTGGCTGGGTGGCAGTGGTGGTGGTGGCTGGGTGGCAGTGGTGGTCTGTAAATTATTTTAAATATAAGGGCATTATTGTCCAAAATTTTGATTAAACAAGGGTAAAATTGAAATAGGATATTAATATAAATTTGTTTTAAAGTAGGGGTATTATTGTCCAAAAATTTTATTAATAAGGGATAAAATTGTAACAAAAAATGATAACCCTGGTGATCTCAGAATACCTAAGAAAATGGAGGTAATCAGATTACCTCCCATATTACCAATAGTAACCACTATTGGTATTTGAAGATTACCGGTATCTTATATTACTTAACAATCAAACATGGTAATCAAGTAATATAAGATGACATTACCCCAGTAATCCCACATAATCCCCAACCAAACGCCCCCTAAAAGACATGAAAATCTCTTCTTTGCACTCCACTCCTAACACAAATAAAACAATCTACGTTTGTTTTCCATCTTGAGTTTTCTCCTTTGCTTCTTTAATATGTTATTCCTTAAACTATATTGAACAAGTGAAATACTCAAGAGAAGAACTAAGAATATATTAAAACTTTTTCTTCTTTAGATTTAAAATAGAACAAACGTTTTTAGTGGACATGAAATTTAAATTTAGAGTTTATATAAAAAGTGAAGATTAAGGATAAAAAATAAATAAATAAATAAATATACATGTATATATAACATAAGGGTGTACTTAGAATCGATATTGTTCTTTACAACAATTTTATTCAAGGTTAAAATTGTATAAATTAAAAAAATGGAGACCATAAAAACAAAAAAGTGGGAGTAAATATCACTTGTCTTAACAAAAACAACACAAGTGAACGTGTTGTTTACAACAAATGAATTAATTAAAAAATTAAAAACCTTAACAAATCCATGTCCTCTCCAAAATGTGAAGCCTTATATTATAAAAATTATGGTGGAAATATAATGCATGAACAAAATTTTAGTGGATGATTTTTTTGTAATTAACATATTAAACATAATCTGGTTTTCATATAATTAATTAATCATGGAACAAAAGTGTCCAACATGCTTGCTTGCATTAGAAGAGAAACTTTATGTTAAATATGCTTTATACTCAATNTAAAAGACATGAAAATCTCTTCTTTGCACTCCACTCCTAACACAAATAAAACAATCTACGTTTGTTTTCCATCTTGAGTTTTCTCCTTTGCTTCTTTAATATGTTATTCCTTAAACTATATTGAACATGTGAAATACTCAGGAAAAGAACTAAGAATATATTAAAACTTTTTCTTCTTTAGATTTAAAATAGAACAAACGTTTTTAGTGGACATGAAATTTAAATTTAGAGTTTATATAAAAAGTGAAGATTAAGGATAAAAAATAAATAAATAAATAAATATACATGTATATATAACATAAGGGTGTACTTAGAATCGATATTGTTCTTTACAACAATTTTATTCAAGGTTAAAATTGTATAAATTAAAAAAATGGAGACCATAAAAACAAAAAAGTGGGAGTAAATATCACTTGTCTTAACAAAAACAACACAAGTGAACGTGTTGTTTACAACAAATGAATTAATTAAAAAATTAAAAACCTTAACAAATCCATGTCCTCTCCAAAATGTGAAGCCTTATATTATAAAAATGATGGTGGAAATATAATGCATGAACAAAATTTTAGTGGATGATTTTTTTGTAATTAACATATTAAACATAATCTGGTTTTCATATAATTAATTAATCATGGAACAAAAGTGTCCAACATGCTTGCTTGCATTAGAAGAGAAACTTTATGTTAAATATGCTTTATACTCACCTTTACGTATTTTATGGCCCATGATACCCAGTGGTGGACTCGGGATTTTTGTTAGGGGAGCCTCTGCAGCTCCGTCATTATTTACCAAACAACTAGTGAAAACTTAAAAAAATCACCAAACCTTAATAAAAAAAATAATAATACAATATTAAGAATTTGAGATAAAAGAATATACAATAACACAATATTTTCTTACTTGAATAAATCTATGAGAAGCAAAATGTTAAGTAAATGTGTTAATTACCTTCTTTTAATATTTTTATTTTTGGCTTTCAAAGATTATAATATAATTTTTTATGACTTTGATCATACATAGTCTAATTAAGCTAAAGTCAACCAAAACTTCAATTAAGTCAACGTTGCGTTGACTTTTAATATGAATTAATAAAAAAAATGAAGAATTTTCTTGGTATAAACATAGATAGTAACTCAAATTTCTTTAATAATTTTGAGCAGATAAATGATAATATTTGAAATATACGAAAGTGGTGGGTGAAAGGTAAAGAATAATGTCCTTTAAAATATAGTCAAGGTTTTAATTTGAGAAAGCGGGTTCATTCTTAAACACAAAATACAAAATAAACTCACAAAATTAATGTATTTTTTTCCTTAAAGTATAATAAAAAACCTCAAAAAAAAAAAAATTAAATCCTAAAATAAACTAAATTGAAATGAACAAATACATATACTTAAAATTAATAAAAATAGAAAACGAAGCTAATTATAAAACTTGAGTAGTGAAAATTTAATAATTTCAGTTTTTAAAAGTTTTAAGAGCAAATAACATGAGAAAGAAAATGAGAGAGTAAAAAATTTTGGAGATAAAATCATAAAAAATAGGTGGAGCCGTGGAGAAAAAGAGTAGAGAGAGTTTTAAATTTTTAATATGATGTGGGTTTGAAATATATATATTAATAACAAGTTTTTTGTGAACCTAGATATATCATATATGTATAATAGTTCTCATTTTTTTTTAAATCAAAGGATAGATTTAGATATATATATTAATTAACAATTTTTGATGGCCTGTATATGAATAAATTTTTTAAAAAATGGGAGGGTAGGGCCTACCCTCAAAGGGGCTAAATCCGGCCCTGATGATACCCACATATTTCTAGTTTTTTATTAATAATTCATATTTGAGTTATAAATCTTAGGTTATTACATTTTCAATCCATATAAAAATAAATAAAATATTGATCATGTAAAATTACTGGTTGATACTCCGATAAAAATCATCCTATATAAATTTTACGTTTATTATATAAATTTTATGTTTATTATAAACAAATTAATCTCGTTTATAATTCTTCCCTTTTAATATAGTTTAGGTTATATAGATTATCATAAATTAATATTCATGAATTTGTATCACAAATTTGTGTAAAAAATTGGTAGTGTAATAACTTGACTATTTGATATGTAATATAATTATGTCTTAAATCGTTATTATGTGTTAACGAATAAAGATTATAAAATAAAAGAAAAAAAGAAAGATAAATTTCTAGAGTTATTTTACGCATAAATTTCGCAAGGACAGATTTTTTAAATATAAAATATTTATTACGAAAGCAACAAACAGGTCCCAACCAAGATTTCGACGTGGGACAATCCTTCGTCTTACAAAAGCCCGTCTCTGGAGTCTTGATCAACTCTTTTCTTTCAGCCACAAAACGCCATTACTAACTAATCAAATTAAAATTAACTCACCAACTCAATTGAATTTAATTAATTTAAATTAAGACGAAAGCATCTTGTTCGTGCCCAATATATCCCCAACCGTCGACGCACGTTAAATCATTTGTCGCCTCTCAGGCGGGCCTGCTTCACGCCTGTAACCCTAGTCAAGTCGCGAGGTTTTTATTAACCACCGATCCGCCCTTTCTCAACGTCCAGAAAAAGCGCGATAAAGTGTTCGAAACGAAAGAGAAATTTGCAGAAAGCTAGGAACATGTGGGTTTTTTACCTGATCTCGCTGCCTTTAACCCTAGGCATGGTAATTTTAACGTTGAGGTACTTTGCTGGGCCCGAGGTTCCTCGTTACGTTCTATTCACCGTTGGATACGCCTGGTTCTGTTCTCTCTCCATCATCATCCTCGTCCCCGCCGATATTTGGACGGTACTTGATCAATTGCATGTTGTTTTTATTTAATTTTGTGCTAATTAGGGTTGCATTTTGGAAAATTCGTTGATTTTCTGTTTTGTTTGTGGATGAATTAATTGAGTTTTGGTTTAATTAGAATCGTGTATGTTTTGATCTCAATTTCGTGTGAATTCTTTGGAATGTGCACATTTGTTGATTTGGTTTTGTTAATGCTAGTCTTTGGTTACTTTTACAGACTGTATCGCATCCGCCGGATTTTAATGGTAATGGAGGCATTTCGTTCTTTTGGAGCTGGTCTTATTGGAGCACGTTTTTACTTACTTGGTATGCGATATGTAAACTTGTATACTTTACATGTAAATTTCTTTTTTGATTCGTATTTGTTCTTTTTGGGTAATTATTCTTCAAAATGGTTGGTACCTGCTTTGATATCGTTTATTATTGAAATATGTTAACGATTTTATGTGACTGCATTGGGCAGCATTGAGAACCCTTTGGTTCTCGTGACAAATTAGGTTTTTTGTCAAATGTTGTTTTGAGTAATTTTAGTGACAATATCTTGTGGTATATTAATATAGGAACTGTTTGACCAGTTGTAGTTAAAAACATAACTTGGCACTATTGACTGGATTATACATGTTATTTAATATGAACTGGAGTGAACTCACCTTGGTGTTCTTATATTTGAGGCCTGACTGATATGATCGGGATGTTTTTGATTAAGTTACTGTTTGTCTACGCTGAGTTTACAAGGAGTGAAGAACTCATGCATACACATTTACACATGTGCATCTAATGTCTTTTCCTTTGTATGTGCGTTATCACTGGATTTAGTTTTGAGTTCCTTTATCATGAAACATATTGTAATACTACATAGTTAAATGAAGGATGATGCATTGTTATATGCTAACCTTGGTGCTTTCCTTATACGATTGCTTGTCTTTTTGTTATCTCTTTAGCACATAAGTTGCTATTCATCCTTCTGCTCAGGGATGCTGCTATTTGGTTTTACGCTTATAGATGCACGTTTCCTCATTTTTTTTAAACTATTTTATCTCTAAACAGGGCTGTGGTGCCCCTTATTCAGGGTTTTGAAGATGCTGGTGACTTCACTGTGACAGAAAGATTGAAGACTAGTGTACATGTTAACTTGGTCTTTTATTTAATTGTGGGATCCATTGGCCTTTTTGGACTTATTCTTCTCATCATGATGCACAAGAATTGGTTCGTTTTCTTCGTTTTCTTAAAGTTGATTTATTTGTTGTCTGATAGGCTTTAATCCTTTTTAGCTCGCATTTCTACAAAAAAAAAATTTCTCTCATTACTATGTGTTCTCTGTAATGAGATTGCTTCATTCTTTACCAAATATGTTTGATGCACTATGAAAATGATGGATTCTAAAAATATACAGTGGATATATGGTTTTTCCTTTTCTTTCTTGTGTAATATGATGTTATATCCTGTTGTTTGATATTCAAATTGACAGGAGTGGAGATGTTCTTGGTTTTGCTATGGCATGCTCAAATACTTTTGGGCTTGTTACTGGTGCATTTCTGCTTGGTTTTGGCTTGAGTGAAATTCCCAAAAGCTATTGGAAAAATGCAGATTGGACCATCCGTCAAAAAGTGCTTTCTCATAAAATTGCCAAAATGGCTGTGAAACTTGATGATGCTCATCAAGATCTTTCAAATGCTATTGTAGTAAGTTTTTTCATTTGTATTATGCTGGATTTTCCTTTTTCCTTTATACACATCATTGTGGAAAAATATGTCTAATGTACAACTTTTTTTTTTTCTGGGCTTTAAAGGTCCAGTTTCATCTTATTTTGCCTTATCTTCAACATTTCTTGTTAATGTCTTATTCTTAGTTTTTTTTATTTGTTTCATGATCGTTCATCCAGCTAGTTTGTATTGGATATACATACAAAAGTTTCTACTTTGCAGTCAGTTCTAAATTCATTAATTATATGTAAACAAGAACTGTTGTGTTTTAGTTTTGTTTTGTGAACCATCTTATGGAACTATCCTCAAGTCCTATTGAAATTCATTTTGCTTTGGAGATCTCTATGGGTCACGCATGAATTTATAATTTTTGACTAAATAGACATGCATAGAAATTATATTGTCTACAAGTAGGTAGGTTTCTTGTCCATTGTTCATTTTATTCTCACATTTATATTTCTTTTGTTAAGTTTTATTCTTATCAAATGTAGAAAATAAGTGTTGTTTTGGCATCTACATAAAGACAATGTGGAAAATGTCAATATTGGATACACTGATAAATTGTCCAACATTACTACCATAGAGCTGAAAGGGCCAAATATTTATGGCTATATCAATAGATTTCCAGCACTTGTACTTGTTTTTGCGTTTTTAGGGAAGACATTGTCCAACTAGCTATGTTTTGGGTTCTTGTTGCCTGCAAATTATTTGGCCTTTTAGTATAGTTGTTGAGGACTTATTGATGAACAATTTGATTTATGGTGTATCAGGAAAAGTGACTCTTCCATTTTTTCTTATTTGTAAGAATTAATATGTTAGTTGTTTTACAGTTTTATTTGATTGGTGATTTATCTCAACAGGTAGCTCAAGCAACATCAAATCAAATGTCCAAGCGTGATCCTCTCAGACCTTACATGAATGTTATTGATAATATGTTGACTCAAATGGTATTACTTGTTATCAGAATTTTCAAAAAACACTAGTTCTGTCAAAGTGCTTGTTTTAATAATTTCTATTCTATTACCAGTTTAGAGAAGACCCATCTTTTAAACCACAAGGCGGCAGATTGGGGGAAAATGATATGGACTATGACACTGATGAGAAATCAATGGCAACTCTAAGGCGTCATCTTCGAGGAGCTAGAGAGGAGTATTACCGGTACAAAAGGTATATTTGATCATAAAGTTTAGTATTTGCAATGTGTTCATCAGTTCCTTGTAAATCCTTATGCCTGCTATGTCAATATTCGTTGTTTTGGTACCTTACCATGTGCTGTTGAGACTACTTGCCATCTTTAGATTTTCCTATATGTGCCTGAAAAGCAGCTGCATCATCTGTTATATTCCAAATTTCCAATTTTTTATCCTGTAGATTTGATCTACATGATGTATGACACTCGGTTGTGGTAAAGTTTGAACCTTCTACAAATTATCCTAAATTGTATATCGCTTTTCTTGCTTAAATTCTGACAAATGATGCCCTCAAATTTTGAGGGAGATTTCTATTTAATCTCTTATAGCAAAGATTTTGAAATAATTTGAAGGTAGAGAAAAAAAAAAAAGAAAAAAAGAGTAACCTTGTGTCATCTCCTCATTTTCCTTTTACTAATATTTTGCGAGGTAAAAGTGGCTTTCACTTTCTAATCACTTTTGGGATGCCTGTGATGAAATGCCTAGGGATTTATTATGTGTTGCATCTATAAAAAGTATCAGTTAAGTCTTGTTTTTAGTCATGCATTAATATGGGTGCTTTTGTTCTAACACAATACAATGTTATGGATGTACTGACATCAAAACAATGATCTGTAACTTCTTGTGCCTGAAAGTTAAATCCTCTACTGTGGATGGTCCAGTTGGTGACTGGCTTGACAGTGAAAGCTGATCTATAGTTGTGCTGGTTGCATAAACCTCCTCAGATCTCATCTAGTAATGCATATATGGTGTTTGGATACTTGAATGTGTAGAAGGGAAAAGAATGAAGTCTATCAAACATTGCTCTTGTCTCCACCAATCAACATAAAAATGGAAAACAAAACGTGCAATGTCATATAACTATATTCATGAATTCAGTTTTATGGAACAGATTCAATCATTTTGGTAATGTGAATTCGAATGTTGGTAGTGATGATCACATTTATAAATAGTATATTACTTTTATTGTGCCTGAGATGTCAATCTCTTTGTATTAAACTTTGTTTAATTCCTTTCCATGTAGAAATTTTTTCTGCTGTATGCTATTGATGTAACTTTTATGCAATTGGTCCAACAATGGCTGGTAGATAAATATCTAGTAATATTAATAACTGTCACGGCACTATTTTACTCAGCTTGATTGTATTCTTTTGATAATTTTGTATTAGTATTGCAGTGAGTATATGACCTATGTAATGGAGGCCTTAGAATTGGAAGATACAATAAGAAATTATGATCGACGCAATTCTACTAGATGGTTTGCTCCTAAACATATTCTCATAATATTTTATTTGTGTCTTTATAAATGTTCTAGTTTGCTCCCTGTCGACCTTAAATGTTTCATTGATATCATTTCAGGAAATATATTTCAAGCTTTAGACCAGTTCGAAGTGGAAAAATTGGGGCTGTCTTTGATACGATAGGTAATTGCCCAGTTTATATAGCCCGTTGTTTCTATGAAAGTGTAACTTTTCATTGCTGGATCATTGAGCATCAATGTGCAAAGAATCTCTCAGTATCTTTCAACCATTTTCAAGGATGGCCTAGTTATTATGTTTTTTAAAAGTAGAATCGTGAATTCAAAGTTGTTTTCATGCATGGATGCATAGTAGAAGGCACAATGGCCTGGTTATTATGTTACTGTATTTGCAAAGGAGGAAAGGAGCTTGAATGGCTATGAAAGGTGTAAAAGGTGATTCTGATATTGGTAGATTAGGGTTATTTTGTTTTATGTAATGTTTTACATGCTGTTATTGCTGAGAACAGTTGAAGAGAAGCTAAGAGAAAGAAGAAGAAAACTAGAGGAGAGGAACTAGGCAACCATGTCTTTAATAGGTCAAAGAGTTATTGATCTCAAACTTGCTAGGAAAGTAGAATACTTCCTTATGTAATATAGGTCTATCAAAATCCATTTGGGACTCTGTTTTGGCCAAGCAACCTATTAAATTGTATAATGGCTACCTTAAAACCCAAGAAAAGACAACTCAAGGATACTAAGTTATGATGACACCTAAATAAGTTAAAATAAATTTTATATGCAGGATTTTCTAAAAATGTGGTCTTACCTTTGAATATGAAGGACCTGAAATGCCATCAATGACCTAAAATTAAGACACAGTTAATTTGGACTACTTGGACAGTATCTCTGGAGAAGATATTGGTCTTGGTCTGTTTTTTGTTTCATATTTTGTACTCCAAAACTAAATATACCATCTGGATCCTTTCACCATGTCTGCATCAAGGCCCTATGATGAAAATTGCCATGCACACTTTTGCTGTAATTGTAATTGTAATTGTAATTGTATATACAGTTTCTTCTTTGTTTTGTAGTTTCTTACCAGTTTTAATGCTCATATGTTGGCTCTGTAATTTATTATATTTTGTGCTCTCTTGTTAATTTACTTTTGGGCAATATCTTGACCACTAGTAAACTACTTGATTATAGGTCTTCTAACGTCATCCTTGAAATAAATGGTGGTTCTTTGCAGAGTTTATTTGGAAATGTATTTTAAGAAAACAAGTTGAGAAGCTTTTAGCTATCGTATTTGGTACCATGACAGCTGCTATTCTTTTAGCAGAGGCGACACTTTTACCTAGTGGAGTTGATCTCTCTCTTTTCTCGATACTTATAAACTCTGTAAAGTCAGAAGAGGTGTTTGTTCAGGTAATTTTCTTCTGTTGCATNTCTTCTCCTCATTTTCCTTTTACTAATATTTTGCGAGGTAAAAGTGGCTTTCACTTTCTGATCACTTTTGGGATGCCTGTGATGAAATGCCTAGGGATTTATTATGTGTTGCATCTATAAAAAGTATCAGTTAAGTCTTGTTTTTAGTCATGCATTGATATGGGTGCTTTTGTTCTGGCACAATACAATGTTATGGATATACTGACATAAAAACAATGATCTGTAACTTCTTGTTCCTGAAAGTTAAATCCTCTACTGTGGATGGTCCAGTTGGTGACTGGCTTGACAGTGAAAGCTGATCTATAGTTGTGCTGGTTGCATAAACCTCCTCAGATCTCATTTAGTAATGCATAAATGGTGTTTGGATACTTGAATGTGTAGAAGGGAAAAGAATGAAGTCTATCAAACATTGGTCTCGTCTCCACCAATCAACATAAAAATGGAAAACAAAACGTGCAATGTCATATAGCAATATTCATGAATTCAGTTTTATGGAACAGATTCAATCATTTTGGTAATGTGAATTCGAATGTTGGTAGTGATGATCACATTTATAAATAGTATATTACTTTTATTGTGCCTGAGATGTCAATCTCTTTGTATTAAACTTTGTTTAATTCCTTTCCATGTAGAAATTTTTTCTGCTGTATGCTATTGATGTAACTTTTATGCAATTGGTCCAACAATGGCTGGTAGATAAATATCTAGTAATATTAATAACTGTCACGGCACTATTTTACTCAGCTTGATTGTATTCTTTTGATAATTTTGTATTAGTATTGCAGTGAGTATATGACCTATGTAATGGAGGCCTTAGAATTGGAAGATACAATAAGAAATTATGATCGACGCAATTCTACTAGATGGTTTGCTCCTAAACATATTCTCATAATATTTTATTTGTGTCTTTATAAATGTTCTAGTTTGCTCCCTGTCGACCTTAAATGCTCATTGATATCATTTCAGGAAATATATTTCAAGCTTTAGACCAGTTCGAAGTGGAAAAATTGGGGCTGTCTTTGATACGATAGGTAATTGCCCAGTTTATATAGCCCATTGTTTCTATGAAAGTGTAACTTTTCATTGCTGGATCATTGAGCATCAATGTGCAAAGAATCTCTCAGTATCTTTCAACCATTTTCAAGGATGGCCTAGTTATTATGTTTTTTAAAAGTAGAATCGTGAATTCAAAGTTGTTTTCATGCATGGATGCATAGTAGAAGGCACAATGGCCTGGTTATTATGTTACTGTATTTGCAAAGGAGGAAAGGAGCTTGAATGGCTGTGAAAGGTGTAAAAGGTGATTCTGATATTGGTAGATTAGGGTTATTTTGTTTTATGTAATGTTTTACATGCTGTTATTGCTGAGAACAGTTGAAGAGAAGCTAAGAGAAAGAAGAAGAAAACTAGAGGAGAGGAACTAGGCAACCATGTCTTTAATAGGTCAAAGAGTTATTGATCTCAAACTTGCTAGGAAAGTAGAATACTTCCTTATGTAATATAGGTCTATCAAAATCCATTTGGGACTCTGTTTTGGCCAAGCAACCTATTAAATTGTATAATGGCTACCTTAAAACCCAAGAAAAGACAACTCAAGGATACTAAGTTATGATGACACCTAAATAAGTTAAAATAAATTTTATATGCAGGATTTTCTAAAAATGTGGTCTTACCTTTGAATATGAAGGACCTGAATTGCCATCAATGACCTAAAATTAAGACACAGTTAATTTGGACTACTTGGACAGTATCTCTGGAGAAGATATTGGTCTTGGTCTGTTTTTTGTTTCATATTTTGTACTCCAAAACTAAATATACCATCTGGATCCTTTCACCATGTCTGCATCAAGGCCCTATGATGAAAATTGCCATGCACACTTTTGCTGTAATTGTAATTGTAATTGTAATTGTATATACAGTTTCTTCTTTGTTTTGTAGTTTCTTACCAGTTTTAATACTCATATGTTGGCTCTGTAATTTATTATATTTTGTGCTCTCTTGTTAATTTATTTTTGTGCAATATCTTGACCACTAGTAAACTACTTGATTATAGGTCTTCTAACGTCATCCTTGAAATAAATGGTGGTTCTTTGCAGAGTTTATTTGGAAATGTATTTTAAGAAAACAAGTTGAGAAGCTTTTAGCTATCGTATTTGGTACCATGACAGCTGCTATTCTTTTAGCAGAGGCGACACTTTTACCTAGTGGAGTTGATCTCTCTCTTTTCTCGATACTTATAAACTCTGTAAAGTCAGAAGAGGTGTTTGTTCAGGTAATTTTCTTCTGTTGCATCTTCTCTCTCTCTCTCTCTCTAAAGATACAAGTTATGAGTCATATATTATATTGCCTCTGCTGCATATTAGTGAACAGTTCTATTATCATCCAGAAGTTAATGTCATGTATCTAGGGTCTGCTGTAGGATCCATAATTGATTATGCAATTGGAAGAATATTTACCTTATTCCTAGTTTACAAGTTATGCATTTCTTATTTCAAATCTAAAACAAGTTTTCTAGGTTAAGTGTACTAACTAGACAATCAAATCTGTTGCATTTCCTTTCTGTTGCATCATTCACAGTCAATTACAGTTTCTTTTACATCGATATAGTAGTGTTAGATAATTTGCAACTAATTGAAAAATAAGTATGATAATACAGAGTTCTTGCTATTTGTTCTGTACTGAATTGATCATGAAATATACATTGAGTGTGCTTGCCTCATGATCAATATTTTACTAGTTCTTAATATATATATATATATATATATATATATGTATGTATTTTAAATTTTACTTCATGCTTACATTTGGTAAATTTTACTGTTTTTTTCTTCTTACTTTTTAACATGGATATTTGATCCAGCTATTTGCCTTTGTACCTCTGATGTATATGTGTGTCTGCACATATTATTCCTTGTTTAAAGTTGGAATGTTAATGTTTTACTCGTTGACACCTCGGCAAACAAGCTCAGTGAACTTGCTTATGATATGCTCGTAAGTGTTTCCTTATTACTCTGTGATCATAATTTGAAACTTTGCCTTATTATTTTTTCAGAGAGAAAATTTCATTCTTATGTTTCACTGCTACATTCTGTTAGGATGGTTGCTCGATATGCTCCTCCAGTTTCATACAACTTCCTCAATCTTATTAGACTTCGTGATGGGCGCAAAACTATATTTGAAGAGGTAAATTCCTCATTTATGGATTGATGCTTGTCTGTTATCTTGAACATGTAAAATCTGTCCTGACATACTAATTGATACATGCCAAGATCAGCACTCTAGCTATTGTTATGTGGGACAGTGAATGCTATTTTTTCTGATTAGATTTTTTTAAACCTTTTCTTTTTCTTGTCTTTCTTCCTATATTATTCAAGTTGTATATCACTATGTACGACAGCATGTAAAGCACCATTTTTATTTTCTTCTAGTGCTTTTTTTTCTTTCTTTTGGACATCCAAAAACTGGTCCTGCGTAGAAATTAGGGAAAAAAAAAAAAAAAAACTACTGTACAAATTGTATACCCAAGACATATTACCCCGAACCAGTATACCACTGCAAAATTAAAGGGAAAATATGAGAGTAGAAGTTTTCAATTAGATGTGTTTAATAAGTGGCTGATTTCATTTTCATAATCACAAGCTAAAAAATAATTCTTTTTCTGGTTTATACTGGAATTTCATTGGGATTTTACTAATTACTTTGATGAATAAATAAATTCTAATTGCAGCGGATGGGGAACATCGATAGTGCTGTCCCTTTTTTTGGAGAAGGATTTAACAAAATTTATCCACTTATTATGGTTATATACACCCTGTTGGTTGCGAGCAATTTTTTTGATCGTGTAATTGATTTCTTTGGGAGCTGGACGAGATTTAGATTTCAAACCGAAACGGAGGATATGGATGGATTTGATCCATCTGGATTAATTATTTTACAAAAAGGTAAGCATATACCCATTTCTTCTTGGTAGCCTATTCAATTCATTTTGATGAAAGATTACTATGCATTACTTATTATACTATGTGAATTTTAAAACAATATGTGTAGTTCTTTGCTTGTGTTGCTAAACTAATGTTTTGTGTATTGCTAATTTGATTATAATACTTTATATATATCTACATATTTTTCAGAACGATCTTGGCTTGAACAAGGGCGTAAAGTTGGTGATAATGTTGTTCCACTGGCAAGAAATTTTAACGGCACTGATATTGAGAGTGGCAGCAATAGCACAGTATGTAAACGTACTCTTTAGGAGATGGATGCAGTCCTTTCTATTTTGTTTGTTTTGAATTTCCAATCCCTTCAAATTATAGGGACAATGAGTTGGTTAGAATGATTGACATCATCATATCATTGTTATCATCTATTTTATTTCCATTGACCGAAAACTGATAATATTTAACATTCTAATTTGGAATAAATTTTTCAGGATAATGCCCTCGAAATGAAGACGACAAGAAGTTTAGTAACTGATGGTATGAAGGGAACTACTACACTGAAATCTTCAAAAGAAGAAGCTCGAAAGTACAGCACAAGCAGAGAAGCCATGAGCAACAAATATGCTGCAATGAGAGAACAGAGTAGACAATCATCTAGTACAAAACCAGCTGAGCAAAATATTGCCGCTGCTAAGGTCTCCTTGCTTAATGCAGGAAACTCTTCTGGCAACACAACTGGAGGACCAACTGGTCTTGCCTCCAAATGGGAATCAATGAAGACAGGTTTCCAAAGTTTTAGAGCAAATATAGGTGCCAAAAAGTTTCTTCCTTTACGCCAAGTACAGGAAACTACACTAATCTCTCGTGCTGACTCATCGGAGTCCCTTGATGAGATATTTCAGAGACTGAAACGGCCATCATCTTCAGACCATGAGCATGTGGATGAAGATGATGAAAATGATAATATTTCAGGCCCTGCTAGATAATGTAAAGATTTGCTCGGGCAAAAGAAACTTGCTCTTTCTAGAAACTGGGGGGAGAAGATGTACAGGTTACGAGCAGTTTAATTTGAAGCATGCACTAAAACTTTTTTCGTGGGTGAATCCTCGGATGCAACTGAAGCGGGGGGATAATGTTCTGCTACAGTAAGACTGCATATCTATCAACAAATTAAAGACTTCAGATGCTAGAAAAGGGTAATTTGAAAAAGCTACGTTCATAGTTCATACAAAGGAAATTTTGGGAAAACTATAAGTTGTATCATTGAACAACACTTTGGCAGACGCTCCCCTTGCTGGGTAGCTGATTCTGGCAACACAATGAATTCTATAGAAAAATATTTTTATGGAAAATTTTATTACATTTCATTGTTTATATTTTATAAGTGGGTGCATTGAACCAAATACATCTGAACTGAATTGAAGTTTGATCGCATTCTAATTTCTATGAAATTGTAGAAAAAAAAAAACTCAAATTATTTGTCATTATAGCTAATTAACCGAATTTATTATTATTTGATTTAGGATAATACAGTACTGTTGTGGTGGTGTCCCGTAAACTTAAGTTTAATATTGTGCTCTTTATTCTGTAGTAGGACTATTCAGATAATATGTGTTTAATTCAGTTCAAAGTTCTAATGACGTATTTCCTTTTCAAGATGCAAATTTTATGTTCTATCAGCACTCAATAGTTTGTTTTTCCCCATATCAATTACCTCGCAAGCAGAAATCCAGGAAGCATAGACCCAACATTCATCATAATATCAAAAAAGAACACCATAATAAAATTATAACTGATACTTCAAGAATTAATGTAGAGATTACATTTTAAAAAACCCGAATTTCTACACAAAAACCTACTTGTTATAACCTCTCTCTCACAGTCCTTGAATCCATCAAAACCCCCTTCTTCTTCTCCAAATGAAGCAACTTCGACCAAAACCCTTTCTTCTTCTTCACATTCTTAACCTCTCCCATAAAGTTTCTTGGAGCGAAAGCAATTGATCTACTTTTTTTCAACCCATTACCAACACTCCACATCAAGGATGTCGACCCCATCACCTCCGAAACGTTTCGATGATGCCTGGAACGCACCGCAGATGGAGGTGAGACGCCATTCGACGGTGAAGAACAAGTCGAAGAATAAGGTGCAGCAACAATTTCAATCTTCTTCTTCTGTAAGAGAGACAGCCTTTCTCTTAGACAGAATGGACAAACCCCTTCGAGTTGTTTGTGGTTTTTATGCTTCCTGCAAGTCTCTTCTGACTCTGAACAACCCATTTGGATTTCTCTGAAATTGAACTAGTATGACTATTGAAACTGTTGATATTATTTGCTTATGTAACTGCTCATGGAGGCGTTGATGTTGTATATAAAGAAGACAAATTGCATAAAACAATGTACGTGGTTCCACGAAGGATCCTTCTCTCGGAGACTCTTCCTATTTTCACATTCTCGTCACATTTCTATTCTCACAGCCAATCTATGTATGATGATTGATGAAAGATTTGTTTGTTGCCAAGTGGAGGGGTGGGATGCGGGTTGGCGTAGGGCGTGGAAAGAATATATGGTTTATCGAGCCACGTTGTATTGAATTTTTCAGCAAATAAAAATAAAAAAAATGGGCGCACGAGGATAGGATTTTCTTTAATTGATGTACATGCGTGCACATTGAGACTTGAGTTTCCAAATTATCACTTAAAGATTTTTTATTTAATTTGTTTGGGTATGAAAATAAGTGGGAGGCAATTAATCCAATTCTGAATATGTAAATATTATTTATGCATAAAGAATAAATGAAGAATATTTATCTTCTACAGTTTTGCCGATCTTACTTGTTTATTTTTATTCTTCTCATAATTTTAAAAATTATCTTCACACGTGAGGGTGTAGGGAAGAGGGAAGACCAAAGAATATTTAGTGTCCGTACATTGACATGGGACTATTGGAAAAGAGAGCAAATTGTATGTTTTGCTAGGATGAAATGGGACAAACTTTTTTATTTACGAGCCCATCCGGGGTTGTTATACACACACATATTTAATTAATTTAAGGACCGTGGCCCTTCCATAAAGTTACCTATCCCGCCACTCCTTTCATGGTCATTAACATCAACACTCATCCAATGGTGGGGATGACAAAACCGTGGAGTGGACGAATTTAATTGATAGGCTGCCGAGTTCTAGGCTGCCGATAAGTTCATAAATTTTAACCCTTATATATATATATATAGTGTTTATGCTAAATGTTACAAATAAACTATAAATATAATAAGTGATTCTAAGATGATTTAAACTCAAAAAATTAATAAAATAAACAAACCTTCTTAACTATTTAACAAACTCATTAATACTTAATTTCTTTTCAAGCTCCGATATTAATTGAAATTATTATAAAAATATCATTTACAAATATTTAATAACTCATTTCAAGATTATGTGTCTCTAATATTTTTTTGTTATTTTTTCCAAAATTTTTGTTAAGAAACCCACCATTTATTTTGTCTCTAGGATTAAATTTCAGTTGCCATTTTTTTAAAAGTTAAATTTTGATGCAGTCTTTAAAATCTTTTTAAGTATTAGGTTTTTGCATGATTTTTTCTTTTCACTAAGAGAACAAATAACAAAAGACAAAACAAAATAAAATCTGGCTAAAGAATAATTAAAACTTACCTTTTATGATTATGGTCTTTCGTTAACTGAAATCATCTCTTATCACTTCATTTTGGAATAATTTTAATTTTAAAAACAAAAATTCAACCATGTAAAGGGGTTTGGTTTTAAAAAATAAAGAGTTTTTTTTTTTTTTTTTAAATAGTTGGAGTGTTTTAAAACATTAAATACTTTTTTTGTAATTACAAATGTTAAAAATATATAGTTTTGTAAAGGGATGAAGTGGGGTTTATATAACACCACTCAATGAAAAGGCAAATNTCTCTAGGATTAAATTTCAGTTGCCATTTTTTTAAAAGTTAAATTTTGATGCAGTCTTTAAAATCTTTTTAAGTATTAGGTTTTTGCATGATTTTTTCTTTTCACTAAGAGAACAAATAACAAAAGACAAAACAAAATAAAATCTGGCTAAAGAATAATTAAAACTTACCTTTTATGATTATGGTCTTTCGTTAACTGAAATCATCTCTTATCACTTCATTTTGGAATAATTTTAATTTTAAAAACAAAAATTCAACCATGTAAAGGGGTTTGGTTTTAAAAAATAAAGAGTTTTTTTTTTTTTTTTTAAATAGTTGGAGTGTTTTAAAACATTAAATACTTTTTTTGTAATTACAAATGTTAAAAATATATAGTTTTGTAAAGGGATGAAGTGGGGTTTATATAACACCACTCAATGAAAAGGCACATTATTTATTTTGGGTAAAAAAAGTATCTATTGTATACTAACTTATGGGCCTTTTTTATTTTTTTATTTTTGAAAAAAGTGGATCTATTAGCACCCCATTAATGGAGTAAAGAAGCTCACTTTTTAATAAATTTTATAATAACAAATTTATCCATATATTAAATTATTAAAACTAATTTTATTTTATATTCTTTAAAAATACTTTTGACACCCCATTATTTTCTCATAAACCCTATTTTTTTTTTTTTATGATATTCAAATCATTCTTAAAAAAAAAAAGATAATCTAATAGAGAAAAAAAAATGGGCAATAGGATATATCATGTCACAAGCAATACAAAATTCTAAATTTTAATTGTTTCACATATAGATTTATTGTTATTTTTTTCTTCAAAATATTAGTAGTTATTTTAATCTATATATTTTTTGTATAGTTTAACTGTATTATGTTTTTGAGATTATTAGTATCGATTTTTTTTTTTTTTTTAAGCTTTAATTTTTTATGAACTTTCAATTTATTTTAGGAATAATGATGGTGGGGGGTATATAGTATAAGTGAAGAAAATGAAATGTTAACTCTTTTGAAATATAAATAAATAAATGGTATTTATGAAATTTATTGGGTACCATAAAAAAATATTTAATTTTAAAACTTTGAAATGGGATGTCTTAAGAAACAAGACTTCTTTGATCCATTAGTGGAGTGCCAATAGCTTCACTTTTTTAAAATTAAATACGGCTACTTTATCTTGGACTATAAATGGTGTTGCATTGATCTATAAATGGTGTTATGTAAGCCCCAAAATTAAAAAAACACACAACTTTAAATATATTTTTATTTATTTTTTTCTTCTAATCCTTTTTAACCTAGTTTTCTTCTCTATAATCATAAATAACGGGATTTCATAAAAGGTCTTCATTGATTTTTATTTTTTTTATTTGTTTAGAAAGTGAATGAAATTTCTATTCAAATAAACTAATGATTTGTAATATTTTTTAAGAACCCATAAAATTAGCAAACAAATGTAAGTAATTTAAAATAGAATTCTGTATAATTTAATGGAATAAGAAAACAAGTTTAAGTGATTTACTTGGACCAAAAGTTGTAGACAAGGTAGATGAAAACAACGCTAAAAGATTTTTGGAAGAGTTTTTAAAAAGTTGGAAACACTTGTTAACGGTATTTATATTAATAGACAATTTTGGTAATTTTGTATATACAAATTTATTTTAAATCTTAAAAAACTAATAATGGGGCTTAAAAAGAATATAGGTGAGGCTCGCACTCTTACGCCTAGGAATGACAAAAATATGGATTTACCCAATCCAATCCACATGAAGTTTTACCTGATCCAACCCATTCCATTCTTAAAATTTTGAGTGGATCTATTCGACATCGCATTATTTTAATGGACTAAAGAAACTCCATATTTTAATAAAATTTATAATGATTAATTTATTCTTTCATTAAATTATTAAAATTAACTTTAATTTCTTATTTTTTACAAAAACTATCAACACCTCACTATTATCTCATAAATCCTAATTTTTTTTAATGTTGTTTAAAGCATTCTTAGGACAAAAAGATAGTTTATAGAGGACGTAAATTTACGATGTGATATATCAAGTTATAAACAATACAAAATTTTTAATTTTTAATTCCTTCACATATAAATTTGTTGTAATTTTTTTATTCATATTATTGATAACTACTTTGTGTGTTGTTTAACCATACCATGTTCTTGGGATTATTTGTGAGGATTTTTTTTAGCTCTAATTTTTTTTAAGCTTTCAACTTAATTATCTACAATTTTATTTTAGAAATAACGATGGTAGGGGGTATATAACATAAGTGACGAGAATGAAATATTAACTCTTTTAAAATATAAAAAAAAAATGGAATGATGGGCATATATGAAATTTATGGGGAACCATAAGAAAAAAAAAATTAATTTTAAAACTTTGAATTAGGGTGTCTTAAGAAATGAGGTTTCTTTAGTACATTAGTGGGATACAAATAACTCCTCTTAAATTTTAAGAAGAATGGTTCTATTGGCCCCAAATTAGTATATTAAAGAAGCCTCATTTTTTAAACACCCTATTTAAAAAGTTTTAGAATTAAAATTTTCTCTTATGACACCCCATAAATTCCATAAATGTCTTTCATTCCATTTTTTTTTTTTAATTTTAAAAGAGTAGACATTTCATTCTCTTCACTTATGTTATATATCCCTACCATCATTATTATTATTATTATTTTTCTTTAAATATTTAGATATTCAAATTGAAAGTTCAAAAAAATAGTGGAGCTATTGGCACCTACTAATGGACTAAGAGCTTCTCCAATTGTGCTCTTTATTTTGAAGAGTATCTTTCTTATAAAGAGCATCTTTATTAATTTTTAAATATAAATAATACAATTTTTATTCAAATATAATATACTCTTTAAATTTAATGAAGATATTCTTTATTTTCAAGAAATAGACTTAATTGGAGAGAGAAATAATAAATAAAGTGCATAGAAAGTTGTAGTCTATTAATTAAAATTAGGATAGTGAGTGAAATTTGACTCTCTAGATGTGGAGAGTCAAACTCACTCTTTAATTTATATTTTAAAGATAAAGAGTTTGTTGGACCTCTTGTTTTTATGGATAAATTCTTTATAATAAAGAGTTTAGGTCATATAAAGAGTCTTTTGGAGATGCTCTAACGAAACCATATTTCAAAGTTTTAAAATTAATTTTTTTTTCTTATAGCACCCTATAAATTCCATAAATATTTTTTATTACATTTTTTTTAATATTTTAAAAGAGTAAACATTTCATTCCCTTCTCTTATGCTATATATCACTAAAATAAAATTTTATATAATTGAATTGAAAGTTAAAAGAAAATTAAAGCTAAAAAAAAATCTTACAAATAAATCCCAATAACATAATACAAGTAAATAACACAAAAAATATGTAGATTAAATAGATACCAATACTTTGAAAAAAAATAAAACAATAAATTTATATGTGAAACAATTAAAAATTTCTAGTTTTGTGTTGCATGTAACCTGACATATCCTATTGCAAATCTTCTCCTTCCATTAAATATATTTTTTGTTCGAAGAATGATTTAAATAGCATGAAAAAGAGGTTTATTAGATAATAATATACTTTTTGTTCTAAGAATGATTTGAATAGCATGAAAAAGAGGTTTATTAGATAATAACAAGGTGTCAAAAGTGTTTGTAAATAATAGAAAGCTAAAGTTAATTTTAATAATTTAATATAAGGACAAATTTGTCATTATAAAACTTATTAATAAGTGAGGCTTTTTTAGTCAATTATTGGGGTGCCAATAGATGCATTCCAAAAAAAAAAAAAAAAAAAAAAAAAAAATTAAAGCTAAAAAAGGAAAATCCAAACAATTAACTCAAGATCGTAATACAACAAGAAGTATAATAAATAAACTATAAGGAACAACATCATTTAAATGAATTTTAAACAAACCATCAACCAAAGTACCATTTCCAACAATAGATGAATTCTTAATTAAATTAAAAAAGTTACCATAAAAGTTGAAAGAGTATCACAAGGTACAAGTTTAGAAACTGAAATTAAATTCCTAGAAAAACTAGGAATATAAAAGGTTCATTTCAAATCCAAAACATAATTAGTGCTTAAAATAAGTCTAAATATTCCAACAACTTCAACACGTGAAGGCATCATGTTTCCCGAATAGATGCTGCATTCACTTTCCAATGACTTCTTTTGATCCAGAAAACCCTGTATGATATTAAAAACATGAATTGTAGAACCAGAATCAATCCACCAATCATTATGTGAAACACAAATCATATTAGATTCATAACACACAAGAGATGTGAGGTTCTCTCTCTTGTCAAGTCAGGCCTTCCTTTTAGGAAAATCCTTCTTCATGTGTCCCTTCTTTTTACAGAAGAAACACTTGATATTGTCCTTATTTCCTTTGCTCGTAACCTCATGCAGCTTGCCTTTTCCCTTCCACTTCTTATTCTTGTTTGAAGTGTACTTGACATTTCCTGTCACCAGATGTGCAGTTTCATTCACTTCCTGAAGCAGTCTCTCCTCCTCCTGAACACACATGGTCAAAAGCTCATTGATTAACCATTTATCCTTTTGTGTGTTATAAGATATCTTCAAAGGAATATAATGAGACGAAAGAGACTTCAGGACATAATGCACTAGGAAATCATCATTAATCACCATCTGAAGGGATCTCAACTAAGCAGGGATGTCCCTCATTTTCATAATATGCTCACGAACTCCTTTAATACCAGTGAACTTCATGGATGTCAATCTACTCATTAGGCCTTGTCTGATGTTTCAAACTGTGCATGAATTACATCCATCAGATCCTTGACATTTTCATACTCCGGTATCGACCCACGGATACTACTCGTAATGTGAGATTTGATAAACATCATGCTTAAATGGTTGGATCGCTCCTACTGTTCATACAAAGCAATCTCAGCTTGAGAACTAGTATCCGTAGGTGTAGGTGGCTCTTCCTTACGAAGAGCATAGTCAAGATCAATGCACCATAAATGAAGAAGGATAGCCTATCTCCAGGATTTGTAGTTATCACCATTTAAATTAGGAACCTTATCCTCAACTATCATCAAAGTTTGATCAACTGTAGGTAGATCAATAGACATGTTTACTAAATAAATTATGAGGCACAAACCATCAATAACAATTATAAGTTTACCAATGTAAAACAAATAATAAATCATAAATGAATCGACATATCATAAAATCTCCCTGTGAGTAGAGACATTACATATTATGATTCATTATCCTTTAATAATAAAACTCGAAATTATTAATATTTCATAATACCTGTAGGCTAATTAAGAAATAAGAATAATTTCTATTTCATCCCTAATTAATCATGAAAATATAACATTTCCTGTGGGTAAAATGATTATATTAATATGATTAACTACAAAAAGATGTTATTAACCTTAATATGATCACAACTAATATTACTTCATGCATATATTATCATAATTTAGATGTTGTGGCTACTCTAAATTAATCAAATATATACGATCATAAAACATCAAATAATTATAACATGAATTATTGCATATAATATAACATAACACAAATCAATACAAGAATAACACATTATTTATACATAACAAAGTAATACATGACATAAAAACCATCCTACGCGCTGTCACCGACTCCCACGCACCACCGTGACTAAATCACGCTCAGCCACTTACCCCCACGCGCCTTCACGTGCCTCCAGAAGGCAACTATACTTCCACGCACCTCCACGGCCTACCATGCGCTTGCATGCGCCTAAACACAGATCTCCACATGTCTGACGCAAGTATGTATACTCTCACGCGCCGACATGCGCCATAAGTCAACTTGGATTAGTTTGACCCGTTTGACCGGGTCGGGTTGACCTTTTTACCCGCTTCGCTGACCCAGTTTGGCCCATTTGATCTCATTGACCGGTTTGACTCGTTGACCAGTCTAACTCGTTGATTGAGTCGAGTTGACCCGTCGAGGTTCTGGGATGGTTTGACCTGGTCGTTTTGACCTGTTTTACTGTTGACTTTGACCAGGTCAGTTTGACCCGATTACCCCTTGACCGGGTTGATTTGACCCGTTTTCCCAATTGAGTCGATTCTTCTTGACCTGTTTTCTACAACTTTTAACCCATTTTTTTGTAGATTTTAACAACCCGTTTCCAACCATTTTTCTGGCGTTTTAGAGGGGAAACTTGAATGTGGGCGTATGACCTATATTGTTGACATCCCAAATTGGTGCCGTAAATGACTACCGAAAACACCCAAACGACAAATTTTAACCTAAACTTTAAACTAGCATAACTTTGCAACCATAACTCTGTTTTTGACAAATAATATATCGTTGGAAAGCTTTTTCAACAAGGATTCCAATGATACCAAAATTGAAAGCAGATTCTATTTACAATAAAAGTTATGCTTGATTTACAGTATAGGTTTTAATTAGAAAATCCCAATTTTTTGCAATATTCTCCAAATTTGCAACAAACAATTTCATGCTAGACAGAGATTCAAACAATACTCTGATACCAAATGTAAGTACATTTCTATTCCAATATTCATATAAAAGTTCATAATACAATCAATCATAAATATCTAAATAATCATGGAATATATGCGGAAGTAATTTACAAACCTCCAGCCATAGCAATTGTTGTTTAGTCTTCTTGCTTCTTCATAATACAGAGTCTTCCACTGACTGCAATTTTAGAGCGATGGTTTTGGGAATCAAAAATGAAAATTGCATCAAATGGGGACTTGTAAAGTCTCCTTTATAAATGTAGTTGTCTTTCCATCAAAGACAACTACCCAAGAGATACAACCGTATATATTTCTTTTATTATAATCCACATTAGCATAAAAGTGTAGGACCATAATGTAATTATATTAAAAGTCTAGGACCATAACCATAAAAAGTCTTACACCTTGCCCACTTGAAGACTAGGCTTGTAAGACTTACGCACTTCATCCTATTGAACTAATTTCATTCATTCCTTCTTCCAGTCATTTCATTTTCATACTATCGATTAAGCCCATATAATTAAACTTTCTTACTTTATTCAAAATTTTAAGGATTTTGACAGGGTGTTGATTGATATTTTAAAAGAAAAATATTTTAAAGTTTTACGATCTGAATAATTCTTTATCATGCTTGAGAGTGTAATTCCACCAAACTTTTCTCTTGAAGTTTTGTTTATTTTGATTGATCAAGCATTAATTTGATATAAACTCACTTTTCGTACTAAAGATTGTATGGGCCAAAAATCTCACCGGACCTTGTCAAGCCTACTAACGAAATAAACACTACATACAGCCTAGTGCCTTAGCTCAATTCTGGTTGGGCTTACACTTAAATCAACCTTGTAGAAAAGACCATCAAGTGAGATGACCCATTTTGTAAGAATATCTATTCTATAGGTTGACCCATTTTATGAGCTGGTCCGCACCACAAGTTAGCCCTCTCCATGAGCTGAACTACTTTATGAGTTGGATCACTCTACGATCAGGGTTACCCTATGAATTGGACCAACTCATACTTTGGTTCACTCCATGAGTTGGGTCTTTCTACAAGTTAAGCTAAATCAGACTCTAGCCCATCAGTTTGTATTCAATCCAAAATAGGACTCTAAGTCTCATACACTTCCTAGTTCATCTAAGATTTCTAATCTTACATGAATTAGTACTTTTAGTCTTACTTGGGCAAATAATACAAAATTTCTTGTTTACTCAAACTCATATTGTGAGTACGCCTAGTTCTACAAGGACTCAAGCTTGGCTCATTATATAAACGGGGGTCAAACCTCTCATTATTGATTCAATCATAACTCCTCTCTTTAGCTTACTAAAGTTCTTACTCCCAAGAACCACTGCCTTTTCCTTCATAGAGCCTAGTTTCGACTAACTTTACTTCATGTAGTCGCCATAGAGCCATGTCTTGGCCATTCTATGCCAATAAGTCGCGCCCTAGTCAAACACTCTCAATAAACCGTTTCCCACTCTCAGCCTTACTAAACATTCCCTTCAACCATGTTAACTTGAACGTCAGAATGCGTACGACTGACACTACATTGATGTCCCTAGAGCCTTCGCATTCACTCTTTCTGTCCCTGTAAGTCTACGAGATTGTCAGTGGCCTCGTCCTCACAAGATCAATCTTGTTCAATTCAACCGTAGATTTTACCATCTACAAAGATATTAAATTTTTATTCTAATTATCAGTTCTCACTTTCACATAAGAGTTACACAGTTGAAATTTTTTTCTTTCTTGAAGTCCATTAATTTAGAAGTCTTAAATAACGAGATAAATTAAAATTGCATTTTTAACCCTTTTTAGATTGAGGATGGGGGCTAATGATAAAATATGTGGGGGTAAATTTTTCATTATAAATATTATTAAAAAGTGGGTCTTCTTTAGTCTATTAATAGGGTGCCAACAGAACCACGCTTTTAAGAATGGGTTCGATTGGATTCGATTTTTGCGGATAATGGATTGGGGTATTTATCCAGTCCATGAAAAAGTTAAATTATGTATCTTATATCTAAACACCAAAAACTAAAAAGAAAACATAACTTAGATTACTAAATATACTCTTATTCGTACCATATATAAACTTATATAAAATATTAAATAACTTTTAAAGTTTACTTATTTTAAAAGCTTTTAAATACATTAATCATATGCTGAACAACATAATGGCTAGAAAGAGCAGTCGGTTGTTGGAAACTAGTCACTGGTCGTCGAAATTCGAGTTTGCAAAACTTTTAAATTTAGACAGATCGATCAAGATGATCATTTTTATATCAATATTAATTCTTGAACATGCCGAAAAATTTTCCCATCACCCAATTTTGATGGTCAACAACTAAATTTTAGAAACCGGTTCAGCAATCTTACTTTAAAAAGTATTTATATAATTTGATTATACAATATTCAATCATAATTCAATAATATAATTAGTGTAAGGACATACTTCTTGTTTTAATGTTTTGAGTTGTGAATAATGGGTTTGATATGAGATATCCACAACCCCATCGAACCCATTTGGATAATTATGTAAATAATCCGTATCTATCGTTTTTATATTTGAGTTGGATACCACCCAATCTGTTTCAGATTTGGAAAAAAAAATCCATGAATATCCAATCCAGTTGATTATTTTTCCATCCCTAGCCTAGGGGTAATTTGGTATTTTGAGATTTCTAGCGTCTAGAGGGTAAAATTGTACTTTGCTTCCCAAATCAGTAGAAAATGATATTTGATTTTGGGAGATTTTTCTGAATTTTTAAATTATTTTTCATCTTGGGGTTTTATTGAAAAAAACTTTCACACCTATTAAACCAAAATGTTTAATGGAAAATAATACAGCTATTGACGGTAATGCACCGAATGACGTGACAAAATCCTGACCGTTGATTAATTTTAACTTAATATTAATCAACGGTCAGAATTTTATCACGTTATTCGGTACACAAATTTGGTGCACTACTGTCGATGACTGTAGCATTACTCATGTTTAAGGTACCCCCAAGTGAGCTTAATTAAAGAAACATTCCAACCGAGAGAAAATCAGTTTGCTCCCCAAGGTTTCAAAAAGCCTTACTTTGCATAAGGTAATTTAAGACAACCCCATGATTTTCGAAAAGTCTCAGATACCTCCCTGATGTTATAACTCCGTTTATTCGAGTTGACTAGTTGAGGTTATTTTGGTAGTCTAACACAAAAAGGCTATTTCTAAGGTTTTTTTTAAAGATAAGAAATAAAATAAGGCTATTTTGTATTTTCAATCATTTGTCAAAAATTAAGGAAAATCTAATTAAATTTATAAATAAAAAAACCCTTTAAAAAGCATATATATATATATATATATTAAAAACATATTTATCTATTCAAAAAACAGTTAAAAATATACTCAAATTATATAGAAAAAGTAAAAAAAATTAAAATTAAAAAACAAAAAGAGATCGCTTGTTACAAATATTATGTGGGTGTAAATGGTATCAGAGCTTTGGAAGACGGGGGGTATATGTGTTTATACCTGTTGAAAGTTCTATAGCATGAATAATGATTTAAATGATGAAGTCTGTTTAAATAAGACTTGTTTTCATTTAGATCATGGTCTCGAGGTAAAACCGGAGATCGGTTTGTTAAATACTGTCGTAGATAAGTTAGAGCTTTTGACCCAGAAGCTTGAAAACTTAGACAGGAGAGTGAATTATACGGTGTATCGTATATTTGCTCTAAACGAAAAATTAACCCAGATCGGGAACCAGATTGAAAAGGTTAATTCTGTACTTCAAAAGGTCAAAACACTGGAACGTGTTTTAACTATTTTACTAAGTCGGTAAGATAGGAGATGTCTCTAGTGTTAAGCGACATCGAACAAGTGTGACCTATTGAAGGATATACTGAACAAGAGGTTAAACGAGTTGTGTTGAACCTCTGTAACGGCAACCCAGATATTCGAGAAGAATATTTGACTTTGCTGAACAAAGGTCAAAACGCTTTGTGTATTAAATCGGAAAGTTGACACATTCACTTGCATGATTACTTCCTCATTGCAAGAGAGCTATGATGTTCAATCTGTACAGATATGGGAATTTCTTTTAGGAGAACCATGGTACCGAATTATGTTAGATAATGAGGTAAAAATGGGTTCTTATGCACTAGAAGAAATTCAAAAGAAAGAAGAGGAAGTTTGGACCAGGCTGCATATTGCAAAATTGCTACTGGTTAAATCCAAACTGGAGGAGCTTGTTAAAGCGAATGCTACTGTCCATATCCAACATGGGATAGTGGTAGTCATACCAGACAGGTACGCAGTGATCCAGGATACTCTTTTTCAATATAATCAGGCCCAATTAGGAACGCTATTAGAAGGGTTCGATTTAGCCCATTTATCGAAGCAGACCATAATGGAAGGAACTATTGATCTTCTAAGGATGGTCTTAGCCCACGACCAGGAAGCCCAAGAAGATGAGACTCTAAAAGATTTAATTGATCCTATAGAAGTGAATAACTTCAAGGATTGATAAAAATCTGGAGGATGGAGATTTGGACAATCGGAAACGTCCAACACGTAATACACTGACGTGTATCCAACAAGCGGAAGTAATACGTGGACAGTCAAGATTTTGCCGACGAAATTTAACGAAGCATATTTAAAGAAAATCCTGAATGTTGTGTCTTATATAACATGTGTAAATTGTAATAATTTACTTTTGTTTACTTTTGTTTAAAACATGAGAGACATATGGACCCCGTGTCATTTTCTTTAAGATAAATGTTAGTTTTTTTTAGGTTAAAGTCAAATCACATGTCTTTTGTGATTGACATGTTGTCTTGTATATTTTGTTTTACTTACGGATTCAAGTCTTTTGAAATCCGAACTTCTCTATATAAAGAGAAGTGTTGTATGTTTGTAATCAGAGGAAAAACTTAATAATATTTTTAGTTTGTGAAAAACTCAGTCTCTGAATCTCTTGTTTTACTTTTATTGCCTACTCGAAGCAAAGAAAAGGTTTTTACACTTTTTTTATTTTTGGTTAAGGAAATTTTTATATATAAGTTTTTTTTTTTTTTTTTTTNAAGATAAGAAATAAAATAAGGCTATTTTGTATTTTCAATCATTTGTCAAAAATTAAGGAAAATCTAATTAAATTTATAAATAAAAAAACCCTTTACAAAGTTATCTATTAAAAACATATTTATCTATTCAAAAAACATTTAAAAATATACTCAAATTATATAGAAAAAGTAAAAAAAAAAAATTAAAATTAAAAAACAAAAAGAGATCACTTGCTGCAGTACTTTTTTATTTTTTATTTTTTTCGAATTTCTTTTTACACTTTTTGTATTTTTGGTTAATTTCCTTTTTTATATATAAGTTTTTTTTTTCTTTAATTTTAAAATATGTGTAGGTGAAACAACTGATTTGACCTTAGATAAAGGAATTTTAATAGCAAAAGTTTTTGTAATTATGGGATGCAAATGCAGTTTTTCGAGTTATATAGGGGATGTAATGTTATTAACCCGTAAATAATAAACAATAGATCTAACGGACTTACGTTTTTGGTCCTTATTTGATGTATTTTAGAAACTACTGGGGCCATTTTGATTAAAATCGTTATAGTTCCCCTCAAAGTGAGTCCTTGGGATGCTCTAATACCTCCACACTGTAACCCATAAGAATTGCCCCATTGAAATAGATTGGGTCCATTGGCCTCCTGTAAAAAAAAAAATGGGTATTTACTCATGCATATATCAGCCTGTTGTTGTAGGTTGTAGTTTGTAGAATATGTCAAATCCTTAAGGAAGGAGTGACTTGGGTTGAAATAAGTTGAGCCTTCGTTGGAGAAAGACTTATGAGAGAATGTGCTAAAAGCCTCATATCGAAGAAGACCTTAAATAAGATGTGTCATCCTATGATGAGGTTTGTAGAATAATATGTGTCATCATATATAGGCTTTATAGAATAGAACTACATGAGCTTACTTTTGACAGTGTTGTGGGCTTAAATTAGAGAACATCATTTGTTTACCTTTCAAAGTGTCGTGGGCTTACATTAGAGAACGTCATGGGCTTGCCTTTGAAAATATCGCAGGCTTACATTTGAGAGTGTCGTGGGCTTATATTAGATAACACAATGGGCTTCCCTTTGAGAGTGTCAATGTCATGGGCTACATTTGAGAGTGACATGAGCTTACATTAGATAACACAATAGGCTTACCTTTGAAAGTGTCACAGGCTTACATTAGAGAACGTCATAACTCTATAAGTTTACCTTTTAAAATTAGTGGACTTACATTAGAGAACACCATAGGCTTTACCTTTGAGAATGTTGTGGGCTAACATTAGAGAATGTCATAGCACCTTTGAGACTGTCGTGGGATTACATTAGAGAACACTATGGACTTACCTTTGAGAGTGTCGTGGGCTTCCATTAAAAAATGTTATAGGCTTACCTTTGAGAGTGTTATGAACTTACAATAGAGAACGAGATGGATGCCACATGTTATTTGGGTTGGAAAAATTCGTTTACTCGTATTATTTATTTCGTTTCTTTCAAGTTTTATATTAATATGTTGGGTGCCACATGTATGTGGCCCAAACCCAAAAGAAAAGAATATAAAAACATCAAATGAGAGAGAAAGAAACTGAAAAGGTGGAAGAAGAGTGATCAGCCAAGGGTTTTAATCTCTATCTCGATCATCAAATAGTTAAATAGATTCCGATTTTGCTCGAATTCATAGTGGTGGAACTTGGTAACTCGCTTTACGCTTACTGGTTTTGATTTTTCGTAATCCTCTCAGTAGTGCTATTTGTTTAACCCACTTGTTAGGAGACACAAACATAATTTTCATCTAATTGATTTGTTTCCCATAGTATGTTGTGACTAAGAGTAGTGGTCTCTTGATGTGTTTGTTCGTGATTAATTAGCCTTTAATTTCTTGTTAGAGAGAACTTGGTGTACCTAATGTTATTGATAGAGGAGATTTTTATATCGGACTACAGTCTTATGGTTTTTTTATTTATTTTAGGTTTTCCACGTAAAAACTTGAGTGTCTTGATTTGTGGGTGTTTTAAGTTTTATTTTTCTTGTGTTGCTATTGTTGGTTGATATTAGCTTTACTTGTGGTGTTGCATTAGTTGGCATAATTCCTATTTCAATTACACAAAGAGGGAAAGGTTTTTTCCGCAATAGTTAGGTTATAATTTCCAACAAATAAAACTCTTTCCATAATTGAAATCCTAAATAATGGATATAAATTTTTTCTTTTTTTAAAAAAAAAAAAGGCTTACACTATCATTGATAACATAAAATCATGATAAAAGTTTTAGGTGGCCATTTTATTAAAAATCTATAAATATTTCATGGGAGTAGTACACTAAAGCCCTTGAGGTTTACCTAATGTACCTAAACCCCTAAGGGTGCGTTTTGTATTATTAGTAATGTTATATTATTGGAAAGATAAACTACCTTAAAGATCATTAGAAATGTTTAGGGAAATGTATTTGGTTAATTTGGAATAAATTGGTGGGTATGTTATATTGATATGTTTGGTTTGGAGGATAAATTGGTAGGTATGTTATATAGATTACTAAATTGCCCTTCTTTTTATATATTAATATAATATTATTTTTCAAATCATTTCTTTTAACCCCCCTACATTTTAATTTTTTCTAAAACACTTCAACCATATAAAACTTTAATTTACAACAAACTCACCCCCACCATCCCAAGCCATTACCGGCAGCCAACCACCATAGCTAGTAGTTGCTGAAATAGCGCACGATCGGCTAGATATGGCTAGTCGTGCATCGGTGAAGCCATTTACAAATCCATGGCCGTTTCTCGGCCAAAGATGTGGCCATGAAAAGGCTAGATTTTTGGCCGCTCACGACCAAATATGTGGCCGTGAAACAACTGTTCACCACTAGATCTGGCCATGAAATAGCCATGGATCACAAATCCATGGTCAGAAATGGCTTCATCGACACACAGTCAACCATATCTTGCTGATCGTGAGCCATTCCGGCACCAGCCGACGGCTGCGGCGTGGTGGTAGTTTTGGTGGGCTAGAATTTGTTTTAAATACAAACGCATTAATGTCCAAAAACTTAATTAATTAGGGGTAAAATTGTAATGGTAGATTCATGTAAATTAATTTAAAAATAAGGGTTTTTTTTTTTTGTCTAAAAATTTTATTAATGATGGGTAAAATTATAATAAAATTAAGATTACCAAATAATCTTAAAAAACCAAAGAAAATAGAGGTAATCAGATTACCTCATATATTACCAATAGTAATTACTATTGGTTTTAGAAGATTACCGGAATCTTATATTACTTAACAACTAAACGTGGTAATCAAGTAATATAAGATGATATAACCTCAGTAATCGCCCATTACCCCCAAACCTAGTTAGTAAATACGGGTAAGGCAAAAAAAAGGTACGGGAATTTTACAGGTACGTATGATACGATAAATGGTGAAAAATACGTTTGTAAAAATTCGGTCATAAAATTCGGATACGGAAAAAATACGGTACGGTTATATATGGGTTTCATACAGCACATTGTCAATAATATGTTTTGAAAAATACGACAATATCAATCCTGGTTTTAACACTTTTCATGGACCACCTGGTTAAAATCAATATCGATACGGGTACGGCAAAAAAAGGGTACCAGAATTTTACGGGTATGATACAGCAATTGGTGAAAAATCATTTGTAAAAATACGGGAATAAGTCAGATACGGAAAAATACCTGAATAATTCGTAGATAAAACGTCTGAGGCATATAGTTCGTGAATAATACGAATGTGTTGATAAAATACAGAAAATTTGCGAATTATACGGCTGGGCTATAATTCACGTTTTTTTCGTGAATTTACTAACTAGGCCCCCAACCAAACATACCTTGAGGGTATCAGGAATAACCAACTCCTTTATCGCTATCCACACGTTAAAGTTTTGTTGTTAATTTAAATAATAAAGGGATATAATAGTAATTGTACATGAAAATATTCTGTCAATGAAAAAAGTCAACTACATTATTTTATTTTTTAAACTATTAAAAAATATTAAAAAAAATCCTCATCACAGTTCATCAGCAAGCATAAACATCACAAGACTCACAACCCACCACCCAAAAATTTAGCCACAATTCCTCAACCCACAAGAGCACCGTTCATCACCCACCACCAAGCATCAACACCAGAACCCACCACCCAATGCAACAACCACTATTCACTAAATCTACATTACCAATATCTCTTCATCGATAAAAACATCAAACTCATATCAACAATCAACCATAGAAATGGCACTATTGAATTTGAGATTTCACGTCCATTTGAGTCATCATCTCCATTTATGTATGCCTATGTTTTAGCTACCATGGAAGCCATTTTGGAGGAAAAAAATAGATTTTTCTAATAAGAAGGAAACAAAAGAAAGTGGGATAGAGTAGAAAATGTAACACATTAAGTTGGAAGAAGATCAATTAGTGCTCATTTTAGGCATCACTCCCCTAACCAAGGCAAGGCCATGGCTAGGCACCGAAATCTAATCTTTCTTGCGTGGCTGCTTGGTTCTTAAATCTTGGTGAATCATGATAGAATTTGAGGTGGGACTAACTCCTTACCTAATAAGATCTTGTTGAATGAGAGGATTATCCCCTTTTAAACCATTAGGTTTGAACGTGCCTAGTTGGTGTGTGACTCCAACACTCCCCCTCACGGTCAAGCCCATATGTTGGGTCATATATGCTTGTTGATGGAGGTAGTTGCTGGCTCTAACTCCTCACCCGTTGATCAAGCACTCAGCTCAACTAAGCCTAACTCTGATACTATGATAGAATTTGAGGTGAGTCAGACTCCTCACCCAATAAGGCCTTGTTGAATGGGAGGATTGCTCCCTCTTATAAACCAGTAAGCTTAAGCATGCCTAGTTAGTGTGAGACTCTTACAAATCAGCAGTGACTTAGAGGGGGATGAATTTAAGATTTTCATTTTTTATTTTATTTAAAAAAAAAAAATTTAATGTTTACAATTACAATTATGTATTAAATTTATAATTTAATCTTAGATAACAAAGTCAATGGATAAGGGCAATATTAGAATTTACTACCTTTGCTATCAATATCATAAAATTTGGGTAATGGTAAGGGGTTAAGGGTTATTCTTGATACGCTAGGGGGTTAAGTACGTTGAGGAAACCTCGAGGGGTTTAAAGTAATTATTCTATATTCAAAATATTTAGTATTTTATATACTATTTCTCCTAGGCTTGGCCACCCCAGGCCAAAGCGTGGCTTTGCCCATGGCTTTTATAACGCTTAAGAACATAAAGATAGAGAAAGACATGTAAAAAACAAAGTCGAAGAGAAGACCCATAGATGTGATCATGCAAAGTTTTTGTTGAATGTGAACATGGTTGTTGGGTTGGATATTGGGTACCTATAATGCGATCCAACCTATTCGGTTAGATACTGGAATAACATATATCTACCTGTTTTGAGTTTATATAAGTTAGGTTATCTTCGATCTGTTCAAGTGAAAACTTGCGGGTACCTAACATGTTGGGTTCTCTTATCATCTCTGTTATGCCTAAAAAATCAGGGCTGACATAAGCTCATGCCAGCAAGGGCCAATCAGAGTTCAGAAAGGCTTTGTGCCGTCTAAATGTTGCCACGTCGCGCAAGGACGAAAGAGGTAAGGCTATGGTCAATGTGGCAGGTGAATGTCAGGCTTGTGAGTGGCTAGGAATTGTCCACTTGCACAAGCCCTACGCGATTTAAGGATGTCTCCCGTAGATAACCAATGGGAAGCGGGTTAGGAATTGTACCATACTTGCCTGACTGCAGAATCATGATTACTATCTTGAATCCCCCAACTATAAATAGAGGGCTCCACTCTCATTTACGGGATTGGCCCATCTTTAGTCTTCAAGAAAGATACTCTCTCTCTCCCTCTCTCTCTCTCTCTCTCTCTCTCTCTATATATATATATATATATATATATATATAAGTTCTCTCTAGATTGTAAATCAGTTCGATGTACGCAACCTGACTGTAACCATCTATTAATACAACCATAATGGACGTAGGATTCGCTTTTGAGCATCCGAACCACTTTAAAAATCGCTTCTTATTTATTCTCTCATTGCATATTTTCATATCACGTGTAATTTCTAAGACCCTCTTAGCACTTTGCACGTGTGAGTCATTAGTGTCAAAATCAAGCATCAACAGTTTGGCGCTAGAAGGAAGGCATTGATCAGAAACCTCTAACCGATTGGTCCTATCCATCAGCAAATGGTTCATGGTTTCAAAACTGAGCGAACCAACCTCGACAATGAGGAAATCCCCCGGGTACAGGATGACATTTTTCTCGAAGTACCGCCAGTCCAACAGAGTATCATGGTGGATATTCCTTCGAGCTCACAACTCGACCCAGCCATGATGAATTACTTGGAGAGGTTCAACAATACTCTCCAAACATTTAGCCAAAGGTTAGACCATTTGGATTGGGTCGTACCACCAGAGTCCAATGAGGCGGTGCTACCGCCAAAGACGCCTACAGGTCGCACGAAAGCTCAGAAGAAGGCGAAAACCCGTACTACGTGCAATGCAACGCATAAAAGTAAGGGAAAGCAAGTGGCAAGCAGTGGACCAAAGGGCTCCGACGGACTAGCGAACATCGGTCGCACAACAGGTAGAATACCGGTGGCATTGCGCTAGACGACATGTCACAGCATGGGCCATCCCACGCCACATCGCATGGGCCGTCCCACGCCACATCGCATGGGCATTCCTACAAAAGTGCAAGGCAGGGATATTCCCAATATCGCCGAAATGATGACCTTGATCGTCATCATGCGGGAAACCCTTGCCATCTGCGGGTTTGCTCTGACCACCATAGAGGTCGGGAAAACTCCCCGAACCATTCAATGCCTTTACACAGTCGTAGCCAGTGTGTGTCAAGGTTGCTGGAGCTTTCGATCGAGTTGAGGAAGAGTCTGATTTGCAGTCTTTTCTCAATCGCAACCGTGAGGGTCGAACCCATGTTGCGAAAAGTGATCCCTATGTAGCTCTACTACCTCAGATTGAGGAATTATAGCGAGCTTTTGATTAGCTTAAGGCTAAGTAGAATAAGCGTAGGAAGGTTACTGAGGCGTCTCCCTTTCCTCCAACAATGTTAGCTGCACCTCTCCCATCGAGATTCAGAATGCTCGACATGTGGGTGTTTGATGGGAATTCTGATCCGCATGATCACCTTTACGAGTTCAATGACCTCATGAAACTCCACCAAGTCTCTAACTTAGCCAAATGTCGCTACTTAGCAGTAACTCTAACTGCCCATGCTAAGCGTTGGTTCAGATCACTTCCTGCGGGATCAATTAGCTCGTGGCAACAAATGAGCTCATCATTCTTGAGACACTTCTAGAAAAACAGGAAGTTCTCGATGCCGTTGAGCTATCTAGCAACATACGGCAGGAGATGAATGAATCCTTCCAGTCTTACATAGACGGATTCCATAGGGAATTCTATAAAGTGGCTCACACTCTCGAAGAGTCCGTTCAAACTCTCATTATCGTGGGGGTTCGCCCGCATACTAACTTATGGAAAGAACTGCAATCTGAGGACGATGTTTGCCTCATTCGCTTATACGACCTCACTGAGAAGTATATCCGAATCAAAAATTCTGTGTCCGCCCTTAATCGCCACAACCCCGGTCCTTCAACCAGTGCTCCTGGCCGAGGGGAGAACAATAGAAGAGTTTATCACAGATGGGCTAATTATGATCAGCGGAAAGGAAAGAAGCAGCAATTTGAGCCCAAAAAATCTTATGCCCAAGTTCCTCGTCGCGATCACGACAAAAGTCAATACACTTCTTTGAATGCCTCAGTGTCGGCTATTCTGGATAAGTCAAAAAAGGCCAGCCTGCTCGAAGAGCCAAAGCCCATAAAGAATCCCCCCTTAGCTAGAAACAACAAAAGTACTGCCACTATCATCGGGATAATGGGCATCACACGGATGAGTGTCGGGCTCTCAAGCAAGCAATTGAAGACCTCATCAAGTAGGGGCACTTCAAAAAGTATGTTAATGGTCTGACTCCCGTTTGAAAAAAATGATCAAGAGGAACAAGGGAAGAAGGGCCATGGTCGCAAGGGTCTCGACTGTGTAGGGATCATCTTTAGAGGACCACACCTTGCGGGGAACTCTCGAGGTGCCCGGGAGAGGTATGTTTAAGAAGCTCATCATGACCCTGTGAGTGTGATGAGCATGGCACCCGATCCGCTAACGTTCACAGGGAAGAAGATATTACCTTCTCTGAGAAAGACGCAGTGTGATTACATCATCCCCATGAGGATGCACTCGTCATCGCGCCTGAAATAGGTCGATGCGAAGTCCATAGAATTTTGGTGGATAATGGAAGCGCTGTGAATATCCTGTTTCAGCGAGCCTTCGAAAAAATGCAATTAGACAAGGTAGACCTGAGGCCTGCCTCCATCACTCTTTGTCACGTTGGGTGAGACTAACGAAATGACCAAAATGACGGAGTTTTTGGTGGTAGACTGTCTGTCTGCCTTTAATGGTATTTTGGGACGACCTCTACTGTAAAGTTCCCCACTCCGACGGGGATTGGGAAAGTAAAAAGATCTCAACGCGAATCTCACGACTGCTATATAAGAGCAGTGTAGATGGCGTGCAAGGGAAAGGGAAGGCCAATAGGCATCCCCGAGTAGGCTATGGTGATCAGCAGGATCGAGCCATAGCCCAGCCCAGTAGAGGACAACATAGATCCTCGCATCCAAGAGTACCCCTATAGTGGTTCAGTTGAGGACTTATCTGAGGTATCGGTCGATCAAAATGAGTAAACCTGAGTGTTGAGAATCGGGAATAATCTCAACCCCCAACTCGCCAAAAACTTGACGAGCTTCCTCAGAGACAATGTCGATGTTTTTGCATGGACTCATGCTGATATGATCGAGATCAACCCGAATGTTATATGTCATGCACTCAACACTGATAGTGCAGTCAAGCCAGTTCGCCAAAAGAGAAGAGTCATGGACCCTAAGCACTATACTGCCTTGAAAATTGAGGTAGATAAACTCCTTTTAAACGGGTATTCGAGAGGTGTTTTACCCTAGCTGGGTTGCCAATCCATTCTTAGTAAAGAAGCCCAATGGCAAATGGCGAACCTATGTCGACTTCACCGACCTTAACAAAGCCTGTCTGAAGGACAATTTTCCCTTGCTTGCCAAGGATCAACCAACTTGTTGATACCACCTCCAGGCACAAGCTGCTAAGCTTTATGGACACCTACTCAAGGTACAATCAGATCTTGATGTATGCACCTGACGAAGAGCATACCTCGTTTGTTACAGATCGAAGACTGTATTGTTACAAGGTTATGCCCTTTGGCCTAAAAAATGATGGGCCAACTTACCAGCGGCTGGTTAACCGTATGTTTTTTGAACAGATTGAAAAGTCGATGGAAGTTATGTTAATGACATGCCGGTCAAATCGCATGTCGCTTCGAATCACATAGCTTATCTCGCTAAGATGTTCGACGTACTCCGAAAGTACAAGATGAAGCTCAACCTTCTTAAGTGCTCATTTGGGGTATCCTCAGGAAAGTTTCTGGGGTATATGGTTAACCAAAGGGGAATAGAAATCAACCCCGAGAAGATCCAAGCTCTTCTTGATATAAAAAACTCAACCAACATAAAACAGGTTCAGAGCCTAAATGAAAGGATAGCGACTCTCAGTCGCTTGATATCGAGAGTAATAGATCGTTGCTTACCATTTTTTAATATACTCATGGCCAACCAGAAGTTCGAGTGGACTCCAGAGTGTGAGCAGACTTTCCAGAGTATAAAAGAACATCTCAGAAAGCCGCATCTTCTATCCAAGCCTCTTCCCAAGGAAATTCTATTCCTATACCTGTCCGTCTCTCAGTATATGGTCAGAGCAACTCTTATTCGGGAAGAGGGCAGAGTTCAGTGGCTAGTGTATTACGCGAGCAAGCGACTGTTGGATGCCGAGAGGCGGTATCCAGAAATTGAGCGATTAGCTTATGCCCTACTAATCGCTTCCAGGAAGCTGCGACCCTATTTCCATGCCTACACAATCCATGTTTTGACCAACTACCTGCTCAGGTAAGTTCTTTAGAAGCTGGAAGCTTCGGGTAAGTTACTCAAATGGGCAATGGAATTGAGTTAGTTCGATCTGCATTACAGACCAAAGGCAACCATCAAAGGGAAGGTTGTTGCCGATTTCATTTCAGAATTCTCATACCAGCCAAATCGAGAATCCGAGCAGCCAACTAGTGAAGTCATCTAGGAAACCGTTCAGAACTTATCGACTTAGAACCTCTATGTCGATGGTTCCTCGAATAGGAAAAGAGTCGAGGCAGGTCTTCTCCTCCTCAGTCCCGAAGGGACTCGCATTCTTGGAATTCTTCGATTTGGGTTCCAAGCTACGAACAATGAGGCCTAATACGAAGCATTACTCGCTGGTCTACAACTAGTAAGGGAAATGGGATCGAACGCGATCAGTATTCATAGCGACTCTCAGCTGGTTGTTAATCAGATCTTGGGAGAATATCAAGCCAAGGAAGAGAACATAATCAACTATCTGAATAAAGCTAAGGTCGCACTCGAGCTTTTCAAGCATTTCACGATCAAGCAAATCCTGAGAGACAGTAACTCTGTCGCGGACGCCTTGACAAGAATAGCCTCATTACTAGACTCAGATGTGCCAAAAAGTATTCCAGTTTGGTACATAGAGATTCCTAGTATCAGCTTGCTTAAGCAGGCCGTAGCTACAACAAAATCTATCTCTTGGATAACTCCAGTCATTCAGTATCTCTGAGATGGGACTCTGCCCAAAGCCCAGTGACAAGACTAAAGCAAAAATCATGTGTACTAGAGCTGCTCGTTACACGCTCGTCGAAGATTAGTTATACAAGTGAGGGTTTAGCACCCTTCTCCTCTGATGTATGACCGACGAAGAAGCAGACTACATTATGAGGGAGATACATGAAGGGATCTGCAGTAATCACACTGCCACACGATCCCTCGCCAATAAGATTGTCTGCCAAGGATACTATTGGCCTCTACTTCAAGAAAACACTTTCAATTTTGTGAAAAAATGTGACAAGTGCCAACAGTTCGCGAACATCCCACAAGCTTCTTCCCACCAGTTGACAACAATGACCAGCCCCTTGCCATTCTCTATGTAGGGAATTGATCTCATCGAGCCCATGCCAACCGGAAAAAAGGATGTTAAGCATGTTGTGGTTATGGTAGATTACTTCACCAAATGGGCTGAGGCCGAGCCCTTAGCCGGGATCACTACCAAGAAGCTCAAAGACTTCGTCTTCAAGAATATAGTGTGCCGCTACAGGATTCCTCATAAACTCATCTCTAATAATAGGAAGCAGTTCGACAATGAAGAATTCAAGCAGTTTTGTAATGAGCTAGGGATCCATAAAAAGTTTGTCTCAGTCGTAAGATCGCAAGCCAATGGTCAAGTTGAAGCTATCAACAAAACTATCAAGCACACACTGAAGGCCAAGCTTGGCGCTGCCAAGGGCAATTAGGCCGATGACCTCCCAAAAGTTATATGGGCATATAGAACAACTCTAAGAACCTCTACTTCGGAAACGCCCTTCTCGCTAGCATATGGCTGCGAGGCTATGATTCCAGTGGAAGTAGGGACTGGTTCACTCTAGAGAGACATATTAAATGAAACAGACAATGAAGCACTTCTATATGCAAGACTGGGCCTAGTTGAAGAACACCGCAACACCGCTCGGTTAAGGATAGCATCCAATTAGCAGCATGCAAAAAGGTTCTTCGACTCTAAGGTCAGGAGATGAGACTTTCAGGTCGACGACTTGATCATGAAAGAAGTTTTTCTCGGTACAAGGGAACCAAGTGTGGGGGTATTAGAACCTAACTGGGAGGGTCCATACTGCATCACTAAGGTAATACGATAGGGGTGGGATAAATAATCTGGAAACCAAACCAAACTAGAAATCGATCCAAAACCGAACCAAAAATTAGGTTTTTTTTACAAACCGGTTCAGTTTTCGGTTTGCAAAATTTTAAAAACTGAAAAACCGCTAAGCAAAAAATATTTTTCACCTCACATCTCTACTTCTCTTCTCCGCCTCCAAGCTCCGATCTCCACACTTCCACAACGTCACTCCACTATCCACACCATGAGCAGATTCCACTCTCCAAGCTCCGATCTTCATAGTCCACACTCCACACCAACTGAGCAGGGCCACGTCGCCAGCAGTCTCCGATCGTCACACTTTGCCAGCACCCAGCAAGGCCACGCCGCCAGTAGTCTCCACAACAACCACCCAGCATTCTTCAGTCACTCCACTATCCAGTCACCAGTGTCCACTCCATCTTCATTCTTCACTTCTTCGCACGTTCACCGGCACCCAACAGAATCCACTCTCCAGTCACTCCACTGTCGACACCATGAGTAGACTCCACTCTCCAAGCTCCGATCTTCACAGTCCATACTCCACACCAACTGAGCAGGGCCATGCCGCCAGTAGTCTCTGATCATCACACTTTGCCAGCACCCAATAGGGCCACGCCGCCAACAGTCTCCACAATAACCACCTAGCACCCACTCACCCAACAGTGTCCACCGTCGTTGCATCTCCAATCTTAGAGCCACAAACGTAACTCCATGTCTTGCTCATCCAAGGTATGTGTATCTTTTGAACCCTTTAATCGCATCCCCTATTTCATAACTCACATTCACTCTCGTCTCTTTAACACTCATCTCACAGTCAGTCACTCACTCACTCTCGGTTAACACCCATCTCACAGTTAGTCACTCGCAGCAGTAATCTATCGAAGGCACTCATTTTAACAAACAGGTTTAGTTTCAAAATCTTTACATCTATTATGTTAAGATTTAATTCTTTGGTCTTTCTCATATCCTTCTTGTAAGTGAAAGTAGAGAAATCACCAAAAAATGCTGCATAGTATACCGCTTACACTGTTTTTGCAAAGTATATGAGTCCATCATAAATGACGCAAGGAAACTTGTCATACTGGTCCTGTTTTTCAGTGATTCGAATCAGTACTTCCTGGAGTGGAGTTCTGCAGTTTAAGTTTAAGATCAGACATAAAAGCTAAAATATTATAAGGGAATTTACTAGTGTGCAATGAGCCTTTTGATAACGACATGAAGATAAATTAAGGATGATTTGAAGTATCAAAAAACTGAATTGGGTGTGAGCAATTGTGATAGAGAAGCCCTTGGAATGAAAATTAGTTGATCAAGACATAAGGAAGTTTTATACAAACACAAACGACATTTTGAAGTTGATCAAGACGACCATCAATAATTTAACCTGAAATTTCAATGGCCCTGACATCAAGTTTCTTAATCTCCACTTTAGGAACAGCCACAGTGAGCACTCCATTTTGAGTGTTGTGGTCATTTTGAATTCGGCTTTTTTTGGCTGTTGTCCTTGCCCCATGTTGTTTATTGGTATAGTGGGTTTTTTGGGTGATCTTGCCTGCTGTAGGTTCTTCTTCTGGGCTGTTGGGTTTTTAGCAGTTTTGTCCTGGCTGTTTGATAATTGTTGTGTTTATTTGTTGTGAACTGATTTTCAATTATTGGTTATGTTCGGAAGTGGAAAGTTGTGTAACTCATCTTGATGATTGTTGTGTTTATTTGTTTTAAATTTTTGGAGAGTTGCTAACTATAAGTTTATTAATTAGTATTGACTATTGAGTAATGTGTAATTGAATTATAAATTAAAGTTATCACAGCATATGCTTAATTTATGTCGCCTCTCTGTAACCACATTAAGGAAATTAAGCAGGCCACGGCATTCAACATTGATGGGGTAACTATTATTAGATGCCTCAATTGTTAATACTCTCCTTGCTTTGCTTGCCTGTGCTCTGTTTTAATCATTGCTTCATCTTATAGAGTTTTTTCAATTCATTGTCATTAGATTTATCTAGGCAGTATTTGCTGTTCAATTGCTTGCATCAAAGGTTTGTGCATTGGTTGCTCTATTGGAACTCTTCGTGAATGAGACTTGGACTGTCATTCATTTAGAAAATATCTCTACTTTCTAGTAAGACTAATGGTTATCCTATGAGATACAAATGAATGAATAAAGATTTAACAATTAAGAGATAGCCTTCTCTGTTACAATATTTCCTTAATATGTCACTACAACAGTGATAGCAAGCTCCCAATGATGATGCATATCTGCTCCGTATGAATTACATTGTGAATTTTCCATGCAGATAGCACATGGGGTCGCTTCTTTTTTATTAAGTCTTTTTTAGTAATACTAGAATTTCTAGTATTAATTTTGATGCAATATTTTTATAAATAAATAGGTTTTGTCAAGTTGATTTGTCTTCTTAAGGACTCATTATAATAATATTTCATATGTTTTATTATTTTCATTTATTAATATTTATAGTTGTTAATTGCAGATGATGATCTTCTTCGTGTGCCATTAACTAATCCAAGGAGTGTAGAATCAAGAGACTCCACTAACACCAACATTGTGGGATGAAGATGATTTATGTTATGTTATGTTTTTTTAATTTGTAATTTTATGTTATGTTTAGTTTAACATTGCCAAATTAAATGTAAAAATTGAAGAATTTTAGGGGTTAATTTGAAAACCGGTTAACCGAACCGAATATTTGGTTCATTTTACAACCGGTTTATAACCAAAACGGGTCCAGTTTCGGTTTGCATTTTGTCTAAACCGAATAACCGGTTCAGTTTCCGGTTTTCCTAATCTGGTTCGGTTAACCGGATTATCCCACCCCTATAATACGACCTGGAACGTATCATCTCAAGAGGCTTAACGGTTCCAAAGTACCGCAAGCTTGGAATATTGAGCATCTTCGCCCCTATTACTAGTAAATCTGAACTCGCTCTTAATCTTATTCATTTCTTTTACTTGTAAAATTTTCTTTGTAATCTTTATGAATAAGATCGTTTTGCTTTATCTTGAAGAAATATTTGTCATGTTCTTTTGAATGATCTTGTTCATTACGATATTTTTACAAGTTTCCAAATCATATGTATAACATTAGTCTTGTGAAGTGCTCAAATTATAGAAGTGCTATCACAAATGACTGAAAATACTCCTTTTATATATGATTAAGATAAGTACAATAAGTAGTAGAAAAGATAAAAAGAAAAAGAGGAAGAGGAAGAGTCAAAAGGAAAGTTGTGCAAAAGCAGAAGAGGCGATCATTGGTCCCCGCTTCCAGGCTCTGCGGGCGCGACCTCTTTATCCCCTGGTTGGTCGTCAACCATCCGATTAATTGCTGGGTCCTCAGGGACGTATGCCTCCGATTGGTTATGCTCCAGATGAGGCTTTTGCCTCTCTTCCTCCTCGGCATCATCAGCTTGGGCCATGGAAGCAAAGATGTACTGATATTCATTCGGGAGGTCGGAGAGGTCCATCCCCGGATTCCTCGGTCCTAAGCTGTAGATGACCTGTATTGTCTAGTCAGCGGCCTTCCTCTCAAGTTCAAGATTTTGTCACTTCATCTAATCAATTAATGACGCGACTCGCCCTTGGAACAACTCGAGATCTACCTCTAGAGCTTTCTTCTACTTCTTAGAGTTTTCCCACAGTCGAGCTCTGTCTTCCTCTGCCTTCATGGCACGCTCAGAGTTCGCCTTCAACTCCTTATCTTTCTCGCCACACTCTTTGGTGAGTCTGGTCACTGTCTTTTGGAGCTCCTTGTTCTCCTCACCTCTCTTCTCGAGCTCAGCCTTCTAGAAGTCCACTGTGCAAAGGGTATAGTTTCTCTCCACCAAGTACTGATTCGCCTGAATATGGATCGTCTTCGCCTCTGTGTCCAAAGTTGCGAAGTCCTGTTTCAACTTAGTATTCTCTTCCCTCAACTCGTGGAACCCTCCAACAGAGTCCAGATCGATCTTCTGTTGGGTCATATGCAAGGCGAGTAGGGACTACATGAGAAAAGAAATAAGAGTTAACCTCTATTTTCCCAAAAATCATAAAAGGTAGAGAATCCTCCGCAAGAACGAGTTGTTTTACCCGGCTTTGCAATTGAAGCACAGTAGCCACCAGGTTAGAGGGTCTGGAAGCCACAAAGTCCTCGAAGGCCGCAGCTAGTTGGCACTCCAGCAGGGTATACACCACTGGCTGTAGGTGCTCCGGAAGTTGCCCTATGGAATCTAGCACAGGCGTGTCTGACCCTGGCGGAACTAGCATCTTGTCGATTGTGACCTCCCCCTCTCCTCTGCGTGAGCTCTCGGGGATCGTCGAAGGGCTAAGCACGCTCCTCGGGGGCACCCCCGACCGGAAAGCTTGGTAAGGTTGCGATCCCCTTGGCGGCACCCCTAAAGCCCTCCGACTCAGACTCCGATTCCTCCTCAGCAAGTGGCTACTTCCTCTTCTTGGTTTTCTGGCCTATAGTTTTCTGCTTAGCGACGCGAGTAGCCGCAAGCCGAAAAGCTTCCTCATATAGCTCTATGGGTGTTCGCCTTTCGACGTCAATCTGTATCCCTCCTATGGGGATATCAACAGGGATCGTCTTGGCTAGCTCAGTCAAGGCAACCTAGGGAAATACAAACCCCTTAGTCCTCGTTGATGGCCTTGGAACCTTGGGTGGCATAGTCGCTGTGCGCCATGAAAGCATGTTAGCGAAAAGGTCACCTGAGGCAAACGAAAGGAGTTCTAAGTGTGAAGATACTTACGAGCTAAGGGTTTCAAAGATGCTTTCGGATTGAAAAAATCATACTTTCTTAAGTTGGCAGTAGTCACGAGCAGTCTCATGTCGCGACTCTGCTTAGGTAGATGACCAAATGTCACAATTCGGTTAAAATCTATCAGAGCCGTCAATCTGGCCGTCTTATTTCCTACAAAAAGACAAAAAAAATTTTAAATACAAAAGCTGAAGAAAAAGGAACAGTTCGTAAATTGAATGAAAAGAAAACCTACTTGGCTCCCTAAATTGGCAAACGCCATCATATTCAAAAAAAAAAAAAAAAATTGGTCTCATAAGCCCTAAAGTTACTGGGATAACCAAATATTTCTCCCTCGATCGTGGATCGCTTCAAGAGGTAAAAAAAATCTCTATCTTTGCTCTTCTTCAAATAGTAAGCGCATGCGAGCTCCAACGCTGTCAGCTCGCCAAGACCATTTTCGCCACACGCGATATACATAGCAACCATTATCATATAAGCATTAGGCGTCAATTGTAATGGCGCGACCTCGAAGTGGTCAATGATCGATCTAATGAAGGGGTGAAAAGGTATCAACGCCCCACATTTAAAGATTGCCTCGGAGATCGCAGCCATTCCCTCTAAGGGATTCCGAGCTATGTACATCATATGCTGGTAGACATCCACACTAAGCGCAAACTGGTCCACCGCTTTCTGTATCTCGCTAGGTGGCCACTGATAAGGCATCTTGTAGGGGACATGCTGGGGCACTCGACGCCTGTGAGCTCGTCCCCTTGGCTGCTCTGGTCGCTGAAGTATCCATTGCTCCTAAAGTCTTAAAAAGGGGCGACATGCAGAGAAAACTCAGTCTCTATACAGTGTTTCGTACGATGATGTGGAAAAGCAAAAGAAACCCTAATTTACCTTCCTTAACCCCTAGAAAAACCCTAAAAATCCTTGGGAATGAATCCCCAAGGATTCGTGCCCTAAGTTCTCACTTTTTATAAAGAAAAAAGTTCTCTTCTTACCACTGTCCAGAAATATGCACCATGTAAGCTTATCGGCAGTTCATACCCACCATTATCATAAAGTCAAGCTATTAACAAAATAATAGAAGAAAACGAAGGAGAAGTCCTCCTTACCTCTTGACTGTTGGGAACGAACTTCATGTCGTAATAGAAAATGCGCATCAACTGGAAGAAGAATGGACTAATTCTGTGAGTGCAAGAGTTTTGTTTTTCTCTCTGAAAATGTGAGTTATGTGATAAAACTTAAGGCGAACCTGGGGTTTTATAGGGAGGAAAACGATGATTGGTTTTCCTAAGAAAGCGACGCTTAGGCAGGATACGTTTCTCCCCATTGATTACAACCACATGTCGTTAATCCGCGAGAAGAGTAACCTTCATGCTTTGTGCAAGCCAATCGATGTTTCCCTTCATTGGAGCAACCAAGCGTCAGTGCGATTACCTCCTCCACATTAAATACGCCATCATCCGCATTTAATGCTCTGAAAGGGAATGTCGTTTCAACATGGCTTGCATTTAATGCGCATGGCTGGCACTTATTACGCAATAGACATATCTGTCAGAATAAATATTATTTTATTGACCAGACTAGCTGTCAAGCACAACGGATAACATCTGAAGAGGTCATTCGAGTAAAGCACTCTTCGCCATGTATCGATTTCGAGACGATGTGACTCCTTGCTTTCGGTACAAATGTGCTAAGTATTTTCAGGTCGCGAGCTACGGATGAAACTCAAAACAGGTTGGTATAGCACTGAGTAGGGTCTGACCCTAGTCACTGAATCTGTGGGGGAAAGCCACCTCATGTCGCTTGTGCTATTCTTAGAGACCTATGCTGCGACCTCCTTACAGCTCGATGGTCGTGTTAAACCGCTAGTTTCACATTATCTTAACTGTTTGTCTCATACAGCTCGATCAAGCGTCATTCGGGATAAGTAAGTCACAACATAATCATAAAGTTCTCAAGATTCAATCCTTAAACCTTAAAAACTGGGGGTCTTCTGTTATGCCTAAAAAATCAGGGCTAACATAAGCTCATGCAAGCAAGGGCCAATCAGAGTTCAGGAAGGCTTAGTGTCGTCTAGACGCTGCCACGTCACGCAAAGACGAAAGAGGTAAGTGGTAGCATGCCGAATGCACCAAATTAATTAACCTTACTAACCTAACTACTAAATTGTATATAGGGTGAGCAAAGGTTGATCCCACAGGGAATGATTCTATTAAATCCTATATTCTATGCCAATAACCACAACGAAGGCAACAGGAAAATAAAATAAAATCCTAAACAGTAAACATGACAACAAAATAATGAAAGGGGTTGTAGACAATGCGATTTAAAGTGAAACGAATAAATCTCCAATGGTAGAAAATATCAGATTAAAAACAACCAGTTCTCGGTTCAAGATCCACCTAAACATGCATTGGACATGAACTAACCGTAACATAATTCTATCTCGTTATTGTGGAATTATTGACCCTAGGAAACAACAAGCTCTGTTACCCGAATTTTCCCTTAATTATCACTACTGAAATAAGCTCTTCAACTAGATCCTAACCCTTGAACAACCTAGAATAAGCTCTCTAAGTTTAATTCAATGGCAACCTTAAGAATTAGGAAAATAGATCAATCCAAGCAACAATCACGCAATATCGGATTATTTAACTTAGGTTATGTTATTCAAGGTGACAGACTGAAAACTTGTCCGTAATCATCTATCATCATGTGTTACTCATTGAATAGAAAGAGGACAATTACGTATCACAATTCCTAATTCTAACAGATAAAATTCCGATTAAACAATTTAGCAGGCCATTACTAAAACCCAAACAAAATTCATAAACAATTAAAACAGAATAACATAAACAATTCCAATAAGAATGAGATTGAGAAAAAATTTACTGAAGTTAAGTTACACCAATGACATGAATTCAGGCTTCAAAATCCTCTTGAACTGAAAAAGAAAGATCAGCCGCACATCTTGACGTAGAAAGTAAAAAAACTAAAAACTAAATTGTACTGCTGTTCTCTCCTCCCCCTTTTTTAACCTAACAACTCATCAATAAATAACATGTGTTTTCCTTAATTCTACCCTAGGAATCACGGAAATTACTTTCCTAGATCTTTGCTAAAAGATAGACTTCCAAAATTGTCAAAATCTTATCAGATATGGAAAACAAAATTTGTCTCCAGCTTGCACCAGGATTCTCTCAATGTAAAAGAACTCTTCTGGGCTTGGTAACTTCATAAAATTTGTAGTCCCAGATGTGTTGATGAATCTGGATTTTTGAATCACCTGCTTTTGATATCTGAAACTCCAGTTAGGCCCATTTGAAGACTCAACACTCAACCAGGAATCCTTCTGCAAGTAGGATTCCAGGTCCAGCTTTGCAACAACTAATGAGGACCCAAACAAACTCGGATTCTCACCTATAATACCTTCCTGGAAAGCTTGATTTGTCTACTTTACTTTTTCTGAAGAACACTTTTGCAATCGAGAAATCTGACTCCATGAAAAACCTGAAAAACGCAGCACTGGTCAGAAATAACTTCAAATTTTTATACATGTTTCTTGGATATAGTCAAAACCGCTCTTTATTTGCAAAATATACAATTTGGTAAGCATCTCAGTGAATGACTATTGAGATCCCTAGAGATAGTGAATACCATCTCATTTTATCATTCTTTAGACCTAACTTAATTTTCCTGGTCTCGCAGCATCTCAGTGAATGATTAGTGAGAACCTTAGATTTTGTTTACCATTAACAGATCTCAGAAGACCACTAAATGAAGTGTTGTGAACTGCTTTTTCTTTTATATACCTTGACAAATTAAGAGAATAGGAAGATTCCTAGATTATTTTCTTTCCTTCCAAATAATTTAATCACACCTTTCCTGTTTCCTTTTTTGTAAATTGTTCCTTGGTGTACGGTTTTTTATTTTGCTGATTTGAAAGTAGATGTTTATTCTATTTTGTTCCACTATGCAAACTGGTTTCACTTTACTTCATTAAAGTCTCAAAATGTTTGTTGTCTTGCTGAAATTATTTGTTTTGAAACTGGCCAACTCTTATACATCTCTCTGTATAGGTCTATCATTTTCGTCTACACCTTTCTTCAAATGGTGCTTCAGAATATACTCAAAGTGAAATCGACGCATCTCAAGTTCATTGTGACTCTATGAAATTTCTGTCATTGCAACAAGCTGACATTTTGCGATGCATGGGACAGAATACCAATGTTAATAAAGTTTTGTCAACAAGTGAAGTTGGAAATCTAGCTGTTTCTGAGAATACAACCAACAGTAATAAGGTTCTACCAATGAGACAAACAGAAATATCAGCTGGCTCCAGAGGTTACTCTTATCATTCAAAATTGGACAATAATGCCACTGGTCTAAATTTATTAGTCCAAACTTCCTTCCCAAAAACTGTGGAAAATCTTGATGTTCAATCTCCTATACGTAACAATGATGGCAGGAGACAGTGTAAAGACAAACTCAATGTCAGATACCATAAATGTTCTGATATCAATAATGCAGTTGAACTCTCTATTTCAGCATCTGAAGCACTGGTTATTCATGAACTAGTGAACAGTGAGTCTGATTCTGAAGCTTTGTCAACTGCAGCTATACTTGAAGCTACTCTTCGAGTGAAGCAAGCGCGCTTAAAGGGCTTAGAAGATGGGTTCAATTATCCAAACAGGGAAATTGAGGAGACTGATTTGCTTTTTGACTTGGATGATTTGACTATGGCTGATGCATATGAAGACGTAGGACTCTCTTTTGTTGGACCCAATGAAAAGCTTGTTTGTAGTTCAGATGCTTCTCTAGTCAAAGAAACTCCATTTTCTGAAAATCACCATGGGTGTAACAGTGGATTTAAACATGTGGATCAGATTCAGCAAAGGAAAATTCCTGTTGACCCAGCTTTGGGTTTAAATGGTTCTCGTTTGGCCAGCAATGTTGATCACCTGTTACGTCAATCAGCAGAGGACGTTTCACAAGTTTTCAGCGTGGCACAGGTAAAGCATCCTTCACTTCTTGTTAACTTCTTAAAAATGCTTAACTGTACAAAGAAGTTTATGCTTTGCCATTTTTATCATCTCAGTTTGTCATCCCTTTCCCCTGTTCAATTCCTATTGAGGTGGCAAATGCTTTTGCTTTAGTGGACAACAAATAGCTTTATGTCATGAGGGGAGCAATGTAAAACTCACAATGGCACTCAGACTACCTTAGTTTAGTCTCTGTATACTCTCCCCAATTTGTTTTCTTCATTTTTATTTATCAAGTACGCATCATCTTTTGTTTTAAACTAGAGATGCATTTATGGAGGATGCGGGTACTAAGCAATGATATTTTGCTAGAATTATTATCTATTGCTTAACATTTGATGGCTGGTTTAGAATCTGAATTTTACAGTTTTTTGCTTGTGCAAATTGCTTCTGACACTTTGCTAATTCCCTGGCCTAGATATAGGTCTACTCTTCTTGAACAGCTCTCCTCTAACATTTATGTTTTCCAGATTAGAGTCTTGTAACACTTCATCATTAATTCTTGCTTTTTGCTCCTATCAGCCACCCCCCAAAAAAATATAAATAAAGTTTTTCCATATAAGATTTGAACATCTGGTGATGCTAATTGAGCTCCACCTGCTTCATAGTTCATTCTGTTCATAAGATGTTAATTTATTATTCATTACTTTGGTGTGGAAAATATTCAAATTTTTTTGACCATATTAAGGTATCATTAACTATGTCTCTGGTACATTGAAAGCACATATATTCATATATAGAAACTATTATTCTGTCATTCTGATTGGACTGTTGTTTTGTTCTTGGTGTTTTCTTTTGTTCATTCTTCCTCCTCAGGAGGAAGCAGACGCTCCTGTGCAGTTGCAGCAAAATAACAGCAAAAGCATTCAAAAGTTGTATGTTAATGAGACTAGCTTTCTATCTGAATCTGCAGATGTTGCCCCAGACGAGAACTCTTTCGTACAGCAACGTGAATTAGGTTCCATAAATGCTTCACAGTCTAGTGTGCCATTTGAAGGTTCTTATAAGAAAACTGACGAGGAAATTTTGATTTCTCAAAATTTGAGCTCGCCTATTCTATCATTGGTCGATCCTCTTTGTTCTGTTGTTCCTTGCAGTGTTTCTTCTGTGAATACCAATTCCCGACAAACTCACAGTGAAAATGACATTGATGTTAATGCCGAATGTGAGGTGGAGACTGTGCATAGTACTTCATGTTTAAAAGGTGAATCAGTCAATAGAGACAGGCAAGATGTGCCAAGAGTTACTGGTGATGTCCACGAAGCTCCTGTTCGAAGGCAGTTGACCTTACTTAAAACTTATAGCACAATCCCGCCCAAGGACGACACCGAGCTGCAGATGGGGAGTTTTTGCTATGATAGATTAGGCCAGTCAGAGTGTAGTGCAAAAATCATTTCCTTGGAACCAAATATGGGTGGCATTAGGCATCAAAATAATAAGTGTTCTGAAGGGTTCTTACCTTTCAAGTCTGCGTTTAAATGTACTGTTGATAGAGACAAGAGGGAAACTGAAAATACTGCTGTTATTAGTAAGAAATTCATAGAAACAACAAATCACAAGAAAAGATATGATGAACATGCAAAAGATGGGGCTGAGTTGCTATTACCTCCTTTGAAGGAAAGTATGCCACCTCGTATTTCAAATCAATGGACACGCCGTCAAATGTGTGCTTCCAAACTTGTTCATAATTGTGTTGAAAATACAAACCTTGAAGAGGCTGCAGTACAAGAAACCACTGGTAAGCTTCATAAGAGAAAAGATTTTCAAAATGAACAATCTGAGTTCAATAATTCCCTTGATAATCAAGGTCCAGCAAGGAAGCGAGTTCGCTTCTCAGATGTTGAAGTTGAGCCTCAGCAGATGAAAGATGTTCAGAATCTACTACCTTCACACAAAGTTCACTCAAATACTAGAGCTGGTAACAGGTCAAAGCACTCTAATGCATGGGTTGCTTCTCGATTCCAGCAAGTGTTTGCAAATGGCATCAAGGATGGGAAGAGATTGATATTCCAAGGTATGAAATTCTTACTTACTGGACTTCCAAGTCGCAAGGAAAAGGAAATTAAAGGACTAATTCCAGAATACGGGGGTATGGTTCTCTTGGATATACCTTCTCTAAATGCAAGGGGAAAGAGAAGTTTAAATTCTAATTTCCAGCAGCACCCCATTGTTTTATGCCATAAGAAGCTAAAAACCATCAAGTTCTTGTATGGATGTGCAGTGAATGCCTTCATCCTAAAAGTTAAATGGCTTACCGATTCAATTGCAGCTGGTTCAGTTTTACTACCAGAAAAATACATGATTCTTTCAGGCCAGGCTGATGTGGAGATATCAGGAATGGGAAAGGTAGTTTCTCATAATTTCTATAAGTTAATTTTTGACAGAGTAGGGATCATGCTCTATGGGAAGAACAGTTTCTGCACCAAATTTGCAATAATATTCAAGCATGGAGGTGGGCAGGTGTTTAAAACTCTCCAGTGGCTAGTCCAGAGTCTTGATAATAAAAAGATTTTTGTTGGAGCTATTGTGGCTGATGATGAAAGAAGGGCATCACGTCATTTGAGGCAAATTGTGTCCGAGAGGAATATACCTATGGTGTCATCTGGCTGGATCATAAGGAGCTTACATTCAGGGAAGCTCCTTCCTTTGACACAAAATAAGCATACTCCTTTGCCCATTGTAAAGGAACCAGAGGTTCCAATTTCCCTTGCATGGAGTGAAGAGATATGATATGTACTTTTAGCAGCGTATTAAGTCTTGGATTCTAAACATGCATTCTACATTGAATGTCATTCCTCCTCATTTACTAAGTCCGTATTAAATAGCAAAGCAGGGTCTGCAGTGAAACTTCAATTTGACATCATTCAATCAATGATTTGAATTTGAGGTTGACCATTTATCACTCAGGGCTGTTCTTTAACTTATTTTGCTGAAAGATGAACTTCCATTCTGGACTTCTGAGCAAGGATGACGTGGTTGTTGGTTGAGATGGTCTGGATTGTTGCCATGAAGTGAACTGAAATTGGTTGAAATTGATGGCTTCAATGGGCAAGATATCTCCCAGTTGCATCGCACTTGATCTCTGGTTTTTAAAGAAGCAACCAGACTGACAATTCTTCTCATTGAAGCCAATTTAGATGAGACTTTTATGATCGCCAGCTGTTGATGCCATCTGCTAGTTTGCTTATTCTCTTTGTCAAAAGAGCCACTAAACAAGAGCAACGAGTTCTGCTTGCAACAGCGTAAATAGGTCCAAGACTGCAACAAGGTAGAATTGATGAACAAGGGTGTGCCTATCGGGGTAAGAATAATTTCACATTCTCTTTCTTGGTGATTTAATTTACCCTTGTATATGTTATTTGACATTGTAATTATATATGTTTGCATATCAGTTTGGTGACATTCGCATCAAGGATTATTTTCTCACGCTTACGCCAAGTTAATCATTGTTTTTGGTAGGTCATTAGACAGATGATGTCACTAAGCTTACCATTAGAGTTAAAATCATAAACAAAACTTCTCATTTACACCTTTCAGGTTTTCACTTGTAGCACAACAGCCTTTTTAGATAAAATAAAATTCATTTGCCTTATGATCTCAACTTAATTGATGAAATCTCCTTCTGAATCCAAATCGACGATCTATTTCACTGCAACCAAACTACCATCAGAGAGTTATTTCTACACAACCCCATATGCTATCATATTTCTCAAAAAAAAGATATTTTTATTTTTGTTTTCAATGTGATTTGTAAAGCTTGGATAGAGTTTTAATTATTTATGGAAGAAAAGAATGATAATTTTAGTTGCATCACAGTTGTGGTACAGATGAACTATGGCTATGGCAATGGCAGTTTTGTGGCTGGGACAACAATTTTGAAATAATTAGGATTTTCAAATTTAAAGATGAAAATTATTGTTATAAATGGATGCATTGATGGATGACCAGTTTGCTGAATGTTCAATTGTTCATTTTATCATTCACTTTGTTTATTAAAATGTATGCCTTTAATAAGGAGCCCATTAATCATTAAACTTTAGGTATTAAAATTTATGGGTTTATAAAATTTTGGCTCAAGGTTTGAGCATTGTTTTAAAAACCGGATCAGAGGGCAAACCGCTCTGATGGCCGGGTCACGGTTCAACCGGTCCAACCGGTTGGACCGCCGATTGAACCGATGGTTTGACAAGTTTAAAATCTAACAAAAACACTCCTAATAATTACCATCAGACCTTATAGGTTTGAAATCTAGTAAACCCAACTTTGGCTAAATGCAAATCGGCGATCGATTGGGAGAGCAGCGACGACACACCAGGGAGGGTAGATCAGATGATGGGGAGGGCGAATCGATAGCTAGCAAGTAGAGGCATCGCCAGAAAATGGCAGATCGGTGGTGGAAGTCACTGGTCGTGGTCGCTTTTTTTGGTGAGAATGACTGGATCTTCGTGAGCGACGGCAAGGGAGCCTTGGAGAAGGTAGATCAGTGGTTGAGGAAGCCTGTCGATGTCGGAGAAGGCCGATCGATGCCGGGAAATGGAAGAAAAATCTCGCGGCGAAGGTGGACGACGAAACGTCACGCAGCGGTTGGATATGAAGCGTGACAGTGCCGGAGAAAGTCAGAACTCAAGAGGTGGTTCCCGACAGTAAGGGAAGGTGGAAGGTCGCCGGAAAAGGGGAGGTCATTGCCGATTTGCATTTGGCCAGAAGGTGTGTTTGCTAGATTTGAAACCTTCAGGGACTGATGGTAATAATCAGGGATGTGTTTGTTATATTTTAAACTTTAAATAATTAAAAAGAGTGACCCGACCGGGAGAAGGCCCCAGGTCCCAGTCCAACCGGTTGGATAGGCCGGTTCGGTCCGGTTTTTAAAACAGTGGGTTCGAGGAAAGAACCAACACACTCCAAGGTTTCAAAAAGTAACAAAATAATACTCTTTGGGGCCGTTGGGATTGGGTTAATATTAGATAACTGGGGTAATATTTTTTAAATTGAGCGGATGACGATGTTTGGTTGGTTTATAAAAAATTACTCCCACAATATTTTATGACAAACAATAGCATTTGGGGGGTAAATTTCTGGTAATCTTAATACCGGGGGGTGTGGGGGTTGGGTGGTGGTTGGTAATTGAAACTTACCTTGGTATTACAATTTTTTTTCCCCAAATTGCTCTTAAACAGTTGAGCATTTGGTCCAAATTAACCTTATATTTGTTAAAATTTACAAAACACTCAATCACTCACGCAGACACTTTTGTCTTTGCCTTTTAAATTTTTTGGACGACATTGCCCTTGTTATTATCATTATTTATAGAAATGCTTTTATACTTAGAATTAGCCATCGTCGATCGTTGTCGGGGGTTGTCAAAAGTCGTCATAATGGCGTATGATCGGCTGCATATGGCCGGTTGTGTGCCGATGAGGCTTTTTCCGACATGGATTACAAATCTATGGTCGGAAAAGGCCAAATCTAGCTGTTTCACGGCCAGATCTATGGCTATTTCAAGGCTAAGCATGTGGCTGTGAAACATCGACTGATCTGGCCATGAAACAGCCAGGTCTTTGGCCGTGAAACGGCCAAATCTGTGGCATGCTCGGTGTCACGACCAGATTTGTGGCACTGCCAGTGGCCGCCAGCAGTGGTGGTTGGCTGTCGGTAGTAGCTTGAGGTGGGTAGGGGTGTTTTTGTTAAGTTTAAAACGTTTTTGGTTGCTAGAGTGTTTTTGCTAAATCTGAAAAATAGAGAGTTAAAAGAATTATTCAAAAAATAATAATAAAAAATACTGTTATATTAATATTTAAAAAGAAGGACAATTTATTAATCTATATAACATACTCACCCATTTATCATCCAAACCAAACATATTATTCACCAATTTATTCGAAACCAACTAAACACATTTTTTAAACATTCTCAGTAATCTTTAAGGTTATCTTTTATTTTGTTAATAGAATATTCTTCTATAACAAAACATTATATGATCCAAAGGCCCCTTTGGTCTAATTGTATACCCTTTCCATTTTTTTTATTTCTTCAATTTATATTTTGATTATATATATCTATATATTAATATTTATTAACCAATTTTATAAAATAAATAAGAAATATTGAATAGTTAAATTATTATTTAGTTTTGTAAAATAAACTAAAAATAAAAAACATAGTTTTAATTAAATTACATACTTTAAAAAAATGCATAAAATAAATCGGGAGAGGGACGTATAATAAGATAAAGGATACTAAAGTTTTTTCAAAACAAAGTTTTAAATTCTTTTTAGTTTTTATTTCTTAAATTTTTATATATTTAAAGTAAAAGTTAAAAAAAAAAAAAAAAAAAAAATTCAGAAAAGGGCTACTATGTCTTTTATTGGTTAGTAACATTATTTTTGGGTGTATTTGTTACCTCTAAAAACCTGGATGCAATTGATTAGTTATTTTCCAAACTTGAGGATGGCAACTTTTTGTAAAAACCCCTAAATGGTATGGGCGCACAGTTAAGTGAATAACATTAACCTCAAAATAAAGTTTTATGGTTCACTAAAATTTATGATACTTAAAGAGAATTTTGTTATTTAAGAAACTCTAAAAAAAGAATTATGTATTAAAATTAACCTTTGGGATTAAATTTTTTTGGGTTGTTGTTATAGTCTTGTTTTTTTTCTTTTTTTTTTATCAGGGGTGTCCGGACCCAGTTGATGTGTACCTCACTAATACCCCAGACCTTTTTTTAAAACTCACTAGTCGGATAAGAATTCTAATAGTGAATCATTATTATTGCACGTGAAGAGAGGACTTGAAGTTAACAACTTTTGGAGGAGTAATAACAAAAATCTCTATCAAACCACTTAACCAATAAGTTTGTTTTTTTAATAAAGATAAGTTGATAAACAATTCTCATCAAATTTCTCTTCATCAACGCGAGTGGAAACTTGTAATTGATCAGCTCGAATTTGCGGTCAGACGGAACTATTTTAGATGACCCCCGAACTCTTGCGAAAGCTAACAACTTCACGTATTGTAAGAGAACAAGTGAAGAAGATGTTTTGTTAAGTGTAGGATCCTTCCCATGTTTTTTAATGTCCATTCATTTCAAATATTATTTCTCAAATATTAATCTTGTACATTATTGTAATACAATGGAGTACATATTAGTTAAGAGTAACTACTATACATTCCAAATTATTTTTATATTAAACTTTTTATACAACAATAATGTAGTAAAAAGAATTAGTGTAAAAACAGTTTATTTTTAAATTCTTAAATTAATCAATTATCTTTGATCAGATATGGAATGAGAAATATTATATAAATATTGTAAGTATAGGTATATCTACGTTATCAGTACATTAATTTTTTTATAATGTAGGACCATTTTCTTGACCTTTGCAAACACTTGAATATGTTTGTTGGAACTGGAAGCACCTGTTTTCACATCTTTTTTTACGGTGATTTAATACAAACAAGCTTTACAAATGAAATCCTTGTACGAGAATTTGTTTTTTTCCCATTCAGTCAATAGATCTGCCGGTCCAATTCTCATTTCACATCAGGCAAAGAAATTTTTTGTTTTTTTTTCTCAATATTACAAACTTAGTAATCTCTCAATTAAGTAAATGTATTTTGGGTGAAGGATTGATGATGTGAAATCAAAAATAATCAAGGCGAACAAAATTATAAATAGATGTACGTTATTCATGGCTAAGAGACAGCCCCATTTTTTTTTTTAACAAATTCCAAACTAGTAATTTGAATAGTTAGAAGAATGTGTTCCGTAACGTCATTTAGTATGTTGTGATATCTATTGACACTATTAAACATGTTTTGTTTACATAAAATTTAAAAAGGAAATGATATGTCACGAGTTAATCGTTGCAATTAATCACATTCTATGTATTCTGATATTGGACTAGATTCATTGTAACATACAAGCTACTAGTTCATTTTTCTTTAACTAAATTATTTTCAATTACATCAACTAGCCACTATTCAATGACATCATCTAGATTCCTTGTACAATTATCTATTTCAACATTTTTTTTTTATAGATAAAATAACGAAGTTACACAAGTTACTCTCTACCGTTCTTCAAATCCGATTTTATTTTAAATTTGGACTAGATTTTTTGCAACATTCAAGCATGTTTATTTTCTTTTACCTAAATTATAAAAACACTCAAATGTCATTTTTTCAAGATTTTGGGGCATGCCAGGAAGATATCAAGGGTTAAAAAGAAATTAACAATAGGGACGGACTCAGAATTAAATTTATAGGGGGCAGATTCAAAATAATATAATATAAATGAGAGTGGTTAAATCTAGAAACATTAATACAATACAGGATGATCAAAACAAAAAACCAGACTAATGAAAAAAAAAAATTTGAGGAGGTCACCAACCCCCACTCGTCATAGAATTGGTCCCTCCATATTAACAACTGAATAAAGTTTCTTTAATGATATTTGACAAAACGAGAGGAAATTTATTATTCATAGAAGAAAAGATAATGCCTAATCGAGAGGGAATGAACCTTGCCTCTCCAAAGTAGTGGGTGAAAAAAATCATACATGTTGACGCTTGATTTTGGACGCCAACTACTCGCACGTGAGAAGCGCTAAGCGGACTTAGGAATCACACGTGATGGATCCATGAGATTTGAATATGGAGCTGATATTATATATGTTGCAGAAAATATAAATAAAAGATTAACAAGAGGGGTTTTTATAGTGGTTCGGATGCTCAACAAGCGATTCCTACATCCACTGTTATTTTATTGATCTCTTACTATTTTTATGATATTGCCCATAAGACATACAAAGATGAAGAAATACAGTGTTTACAGAGAGAGAATGAAATGAAGCTCAAATCTCAACCCAACCTCCTTCTTCGGGAAGAGGAGTGCCCATTTACACCTAAACACTTAATGTAATGAGTGTTTTGCAAGTTGCCTTGACACATGGAAGGCTCTCATCCATTCATTTCTTTGAAATGAGATAAAGTTGGTAAGAATATATTTGAGGCAGATATGGGCTTGGCAGCTAGTACAAGAAGACATTAAATGAGCTGACATAAGCATAACTTTTGAGGCATAACAGAAGCCTCCCAGTTTTTGAAGTGCCTAATCGCGCTTCAGAAACTCAAGTCTTTGATCTGAATGGCTGCAGTCTCGAACTGAAGAGCTCAAACTGAAATCTGTTAGGAAAACGACTTGAAATCTGGTAGGAGCACGATCTGAAATCTGGTAGGAGAACGACCTGAAATCTGGTAGGAGCATGACCTGAAATCTATTAGGAGCACGACCTAAAATCTGTTAGGAGAACGACCTCATATTTGTTAGGAGCTCGACCTGAGAGGTCAAAACGACCACAACCTAAGAGGTCAAAGCGAGCTCAATGAGCAAAACGACCTCAACTTGAGAGGTCAAAACGACNCCTAAATGGTATGGGAGCAGTTTAGTGAATAACAATTAACTCAAATAAGTTTTAATGGTTCACTAAAATTTATTATTAATAAAGAGAATTTTGTTATTTAAGAAATCTTAAAAGAATTTATGTTATTAAAATTAACCTTTGGGATTAATTTTTTGGGTTGTTTGTTATAGTCTTTTTTTTTTCTTTTTTTTTTATCAGGGGTGTCCGGACCAGTTTATGTGTACCTCAACTAATCCCCCAAGACCTTAAAACTACTAGTCGGATAAGAATTCTAATAGCTACTCATATTAGCACCTGAAGAGAGACTTGAAGTTAAAACTTTTGGAGTAATACATCAAAAAATCTCTATCAAACCACTTAACCACTATAGTTTGTTTTTTTAATAAAGATAAGTTGATAAACAATTCTCATAAATTTCTCTCATAAACGCGATGTGGTAACTTGTAATTGATCAGCTCGCATTTGGTCAGACGGAACCTATTGTTAGATAGACGAAACTCATTGCGAGCTAACACATCACGTTTGTAAGAGAAAGTGAGAAGAGTTTGTTAGTGTAGTATTCCTTATTGTTTTTTATAGTCCATTCATTCAAAATATTTATTTCNGGTTAACTTTTAAATTTTATATAGTCGAATCCCAAACAGGGAAATTAAATAATTCTCAGTTTAATTAACCTCAATCGTACATCAGTTTGATTTATAAAATTATTAGCCAACGTTATTAATGCAAACGAATTCTTTTCTAAAAGAGTTTTACTATAAATTACTGAAGGTAATTACTTTTTAAGTGGGTGAGAATGAGAGGTAATAACTTTTTCATTTGCAATACAAAAACAACTGAAAACGTGCTTAGTAACAAGTATTTTAAAAAGAGATTTTGAAAAAAATCAAACAACACAATTTTGATGCTTTTGGAAGTTGGAACACCCAATATTTTAGTACAAACAATAAATTAAGACCTCGTGAAAATGTTTCAAACGTCTTAATCGAGCTGTAGGTATTGATTTGGCATAGAGGTGCCATGTGATGGAGCAGTGGGAATTCAATTGAGGAACCAGGGTCCGAATTTGTGAAGTTATATATGAAGGACAAATTGAATCAACTGATAGAGAGATTCATTGTTAATTAGACAAAGGTTGGTTGAGGGAGTGGTGACACCTTTAAATTTGATGAATTCTATAGATGGTTTGGATTATAACCTGCCTATTATAAGATGTTAATTTTAACGTGTTCTAGCTTCTAGAATATAATATTGTTGACGCTTGATTTTGGACGCCAACGACACGTGAGAAGCGCTAAGCGGACTTAGGAATCACATGTGATGGATCCATGAGATTTGAATATGGAGCTAAGATTATATATGTTGCAGAAAAATATAAATAAAAGATTGGCAAGAGGGGTTTTTATAGTGGTTCGGATGCAACAAGCGACTCCTAGATCCACAGTTATTTTATTGATCTCTGACTATTTCTATGATTTTGCCCATAAGACATACAAAGATGAAGAAATACAATGTTTACAGAGAGAGAATGAAATGAAGCTCAAATCTCAGCCCAGCCTCCTTCTTCGGGAAGAGGAGTGCCCATTTATACACTTTTATACTCAATGTAATGAGTGTTTTGTAAGTTGTCTTGACACATGAAAGACTCTCGTCCATTCATTTCTTGAAATGTAGATAGAGTTGGTGAGAATATCTTTAGAGATATGGGCTTGGTAGCTGATACAAAAAGACATTAAATGAGCTGACATAGACGTGACTTTTTAGGCATAACAAATATGAATCATTTTCTTAGTGAATTCAATGATATACTAACTGTGTGTAAAGTTTTATGCTTGTACCTAGCACAAAAATAAATGGGCGACGCGAAACCTTCTTCTACTTTTTATATTAATATCAATTATAATAAGCCAATTCATATTTGCAAGGATCAAGTCAAGGGTGGTCATTCCAATTAACTTTTTAATTTTTATAATTAATAGGGCTATCAAATGTAAATTAGTTTAAATTTCCAACGTGATTTCGGAAAATTTCAACTACATCATCAGTGACTACCACTTGAGACTTCTCGATCTTGTTTTCTCTATAATACCTAAGTCTCTTTAACCAATGGAGATTAGGAGAAGAAATTTTTATACACGTCTAATTAATTAATTATGAAATATTTTATATTTTTTTATGTTTATATGACATACTCTCATTGATTGATTATTTGTATGATATACGTAAATAACAGTTTCTGTTAAACAAGGATAGGACTTAAAAAAGTCGCAATATAAGGAGATTAAGTTCCTTCTGAAATTGATTGGAGTTTGGTAGAATTAATTTGATTTAAGTGATACAATAATATAATTTATATATTAAAAAAAAGTTGGGCAACAGACAGGAATTACCCGAAGTCAATGGGAGTAGAAATCAAAAAAGGTACCATAGAGCACGTGGCGAAGAAAGAGTGGTGAAAAAAATGAAGCTTACTGATTAAAAATATAAAGGCCCCGCAGGAAATGATGGTGATGGTATAAAGAAGAGTTGATCCAGAAACAGTGTGATTTGTCTTGAACGGCGACGTCTTACTCAACTTTTGTGAATCTATCAATTATACTGTCACTATCCAACGTTGTACCCTCTTCCACGCCTCTGTGGCTGAAAGCTCACCGTCCACTCTTATTTGTCCTTTTCGATTGCCCTATCACGAGTATCACGCATAGTATCATCATTATTGTTTCTACCACATTTTTATCTTCGTCTTTTTACGACGATGTAATATTTTGTAAAATTATCTTTCGAGGTAATATTTAACGATTTAATTCTCCAAAAATTTGATTAAATAATAAAAATTTTCTATAAGCTTTATGAAAAATTTGATCTTTAGATATTCAAATAAACAATAATATTTACTTGTTATACCTTAAAAGTCACGCTTATGTCAACATAATAAATGTGTTATCAAGCCTATATCTCTTCAAAGATATTCACACCAACTTTATCTCATTTTAAAGAGATGAATGGACAAGAGTCTTCCATGTGTCAAGGCAACTTGCAAAACACTCATTACATTGAGTGTTTAGGTGTATAAATAGACACTCCTCTTCCCGAAGAAGGAGGCTAGGCTGAGATTTAAGCTTTATTTCATTCTCTCTCTGTAAACACTGTATTTCTTCATCTTTTTATATCTTACGGGTAAAATCATAGAAATAGTCAGAGATCAATAAAATAACAGTGGATGTAGAAGTCGCTTGTTGAGCATCCGAACCACTATAAAAAGCCCTCTTGCCAATTTTTTATTTATGTTTTCTGCAACATATATAATCTTAGCTCCATGTTCAAATCTCATGAATCCATCACGTGTGATTCCTAAGTCTGCTTAGCGCTTCTCACGTGTGAGTCGTTGGCGTCCAAAATCAAGCGTCAACAGTTTGGTGGCTCATGCAGGTCCGATTCTCAAGCATGCGTTCAAGTTCCCTGATGGCGTGCTCAAATCTCAAACCTGCGTCAGAATTCTCCAATCGTGTGGCCAGATCGCAGATCGCACACATTAAAATTCTCCAATCACGTGGTCAGATCGCACGCATCAGAGTTCTCCGATCACGTGGCCAGATCATAGATCGCACACGTTAGAATTATCCGATTGCGTGGCCAGATCGCAGATCGCACGCATCAGAATTCTCCAACTACGTGGCCAGATTGCACGCATCAGAGTTCTCCGATCGCGTGGCCAAATCGCAGATTGCACGCCCATGTCGTCCTGATCCTCGGCTTCAGATCGCTGATCTTTAGCTTCAAATCGCGTGTTCGGATCGCTGATCTCTTGTGCTCTTAGGTAGAGCTTGTTATGACCTTTTCAGGTCGAGCTCGTTTTGACATCTCAAGTTGAGGTCGTTTTGCTCATTGAGCTCATTTTGACCTCTCAGGTCGAGCTCGTTTTGACCTCTCAGGTCGAGCTCGTTTTGAGCTCTCAAGTTGAGGTCGTTTTGCTCATTGAGGTCGTTTTGACCTCTCAGGTCGAGGTCGTTTTGACCTCTCAGATTGAGGTCGTTTTTCTCATTGAGCTCGTTTTGACCTCTCAAGTCGAGGTCATTTTGCTCTCAAGTTGAGCTATTTTTGCTCAAATTGAGCTCATTTTGCTTAGATTGAGCTTGTTCAAATTTCAGGTCGAGCTCCTAACAGATTTCAAGTCGTGCTCCTAACAGATTTTAGGTCGTGCTCCTAACAGATTTCAGGTCAAGCTCTTCAGTTCGAGATTGCAGCCATTCAGATCAAAGACTTGAGTTTCTAAAGCGCGATTACGCACTTCAAAAACTGGGGGGCTTCTGTTATGCCTCAAAAGTCACGCTTATGTCAGCCTAATAAATGTTCTGCCAAGCCCATATCTACTCAAAGATATTCACACCAACTTTATCTCATTTCAAAGAGATGAATGGACGAGAGCCTTCCATGTGTCAAGGCAACTTGCAAAACACTCATTACATTGAGTGTTTAGGTGTATAAATGGGCACTCCTCTTCCCGAAGAAGGAGGCTGGGCTGAGATTTGAGCTTCATTTCTTTCTCTCTCTGTAAACACTGTATTTCTTCATCTTTGTATGCCTTACGGGCAAAATCATAGAAATAGTCAAAGATCAATAAAATAACAGTGGATGTAGGAGTCGCTTGTTGAGCATCCGAACCACTATAAAAAGCCCTCTTGCCAATCTTTTATTTATGTTTTCTGCAACATATATAATCTCAGCTCCATATTTAAATCTCACGGATCCATTACATGTGATTCCTAAGTCCACTTAGCGCTTCTCACGTGCGAGTCGTTGGCGTCCAAAATCAAGCGTCAACATAACTCAATAAGTTTTTATTACTTCATAATAGTATAAGTTTTGAGACTTAGAACAATAAGATTGTTGTTATTTTAAAATTTTATGACATTAATTGTGATTGTGATATGAATTATATCATTGTTTGAGTCATGGTCTGTTGGTTTGAAATCTAAATTAAGGACATTAAATACAATATTCTTAAATGTTATAAAATGTAATCCAAAGCAGTAAAAACATGCAACAACCCAGAAACATTCATCCACCCAGAACAAGTACAAAAATAACAATTAAGCAGCAAAATGAAAAAGGAAAGAGAAATAACACCAGATTTATAGTGGTTCAGTAATCTTAAAGATTACCTACATCCACTCTTCAGAGCAACCAAAAAAAGGATTTCACTATGAGTTTGAGAAACCTTACAGAAGAATCGGCTCACCCCTTTACCTGAGGCATCACCCGGATAAAAAACCCTCCTGATTTTACACCCATATACCCAAATGCTCTCACCACTCATACATATCAAATAGGCAGAAATCAGTACATATTTATACAGTATAAGAAAGACTAAACAATAAGGACAACTCACACCTACCATCACTGTTGATTCCATGGACGAACCTTGGATTTCCAGCATAGCACCTCTAACTGATTTCTCTCTCTGTTAACCAAGAGAGAATCGAGAGAAGTGAGCTGCGCACAAGACCTAAAATAGATTAGGTCGTTCGAAGATAGCAAAAGACTGAACTACCCCTCAAGCCTTAACAATTTACATTTGACCAGCCAAACTCCAAGTTGACTTCCACGTGTGTCATCAGAATGCCACATCACAACAAATCTCCACCTTGGCATTTGATCTTCTCCTTTCCTTATTGCCCTGGAAAAATCTTCTTAATTCTCTTCAACATGCAAAAGGCTCTTAAAGAGCCTTAACTTGTCTAAGGTTACTGACTTGGTGAACATGTCTGTTGGGTTCTCTCTACCAGGAATTTTCTCCACCTTGATAACTTTGTCTTCTATCAGGTTTCTTATAAAATGAAGTCTAACATCTATGTGTTTCGACCTCTCATGAAATACCTGATTTTTACACAGAAAGATGGCACTCTAACTGTCACTCTTAATAGGAACTTATTGCTGAACCAGTCCCATCTCAACAAGCATTGCCCTGAGCCACATAGCCTCCTTGACTGCTTCTGTAATTGCAACATACTTTGCTTCCGTAGTGGACAGAGTTACAATAGCCTGCAGATTAGCTTTCCAGCAAACCAAGTTATTCCAAATGGTAAAACAAAAACCAATCATGGACTTCCTATTATCAATGTTTCCAGCACAATCAGCATCTACACATCTCATGATGGGATTTTCCTGATTTTTCCCTCTACTGTAAACTATTCTAGTGGACAGAGTACCCTCCACATATCTAAGGACCCATTTCACTGCTTCCCAATGAGTTTTTCTCGGATTACTCATATACCTAATTATTCTATTCAACAACTCATCCTTTCAAATAACCTAATTAAACATCTAATATATTTTTTTAACACAAATTAATTGGTAAATGGTTACAGATTTTAATCGGGACACATTAATCAGGAGCTCAACACAAATTTTGTGGGGCCAAAATCACATAAATGAGAGAAAATATGAATGTATTAGTGGTAGGATCTTATTTGAAGAAGAGTTTTGTTTTGAAGTATGGAGCTATGACATTTCTAAATGAAATCGAAACCAATCCTTATTTATTCTGCTTAACTGTTAATGAAGTTTGATATAACAATAGGAAGTTAGAATGGTTGAAAGTTCCTAAATATAAAATTAATCAGTAATAGAAAAAAACAAACAAACTGTTAAATCAATTAAGAAAACTTGACCATTGCTTGCGCAAGTAATGGGCCAATAAATTTCGGAAATTGAATAATAATTCTAATCACTTTGATTTTGATGGTCTATGGAGTCGTAATCGAAGGTTTAATTTAAAAGCAATGCTTCATTCATAATGCCTCCCTCGTTATAAAATAAAAACCTCAAGCAAGATTCTCGATCTTGTAAATTATTTTGAAATGTTCTCTTGTGTTTGGGTTTGATCTAGAAGATATACGTGGATCGATATTAGCCTCAAGAGATCAACCCTTAAGCTATGCTTCCTTATTGTTTTCAGAGCATATCTCGGGGGGTAGGGGTAGGGGTAGGAATAGGATATATGCCCACAATTCCTGTTAACCACAACATCAATTCCTTAATATTTTTCTTGCTTAGAAAACGACAACACCTCATCTTCTTCTCTTCATGTGCGAGGTTTTAATTTGGGTTCATATTTTTTCTCTGCGTTTACATCTTCCTTAATAAGGACCATCAATGACTTATCAATTTAGCAAGTTAAAATAATTTATTGAATATTAACTTATCACATTGACTTTTTATACATATATAATGATTCTTTAGTGCGAAATAAAGATAATGAAAACCATTGAGAGATAAAGTACATATGAATCATGTGTATATGATCAAATTTAAGAAATTATGGACTATTTTAATAATCTACAAATTATAACTCATTCTACGTGGATGAATTTCACACACAAAGAAAGCATCGCAATGAATGATCAACACATCACTCTATATCAATTACAATATGAAAATTGTTTCGTTAATCCGTCGTTTTTAAGCTTTGTCATTGAACAGTTTTCTTGATACAAATGTAATGTCCCAAAAAGCTTATTTCAATTGATACAGGAAAAAAAAAAACATATTTCGTTGTCACACTAGTCCTTATATTTCGATGCAAAATCAAGGTATCAATGAAGATAAATGGCGTGGCCATAAAGCTGTTGCTTCTATCCTTGATCAAATTCTTACATGAGTTTTACTTTTACAAGTAACATAGATAAATTAAATATTAAATCAAATATTAAAAGAGAAGTAATATGGGAATTACATCATACCAGCTAAGCTATACTTCAAATCATATCACGACTGCAGCCAAAAAAATTAATAACTGACATGATTATATTTTACAAGAAGATTCCAACCTCTCCCTTATGACATCAAACTTCACCAACTTTTCAATCTCAAAATTCAAACTACAATTCATTTCATCCTCCACTTATTAAGATAAGGAGTTTCTTAAATCATTCCATTTCACCCATCCATCAACCTGGTTTTGACTTCATCTCCTATATATACATCATGTATAATCTTATCTTCTCAATTGGGTATTATTAATTATTAATTTCTTCATTATTATTTTTTCTCTCAATCATTAGATCTTCTAGGCTTATATCATATCTTGATGATCACATTGTTGGTTTGTTCTCACAAGATTTAGGGTTTGAACCTTCTCATGGGCGCCTATATAGGCCTAATACTATTGTTTCTCATTTTTCAGATATTATGGAATTGGCGAGGACTCCAATTTTCACTTTTGAAATCGAAAACAAATACGTCCAAAACCAAATAAGATAAATTATATATATATAAAAGAGGAAAAGCACTCGAGCTACCTAATTGTAGGTCTTTTTTCTTTTTTTTTTTTCCATTAAGAGATTAATGATAAATTATGCATGGATATTGTATGATCATAATCAAAACGTAATGGATACGTTGAATTTAAAATTAAAAAGCAAAACACCAAAACATGAGTGCTTTTGTTATGCATAAAGATGCCAGACGTAGTATTCCTTGTGTGAACAAAGTGAAGCATGCCACCCTTTGTGTTAGCTGCCTTCGAATATGCTAATTAAAGTATCTAAAGTAAGTTATCAATAATTAAATCATCATTAATTTATTATTCATCTAATTAAAGTTGGAATTTGTTTAATTTATTTCGAATTTTAAAACTAAAGAGTGGAGGTAGAGAGGTGTATTAAAATAAGTTAACGTGAAGCACCTGAAGTCCTGAACCCATAAAGCGCCATCAAAGAGATTCCCCATTTCCAATTTCTTTTTAATTTATGTTGCAAAGCTCTAGAAAAAAAAAATATTAATCTAAAAATTAAGAAATTTGTTTGATATAACCCTTTTTTTAGTGTGAGTTGAGATATAGCTCGTTTGTAAATGTTTAAAAAAAAAAAAAATTATTTTAAAATTTTAGAGCTAATTAAACTAAAATACTCTTTCTTAACCAAAAATTCTTACTGGAACCAATTAATAAGGTATTTATCGATAAATGGTTATTGGTTTTTATCGATTAACCAATAAATACTTATTGATTGGTTATCGATAAATTGGGTTTTGGTTTTAAGAAAAAAAAAGATATTTTGATTCAATAAATACTGAAATTTTAAAACAAAGTTAGGTTGAGACCCAAAAAGGGTTATTTCATAAAAATTTATGTTATATAATTCCATTAATTTAAATTTAAATTATTCTATTTTGGGATAAAAGTAAAGGAGATAGGGTTTCACCAATGGGCTGTTGACAAAGAAGCAAGGTATAGACATTCCAATCGTCCAGCTTTGCTGCAAATTTTGATGTGATTGTGACCTTCGTGAAAGCGACTTCTTTGATGCATCAAGGGACCTACCTCACATGCCTCCACCAATAACTTGCACAAACAGAGAAATTGAAATGGGCCCCACTCTAAGATGTGGGGACCACTACTTTTGGTGGTACCACAGCTATGATTCTCTATTTTCTACTCTCTACTAATAAAGTAGTATTGACGTGTGTTCACCTTAAATTAGAAAATATTTCTTTAAAATATTGAAATAAAATAATTTTTATATTTTCGTAATAATATTTAGAAGAAAGACTTTGATAACATTATTCTTCTCAATTGTTGAAACACTGTCGGGTGTGTTTGTTTCTTTATTTTGGGTAAGATTTTTGAAATCTAAATTTTTTTTAAAAGTTTAGAAATTAACGAAAAAAATTATTGGATGAGTGAGTATGTTTTTGTTAATTTTTAATATTTTATTATAGTGATATTTAATAAATTAATCTAAATTCTATTTCATAATAACTATTCACCTTAAATTTTTGTTTAAATCGTACCTAAAATAATAAATAAATTATTATTTTAAATTTTAAAAAGATAATCTACATTCACAGAATGATAACGTGTTAGATATATATCCACGCTCTTTAAAAAAGGGCAAAAAAGAAAACAAATAGACGGTCATTATACTGTGCTCCCTAGAAGAGAGGCTAGACTAGATTGGTTGAATAGCGAAGAGGGGAGGGACCATTTCTCCATTGTTCTCCTTTACTTGAACTATTGAACTAGGAATTGAAAAGTGAACAACCTTATATAAAAAGTAGTACCTCATTGTTTCTAGAACCTAATTTAAAATCAGCCTCTTCCACATTTGTTAAATTTCAATTTGAATTAACTTAATAACAAAGCATGAACATTATTTCTTTAAACGTATTTGTGTAATTAAAAGATTATGCACGTGACATATAGCCCACAATTACCATAGTTTAGTGTAATTAGCATGGTCGTTACTACCCCACTCTACAAATATCCAACGCTTGACCTTTTTTCTACTTTTTTTTTTTTTAAATTGAATTGGCAATAAAATCTTTTTATAATTATAATAGTAGGATTAAACTGATTTATTACTATAAGAAGATTATAAGTTAATAAATGTGTAATTACAAAAATTATTGTTTTTATTTTTTATTTTATAATTCACATTTTAGTAGTATGTATTAGGATTTCAATTCATTATTTCAGTAGTATTAGAATTTCTTATTTACTTTTAATACTACTATATTTTTTATTTTATAATTCATGTTTTAGATAAATATTTTATTTAATCTTAAACTTTTAATGTAATATATATATAATTATTATTATATAGAGACAACTTTCTTAAGACGGGAATTAAAAAAATTATAACTTACATAATGTGGAGTTTATTCTTGTTTATAACTATTCCAAATTGAGATTATAATTTTTTATGACTACATAAATGTTATTCATATATAGAGAATCATTATAGAGTTGTTTTACTATTAATTTTTAACTTAATTTGTTGTAATCATTTTCCAATAAATGATATTGAAAGTTGCTGATTAAAAATAAAAAATAATAAGGATTTATTTCATATAATTTTTATGGAACTATTTAATATAAGTAGATTCAAGCTTTTCGAAATTTATAAAAAATAAATTTTTTGTGATTATTGTTGATACGAAAGCTCATACTAACTAGAGAGATCCGATTGACCTTGACAAAATCAGAACATTTATTGTAAACTAACAATGCAATGTAAATATACGGTAAAGTTAATAAAACAAATAAAATTTTAAAGGAGTTTGACAAATTAGAACTTAAACTTATATCCACTGTTCTCTTATTGCTTTTGGAGAGCTTACAAGAGAAATAAATTGAATGCCTTAAACATATTGCTAACTCCTCTCTCATAGTTTGAGGGGGTGTTTATATAAGTTTTAGTAAAAGAAAAGAGAGATAAGTTTGGGATTACGATCAGATTTGGTATGCAATCCCATGATCTTTATGATTGAGCGTTGAGATTGCACTGCCAACGGTGTTGACCTTATCTTTTTCGAAATACTCGAGATTGAAGCTTATTCTCAACTGTTAGGATTGGTTGTTGCGACAAACTTCAATTGGATCAAACTTACTCTAGATTGTACAAATTTTGGGTCAAGCTTGTTTTAGGTCGTGCTTGATTTTGGGTCGAATTACAACTCTGCGAACTTCTGATATTTACGAGCTTTCTGACACACAACAATTATTATTTTATACTTAGATTATTAAAAATCCTCCCAGGTGCTTTCAACAATGATAAAAGGATTTATAATAGTTTTCAAAGACTTTAGATGTACTTAAGACTAAACGACCCTACAAAAATATATAAAAGAAACCCTAAATTACTATGTAATTGAAATAATTAATTAAAAGGATAAAAGGAGAGAGATTTGATGATGTAAAAAGAGGTCAACAGAGTAGTGAGATATGATATACATATTTGCAGGGGATCGAGGGACAGAGGCCCCATCACCGTACACGTGGTGATTATAAAGTGAACAGAGTACGAAGGCACAATAAAAAAATACGTCAGACGATGATCAATAACAACTAGGCCCCATGTGCCCTCCTGTATTTCCCATCAGTATAAGCGGTTTTTCCGCTTATTGCCAAAACCATACATTTATTTAAATAAAAAAATATATTAAAAAAAAAGCTGATTTGCTTTTTGAAGAAGCGATTTAATGGAATTCGGAGTACGTGGGAGCAGGTTCACATGATGAAATAGTCTTCTCTTTTGGGGTTTAATTGTAATTAGTAGTAATTAATAAAGTGAAAGATGAAGCTGCGGCTCCAAACAGACACGTGTATATTTTGGTATCCAATCATGTGGCGTGTCTTTTTAGATACTCCTTTAATCGTCTTTTCTCTTGTCTTTTTCTTTTCGGCATTTCATCGAAATTTGTTACATGAAATCAAATTATTATTTACTAAAATATATTTATAAGTTTTTTGAAATATTATTTATTTAAACCACAAAAAGATTATTCCAAAACAAAACATTTCTTTTCACGGAAAGCAAATGTCTTTGGAAATTCAATCATTTCGATTCACCTTTTCTTAATCAACTCATCTTATTTTTCAAACTTACTGTTTTCTTTTTCAAATTCATCATCACATTAACTCAATATTTTTTTTTAAAAAATATCTAAATTTCAGACATGTTGTCTAAATAATGCTTAATTCCAAAGTTTTATATACTATTTGAAAAAAAAAAATTGGAGATTAAAGAGGTATTTATTATATATCTGGCAATTAATGTGATTGATAATTAGATTGATTGAAACGTTTGTGATTAATTGATGATTTTCGATTTCTTATAAACGTTGTATTATAAATATTATCAAGCTTGCTTTTACAAATCATAGACATCTTTTTTAGAAGATAAAATTTTTAAATATCTTAAAACTTTAATTTTTAACATAAATACCTTAATTTTGTCATGACTAAGTTTAAATACCATTGAACTCATCTTTAAATATCATTTCAATACAATGATTATAAACTAGTTATAATAGATAATAACAATAATGAATAATAGATAAATAAATATGATTTTATTTCATTAGTAAGTGTAATAAGTGAAATTTAAAAAAAAAAATTCTTTTATTTCATTGGTTTTTACCATTAAAATGAATATAAACTTATTATTAGTTTTAAGTACTAAATTTTAATATGAATTTTTTTTTAAATATTAAGAAATGTAATAACAATTTCCGAGGTAAAGAGGAATATGAGGACCAATAGCATTTCCAAACAACTATGGACAGTGTATTAATTGTATATATCAAAATATGAATTATGATTTGACATTTAAAATTAAACATTAACATCCATTTTCAATTTGGTAGGCTATCACTACTATATAATAGCAAACAAAATAGATTATTTTTGTGATTGATATATTTCTTTTTATTATTTAGGATAAGGCCAACTTAAATGTCAATGTTGACATGTTTTTTTTTTTTTTTTTTTTTTTTTAAATTTAATTTTTAATCTTTTAACTTTATGTAAACATATACCCCTTAGAAAAATTGAAATATGTATACCCAACCATATGTGATATTTAAACTCATATACAGCATTAATTTACATTCAATTGTAAATCCTTTTTATCATATATTTGCCTATAAGTCATCAAAGATTGTTTGTTTATTTATTTATTTTAATTATATAACTTAAACCTAATTTTTTTTTGGTTAATTGAAGTGTTTGACAGTTTAAACATACTTCGGCTAATCCTGTTTCACAGCAACCATGGCCGTGTAAACCTAAAAATTTTCATTTACCTTCTCTTATAACTTATGAATTTAAAAAATGGAACATTTATTAGCGTTTTCTTAATTAAAATATATAAATGTCTCCCAAAATTTATTAGCGTTTTCTTAATTAAAATATATAAACTTGAAAACAATTTGAATTTTTGTTAGGAATTCATTTTTGCCGAGCTTGAAAAGGGAAAATAAAGTATGCGTTTGGTTTATTATTTTGGGTAGGATTTTGGGGATAGTATTGGATAATTGAATATGGGAGTATTACGAGGTAAAATTTAAAAATTTATAGAAAAACCCCTTGCTAATTTCATAAATACCCCCAACATGTAAATTGACAAAAATACCCCAACCACCTGCAGTGCTAGATTCTGGCCACCACCGCCAGAATCTGGCCGGAAAATCGAGTTACGACACAGACCGGTCGGATCTGTGTCGTAACGAGTCGTTATGGCCTTTTCCGGCCAGATCCACCACAGATCTGACCGAAAAAGGCCAGATCTACGGCCTGCCGTGGCCGTTGATGGCCGAAAAAGGCCAAAACGACGGCCATCTTTGGCCGTCAGCGAAGGCCAAAGATATGGCCGTCGTTCACGGCCAGATCTGGCCTTTTCCGGCCAAATCCGTGGTGGATCTGGCCGGAAAAGGCCAGATCGGTGAACTTCCGGCCATTTATGGTCGGCAGGTTGGCCGTTGTATGGATTTCGGCTACCACCGATGGTGGTTGCCGGAATCTGGCGAGTATGGGTTATGGGGGTGTTTTTGATAATTTTTAAACTTTTTTTTAGGGTGTATTTGATGAAATTAATAACCTTATGGGGTCTAAAAGTAATTAAAAAAATAGGGTAATATTCTTGGAATAACGTAACAATTTTGTCTCTTTTTCCATTTGCCTCTTCAACTTTTTGAGCTACTGCTCTTGTCATGCATATCTGTGTAGTTGGCTCAATTTTCTTAAGCTTTTTATAATGGAAATACAGATTTTATGTGTAAGTTTCCATATTGAGAATATAAGATAGACAAAGGCCTAATAAGAAATCCTATTAAAAAAGTCCAATTTTAAGCATAGATATTTTCAGGGTTTTAAGCTTGTAAATAGGCTACACATTTGCTAGACCGGGGAAATACTTTTAAGATATTAATGCTGATATAGAAAATGGTGTCTTCTAATCTAAACGAAGACTCGATAGAAATCAGGTTCTTTAATCCTCATTCAGGCTATGGCTGTTTATGAACAGTGGAGATGACTTTATAGGGATATTTGATTTTCTTCAAAATTAAGAAAGCATTGTTTTTCCTTACTGCTCTATGTCTTTTGTGACTGTCAGACTTTCTATTTGTCTCATGCATGTGGAATGCTTGTTATTGCTTATTTTAGGTAGCTGCTTTAATATATAGAATTCCTGGAACTTGTTGATAATTTCTAGCAATTGCCAGATGTTTATACCATTTTTTCCTTTAATTTAAATTAATTTTTGTGCCTGTTTACCAATGATTAAAAACTTTCCTTTTTGCATGAAGCCAATGGCGATAGAACAAGTAATGTCAGATCAAGATAGTGAGGATGAAGTTGATGATGACATTGCAGATTTTGAAGATCGAAGGGTATGCCTGGTGATTCTATCATCTTCATTTTGCTTGTTTTCTTAGTTGAAACTCTTCTTACCCTAATAGAACTTGCCCTTCTTTCCTATCAAATTATGTGGAACTAGTTCAAAATTTTATGAAGTATAACGCTTTTGTCAAGTAAAGTTAATTGTTATTGTAAGACAAGAACTTGGGTCATTAGTTATATGTTTCAAGTGCTTAGTTTCACCAATTTTTAGTACTCGTTGGGCTTGAAATTGCAATGAATTGGATGATATCATGATGCATTTTTCATCCTTTGACCTTTTAAATAGTAATTTGATCCTGTTTACTTCTAACGTATGGGAATTTTACTTTGTTTTGTCTCCTATTATATGTAGACCAAGTTTTCACTTGTGAATGAGTATTTTTAATTGCTTTGATAGGAACTTGGAAAATAATATGATATTGTCATATTGCAGATGCTTGATGATTTTGTTGATGTTAGCAAAGATGAGAAACAACTTATGCATCTTTGGAACTCATTTGTGAGAAAGCAACGGTAGTTATTGCTTACCTCTTCAAGCGTTCTATCTTTTATTTTTCAGTTCTTTCATATTATTTTTCATTGTTGTCTGTTTTTGTTTGCCAAGATGTTGGGGGAAGTCAATGGGATCTGAGGTGCACCACTTTATGATGTTCTGTATGATCTGGTTTTTAGCTTAAAAGGCTATATCTCCTTTTTTGGCAGGGTCCTGGCGGATGGTCACGTTCCTTGGGCTTGTGAAGCATTTTCCAGACTTCATGGGCGGGATCTGGTCCTTTCTCCAGCACGATTTTGGTAGTTTCCTTCATTAGTTCTGTCCTCTTTGTTCTTGTTTTTGGTTTAAGTTAGTGCAAACTGTGCTGTTAAACATACGGTGAAGGACCAATCTTGGTTTAAGTTCACTAACTATGTGTAGGCCAGCTATTCATGATGATTAGTGGAATGGTATCCACCCTACCATGACTGAAACCAATCAATGATCTAATTATATTATAGAAACTCATAATACAGAACCTGAGAAAGAAATTTGCAAAAATGTCATTCATATTATGCTTTGTGTATCTCGTAAATTTTAATATCTTGTAAAGGTTATTTTAAATGAAGTCATGGGTTTTATTTGATCTATTAGAACATTACTCTACTTGTACTGGAACCAGTTTCGATAGTTTTAATTTAAAAGAAAAAGAGAACAAGGGTGTTCTGGGGGTGGTGGTGGTGAGGGTCCAATTGTAGCTTTCCTGTATTCATCTATAGAATTCGAAAAGTGACCACTCTAAATAAATAGCATTTGAATGCTCTATTAAACGACTATATAGAATGTTATTAATTGCTATCTATCTGATTGGTTGTGCCATTCTGCTGGTATGCTTTGTCAACTGCAAGGAGATCATCTATGCGATATATTTTATTATGATTGTTATGTCAACCTTGATTTTTTTTTTTTTTCTTGGTTGATTACATTTTTCTTCTCTGCCACAAGCTTCTGTTAGTCTTTATGACCCAGTTTAAGTTACCTTGTACTTTTCTCATTTCTCGGATATCTTTATTTGAACTATCAATTATTAATGGCCTCAGGTGTTGGAGGCTATTCATGATCAAACTCTGGAATCATGGTCTTCTTGATGGGTGCACAATGAACAACTGTAACCTGATTCTCGAAAGATGCCAGGATGAGGGATCAGATGTAGTTAAAAGCTAAAGAGGAGACCGGTAACTACTTCCGACTTGAAAGAGTACAGAAAAGAAAGTGCCGTTGATTTTCTCCTGTGACGCCACTTTTTTTATTCTCTCTCTCCTTCCCTCTTATATAAATTAGTAGATTAGAGATTGACTGAATATTCTTTCCCATACAAAAGAATGGACGTCGGAGTTTACCTTTTCACTGTTGTAATCTTATTCAGTACGGGTCTCGGGTAACGTGTTCGCATTACTGACACAATTAATTGTAAAATTTAGCCACAAATTGATCTGCCAGCATTAGCTATACCATATGTAAAGCTACTATTGATTTCATCTAACACAATTCATTGTGGAATTTTGCTACAAATTGATCAGCCAGGTGCCAGCCTTAGCCATAACATGCTATGTAAAGCTACTGTTGATTTGATCTAAGAACAATAAACTGGCTGCTCAAAGCTGGCTTAGGGAGCTCTTAACTTGATTTTCCCTTAGATTTTGTACTGGGAAAGAAACAGGACTCGAGCTGACCTTGGATGAGATAGTCCCTTCTAATTGTGATTTGCAATTTACATAAACTTTTCACTATCAATTTTAGTTTGATTTGCAATTTACATAAACCTTTTACTATCAATTTTAGTTTTCTTGAAAAGAGTTAAAAACACCCTTTTCATTCTTCAAAAGGATTTTGACATATATAACTAACTCAATAATCACAATTTCCAAAATGGTTTTATTTGAAAGATAAATATAACAATAAAACCTAGTGATTTATTAACTATACCTTCAATGAGACAACAAATAATATATAACGTTAGACTATACTAGACTATAGAAGACTCAATATTTTAACAATATTGTTCTCGTAATTGTTGTCCTCGCCCAACTCCATGTGAAATAGAAGTAGGTTCATAAACTGTAGCTACCAAAACTAACGATAGACACACATAAGACGTTTAAGTGCATTTCGTAAAGTTTTACGAGAAAGAAAATGGATTTCAAGTGAAGAAAGTAAGATGCAAGTATTGTGAAAATATTTATAAAGCTGATGCAGGTAAAGGTGATGGTACTAGTGCTTTAAAAAGACATGCTGGTAAACATATAAATCATTATGGAAATAGAAAAACCAATCAAACTCAAATAATTAGTATGGGTAATACTTGGCGTTATAATTCTGATGTATATAGGGAACAATTAGCTTCATATAATGCTGCAACTGATCAACCTATTAATATGGCTAAAGATAAATATTTTGAAATATTTATTAAAAATTCATTTTTACCAGAATTTAAAACTTATTTAAAAAATTCAACTAGGAATGATTTAATAAATTTGTTTAAGAAAATGAAATTAGAATTAAGAAGTAAAATGCATAGTTGTCATGTTAGTGTGACTCTAACAGTCGATATTTGGAGTGTTAGAGCTAAACAAGATTATATTTGTATGACTAGTCATTATTTTGATAACAAATGTAAATTAAATAAATCTTTATTAGAATTAAATTAATGGATGTGGATCATAGTGGTCAACAAATTTATTATAAAATTATTGAAATTTTAGAAGAATATGATTTGGTTAACAAAGTAATAAGTCTAACTTTAGATAATGCAAGTGCTAACAGTAGAGCTGTAGATTTTTTTAAACAAAATTTTCTTTTTATGACAATTTGAATTTTTTTCACCAATGTTGTGCATGTCACATTATTAATTTAATGGTAAAAAGTGGTATGAAAAAAATTAGAAATAATATTGATAGAATTAGGGATTGTTTAGCTTGGATTACTAGTAGTAATAGAAGAAATTCTGAATTTAAAGATGCATGTAGAACTTCAAATTTGTCTCCTAGAACTTTTGCATTAGACATTCCAGTTAAGTGGAATAAAACTTATTTAATGTTTGATTCATGTTTACCTTATGCAAATTTACTTAGTTATTTTTTAGCAAATAAGAGGGTCCTCATTTTTTTGTAGAGAGTGATTGGCATATAGCTCAAAAATTTCATTCTTTTCCTAAAACTTTTTATGTTGCCACTTTAAAACTTTCTAGTGTGTATTATCCTACTAGCCCATTGACAATACATACAATTTTATAAATTTCAAATTTATTTGCTCGAAACAAAAACAATGAAATTTTAGTAGGACCAATATAAGCAATGGAATTTAAATTTAAAAAATATTGGAAACCCATTCTTTTTCTTTAATGTTTAGCTGCCATATTTGATCCTAGACTTAAATTAGCAGGTTTAGAAAATGTTTTAGACATGTTAAGTGAAAGTTTACAAGAAGAAGACTATGCCAATAAACTAGGACAAATAAGAGAGTGTCTTGGAGAGGTATATTTGTAATATGAAAGCACGTATGGGAACCAGAGAAAAGGTGCAATACCCGAGGAAGAACCAACAGAAGACACAAATGCAGACTTCAACTCCTGGAGTGCAATTAATAGGTGGAAGAAGACCCGAACCTGAAGCACAACTTCCTCTTTAAAAGCATCAACAACGAATATAATATTTTCCATGCAGATGTAGAGTAATGAGCTTTATCAATATTTGTGAACCCCTGACTTGTTGCCAGCAGATCCACAAGAAAGAGCCAACTTTGATGTCTTAGATTATTGGAAAACCAAAAAATATATTTTTCTGGTACTATCAAGACTTGCCCTGGATGTTTTCTCTGTTACTATCTTTATCGTCTCATCCAAACAAACATTTAGTGCAAGTGGAAGAATTTTTAAATGAAATGAGGACTAAACTTTCACCAAAATTAATTGAAGTCCTCACATGTCTTTGAGATTGGGAAACAGTCGCACCATCCAGATCAATACGAGGTTATTGACGATACTTTAATAGAATCATTTCAATTTTGTAATTTAGATGATACAGATGAGGGAGGTACTAGTCAACCCTCAAATTAGTTGTTTTGTAAATTATAACTTTGTAATTTGTAAATTATTGTACTTTTTTTTCCTTCTCAAGTTTTTGCCTCAATTGGATTTTTCTTGGTAAGGTTTTTAACGAGGCAATAATTGTTGTAATTTCTTATTTCTTATTTTATTTTTTTGATAAATGAATAAATTTAATTTTTCTTATATTAAAATTTAATTGTATTAAAAATGAATTAATATTTTAAATGTTAACTAAAAAAAATTAGTTTAATTGAATTGATATTTGAAAAGTTAATTAAAAAAATTACACAAAAGACAAAAACATTAAAAAAATAAAAAAAATTAATTTTTTTGGTGGGTTGGCCCAGCCCAACCTGCACGAAAGTCCTCCAAGTTAGGGTTACTGGGCCGAGCTAGGCTGACCCTTTTGAAAAAGAGGCAGGCCTAACTCGGCCTACACTTGCTGGCGGGCCAAGTTAGGCCCAACCCACCAATTGGCTAGGCCTGCCACGAGTCAGACCGAGTCGGGCCACTTTTCCAACCTTTATTTACGCGCTAAAGCCTAATACAGGAAAGTGCATGAATTACCTTGCCAAACGTGCAACAAAAGGTTTGAGCGGGGTTGTTGGTACTCCCAGTAATACTAGAGACTAGGAGTCCAAATATTTTTTCTTCAAATATGATGGAATTGGAAACTTTAGAGGTGGATGTAGGTTCTTGCGACCTCCCCCTCTTTTTTCTTTTCACTGGTTTTTTATTTATGTTTCTGCTAATAGATGGTGCTCCTCTTTTGCGTAGCCAATCGTGTAACAAACTTTTCTCAACTCACTGATCATACTAGGATTAGGCGATTTAGCGGGCTTTTTTCAAGGATTCGAGATATAATGAATCTCCTTGTTGTTGAGAAGTTAACGAAACATAGATTTTTGAATGCGTTGATAATTATAGATCCTTTGCCAACTATAGCTCACAAAAGTAAGACTTCCTTTTTGTCTTTGTATTTTGCATTGGTTGATAATCGATAATTTTGTCTTGGTTGTGCAAAGATTTCACCAAAAGCTCCCTCGAAGGGAACTGTCCAAGAGTCTAAACCTGCAGGGAAGGTAACTCTTCGCATTCCAAAGTTGAAGAAATGAGCTGAAGAGTCCCTTTCAACTCCTCCTATGAAAATAAATCAATGTCTGGTCATCGTAGGTTGAAACGTAAAGAAAGGATAGACAACATGGAGTCTTTGCCTTCTCCCTAAGCTGCAGGTACTCCTTCTCAAAAAACTCTTGAAGGGAGGCCTTAACGGATGGAGACCTCGGAGTGAGCTGAGGCCCCTGTTTCATAGAGCAAATGAGAGAGGCTGCTGAAGGGACTCCTACTATGGGAGCTCATGGGGACAACTAGACGTTAGCTGCACCATTAAGACCAAGGAGACCTTTCACAAAGGAGGAGAAAGGAAAGAAAGTTCAAATCCCAGATCTGAAGAAAAGAAAGAAGCATTATCCCAGTCCTGCTCCCGGGGAGAGGTTGAACATGCCCCATTTTTATCACAAAGATGCTCCTCGTGTGCGCCCTCGCTTTTCTTTTCAAGAGCAAACTGCTCCTCCTCGCGAGAACCCTGTAGAGCGAACTGCTTCTCCTCACAAGAGTGGCAATGCTTCAATCCCTAGGCAATCAGGTCCTACACCTTAGGGGCCTCTTGGAGTTACAGGTGATCGCTAGAGAAATGACTGAAAACTTCTAGAATACATGTCAATCCACGCGCTCATGTTGGCGGATTGTTTGTCCAAGGCGTTCTGGGGAGAGTTGAAGATAAATAATTGCATTACCCTTCTCCAGCGTTTCATGGAGTTGCACAGCCAGGTACTTAGTGATTATCTTGTGTGTTTACTTATATCTACGCGTATGACTAACTAAGTTGTACGTTTGTAGGCTCACGCGGTAGGGACAATGCTGTTGCAAGAGATTTTTACCCCTTTGGGTAATTTGAATGTTGATCGAAAGAGACTGAATAAAGTTGAGGAAGAGCTTGATGAGCCATGAAGGGATGTCGAGGTTATACGTGCGTAGCTCGAGGAAAGAGATCGCATTCCTGAGGACATGCATGAGATGTCGCGTGAAATTGAAGATAAAAACCAATAGTTACATCGTCTCACCATAGACATGTTGTTCATTGACAGATAAATAAAAGAGGTTGAATGGGATTGTGATCACTTTGATGAGCACTTAGATTGTATAAGTGATTAGGTGACAGCTTGCTAGGCTGAGCAAGATCAAGTAGTAGCTGAATCCAACGACCTTAGGAAAGAGTTGGAGGCAATGAGGAGCTTGATGGAGGAAGCGAGATAGTTTGCAGAAGAGGCTAGACAAGAGAGCAAGGCATCGGCTAAAGAGGTCACAGACCTTATAAGTGTTGATGCTGATTACTGGCACCAACCAATTCTCACGTGGATATTGCTATTTGATGAATTAACACACGCGATGATGGATGCATGAAGTGAAATAAATGCAAAGAAGACTTTTATAGTGGTTCGGATGCTCAACGAGCGACTCCTACATCCACTGTTATTTTATTTGATCTCTCACTACTTCTATGAATTTGCTCGTAAGGCATACAAAGATGAAGTACAGTGTTTTTACAGAGAGAATGAAAATGAAACTAAATCTTAGCCCAGCCACCAGCCTCCCTTCTTCGGGAAGAGAAAAATCCATTTATTCACATTTGCACTCAATGCAATGAGAGCTTTTGCAAACTGCCTTGACACATGGAAGGCTCTCGTCCATTCATCTCTTTGAAATGAGATAAAGTTGGTGAGAATATCTTTGGAGATATGGGCTTGGATCAGCTGGTACAGAGAGACATTAATTGTGCTGACATAGGCTTGACTTTTTGAGGCATAACAGAAGCCCCCCAATTTTTGAAGTGCGTAATCACGCTTCAGAAACTAAGTCTTTGATCTGAATTGCTGCGGTCTCAAACTGAAGAGCTCGAACTGAAATCTGTTAGGAAGATGATTAGAAATCTTAGGAAAACGACCAGAAATCTGTTAGGAAAACGACCAGAAATCTATTAGAAAAACGACCAGAAATCTGTTAGGAGCGACCAGAAATCTGTTAGGAAAACGACCAAAAATCTGGCAGGAGAACGACCTGAAAGGTCATAACGAGCTCAATCTGAGCAAAACGAGCTCAACTTGAGAGCAAAACGACCTCGACCTGAGAGGTCAAAACGAGCTCAAAAAGCAAAACGACCTCAACTTGAGAGGTCAAAACAAGCTCAATGAGCAAAACGACCTCACTTTGAGAGGTCAAAACGACCTCACTTTGAGAGGTCAAAACGACCTCAATGAGCAAAACGACCTCAACTTGAGAGGTCCAAATGAGCTCAGTAAGCAAAACGACCTCAACTTGAGGTCAAAACGAGCTCAGTGAGCAAAACGACCTCAACTTGAGAGGTCAAAACGAGCTCAATGATCAAAACGACCTCACTTGAGAGGTCAAACTGAGCTCAATGAGCAAAACGACCTCAACTTGAGAGGTCCAAATGAGCTCAATGAGCAAAACGACCTCAACTTGAGGTCAAAACGAGCTCAATGAGCAAAACGGCCTCACTTTGAGAGGTCAAAACGACCTAAATGAGCAAAACGACCTCAACTTGAGAGGTCAAAACGAGCTCAAAGAGCAAAACGACCTCAACTTGAGAGGTCAAAACGAGCTCAATGAGCAAAACCACCTCAACTTGAGGCGTTAACTATTGAGTCAAAATCACAGCATTGGCTCTTCTCACTTGTCACGGGTTAGTGACTTATGAAATCTTTGAAGGGTTGAGGAAATCATATCTATTGCAAACAGTGTTACACTTAACACACTTGTGAGCAATCCTCACGAGGTGCCTTTCATTAGTTATGTCCACAAGCTCATCATCTATTGGTCATAAAGTCGCATGTGCTCAATGTTCCATGCCCTCAGTATTATTGTACCATCTAGCTACTTTAAATGAAAAGTTCCTTGTCTTAAGACTTTGGCAATTTGATATGGACCTTCCCAATTAGGTCCAAGAACTCTAGCATTTACTTCTCGTGTGTTTGGTATTACCTTCCTTAGGATGAGGTCACCAACCCTAAAATTGCATATTTTTACTTTAGGGTTGAAATACCTCCATTTTTTGCTAGTACGAAGTATATCGCAATTGGGCGGAGTTACAATAAGACTCAATCATGTCAAGGTTTAGACGCATGAGTGCCTCGTTATCTGCTTTGTTGTAGGTATCCTTTCGAAAAGAACTTGCTCCTACCTCGATCGAAACCATAGCCTCGCACCCCTAGGCTAGCGAAAAGGGAGTTTTACCTGTTAAGGTTTTTGCGGTAGTTCTATACGCCTATAAGGTTTCTAGAAGCTTGTTGGCCCGGTTACCTGTTGATTCTTCCGACTTGGCTTTCATGATGTGCTTTATTACCTTGTTTATAGCTTCAACCTGTCTATTGGTTTATGGTCGTGCCACTGTTGTGAAGCTTTTATTGATCCCCAGGTTGTTACATAATTTTTTGAAATCTTCATTATCAAATTTCTTTCCATTTTCAGAAATAATGGTATGGAGTATCCCAAAACGATAAATGATATTCTTGAAGATGAAATCTTTGAGCTTTCTTGTTGTGATCATGGCCAAAGCCTCTGCTTCTATCCACTTGATAAAGTAATCTACGACGACCACTACGTATTTGACACCTCCTCTTCCAGTTGGTAAAGCTTCGATGAGATCGATTCCCCACATCACAAACAGCCATGGACTAGTCATCTTAATTAACTCTTGTGGTGGAACTCGTGGCATGTTAGCAAACCTCTGGCACTTGTCGCATTTTCTAATATATATGCGTCATCATAAATGGGAGGCCAATAATATCCTTACTGTCCGATTTTATTGGTGAGTGATCGTGCATCTGTGTGATTTTCAAAGATTCCTTCATGAATCTCCTACATGATGTAATTAGCTTCATCGTCATTCACGCAGCACAAAAGCAACATATTGTAACCTCTTTTATATAATGTGTCTCCAATCATGGTATAATGAGCTGCCTTCATCCAGAGCATGCGGGCTTCGACTTTACTTGAACGCAAGGTTCATTCTTTCAGGTAGGCAATGATGGGATCCATCCAAGTAGGAGCCTATTCTATGGCCATCACTGTTGGACTGCCATTCGATATGTTTGTGGTCTCAAGGAGTCGTATAGGGATGGAGTCAAGAACTTTGTTGCCAAGGGCTGACGTAATTCACGCCAAGGTGTCTACGTTGGTATTTTGTTCTCGAGGAATTTGTCTTATCATATGACTTTTGCATGATCCTAACTCAGATTTGGATTTTTGTTGGTAAGCAATAATTTTCTCCTCCTTGGCCTGGTATTCACCAAGGATTTGTTGCACCACCAGTTGGGAATTACTATACATGTTGATGGATTTGGCCCCCATCTCCTTGGCAAGTCATAATCTAGAGAGTAGTGCTTCATATTCTGCTTCGTTATTTGAAGCTTTGAATGCGAATTTAATGGCCCTATGCAAATGCACGTTGTCAGAGCTAATCAGTAGCAAGCCCGTATCAACTCATTTGAGAGCCTTTTGGATACAAATTCTAGGTGGTGAGCAGGGGCGGATTTAATGAATGACGAGTGGGGACCACAACCCCCACTCAATTTTTTAAAAATTTCAGATTTTCTATTTTATTTCTATTTATTTAAATTTTATCCTTATAAATATTTGAGATTTTGAGAACGGAATAGTCCCCACGGTAAGTTTGGATTTTATTTTTATAAAACCCCTTTTTTAATTCTAATATATTTATTACATATTCTTTGTGATTTTTATTTTTATGCAAGGGGATCTATTAGTTTTTAAAAAATTTATTGGGAGTGAAAATGAAAGGAATAAGAGTTGTTAGGTTTGCACGTAATGGTTTAAATCCTGAACAAAGGGGTGAAGCATGTAATCAATTTAGGGGTGAAAATCAAGTCGAGCCACTCGCAAGCCACTCAAACTATACTTGATGTTGGCTTGAACTCAACTCCGCATTAGTCAAGTCGAGTTCGAGTAGTTAATCGAGTAAAACTCGACTCAATATATTCGAGAGTATTTCCAAGCTCGATGGTTAAGTTGACAGTTTTTAAAGTAAATGGGGTCATATGTAATTTAAAAGTTATAATATTTGCAAATCCACCCCTATTAGATGAGCTTGAAATCAAGTTCGAACTTGAACTCGATTAAAACTTGAATAAAACTCGACTAAAAACTCGAAAAAAGCTTGATTATACAAACTTGAATTCGAACTCGATTTCCAATTTCAAGTACTGGGTTCGAGTTTGAACTTGATTTCTCAGGTTCGATTAGGCTTGAACTTGAACTCGAACTCGAACTTGGTACTATAGAGATCGAGTTGAGTTCGATTTACCAAATACTCGACTTGATTCGATTTCACCCCTAAATCTATTAGATGTAATCTATTCCTTTGATTTTTCATTTAGCTTGCATATGATGAAAAGTATATAGGCAATTACTAATGAGTTGTCACAAGCATTGCAGAGAAAAGATCAAGACATTATAAATGCTATGGCCCTAGTCAAAGTCTCCAAAACAATGGTTACAATTGTTGAGAGATGAAGGATGAAAATCTTTGTTGAGTGAAATTTCTTCATTTTGCCAAAAACATGATATTGCCATTTTGAATATGGATGATATGTTTGCAATTCGAAGGCGGCTACGATTAAGAGTTGAGCACATGAAAAATTTGCATCACTATCGAGTTGAATTGTTTTATACAGTGATAGATATGCAACTTCAAGAACTTAACACTCGTTTCACTAAGGTTAGTACTGAACTGCTTCTTTGTATGACATGTTTAGATCCAAGTATTTCATTCTCTACTTTTGACAAGCATAAGTTGATCCGTTTTGCCCAATTTTATCCAACAGATTTTTCTGCACTTGACTTGATGGTACTTGAGAACCATACTAGGACTTATGTTATTGATCGGCGTTCTTATAAAGAATTTTGCTGAGTTAGAGGGAATTGGTGATTTGGCTAAGATTTTAGTTCAATTTAAAAAAGACATTTTGTATCCGTTGGTGTATAAGGTTGTGAAACTTGCATTGGTTTTACTAGTTGCAAATGTGATCGTTGAAATGACTTTTTCTGCAATGAATCTTGTATAAAGTTGGTTACGCAATCGAATGAGAAATCAATGGATGAATGATTGCTTGATCACCTATATTGAGAAAGATGTATTTGATACAGTTGATGATGAGATAATTATTTAACGTTTTTAGAATATGAAAACGCGTCAAGGACAATTATAGAAAAATTGTTTTATTTTTACAAAAATTGTGTTTTTTGAAGATATTTATTTGTATTTTGTAACGTTTTGTTGAAGCTCATCATAATGAAAAAAAAAAGTATGAATATGATTGGTTTTAATTTTTTTTTTTTTTTTGTTTATTTTTTGCCCCCATCGAGTGAAATTCTTGGATCCGCCACTGGTGGTGAGCACTTTGAGTGTCTGTTGGGTAGTACTCTTTTTATCTTTACACTCACTCGATTCTGCTTGATGGTTAGGTTGATAGAAGAATTAAAAAATGAAGTCCACAAGTGCCTGGCCTTTGATTGCAATTTGTGGATTGTATTGTAAGTTAAATTGATTCAATTGCATCAACCACTTCCTGATGCTTTTGGTTTTTGGAGGACTTGACGGAGGAGATAGTTGCTCTATACGTGGATAGTGTGAGCATGGAAGTACGGGTGCAACTTCCTTGCTGCGATTATTAATGCAAAATCAAGCTTCTCAATCTCGGGATACTAGGTTTCGACGTCGAGTAACCTTTTGCTGATATAGTATATTGGCCATTGAATTTTTTCTTCTCCCCTAACTAACGTTGCACTAAAGACATGCAACGGGACTGACAAATATAACAATAATATTTCACCTAGGATGGGCTTCACGAGTATAAAAGGTTGCCTCAAGTGTCTTTTGAGTTCTTAGAATGCTAATTCGCGGAGTTGAGGTCAATTTGGAAAAAATTCAAGCCTTGCTAAACATGAGCCAAATGAAGCCAAAACACGTGCAAAGTTTAACTAGAAGAGTGGTGGCCCTTAGCCGATTTGTTTTAAAGGATACTGATCATTGTCTTCTTTTCTTTGAGGTCTTAAAAGGAAACAAGAGGTTTCAATCCATTGAAACCTCTTGTTTCCTTTTAAGACCTCAAAGAAAGGAAGACAATGATCAGTATCCTTTAAAACAAATCGGCTAAGGGCCACCACTCTTCTAGTTAAACTTTGCACGTGTTTTGGCTTCATTTGGCTCATGTTTAGCAAGGCTTGAATTTTTTCCAAATTGACCTCAACTCCTTGTTGGTTGACCATAAAGCCCAAAAACTTTCCTAAACCGACCCCCAAATGTGCATTTGAGTGGGTTCAGTTTCATTTTGTATCTTCAGAGAATGTTGAAAGTCTCCGCGAGGTGGCTGACATATTCCGAAGCACTTTTGGATTTAACTAACATGTCATCCACATATACCTCCATAGTTTTCCCTATCTGCTCAGCGAACATATGATTCACTAGTCGTTGATAGGAGGCTCTAGCATTTTTCAGGCCGAATGACATAACCTTGTAACAACATAGCCTCTAGTCAATCATGAACGAAGTGTGGTCTTCATCAGGATTATACATGGGGATTTGATTGTAGCTTGAATATGCATCCATGAAGCTAAGTAGCTCGTGGCCTGAGGTCACGTCCACCAATTGGTCGATTCTTAGTAATGAGAAGCATCTTTTGGACATGCCTGATTTAGATTTGTGAAATTCATGCATGTATGCCATTTTCCATTGAGTTTTTTTTACCAAGACAAGGTTCACAACCCATTGCAAGTAGTGAGCTTCTCAGATAAACCCTATAGACAAGAGTTTATCCACCTCGCTTTACAATGCTTCGTAGCTTTTCGAATCCATGACTCACTTTTTCTAGCGAATAGGTCGCTTATCAAGGTCGACATTCAAACGGTGGCACATAAGTTTGGGGTTGATGCCCACCATATCGTTGTAGGTCCAAGCAAAGATGTCCTGGTTTTCTTTGAGGATCCATTAAAGTCGCTTCCAACCTGCAGAGTGCGCTTTGGGTTGCTTTTGTCAATTGCGACCTTAGTTAGCTTCTCGATTGGCCTACTGGGAGTTTCTCCTTCAATGATCAGCAGGTTGATGACTTCCTCTGTTTCTAGATGAGAGTCACCCTTGATGGCCATCATCGTTTGGGATTGATAGCCTGAGGAAGTGATATGTATGACTTTGTTGTAGCACTCTTGAGAATCCCGTTGGGAGCCTTTAACATACCCTACCCCCCAAGGTGTAGGAAACTTGATTATCTGATGGTATATTGAGGTCACAACCTTCAAGTTATCACCTAACTATTATGTTGAACACGGATGGGCAATCTACCACCAAGAAAGTGGCTATCGTTGCCGCTTGATGTTCCTCCCCTAATGTAATGGGGAGTGAGATTAGGCCACAAGGGATTATATAATCCCCGGTGAACCCATAGAGTGGAGTCACAACTAGCTTTAGAGCACTATCTTTTAAGAGCATTTGCTCGAAGGTGGGGTAATATAGGATATTTACAGCTTTCCCGTTATCTACAAGCATTCTGCAAACCTTATGATTTCCCATGTGAGCTATGATGACCAAGGCGTCGTAATGAGGATGGTAGACCCACCTCGCATCTTCCTCCATAAAGATGATAGGTTTAGCGTTAGCTCACTGACACTTGGTAGGTCGTAGCTCGAGACTATTCATGTTTACATAATGGTCTGATCGTGCTTCTTGGGCATAAAGGTTTAAGGAGCAACACGAATTTCCACTATTTGGGGTCCATCGAAGATGGTGTGGATAACATTGTCTTCTTCTAGCGCTTCGGGTCCTAGCGCGTTAGTTTGTTGTTGACCTTTGCGATCTGCCCCTGAGTTCGCTTGGCCTTTGACATATTCTTTCAAATGACCCATACGGATGAGGTCCTCAATTGCGTTTTTTTGATAATCCTATTTTTCAATAATTTTGCATTGAATTTTGATAGAATTTAGGATACTTCTCATACAATTTGGGCCATAATTTCTACTTAATTCTATTAATTTTACTTTGCAAGCCTAACTGATGATTTTGAGCATAAATGATGGTTTTGAGCATAAATTGCATAACTTCAGAGCTTGGAAACTCAGAATGACCTGAATTTTGAAGTTATGGAAAGATAAGAAGCAGAGCTACAAATTTCACGTTTTAGGTTTTTCCTAATTATGCCTGGAAGAGGGTTAAAACTGGGCTTGAAGTTGTGATCAGTATGTTGTGAACTGAAGAAAAATGTCTTTGGACATGTTTCAGTATTTTGGCCATAACTTAAGCTTTGGATCTCGAATTGGGATGATTCTTGAACAAGTAAAAAGCTAATTTAAAGGTTAAAGTTCTTATATTTACCACGTTTCCAGATTCAAACGTTATCGTGCTCACATTTGACCCGAAAAATCCTTGCCGTGGCAAAGAAAAAGTTTAGTCGCGGCGAAACTGCATCAGATGTGAAAAAAATAAAACGACACGTTTTGGCTTGCAAAGGCTTCATCCTTAATTGAGAGGGGTATAAATTGATGCAAAAAGGAAAGGAAAAGGGTCTTGGTCCATCATTTGGGAGGCAGCTCTTGGAAGGAGAAGATTATTGAAGTTTGAGCTTCAAATTAGAGAAGATTATTGAAGATTTGGCTGTCAGATGCGCAAAAAATAAAACAATATGTTTTGGCTTGCTAGGACTTCATCATTGTTCTTTGTTGTGTGACATTGAGGACAATGTCATTTTAAGTTTGGGGATAGGGAAAATTTTGAAAATTTCTTGTTTGTTTGATTTGGTTGTTTATTTTTGTTTTTCTTGTGTGAGTGATCTGGTTTGAAGTATTATTGTTCGAGTGTGTGGTTTGTTGTGTGTTTTGGTGTGGTTATTTTACTAATGTTTGTGTGTGTAATGCTTTTTGGCTATATTTGTTTTGAGTTTTATGTGTGTTGTCGATAATAATACCCCGATGATTCATATAAGTCGATGAGAAATTTATTGTTGAGAATTTTATTTTTGGAAAAGTATGAGGTATTTCATTAAGTTAAAGTTGGGTTCACTTTGTTTTAGCTAAAAGTTTCTTGAGTAGTTCAACCATGATTTTCATTGTTTTAACATGCACAGAGGCATTTTATGTGAACGTTGTAAAGTCTTGATGATGTTGATGAATTCTAGAACCTAGTTGAGAATTGCTTGAGGCAAAATCCTAGATTAGACATTGTTGAGGAAATGATTTAGGCTTTCCTTTTTTTTTTTTTTTTTTTTGAACGTTTGATCCTTTCTAGCCAGCTCTGTTTTGAATTGTCTCTAGTCACCATTTTTAGCCTTTTAATTATATTGTCTTATTTTTCTAGCATCCAAACATTGTCCAACCCCTTTACCCTAAACACTTTATCATACCCTTTAGGAGATTTCCGGACCATATATTTGACATAAAGAGCAACGAAGGTGTGTAAAGAAGTGATTGATCAGAAAATGATAAGTTTGGGGGTTGTGAAGAGGCAACAAAAAGGAAAACAACCCCAACTGAATTATCACTTTTTATAAATAATTTATATTAAAAGAAGAAGAAAAGAGAGAAGGGGAAAAAAAAAAAAAAGAAAAAAAAATTCAATATAGAATCAAAAATAAGAAATGCATAAGTTTGGGGGTTGTGAAAGGTGTATGATATAGTTTGGACATTGAGCAATAAAGGAAGGTCATGACTTGAAGTAGCTCTTTGTGTTTGCATGTGGAAAACCAAGTTCTCTTACTTTGTTTTTCCTATCCCTTCTTTGATGCCTACTGATAATCTGTAAATTATACATTTTTTATTAGACCTTTTTGTCGGATTTCAGGTACTTTCTAGTGCATTTTGACCTGAATTGTTGCTTAATTCTTTACTTTTCATGTTTCAGGTTAAAATGGACATTTTGAGCAAATAAGGACAAAATTGGATAGTTTTGACTCAGAAATTAGCGGATCTCAGAAGATAGGAGAGTTCNAACACACTCATTCCCATTTTGCCCTTGTTCTACTTTGGGAATTCCATCCATATCCTTTGATTCATTACAAACTCACCCCTATCTCAACCTATTCTCCATGAAATATCCTTACAATTAACTCCCCACTTTTCCTGCTAATTAGGGGTAGAAAGGTCAAATTGTCTTTAAGGAAGAAAATATCTAAAACTCAATCAACCTTTTATTCGACCTGTCGCCGCGGCGAAGAAACCTTTGTCGCCGCGGCGAAACTGTCCAGGGAGTTTCCCTTGGTTTCAACACATCTTCGCCGCGGCGAAGCTTCTTCTTCGCCCCGGCGAAGCACGGCAGACTGAACTTCTTCTGTTTTCAACCAAATTTTCAGGGCAAACATTCAACACAACACTCAATCAAATAATAATAACAAAAACCAACTCGATTAAGGGCAAAAGAGGAAACAATAACAACGTACCTCAAGCGGGGCGTTACATGGTGCAACTCTATCAGGTCGTTGAACACGTCAAGATGGACTTATGGGCCACCACAGTCATAAAAAACCTTGAAATCAGGCACTCTAAATTTGGGGGGGAGTGGCTCTCGCAGAATCTTAAAAGAGAACAAGGACCCCTTATGCCCTATAATTCTTTCCTCCTATCTTGCATGCAACTCGTCTAAAGCTCGTTGCAAATCTTCTAACTATTGCCTAGCAGGAAGACTACTTTCTGCGACCTCTGTTTGCCATCTGTGATTTTTGAAGGTTGGTTCTTGGTGACGAGGGTAGCTACCTCGCGAGTTTTGATGACGTCTTCCACCTCCCAGTCTATCAAATACATTTCCCTATATGTTGCCATTCATATGTGGTGGATAATTACTCTAAAGAGTCTCTTGCTGGACGTCATTTTCGGTGAGCTGTTCATCAGCAATCTTAGGTCGTGGATTAATATCTGCACCTCGTGGTCATCTGTGGTAGGATGGAACCTGTCCCCTGGATGGGAGAATGCGATTAAGGATTGGCTCTAATTGTATGGCGCGATCACACGTGGGTCGCTGATGATTTTCAGTAACCACTCTCAGGATGTGCCATGACGTTGCAGACGTTGTGAGGGGACCACAGTAGTTGACCCCTCGAGCCTCGTCTCTGCGGGGCACCACGTTGGTTGTGTTCCCTTTCTCCCTCTGAAATATTCGCAGTGGCACCCAGGCATTGTACCAATGTTGGGACGGCTGTAGTCAGCGTCCCTAACATGTCCATCATTTGAGGATTTCCTGCCCCGTTCTCAAGCCTGGTAGATTAGATCTCCTTTGGAATGGGATGCAAATGATTTCTGTTGTTTCCCTTTCTTGATTTACAGGGGCTTTGGAGTTAGCTCTTATGTTATCCATGTTGATGAGTTGATTATAGGCATAGGATGTAGTCGCTGGTGAATAGGGAGAGCTTTAGTGAAGGTCCTTTCTTGTAGCGCCTAAATGTTCATGTAATTTTTCGCACCAATGAGATGTACGCAAGCCTTCGAAAAGTTTACACAGAGGATCTATGAGAGATCTTGAAATAGTAGGTATGATGCTAAACCAATGGGTTCAATGAGGTTTATGTGTGGAAGTTAACTGGTGTGCTAAACAATAAATACGTAAAAATAAATGAAAAGTAGACAAGAACGATTTTTTAAGTGGTTCGGAAGCAATAAGCAATTCCTACGTCTACTGTTATTTCGTTGATGGGTGATACTCCGAGGATTATATTGTTTGGTTGAGGCTTTTTAGCCGGATTTTGGATACTTCTTATGTCATTTTTGCCTGAATTGCAACTTAATTTCATATGTTTCATGTTTCAAGCCAAAACGTGCACTTTGAGCAAATAAATAGTGGAATTGAGTTTTTGGACCTGAAAGCAAGCGAATCTCAGGATTCCAGAAAATTATGACGCAGATTTGAAGCACTATGAAGCTTGGTCCTATTGGAGAGCACCAAAGATTGAAGATTCACGCAAGGAAGCAAGCGGAGGGCAATTCCGTAATTTCAAGAATGGTGCAGAACATTTCCCCGTGTCGAAGTTCTTTCTTCGTCGCGACGATAAGCTCTCGGGAATTCGTTGCCGCGACGAAGTTTATTCTTCACCGCGGCGAAGTCTGCAAAGTCCAGTTTTATTAAAACGCACAATTTTGTTTTAGGCAAAAGTTTTAGGTTTTTGGACCGCCTATATAAAGAAAACTTAATCTTTTTATTGGGAGTTCGACATTTTGGGAGAAAAGAGAAAAGATTGGAGGTGGATTTGAGATTGAACTCTTTGGGATTCATCAAATAGGGAAGATTTTTGTTCTCTTTCTTTATTCCAACATGTTGAATGCTATGTTTACTGTTTTTAATTCGATTTGTTTTAATTTCATTATGAACTAACTCACTTTGGGTTAGGGTTTTGATGTAATTAGGATTTCTATGGTTAATCAATAGATTATTGTTGCTTTTACATTCTATTGCATGGATTGTGTGATTATTCTTGTTTTTATTGAATTTATTTGTTGAACATGATGAGATTGAGAAATGAATCATGTATGAGCTTCTTAGGGTAATCACCA